>NW_017729026.1:31286564-31293425 GCF_001723915.1 Gavialis gangeticus
ACTTGCTGCTACTCAATCTCTCTGCCTTCCAAGTTCTTCATATACAAAGTGATATATAATGGTATGGTATTTAATAAGGTCCATGACTAGGCTTCCCCCCCCCCTCCCAGTCAGCCCCTTGTCTTAGATTTTCCTACAAAGCGAAACTGGCGGGCAGGTGGCTGCTGTGGCCCTGACTCTGGCAATGAGCCTGGATTGGGGCCAGAGTCAGACCCACAGCAGCCTCCTCTCCACCTCCACTTGCCCTCTGCAGCGTCTGCTCCCACCTGTATATCCTTCCTCCTCCTTACTGTCAGCACAGCTCAGCTCCAGCTCAGACTGGATTCCTTCCCGGGCATGGTATACAAAGAAACTCTGTCCCCTGCCCAGCCAATCAGCAGCACCGCCACTGCTGCCTGGCCCAGCAGAGGCTGAGCTTCCAGGTGCTGTGCTCTGTGCCCCAGGAGGGGACAGAGCCCAAGCAGCATCTGGCAGTAAAGGGAGAGGAAGAGGCAGATACTGGGGGAGAGGGACAGAGAGGCAGAGATTTGTGGAGAGAGGGTAGGGGAAGGAGCAGAAATAGTTGTGGGGAGGATGGCAGAGACGGGGGAGGCAGGATGGTTGCAAGGAGAAGTGGGGAGTAGAGGACAAGGGGCCACCTGACTCTCCCAGTCACTGCTTTCCCTGCTATAGCAGTGGAGGGAGGGAGGAGAATTTGAGACAGCCCTCCAATAATTAGATTCTACACCTGGAAAATTCCAACAAATGTATACATTTTCCCATGTATAGAATCTAATTATTGGGGGGTCGTCTTAAATTCAGGGTAGTCTTATATTTAGGTAAATACAGTACTTCATTTAAGAAAGTGTTTAAAATACCTCAGGTGAAAACTTAAGTATTACCTTATTATAAGTATTAAGTTATGAGGTAGCAATACAGTGATTTCAAACAAAATCAAAAAACCAAAAGAATATTTTTCTTGTAAAACATGATTAACTGATATCCTTAATGCATTTGTGAATTTCACTTATATAGCATAATTAGGGTCACTGATGAAAGTTAAGTAGGGCATATTTATTAAATGATATCTGTGGAACACACATTTGTGGCTGTTTATTTTTAATGCAAGTTACTTTACTAATGTAATGTTTGTTTATTCAAAGGGCCTCCTGTCAAACGTGAAAAACAGAGATACTGGGTCACCCACTCAGGCAAATGTAGAACAGTCTAACAAGAACAAGAATCCCAGTATAACATGGCTTTGTGAAGAGGACACTTTCAGTGACATCACCACTCCATCCTACAAGAAACCTCTGTATGGCATCTCTCACAAAATTACAGAAAAAAAGAACCCACCAGGGGGAGAGCAGTTTGCTTCCTATGAACTGTATGAAAAGATTAGTCCTAGCAGCCCATCACATCTTCGTAATGATCATCGCAAAAGGGACTCTGGGAATACCATGGTTGTGACACCTGCCAGCACAGATTCTGATCCAAATGTATATTCCTTGATACAAAAAATGTTTTACACACTCAACACCCTGAATTCCAACATGACTCAGCTTCACAGTAAAGTTGACCTCTTGTCTCTTGAGGTCAACAGAATTAAAAAACAAGTCAGCCCGACAGAGTCTGTAGCAGAGTTCAAGCCTCCCCCTGAGTACCAATTGACTGCCACGGAGCTGAAACAAATCATGGATCAAAGCACATCAGGTGGAGACTTGGCTTGTCGCTTACTTGTGCAGCTTTTCCCAGAGCTCTTCAGCGATGATGAGTTCAACAGGAGTTGCAGTGCATGCGGCTTCCTTAACAAAAAGAAACTTGAATCACTTCATCTGCAACTTATCCGGAACTACGTGGAAGTTTGTTACCCTTCTGTAAAGAATACTGCTGTCTGGCAACTGGAGTGTTTGCCACAACTCAATGATTTTTTCAGTAGGTTTTGGGCTCAAAGGGAGATGGAAAATAATCAGCAGAGTGTGCAGTCCTCCAGTTTTTATGAGGCTGACCAGGTGGATTCCTCTCATTTCATTGAGGATAAAGAGCAGGAGGAAGCTTTGTCACTGGACAGGAGTAGTGTAATTGGCTCAGATTATATTCTGGATGCTCAAGATCTCAATGAGTTTTTAGATGAAGCTTCCACGCCAGGGGAATTTTCTGTGTTTTTGTTGCACCGATTGTTTCCTGAGCTCTTTGACCACAGGAAGCTTGGTGAAAGGTATAGCTGCTATGGAGATTCAGGAAAGGAACAGCTGGATCCTTCTCGGCTTCAGATAATCCGCAGGTACACAGAAATATACTTTCCTGATGTGCAAGAGGAGGAAGCCTGGTTGCAACAGTGTGTCCAACGAATAAATGAAGAACTCGAAAGCATGTACATGGATGGGAGTGAGTGTGAACAGATGAGAGAAGATTGCTACGATTCCTCTAGTTTGCCAGATGATGTATCTATCATAAAAGTGGAGGACAGTTTTGACTATGAAAGGCCAGGAAGAAGATCAAAAAAAATTTGGCTTGTGCCAATAGATTTTGATAAACTTGACTTCCCCCCTCCTGATTTTGATGTTCCTGTTCCAGATTATTTGTTGAACAAGGAACAGATTAAAAATATATATGAAAGCAGTCTCTCCATAGGCAACTTTGCTTCTCGACTGCTTGTACATTTATTTCCTGAACTGTTTACTCATGAAAACTTAAGGAAGCAATACAACTGTAGTGGCTCTCTAGGCAAGAAACAACTTGATCCCGCTAGGATTAAGTTAATTCGACACTATGTGCAAATACTGTACCCAAGAGCAAAGAATGATAGAGTGTGGACGTTGGAATTTGTTGGGAAGCTTGATGAGAGATGTCGACGCAGAGATACTGAACAGAGACGTACATACCAGCAGCAGCGGAAAGTCCATGTGCCAGGGCCAGAGAGAAGAGAATTTCTTAGCTATGCAATAAACCCAGAAAGATTCAGAGAAGAGTTTGAAGGACCACCACTGCCTCCAGAAAGAAGCAGCAAGGATTTTTGCAAGATACCACTGGATGAACTTGTTGTTCCAACTCCAGACTTCCCCGTGCCTTCTCTGTATCTGCTGTCTGATAAGGAGGTAAGAGAGATCGTACAGCAGAGCCTTTCAGTCGGCAACTTTGCTGCCAGGCTTCTAGTAAGACTTTTTCCAGAGCTGTTTACTCCAGAGAATCTCAGACTGCAATATAACCATTCAGGTGCTTGTAACAAAAAACAGCTTGATCCCATTAGACTGAGACTGATCCGCCATTACGTTGAAGCTGTTTACCCCGTGGAGAAAATGGAAGAAGTATGGCACTATGAATGTATACCAAGCATTGATGAAAGATGCCGACGTCCCAACAGGAAAAAGTGTGATATACTGAAAAAAGCCAAGAAAGCAAAAAAGTGACAAGCCCTTTTAAATTCCCAAGACTTTGACCACTAAATTATTTGTGAGGAGCATGCTTTGCTTTAGACTTGGCAACTGTTCTCACAATGGGAGCTGAGGGCACTCAGCACCTGAAAGACTAGGCACTCAGATTGTTGCTTTTTAACTTGTGTGCTGCATATACAAGGGCACTGCAGCAGTGGGAAGTGGCTAACTACATTTGTACATGGTGAAGACCATGAATCACCAGTGATAAAGCCATTAATGACTCATTAAGAGCACAACATTTTGGCTGGAACAAAACATGTATTAAAATTGTGTTATTCCACTCCCCACTTTTGCACCTTCCTTTTTATCGCTTTTTAATAATAAATCTTTTTTTTTTTTTTTAATCGTGCTCTTCAGGGGCAGTTTTTCATTAAACACTTGTACGCAGTTAAAGTTAAATAATTTGGCATTTGGAATCTGAATTTTATTTAAACCTGCAAACTTTATAGTTTCTGAAAGTGCCATGTTCACTGAAAATTATTGGAACATCAAACTGTTTCTACAGTAATTACAGCTATGCCTTTGTTTTGTCCTTGCTGATATTGGGATACTGAAAGTAATACCACAGCATCAAAGAATGGGTCAGAATGGTTTAATGTCCTTTTTTACTGTTACCCACATTTTATTTCTATTTGTTATAGGAACTGAGACTTAATCCCAGGCACTCAGCACAAATGTACATTTACATTTTGACCCTATGCCTGAATTTGTACCCTTACTCACGTGATTTATTGTATTGCCTTCATGGTGACTGCAGGTCTGAATAAGTTCTGCTTGTCCAAGTAAAGGGTGCAGAATAGAATCCAAATCTTCACCAGTAGAATGTGTTGCCATTGCTTGTTAGTCTCTTTGTTAGAAAAATACTTGAAACACGGAATGAAGGGAGACATCTTAGTCCTTATTCTTCATCAGAATCATGATTCCAAAGGTTTCCAGCATTAAATATTACACAAAGAAAGATCTGATTCTGTAATGCAATTAAATGCTGCAAGGTCCTCACCTGTGAGGTGTGTCGATTTAACCCATTGTTTGTAAATGCAGCACAGCCTGAATACTCCAAAGGTCATAGGGGTATTGAAATTCCTTCAATTATCCAAGCTTATTTAGTGTAATAAATAGCTGTTTGGAGAGGTAATCTTGTATGTATAACAGGTTCAGAGGACTGAGATTGCATTAAAAACAGAGCCTGGTTTTTCTGTTATTTATACTGATGAAAAGCAGAAGGAATTCCACTGCTGAAATGAAGAGAATCAAGCCTCCAGGTGGGTGTTAGTAAGGACAGTGATCACTTAAGACTGACCATCCCTAGAACACTTTGAGTTTTAGTTAATGTTCTTTGTGTTCCTCCTTTGGCATTTATCAAGATGGGTTATAGTATCAAATTAGAAGTAAGCCCCACTGTAAATTTATATTTTAGACTTTGTAAAAAATACTTGATATTTTTACTTCAGATTTTTAGAATTTATTGTTCTTAGAATCATGTTGACACCTTTCTTTAATTTTTCCCCTAAAGGCAAAAGATAGCAAAGTTACATTATGTTAAAGTTACGTTATGTAAGTCACATGAGCTAGTAGTGGTCACTCATTTTTCCCATTGTGATAGCAGAATCCTCAAAGAATGTATGAAGAGAGTCTTGAATGTACTAAGTAATACACTAATACTGTTAAAATTCACTTGTTTCTTCCTCTTGGCATAAATAATAGCAGACCATGCACAAAATGGATATCAGAGCAAATGTGGCTATAAATAAAATGAAAACATTTTACCAAAGATTATGAACTGATACCATGATGTGTGCATCTTACCTTTCAGATTAGTGCATATTTTTAGCACCTGAATGTAGTGGAACCTCAAAGTTTTGGGTTTTTTTTACAATCGTGTGTTAACTAGCACCTCTATGTGAACTTTTCTACATGCACTTTTATGGGCTACATAAAATGTCATGAAAAGAATGAAGGTCTTTTTTTAATTTACTGTTGAAAACGGCTTGCATTTATCCTGCAGCCCAAAAAGGTAAGGGTTGTAATATGCAGATTCTCTTTATAATTTATTTGTACTTATTTTAATGTCACATTTGTTTCACTGATATGTAACAGCAAACCCCACATAAGGATTCAGCATATCACACAGTTAGGAAAGAGATGATGAGAACTGACAGATGTTTCTATCCAGTATGAAAACTGAAAATGTTTTGATATTCATTATACGTTACTAAGTCATTTTCTTGTTAAATCAGTCAGATGAAACTATTCATATGATACACTAATAGTTTAGGAATGGATTTTGTCCTTAAAACATTATCACCAAAAGTGAGCATGCAGCAAGAACCTGGTTGCATTTCCTTTTATATTACATACATGTTATACACTCCTCTAATCTGATTGTCCAAAATCCTTTTATGATCCAACTTGCTTTCAAATAGCTGTTTTTTATAAATGATATTAAGTCAACACAAGCACATTTAAAACAACAGTAAGATTGCCAAAGGAAACTTCTTTGAGGTGCAAATTCATCCAACTGGTCAGTTTTAAAAATGGAGTAATTATATGTATCAATTACTGTTATGAGAGAGTAAAGTTAGCTATGAACAATTACATGAATAGTAACTTCTTTTTTTGTTTAGTTTGTCTAAGATTTGTTACTAAGTTCTGGATTGTCATTTACCTGTTGAATGAATAAGCAGGGACAGCTTGATTTGCTGTAACTATTATGACATCCTCTCTCTTTTAGAATGTAACTTTAAAAAGAAAAACTGGTTGTTTTGAAAATGAGGCAGTAAATAAGAAATTTCTAAGTATTAACTGAAAAAAACTCAAAACAAATGTAATCATATACACACTGACTTCATAATAGGTGAATATTATTTTACCCATCAGGTCAACAAATCCTGTTCAGAAGAATATTGAGTATCACTGCTTGCTTATTATAACTGAAACATTTCATTGTGATAAGGACTGAATAATTCACTCTCCTTTGAAGACCCTCAAGGAAACAGCATAACATTTCTTGGCTCTATTTGCCGGGGTGGTGGTGTTTTTCCCAATACAAAAGAATATGGAACTGCTTTTAGCATCTCACCCATTTCACACAAATGAAAACTCAGGAGCTTTGCAAGAACTTTTAATGTGTGTAATCTTTTGTGAAATGTAAAGAAGTTAGAGCTATCTAGCAGCCATCTTTAGCAGGGAAAGTCAAATAGCATCTTACTTTCAAAAGTGAAAAATAACCCTTGTTTGAAATGATTGCATTTGGTTACTCTTATAGGTCAGCTGTAACCCTAATCAATTTGTTACAATTTTGTACTTTTCAGTAATAAAAATTACTTTCTCTCGCTTCTTAGCAAACTAGAACTACTTCTAAATACTTTCCTGTTTTTAAAATGCACATAGATTATGTATACATTTTCTCTTTGGGTGCATTTTTTTAATTCAGCTAAAGCTTTGT
>NW_017729026.1:31298425-31303747 GCF_001723915.1 Gavialis gangeticus
GTCAGCTGTAACCCTAATCAATTTGTTACAATTTTGTACTTTTCAGTAATAAAAATTACTTTCTCTCGCTTCTTAGCAAACTAGAACTACTTCTAAATACTTTCCTGTTTTTAAAATGCACATAGATTATGTATACATTTTCTCTTTGGGTGCATTTTTTTAATTCAGCTAAAGCTTTGTTATTGTTTAAATATTTATGTGACAAAGGCACTAGAGGCCCCACTGAGGATCAGGGACTGTTGTAGTCAGCATTTTGCACGTATGCATGAAGGCCCATGAAATCTTTTAACTCCACATTGAAAATGGCTAGTACTTACTCTTCAGGTCAAACGGCAAGGAATGCAACATACAGGTTTTCTTTATAATTTACTTTTACTTATTTTAATATCACAGTTGTTTCACCAACACTGTTAAATCTTGCTGAAAAATTCAACACATCTTACGCTTGCCTGTTAAGAAACGGGGGTGAGTTGATGGGTGTTTCTACCTAACATGCACATTTAAGAGATGACTGCACAGATGATTTTATAATACGAGGGGGTGGGTAGGGAATGAGGATAGTTTAAACTTGACTTTTGGAGTAAGCTGCTGACATTTTAGGGCTGCTGTTGACATGAATTATGCTTTGTTTGGAAGCTTCACTAAATTTGGAAGGAGAGAGATACTTTTATTGTTGTCACTCACATTACTATTAATACAGTTATTATTTCTCTCACAAATAATCTAAGGGTACTTTTAAATATATTTTACACCACCTAAATTGTTAGATGTGAAACCCCATTTTTGCTCCCCTCCCTAAGTCAGTTCTTTCATTGCATTATTAATATTCTTATTTTTTATAGAACAAATTATTCTGATTGTAAAATACCATATTTATTCAAATAGAAGATGACCCTGATTACAAGATGAGCCTCCCCACAATAATTAAATTCTATATCTGGAAAATGTATAAATTTGTTACCATCTTCCAGATATAGAATCTAATTATTGGAGACTTGCCTTGAATTTGTCCCCCTCTCACTGCTACAGCAGAGAAAATGTATGTGGGGGGTCAGGTAGCTCCTTTGCTCTCTGCTTGCCCCCAAATTTTCCCCTGGCAGCCTCTTCCCTTCTTCTTACTGTCAGACCCTGTTCCCCCTGAGCACATGGACATGAGGAGCAAATTTGAAAACAAGAACCTTGAAATTAAAAATGCTGTAGAAATGTGTGTATAGTACCCATGCATTTAGTTTATCCAGAACTTAGCATGTTCAAAGCTTTCATAGATTTCATAGACATTAGGGCTGGAAGAGACCTTGCAAGATCATTGGGTCCAGCCCCCTGCCCAAGGGAAAGGAAGTCAGCTGGGGTCAGATCACCCCAGCAAGAAAGGCATCCAAGCATTTCTTAAAGGTATCCAGAGTAGGTGCTTGCACCACTTCTGGGGGGGAGTCTATTCCAGACTCTGAAGCCTCGGACAGTAAAGTTTATCCTTATGTCCAGGTGCTTTTGCTCAGGTTGAGCTTGGCTCCTGCCACTGCTCCATACACCTAGGCGTGTTGCAGCACCTTTTCCACTGGCCACTTGTCCCTGCACAGGACATTGAGGTCATCCATGTAGGTCAGGCCTCTTGTCTCTGCCCCACTGCCCCCAGGGATCTCCACTCTGAGCCATTGGACCATGGTTCCATCCTGCAGATGAAGAGGATCAGAGAGACCAGGCATTCCTCCCAGATGCCCAACTCCACCATGATTGGGGCAGTTGGGAACCTGTTCACCAGCACCCTGCTGCTCATGTTCAGTGCTTTTATCCATGCAACAAAGGTTGGGGGGACCCACATCTTCAGTGTTTTGAACAGAAATCAGTGAGACACTGAATGCCTTTTCTGGGCTGAGGCTTAGCATGACAACATCCAACCCCCTCTCCCATTGGTACCACAACACATCTCACAGTTGCAGCGGGGTCCCCCGGGGTCCTTTGTGTGTGCCATGTATAGCTGTCAGTAAAAGGCTGCTGCTGTCTCCAGCATCCCTTCATTTGACTTGTGGCTCTATCCACCAAGCTGGTCCTGGCCTCCTTCCTGGTCTTCTTTAACCTGCCAAAGCAAGCACTCCTCCCCCTCCTCTACCCAGGGAGCCCAGGCCAAGATCTTCATGGCCTGTTCCCTGTACCAGGCCCCAATCTGAGCTCTCACTTCCCACATGGCTTCCCTCACATCCCAACCCCAAGTTGCCTGCTTGTGCATGCTCTGCAACTTGTCGTTTAAGTGTTTGTGTTGCATCCTCTGAATCCAGCCTTGGCTTCTGCCAGCTTGCTGGAAGAAATCTTTCTTTTATGCTGGCTCACCACTCCGTGTGGTTCTGGTACCTGGCTCTGAGGGTTCTCCACCCTGTGTAGCGCTGCCTGAACTCCTGCTGGGTTTTTTTTCAACATCCAGGAGGCTCACATTCAAGTTCCATATGCCCCTGCCTCTTTCAGGCTGCACCCCACCTCTGCCTTCACTGCCAGGAGGCAGTGGTCCAAGAAATGTGTGGATTCGGCTTTCGCTACTGACTGTCCTTCAGGGAGGAAGATGAAGTCTATGCATGACTTTATTTGTCCTATGGGATCCACCTGAGTGAAGTCACCTCCCAGGTCCTTGGGCTCCTTTGCCTGCATCCACCAGCCTGTGGTCAAAGATCAGTTGTTTTGCAGCCTGGAGGATCTGTCCAGGCCTGTTTGGCCTTTGCCTATTCTGTCACCTGGGTTGATGATGCAGTTGAAGTCTCCTGTGGTCATCACTGGCCAGGTACTGAGCATTGCCAAACTCACATTTTCTAGGAAGGTATACCTTGCTTCCCTTTTCACTGCTGCATAAACATTTAGGAGGGCCGATTTCCTTCCCTCTGTTTCAAAGGTGGCTTACAGAAGCCTGCCTGAAATAACTGCTGTGCTGTAGGTAGTGCACTCTGTCTCATTTCAGGAGAATTGCAACACGCGCTGCTCTATTGTCATTTGATCTGCTCCACATGAAGCAACCATGCTGCCAATGTCTTTTCAACAAAGCAGTTTTTAGAGCTGGGCAAATCGCATTCCTGGAGCCACATAACGTTCACTTGTAGTTGCCTCAGGCACTGTTCTATTGTGTCCCTTTTTTTTTCTTTAGCAGGCTTCTTGCATTTAGACAATTAGTATCCCCACAATGAAAGCAGTTAGAGGGAGCAGTGAAAGCCATTATTTTTTCATTTCTTCATGTGTTTAGGGTCTTTGTTCAGGTTCAGGCTTTTCCTTGCCTTGTGGGGCCACCTGGTGGGCCAGATCTTTTTTCTCTGTAGTTTTAGGGGCCACCTGGGTCTTCCTCCTGTGCTTCTGCTGCTGTGTCGAGCCATCTTGATCTGTCTCTGGGCTCCCAGGGGGGTTCTCCTGTTTCCCTTGGAAATCTATTTCTATTTCTGCACTGGATTCCCCTCCAGCTTCTGAGTTTTTTCCAGGCTCCCTTCTGGGGTGCCTAGGTTCACCTCCTCCATCTGTTCCCTTCACTATTCAGTGTCTTTGTTTAGCTTCTTGAGGGAGCATTCATAAACTGTGGGGGTGGGCTAGCCCAGCTTTGGCTCCTTTCCCTTTTTCTTGGGATCCCTCCCCTGCTCTATTCTCCTATTTTCATTGCCTCCACATTCTCCGTTGCTGCCTGGGGAGGCTGGGCCATGGAGTTTGGGCCACTGGGGTTCCTGCAGTCCCTTCTTTGTTTTTGCCTGTTTGCTTAGGACTGAGAGCAATCTCTAAAAACATGCCCCTCATCCCCACACAGAATGCAATGCCAGTTCTGTTCACAGTCCTTGGCTTCTTGTCCTTTCTTCTTGCATGACACAAATTTTACTTGTGCATTGTGCCACCAGGTGTCCCTGCTCCCCACATTTATGGCAGAGTTTGCGCTGCCCCTGGTAGAAGCCCCTATGGGGTCCCAGGGAAATTGCTGCACCTTGCCTGGATTCCCAGGCCTGCTTTTCAGCATTACCTTGGTTTTCCAGGCTCCAGTCCATATCCCAGACTTGTCTAGGGCTTTCTCCACTTTCTTTATTTTCTTCACAGCGTATTCTGAGCCAAAAACTCACATCCTCTTCCTTTATTTGGGCTGAATACATTTGGATTGTAATCATCCTCTCTTCTCATACCTCCCCCTACAAAAACAACTGCCTTCAGCTGGGGATTTCCTCTGGCCGCCTCCACCTGTTGCCAGAAATCTGATCTCACCTTGGGATCTCTGAAGCCCAATTCAAACTCTGCCCCACCTGGCCTGCAAAACAGGTAATACACATTTTTCAGATTTGCATTGAGCAGGTCTTACATAATCTTGACTAAGTAGTTCTCTCTCTCCAGAATCTGCTTTCCTTGTTTCAAGTGTCCATTCTTCATCAGGACCTTCAGTAAGAAGCCTCTTCCATTTGCCTCCATGTTTGGGGGAGTCCCACACCCAGGCTCCAGTGACTTCAGGTTTTGGGGCTGTTGCTCCTCCCTCTACATTTGCATTGTGGTGTCTCAAGGTTCTGTATCCAAACTGAGACATCTGGGTGGATTTAAGTTTATTAGTGAATGTTAAAAAGGAAGGTACAAAATTGAAAGGGTAGAAGAAGATACCGAGATCCAGACACAGGTGGCTACATAGTACAGGGTACAATTGATGGGTTGGGGGAGGATGCGACTAACTTGCATAGTAGCCCAGGAGTGAGTGAGGGATAGGGGAGCTAAGGGTGCAACAAAAAGAGAAGATACAGAAAGCCAAGCAGAAGGAAACTGCATCACTAGAGTGGTGGGTTCTAAGGGATATACATAGATACAAATAACAGCACGTGGGGTACATTTACAGGGATAAGGAAAGTCCAGGTATAAGAGTTCTCAGCCATGATCCACTGAAAGGGGCAGTTAGGCACTCCCCTCTGTGTTGATTCTGGCCAGTGGTCTGTCGGGGTACACATACTGGTGCTCGCCTGTGACGTGCTGGATGTACATGTCTCTGGATCATCTGATGGTGTCAGACACCATTAGGCACCTCATCAGTTTGGTGTAGTGGTAGGATATTCAGGTGTGCAGGATGCTCTTGTTGCTGCAGTCCCATGCTCCCAGCACCCTGATGATCAGTGCCTTGACCATCACCTCATATCCCTAGCTTCTTTGGGCATATGCCAGCTGCTGGTACTTTGTCAGCTTCCACTCCCAGGCTTAAATGAAAGCTTGCTGCCAGTTCCCCAACAGGACAGTAATACTGACCATCACGATACTCTTTGGTCATGACAATAGATCTCACAGCCTGGAATGGTACGATTGACAGACATGGTCCCCGTTGGGGCTGAAATAGCCTTCACCAGC
>NW_017729026.1:31308747-31325091 GCF_001723915.1 Gavialis gangeticus
AGCCATTTACAGCTTTGCTCGGCAGTCCCTCTCATGACAAAACCACCCATGATTGGGAATTAGACTTGCTGAAGTCAGCATTACATCTCAAATACAACTGTTCCTGTCAACTGTCCTTCATGGACAAGTTGCATACTACTATATTTTTTCCTGAGTTCTCCCCTTCACGGCAAGGGACAGCTCTCCTTTACGTCCCATTTTAACTCAGTCTTGAATGGCATTATGGCAGAACTGCTACACTCTGGTGTGGGGTTTGCAGGTGCAAATCTTGTGGGGCAGGGTCTCTGATTCATAGTCATATCTTTGGCACCTCGCCATGGCTCCCGACCAGATGGCACTGTTGAGTATCAGACAATTGAGTCGGACATGGTGAATAAAGATCCAGTCCGCGAAATCTGTGATATTCCCAAGCATGAAGCCAAAAAATTGAGAAGCAATTTTACTAATACATAGCACAAGCTATACACAATTTTAGTCTAAAACCAAAGGTTTGTGATTTACCATGTAGTTTGTTGGACTGGGCCCTACCAGCATCAACAGAATTTCAAGCTACAGTGATCCTACAGTTCTGCACTGCTCAGTATGTGTGTGTACTCCAGATATTTTCCACCCCCCCCACACACACACAAAGGATTCCTGTACAAGTTAGCCCCCACTCATGACTGGAACCAGGTGTTCTTGTCACACATCCTGAGATGCTCCAAAAATGTATATGCAGATGAGGTGCTGGGCAAACTGGTTTGGCTTCACCTCATGAAGGGCAGGGCACACTAATCTTATGTGCCAGGCTGAGGGGGAGGCAGAGGGATTCTGCATGAACTGTATGCAATGTTGTGGCTCACCATGATTTGAAAAAAAGGTGGTGAGAAGAACTGAGTGCAATAGGCCCTACCACATTTTATTCAGATGGGCTACACTAGCATATTCTTATGGTAATATCCCATCAATTTTGTGGTAATTGATGGGGGGACTGCTTTTGCATTCATCTCCCAGCTGCTTCTTGGCCTTTTGGAACAAGCAAAACTAGGGAGCATATGAATTCCAAGATGTTGGGGCCTGGACCTTGCCACCCAAAAAAACCCAGGTCTTACCAGCATGTTTACCTAACATGAGCTATTTGATTTATAGTCATGCTCAGTGTTGGCTGCATTTCATAGATTTCATTGACATTAGGGCTGGAAGGGACCTTGCAAGATCATTTAATAAACCTCTAAGCTAGTTTCCATTGTTGAGCACATGCTGCTTTCGGCAGTTTAATGATAGTGTATTTAGTAAGATTTCTTTGTATGCAGTTATCAGGGGCTTTTTCCCTCATGCCAACTGGGACAAAAACCCCTCATCTTGTATTTTAGTAAATATGGTACTAGTAACTACACTTGTCTACAGATACCTAGTTGCCTTTGCCTCATGCGAACTGTCCTTGAGCCACCATATCTGTTTAGCAACTCAGATAAGAGAGAGGAAAGAGCAGACTAAAACAAAAGGAAAGCCAAGTTCCATAGCATTCCAAGGATTGGCTTTTTTTCCATTTTCACCTTAACTGGTTGTTAAAACTCTTCCATGATACTCAGTTTTATCCTTTTTGTCTTTTCCTTCATCTCTGTCATCATCCAGATGCTCCCTGACATGCTTGCTAAGTCCTTTAAGGCTTGACTTGTTGCCACATGAAAAAAAAAACCTTCTGTTTATTCAGTTTCCTTTCCTGTCTCAGAACACGTGTAGGAATTGTTTTCTGTTAGCAACAGATCTGAAAGGGAAACCAGTATTGTTCAGGTAAAACCAGCAGTCTCTTGGAAAGCCCTCTAAAGTAGAACTGATTTAAATGACTTCCTTCCCCTTTGAAAAAACATCCGTGAAGACTTTTGAAAGATTTCACTGAAACATCTACATTTTTTCAGATTTTCATTTTTAAAAAATGAGGCTTGGTCAGGTGAAAATTTTGTATAAAAATATTTCCCAACCAAACCAAATTTGTGCATCAGTAACTGAAACCAAAATATTTTAAAAGTTTGACAGCCTGACATGATTTAAAAAGGTTTAAATAGCCATTTTCTGTTAAAGGAAAAATGTGCTAAGCAGAATTATTTTATATTGGCTTGGTATTTGGTTCTGGCAGTTTTCCTGAGCAATCTTCTTTTTCAAGTGACAGGTCTTGAAATTCCTTTTGTCCATGAACTTTCATAAGTGGCACCAGCTCAATTAAGTGAAACTACTGGCTCTCAAACCGTTCCATCACCAAAGTGGAAGAGAGATACTTGTTAGGTCAGGATCAAACTTCAAATTCCCCTTCTCATCTCATTTAATATGTCACTGGGTCAAAGCATCTATTCCAGTTCTAAATTGTGGTCTTTAACAGCTTTAAAAAACTTTTTTCCAGTTGTAATACAGGGGTAGGAAACCCCTGGCATGGATGCCAGAGCGTGGCGCACAGAAGCATTTTGTTTGGCATGTGCACCTTGAGGCAGATGGCGAGGAAGGGGCTGGAGCTGCACCGCCACAAGTATTGGTCCCTTCATGGCTCCCCTACTGTCTACCCCTAGCACAACAACATCACACAATTTCAGGTTGCAGGTGTTTTTGGCACTCTGCCCAAAAACATTGCTGACCTCTGTTGTAATACCTTACCCTGACCTTTTAAGAGACCTGAATTTTAAAAGGAGGGAGCTCAGCACTTCTGACAAATCAGTTCTCATCACTTCTGATGGTATTGCTAGATTTAAAAACCTTGGCTTCCACATCAGTGGCTACCCATTGCTTATTAGGGCTCTCTGTTCTAAAGGAGAGCTAACAGCAAGGTCTTCTGAGACCTGCCAGCGAGTTCTCAAAAGAATCTTTGCATCTCATTTTTAATCAGTGTAGCTTAGCGATTAAGGATTTAATAATTTCTTTTACATTGGGTACATTTCTCTGTCTCTACACTTGGATGCCTGTGAATAAAGTTTGCTTACTTGATGCAGGCCCTTCTGCTTTTCTGACTGCTTACAGTACTAAAAGTAAGAACTTCCTTTTATTTCTGCCATCAGGTGGTCTTAAGAATCTTGTGGGAGAATTTCTGAGGGCCTTCCTTTACCTTCAAGTCACTCTAGAACCAGACTTCAAACATCACTTCAGACATCTAAAGCTTGAGAGAGTCATCTGTTGGGGTTTGCAAAAAAAATTGTTCCATGATTGTTAGGTACACAGATACTTGTGGAACTTCTTATAGATATTTATCTGAATCTTTTGGTGCATATCTTTTAAAAACAAAAGGTGCCTATACACATGCTCATTCACATTCTGTTTAGAATGCATCAGATGAACACATCGATTAATCAAGTCAGCTCTGCTTTCTAATCAGAATGCTCCATGTCACCTCATCATCATGGGTATTAAGCCCCCACCGATTTTAAAATGGCAGTGGGGACACTGTTGAGTGTGGTTTAGATAAAGCATCCTGCAGACGTTTTTTAATGTGCAGGGGCTTAATACACGTGGCAGTGATCCATTTTAATTATAGCAGCTGGCTGTGAGCCGCTCCAGTTAAAATGCCCCCACCCCAGGCATGTGTATAGGCATGCCAAAAAGCTGATCCTTGGGGTATGCTTATACTTGTTTCCCCAGCAGTCCCTAGACTACTTTAAGAAACCGGGCCTGCCTATCTTTGCATACATGACACGTGGTCTCCTCTGGTATAGAGCCAAAAAGCAACTATGGGCATTGAAGTTTCAAAAGGGGAGCTGCTGCTGCTGTTTGGGGAGCCTGCAGTAGCTGTTAGCAGTTAGAGTGTATGCGTGCATGAGCCTGTAGCAATACAAGTTAGCTAAATCACCCCAACTTTAACCCTGGATGAAGCAGGCTTAATGTTGGAGCAACTTTACTTCATTTGTATCAGGACATGCACAAGTAATCATTACAGCATAACAGCTGCTGCCTAATCCAGAGCAGCAGCAGCAGCTCCCTTGCCCCTTTTGAAACGCCCCAAGTGAAGGTTTGTCCATGCCCCAAAGTGACTTTTTGGCCAGCACCACATGCACAGCAAGAATAAAGGAGTTGTGGGGGGGCTTCTTTCTCAGTGGTAGTCTTCAGCTTGCCACAGAGGCATCAGAGACATAAACTTAGTCATTTCTAAAGGGCATAAGTAGTTTCATTTTGCACCAATTTTTTTCAAATAACACTGTTACCACACTTCTAAGGTTATTAATTACACCAGGACACTAAGCCATAAAGTAGATGACTTAAGTGAAATAAAAGGTGGTGTTGGGAAAGGTGGGGACTAGGTTTCTGAGTAATTATGTACCTGTATTGATAGAATCACAAAAAAAATCCTATAAAAAAAAAAAAAGAAAAAAAATGGATAAGCCAATCACTAGCTGTTAACACTAAGAGACCCAAATCTTGCAATCACTGCATCATGGACTAAGCAGTGTGAGATTTCATTCAAAATTTAAGGATAAGAAACTTTAATTACCATTTTTCATTTTCTACATAAGACTAAGTATGACAAACGTGTTGCCTTATATAAAAATATGCCAAAATGCTGTTCTAAAACTCATACAAAAGATCTTCTACCCCAGTGGTTGTCAACAGGCAAGATCCTTTCAAGGGTGCCACAGTGCTAGTGCCACTACTACTACTACTGCAGCCAGGTGAAATGGCCCCATGCACTTTGTGCAGGGTCTAACTGGGAAGCGCCTGCTCCTACTGCACCTGAAGGAGGAGTTGAGAACTGGTGGTCTACCCTTTTGCAGGTTGGAAGGGAACATTGTATAATCACCAGTCATGACATGAGTGAGTGTTTCCACCTCCATTCATTCCTTGCCACTACAAAGAAATGGGAAGGCTGGATTCAGTGATCTCATGAGGTCCCTTCCAGCCCCTAATGTCTATGAAGTGAAGAAACTGACTAACTGGCCAGTGGGAGTAACAAACAGGGTTTGCAGAATCAACTGATACATTATCAGATGGTGATGCCTGTCACTACTGAGGTAGGTCAGATACAAACTGATAACCATAAAGGGAAGCCATTTGAGTCATCCTGTCTTTCTCCTTCAAAAACTGTTTCATGATCCTGAAGCGAGATGATCGAGATATGACGGCAAAAAACCTTAAAAACTCTTTAAGTAAAGGCTTGGAGCCAGGATTTCTCTTTCATTTATTCTGAAGCTACCCTTAATCTTAATGTCTCTGATTTTGCTCATCAAAATTACTACAACAGTTAAACGGTTAGGTATACTCACTCTTTATTATTCAATCATATATAGATACCATCTTTAGGTGAACCACCTGGAAATTAAACGTTTTCCACAATACTATAAAAAAAATTAACAGAACAGACTGAACTGACAAACTGTCATAGGACCAACAGTGATGTATGTGGTAAGGATGGTAATATTTTATCACAAACCCTTAAGAAAAGGTACCGCAATTTTCTTTAACCAAAATTCATGTTTAGCTACAATGATATAATTCCACAAGAAGTCTCATGCTGCCACATGCAAACCTTTGTTACTTAAGTACATCCTGTTTGGGTACTTTTAAGTGTTTCCAGCGCCTCAAAAGCACTTTGTACTTTTCATTTCCAGTCTTTTCTGATACTTTTCTTAAGACAACTCGTGTAACTACCATGGCTTCTGTTTCTTTGTCCTCACCTAGTAGGAGATCTAGTGTGTCACCAACTTTCACCTGAAAACAGAAAGAGAGGTCATTAACATGGGGTGGGGGGAAGTTTCCCAAATATACATGCAATTTTAATTATCCTCTTTTCCCAAGCTATTATTCTTGTTCTCTTTTGTGGGAGGTGGCAGGGTAACTGTATATGCCATATTCTATACTGTAGGCTTTCAAATGAGCAATGTAAGTGCTTCCCCTCACAACTCCCTGCACAAAAGATGCATTGGGATTTATACTTCATTCCTGAAAAGGCATGTGGATCTTTGTAGGGCAGATGTAATCAAATGATTAATTTATGCAAAATGCTTCAGACAACTTCAATGAATAGCTAAGATACAGAGATAATAGCATATGAAAGAATAAGGCAAAAGGAAACTATTTATCGCTCTAAGAAGTTGTCCATATCAATGTTTCTCAACCCGTGGGTCGCAAGAATATATGAAAGGGTTGTGAACAAACTTTAAAAATTGATTCTTCTTTAAAGGAGAAAAACATGGGAAACTGTGGCTTTTCCCTTGCAGGCTGGCAGAGTTCCAGCCTGCGAGGGGCTACTTAGGCACCCCACTGTCCCACACATAGGGGCAGCAGGTCAGAAGTGAGGGGTGCTGGGTCAGGACTGGCCACTGATGTTTACAGTGGGTCCTGGTACAAAAAACATTGAGAATCTCTGATCTATATAAGTTAACACACTGTTATGATCAACTACTTAGGCTTCCTTTGAAATTTACAAGAAATGACTAAAATGTCATAGTAACTAGACTTGTTTGAGTTTTGAAATTGGAAACCAATGTTATTCCTCCTTTTCCCATCATACAGCAATAACTTTGCCTACCATGATGTTCCACGCACTCTGTGGTTAGAAATATTCTTTTTATTTTTTTTGCCAATGAGAGTCTCTGATTCTCCAATAAATGACAACTTCTCTCCATCACGAAGGAATACCACTAACCAGTTCTTAACTTACTATTCTGATGGTGCTTTCTTTAAATACATACTTCTCATTTCTACTATGAGATACAGCTGTGGCAGTCTCCTATTTGGATTACCCCTTCAGCCATTTCAAAACAAAGATGCCAAAATAATCTTTGATCCAATCATACTTCCTTCCCCATGACCCACATACCTAGCCTAAAACCTTCTGTCTGCCCCAAAGCTCTGCCTTTAATTCCACTATTTCTACTACCACTAAGGTGCAAATTTACCTTGCCTTCTACTTGATTTCAGACTATGTCTCTCCCCTACCACTCCCAGCCTTGACTTCTATGTTAACATGCTATCCAATTCTGCTGACTTTGTCCTGCTCTTCCCTTCTGCTTGAAACAACCCTCCTGTTCATTTATTATATAACTTCCCTCGCTGTACATTTACTATGTAACTTCCCTCTCTACTCCTTCAAATGCCTTTATTTCAGGTAACCTTCCAAAAACAAAACCCTCCACCCCCTGCCCATTTTTCCAAAGGGAAAAGAGCAAGCTGTATTATTCAGCTAATTGCTACTACCTCTGTTTAATGAGAAGGCTGCACATACAATCACTTTAGATCCTTCCAGATAAAACAGAGAGCTCCTGACATATGGGTAGCCGATCTTCTCTTCAAGTCTCCCATTATTTACCTACTGTCATGTTTTCTTTTAACCTGAGTGATTGACATTCAGACTGTTTTAAAAGACAGTTATAATCCCTGTATCCTGTAATGGATGCAAAAAAGTAGGAAGGAGCATGGAGTATCAGCACTAGTTACAATCTTATTAGTTTAAAGAATTTTATATTAAAATGAAACCTTACAGTTCTGCTTTTTTTCCACAATTTTTCTCCATTCAACCTGAGGTCATTCCTGTAGAATGCATCTTCCACTCTGCTAAAAGAAAAAAAAGCCCAGCAAAATAAAACAATCCTTGTGAAACAATCAAGTGCAGGTCTTTACAGAAAAGCAATAATGCAGTACCCCTGCAAAGCATGCTCAACAGGAAATTGGACACAAAGCATACACTTATTTCTGTCAGGGTTACTTAAGGATTGACTTAAACTGGAAGGCAAAAATATTTTCAATGTGGCTCTAGGGAATGCTTAGGAGTATTTATAAAGGCTGGTGTGTGCACACCTACCAAAATGTCTCTTGCATGTAATCAGACAGTTTTAAGCATCAATTTTTATCTAGGGCTCTTTCATCAAGTCACACTAGCATATTGTGTTAACTTGCTAAATAGTCTATAAAGATAATTTAAAATGTACATTACTATGGATTTATTATATGATTTATGTATATTTGGTAGTGTTAGTACATCAGATTTACATTTATTGTAGAACTGGTTTGAAATTTTCATCTAGCAGTCTGAGGGGAGATTTTTTTGCACTTCAGTCAACAACCAGAAACCTTTCTTCCCATTAGTAAAATACTTAAGCTTGTCTTTCTTTAAAAATGGGGAAAAGTATGAATGATTGCTTAAAAAAACCCATCAGTGTCTCCTTAAGCAGGAAGTGATAAGTTCCTAACATTCTGCAAAATGCAAATGTTTCAAATAAATAAATTCAGAAGTACGTTTTTAAAAAGACAAATGCAGGCATTGAAGTTAAAAAAATCTTCCTTGCTAAGTTACTCTAATAATAAAAAGGGTATCCAAACCCCAGTTAACTCACTTAATAACGTCCTTATCAGTAAATTACATAAATAGGCATACTTACTTTCTTGCAGTGTCTAGACCAGCTTTCATTATAACATCATACCGAAGACACGGCACTACTCTTTCAAGGTCCTTGTGAATTTTTTCTGTAGTGAGGTCATCTTCAAATTCCTCTTCTGAATCACTTTTCCCTTCATCTTCATCCTCTTCATCTTCATCCTCCTCTTGTTGCATAGTTTGTTTCTTTTTCCCAGATCTTGAATTACTTCTAGTTCGTACAGAAAGCAATGATGTACATTCTAGAGAAGGTCTTATAAACGCATAAAGTTTCACAGGAGAAATGCTGAAATAATTTTTGTAGTTTATTGTAGCCAGTTGTTGACCAAAGGAGATGCATCTCTTCCAGGAGATACATAATTTATTAGAAGGGAATTTCTCGCAGACTGCAAGCCAGACATTTAGTTTTCTAACAGCAGTAATGGGCAGTCTGAAGCCAGTCATAGCATACCCTGAAACAAAGGCGCAGATTCGGTTTTGTTTTCATTATTGGGGACAAAAAAAAAATCGCTCAAGCAAGTGACTATTAAAATTAGCACTTTTTTCCTTGTTGTAAAAAGAATCTAGATTTTCATACAGCAACAACAATGCATAGCATCTTTCTACTGAAAGTTCATCTTATTCTCATACAGTAGTTTAAGTAGTTTCCTAGTTCTGTTATAAATAGCACGATTATCCTGAAAACTGACAAAAGTCCAGAGCCAGCCTCTGTCCCAGTAATTCTCAATCAGGGTGCCTTGAGATGCTTTCATGGGTGCCACAGGTAGTGTTCCCTCTAAGCTGTACACATGTGCGGCCATGCACAATAAAAAATCATGCCACGCAACAACAGGGGACCCGGCGCATTTTGCACACCCCTGCTATATATGTATCCTCTCAAGTCATCATCCACAGCAACACTAACAACACTCTTTTTGCACACAGCAATGAGTAAATCATTCCTAAAATAACGTTTTAACATGTGCCAATATCAGAAAGCCAGAAATTCTGGGGGAACCTTGTGGCATGGCATGAATTCTGGTTTCTACTGTAATCCTGCACGTCCATGTGCTTGTCTTGGCCTCGGCCTTTGTAGGCTTTAGTTTCTATGTTTTTTTCCCTCTCCCCAAGTGAATTTAGAGGAGATAAGTAAAATGATTTTATCAGTTTCAGCACTGGCAGGGTGGGGGTGGATATCTTCCATATTCCCTCTACAGATATGGTCCTGGTTTGAAATCTGGCAGGGCCATGGTGCTTGCAAAGGCTTTAGCACTTCTCAGGGCATGGAGAGCACTAAAATAAAAGGTTTTTTGCACACCGAACCGGCTAAAAGGTAACACCTCTGCTCCCTCTCACCAGAGGGGACCGGCCTGGAGGGGAAAGTGGGGCAGCTGCCAGGAGCAGAGGAGCGGGTGAGGGGTAGCGGGAGGGCCTGAGCCAATGGGAGGCGGCCCGGGTTCGGACGGGTGTGACAGAGACAAGGAGCAGCTGATGGGGGGGGTGGGTCCGGTCTGGCCACGAGCCTGAGAAAGGGGGGTCGTGGTGGTATCACAAAACCGGACACTGTCCAGCCAAAATGCTGGGGGCGCGGGGCCCTGCCCCCGCGTGCCACGGCCCCGACGTCATCAGAGGCCAACTGCCGCGGCGCATGTGCAGTGACGGCCCGCCGCGTTCGGGACGGGGGGGGATGGCTGAACCGTTGTCCCCCGCCTGTCATGTCCGTTCCCGCAGCGCCGAGGCCCGGCAGCTCCCAGCACCACCCTCCGCCAGCTTAGAGCCACCCCCAGCCCCACCAGAGCGGCAGGGCGGGGCAGGGCGCGTCGTTACCCGCGTCTGCCGGCGCCTCGGCCCCGGCCTGCCTGTCCTCTTCCCCAGCAGCCGCGCGGAGGGCGGAGCGCTGTTCCTCGCGCCCCCTGCTGGCCGGCGGACAGTGCCCCTCGCGCCTCCTCCTGAGCCCGGCGCCAGACCCCTCCCTGCGCAGGGGGGTGGGGAGGGGGGAACTGTGACGTAGATTGAAACAGGCAGTTACTCGGTCCGGCTGTCCTGCCGGCTGGTGTCGCTAGGTGCGCACGCGCCAACCGCCGAGTTCCCTTCGGCCCCTCCCCACCCTGTAATCCTTTAATGCATTAGTCTCTCCCGAGTTCTGAACTCTCAGTTTTAGACCAATGGAAATCTGCCTGACGCAGCGTTAACCCGCGCCGGGGTTCCAGCCCCCGCGCCCCTCTGTCTGCTCCTACAGCGGGCGAGTCAGTCGGGGGCGGCTGCCCCCGAACGCGGCGGGCGGGATGTCCCGCCCGGAGATCGCTCCCAGCTTGGCAGAGGGCGGCTGTGACGTCATCGCAAGAATCCCTTCCGGTCGGGCTTGTGGTCCGGGCTCGCCGAGGGTCCCTCCCCGGAGCTCCTGGCGCCTAGTTATTTCCCCCTCGGGCTGAATGTGGGGTGAGCACTTCACACCGGGGGCAGCAAGTCCCAACCCAGTGCCACCTTGGGCCTTCCAAGGGTGTCACACTGCCTTAGCGCTGTTAAACCCTACCATGTGCTAAAGTGAAAGCTAAGTAGAAACCAGCTATGCAACTGTTACCTGTTTTTCAGGCACTAACTTCGAGGTTGGTAGGCTCTTTCTGTAGCTGGGGGGATGCTTTTCTGGCCCAATGGTAGCTTTGTATAGGTGGCCAGTCTGCATTTATTGCGCGATTCACCGGTGGGTTGCCACAGAGGCCTGAGGTGCACAGACTTGATTCACATGATAAAGCCAACGATTTCAAACAGGAATCCACAGTTGTGGTCTTTCTGGGGTCTTTGCAACAGTGCAATCTGCTCTATTGTTTTTCTTTTTCACTCTTATTTTCTGACTAAGCGCTGGCATTTGCCAAGGGCTGCCCTGAGTCTATCCAGGGGTGCCTTGAGTCTAAACAGGTTGAGAACCACTGACCTAGTTTAAGCAAGTGTCAGATACAACCACAGGAGAGTCACGGCCTTTTGCCCTTGCGGGAATCAGTATGGACGCTACAGGGCAACAGCAGTTCTAGCTCTTTGCCATGGACAAGCCTCGCCAACCCTCTCCTTTAATATGCCCTTCACCCTAGCTGTCAGACTGAGCTCTTCGATCCTGCTAGCTTCTACCTGCTCCCAGATCATTTATACTTCATTAGCATCAGGTTTTATGCTCATGGGGCAAAGACACTTTGCTGCTGAGTTTGCAAATTATCATGTTCACCTACACACACACTCATTGAGGCTGCGTTGCACTCCCCATATTTTGTACTTCAAGGTACTGAGAGCTATGCAGGCAAGATTTATGGGGCCACATGCCCTGTAAATGTCTAGATTCCATTTGGCAGCTCCGCTTTAGGCTCCCTGGAGCAGTAGTGTCACAGAACAAACTGTGCACAACGTACTATGCTACTGAAGAGTCGGAAGGGAACAGAGTGCAGAGGACTCAACAGTGTACCTGGGATGTATGCACGTTCAGTGTACCACTTGAGTATGTTCATACAAATAGCAAGTATCTTTGGCAGTTGTCCTTCACCTCAGTTTCTGTATCTGCCAATGTGACCGTCCAAGCCCTGAATGTGTCTAGCACCTCACTTCCCTACTAGTGAGTCCCACTGGTTTGTTGTAAGGATCATGTGAGGTCCAGGAGGGTCCTCAGGTTCATCTCCAGCTCTAGGAAGAAGAGCTGCAGAGCCATCTTGACAGCGCCACTGTGTCTACTTCTAGCAGTCTCATCAACAGCCCCTGTAAAAATGTGCATTATAAATATGATTTGGTAAGAGATGTACTAGCTACCTTTGTGATTTAAGGGTCCTGATGGGACAACTACCATCAGAATACAGTAGTAGGCCAGTAGAACAAGCTGTCTAGGCAAGTTGTGGAATCTCTGTCAATGGAAGCTTTCAGGAAGAGGTTGAATAGGCATCCTTTACATCCCAGGGAGGGGGTTAGACAGGATGACCGCTGAGATCTCTTCCAATCATAGGCAGAGGGAGAAAAAATTATTTGGGAGAGCTGAGTGCAGGTAAGTCTGTGGGGTAAGGGGCAGGCTCTTCCCAGCAGGAGGATGGGGCCATGCTGTGCTTGGGATGGACACCAGTGGTGCTGGGGGGGAGGGTTGGGGGGCTATGGCAAATTTTGGGGCAGCTGGGCACCCCACATTACCCCTTCCCAGCACCACTGCCACCTGCCCTGAGCACAGCCTTCTCCAGTCCTGTCTCCCTATTCCCCCACCTGGAAGAGCCCGGCACCACCCTGTGCCCCAGCCTACAGTGGCTGCCTCCCCTGCCCCACACAGATCTGGGGGCACACCACCCCCCCATGCCCTCCTGGGGTGCACATATCAGGAAGAGCCAGACCCCCCAGATGAGCTGCTTGCAGCTTAGTCCTGCGCCCCACCCTGCCTTGGCTGTGCGGCGCTTGCCCCAGCCCCACTCCCTCCCTCACTGCTGCACAAGTGCCCCTCCCCACCCCTACTGCAGCTGCCAGAAGCCCACAGTTGGGCTGCCTTGCAGCCCTACCTCTGCCCCACATTTGGGAGGGCTAAGCCCCTTTAGCACCACCCCTTCTGTTGCCTATGCTTCCCATCCTCTATTATTCTAAAAACAACAACCCAAACTAGAGTTTGACCATGAGAAAAGAACAGAGAAAGTTTGGCCCCAGTCCACTCCTCCATGCACATATTGTATTACACAAGGGATATAGTCTGATTGTTTTAGGTTACATGAAGCATGTACGTAAGGATTTGCAGGATCAAGGCTGTAACTTGTTCTTGGTCCCTCCAGCAGTTCTGGTTCCATAACTGGACCTAGGAAGATATGGGGAGAAGGAAGCACAACAAAGAGAAACAAGCAACTAATGAAGATGAACAAAATGAAGGACAGCTCAATAATGGCTGAGAACCAAACCAAATCTGAAAAGTAGAGAAATAAGAAGTCCCATCCAAATTTAATTAAATGGAGTGGCAGGATCTGGCATTCTGCATAGAAATGCAGTGCTCTGATGTCTGCTGCCCAGCTAGGAAGATTAGCTACTCTTCCAAAAGCTGACATATTCAGTTAGGGTGGGGCGGGGCATGGGACGGAGCCACGAGCAGCTCATCCAGGGGGTGCAGGGAGAGGGGGTGGCTCCTACCACTACAAGCACCCTGGGAAGTCATGGGGGGCATGTGCCCCCAGATCTGTGCATGGGGTGAGGGCAGGCTGCCACTGCAGTCTGGGGCTGGGGCTGGGGCTGTGCCAGGCTCTTCCTGGAGTTGGGGGCTGGGCCGTGACTGTGCTGCTATGGCAAATTACTGGGGTGGCTGTGGTGCTTACCACGTGGCAGAGGGTGTAATAGGCTGGGGCAGAGCCCAGCAGAGAAGGCAGACTAGGGAACTCCTCTCCTGCACTGAGTTCATTCAAAGGGGGAAGGTGTGTGGCGGAGCACCTTTGAGGGTGCTCGCCACTTGGGGGCTCCCACAGGCTCCAGTGGGAGCCTGCTTTGGAGGAGCAGCAGGGGAAAACCCCTAGGTACCATTTAAAGGGGGAAGGTGTGTGGCAGGGCACTGTTGGTGCCTGCCCCTTTAAGACCAAAGCTACGCAGCCAGCAGGTGCTTGATTAAGGCAGCCATTTTAGATCTCTGGCCGCCTATATAAAGAGTTCAGTTCCCTGCTGGTTGTGAGGCTTCCTGGCATGATCTGGAGGTAAGGGAGATGTTGTAGGGGAGGGATTGGAGGCTCCTAGTCCTGGGCATGAACTAAAATTGCACTCTGCTGGGAGTGGGTGGCTTGGTGGGGCTCCCAGTGGTGTGGGAGCCTCCAGGAAATGCTAGGCCAGTTATCACCCCAGTGAAAGGTGGGTAGGGGCACCTTAATCCTAGCCCTCACCTTTGGGTGGGTTGCATGACACTGGAGGCAGTTGGGGCCAGGCATGGCTGTGGTCACCTGAGCCCTGTGGGATACAAGAGTCTGAGAGGGAAAGCTGGGGTCAGGCATGGTGGCAGCCACCTGAGCCCACTGTGGAGGGAAGCCCTGTGGCCCCAAGTGAAGGGGTGGTGTGGAGCCCTAGTGAAGGGGGGCAGAGACAAGCAGCCCCAAGTGAGGGAGCAGTCTGGAGCCCTGAGTGAAGGAGGTAGAGATGAGTAGCCCTGAGTGGAAGGGATGGTGTGGAGCCCTGAATGATGGGAGTAGGTCCAGGTAGGTCTTTAGATGCCTGAGGCTGAAGTTTGGGCTAGAGGCAGAGTAAAGGGGGCTCAGCCCAAGAGAGTGATGGGTGAGTCCTGACCCCAGTAAGTCCTCCATTGCTGGGAGGCTGAGTGTGGGTCAAAAGTAAGATCTTAAGTAGCACCATGATCTGCTGCTCCAAGTGGGGAGTGAGAGTCCCCTGTGAAACTCTGGAGTACCAGTTTTGGTGTGAGGTACCCCAGCTCCCACATCCAGGAAGGTGGACCCGAGAGAATGTGGGACTAGTGAGAGACTCTGGAGGTAGAGTACCCCCTCGACTGGTCAGTGCTGGGGCCAGGACCAGGAAGGTTAAAAGGGACAGGGGCCCACTGAGGGATGCCCCAGAGCTGAGGGCCTAGTGTTCCACTTGACATTGGAGGTGAGGCCAAGGCCTGTGTGGCCAAAGGTCCGGGGGGGGGATGACAGCTACAGGGAGGTTGGCAGCCGGAATGATGGCAGAGTAGGCTGCCTGAGCAGAGGGATCAAAGGGGGTCTTGATAGGAGGATTCTAGAGCCCAGTGTGGGGCTGGTGTGACTAACAGCTGGATGCCATCTGTGAGGGATGGGCTGCAGTGTAGAAGAGGCTCAAAGCTGCAGATAGCACCCCCTGGCCTCAGGGCATAAAATGGGCAGCCTCCTGCTTTATTAACATCCTAATTAATAAGAACAAGACATGGCAGGCGAGTCATAGAATCATAGAAATAGGGTCAGAAGGGACCTAGTAGAACTTCAAGTCCACCCCCTGCCTGGGCGGGAGAAAAACTGGACTCAAATGAGTCCAGCCAGGTAAGCATCAAGCCTCTTCTTAAAGATTCCCCAGGGTAGGAGCCAGCACCACTTCCTTTGGAAGTTGGTTCCAGCTCCTAGCTGCCCTAACTGTGAAGTAGTTCTTGCAGATGTCTAATCTAAACCTACTCTCCAACAACTTGTGACCGTTATTCCTTGTTATGCCGGGGGTGCTAGGGGAAACAGTGTCTCCCCCAAACCCTTCTGGTCCCCGATAGTGAGTTTATAGACAGTCACCAGGTCCCCCCTCAGCCTTCAGTCCCCCCAAAACCCCCAAGACCAGCTGCAGGAAGTTGGGGTGCATATTATATGTGAGGAATGTGGTAAAAACTGGGATTGCCTCTTACACAAAAGAACTAAAAGTAACCTCTTCAGGGATCTAGAGGTAGGGTGGCCATCATAAAGGACGTTCTGGTTTTCTGCTACTCTATCCTCTATTGATATAAAACACAATGCCTTTTATGTCCTCTGTTTTTTCTCTTCAAGAGGACATAAAGGCATCGGGAGGGTTTATATCAATAGAGGACAACCATGCTGCCCTCTATAATGGCCACCCTATCCACAGGGAGCAGAATAATGAGGAGGCTTAGCTCCCTAGTTGTTGCTACTCTGTTACTTACAATAAGGAAAGATTTTGTTTATTTCATAGATGTAGGGTTAGAAGGGACCTAAGCAGATCATCAAGTCCAACCCCTTGCCATGGGCAGGAAGAATGCTGGTGTCAGACAACCCTGGCTAGGTGATTTACATAGCCTCCTTTTGAAGACCCCCAGGGTAGGGGCGAGCACCACTTCCCTTGGAAGCTGGTTTCCAGCTCCTAGTCATCCTGACTGTGTGATGTCTAGCCTGAACCTGCTCTCAGGCAGCTTATGGCCGTTATTCCTTGTAACTCCCAGTAGTGCTTGGGGGAACAGGGACTCTCTCATTGCCAAGGGGGATGAGCAGGCTAGCTTGTAGGTGGCCACCAGATCCCCTCTCAGCCTTCTCTTGTGGAGGCTGAACAAGTTCAGGTCCCTGAGCCTCTCCTCGTAGGGCCTGCCCTGCTGCCCCCAATCA
>NW_017729026.1:31330091-31337819 GCF_001723915.1 Gavialis gangeticus
TCCCTGGATCATGCGGGTGGCCCTCCTCTGGACCCTCTCCATGTTGTCCACATCCCTCTGTGGTGTCCAGAACTGGACTCGGTACTCCAACTGCGGCCTGACCAATATCGCATAGAGGGAAAGGATCACCTCCTTGGACCTGCTTGTGATGCATCTGTGGATGCATGACAAGGTGTAGTTAGCCTTCCTGACTGCACCCCACATTGGTGGCCCATGTTCATCTTGGAATCAATAGTGACTCCAAGATCCTTTTCTGCCTCTGTGCTGACAAGAAGGGAGTTCTCCAGCCTGTAGGTCTGCTGCTGGTTTTTCTTCCGCAGGTGCAATACCTTGCACTTATCCATATTTAAACGCATCCTATTCTCATCCACCCACCTCTGTAACCTGTCAATCCAGTTGTAGCCTGTCCCTGTCTTCTATCGTACTCACTTCTCCCCACATCTTAGCGTCACCTGTGAACTTGAACGGAGTGCTTTTTACCCCCTCGTCCAAATTGCCAACGAAGATATTGAACAGAGGGGCCTGAGGACCGAGCTCTGGGGAAGCCCACTGCCCACATCTCTCCAGGTCAAAAATGACCTGTCTACCACCACTCTCTGGGTGCGGCCCTCCAGCCAATTTGCAACCCATCTGTCTGTAGGCATTGACACCACAGTCGCCTGATCTTTTATTTTATTTTATTTTTTATAAGGGTGGGTGAGACGGTGTCGAAGGTCTTCCTAAGGTCCAGAAAGACTACATCCACTGCAACACCTGCATCCAGGGCTTTTGTGACCTGGTCATAGAAGGCCACCAGGTTGGTCTAACAGGACCTGCCTCTAATGAACCCATGTTGATTGCCCCTAAGCATAATCTCCCTTGCAGATGTGCTCCTGGATAATTCTCTCAAAGGGCTTTCCCAGGACCAAGGTAAGACTAACAGGCCTATAGTTTCCTGGGTCCTTTCCTCCCTCTTTTGAAAATGGGGACCACCTTGGCCCTTTTTCAGTCCTCTGGGACCTCACCAGAGCACCACAAGTGCTTGTAAAGCTGTGCCAAGGGTCCTGCAATGACCTCTGCCAATTCCCTCAGCACTCTGGGGTGGAGATTGTTGGGACCCTGTTTCTTCCTTTCAAAACCAAGGTGTATATTACACCCTGGGTCATGTTGTATGCAAGAAAATATATTCTTCTTCTTACTCGTACTATCTGGGGATACTCGGGGGGGGAGCAGTTCTTCTTGAATTTGCCAAGTTCTCCAACTTTCCATACAGTCTATACCCTGTATTTATATGTGGCTTATTCTAACACCCATTCCCTGATGGGTTTCTTTAAAGTTCTTTGTGTCACTGGAACCCTGGGAACTAGACTGAACCAGTCTTTCTATGGCTTTGGAAGATGTCAATTAGATGGGCTTTATGTCCTTGTGAACATTACAGTTCTGGAAGGGAGGTTTTCTTAATCCCTCAGTTCACCAACTTGGAATGCTGCTTGCTGCCATCCTATTTTCTTTTTCACCTTGATTTACAGACCTCACTGACAAGGCTGCTTTTTTTTTACAACTTAGCTAAGAAACTTAACACAAGTATATCTATCATAGCAAAACTCCATCTAAGGCAGTTGGTTACATCAATGACCCCTACTAACACTTTTAAAGCTAAACCCATGATATAGTGCATCTCAAAGCCTTCTTTTATAATGTTTCATTTTAAGCCTCTTGCTCTGTTTAATTTGCTCTCAGTATTGGTTTATCCAGACATGTTACTGCTTTACTTTGCTGACCAAGCTCATTGTAATGTCTGCAAAGGATCATTCTGTGGTTACTCAGAAACAGGTTTAGGGGCATTTTGCTTTAGCTACAGTTCTATAGATTATCCTCTGTCAGTGGTTCTCAACTGGAGATCTGCAACCCCCTGGGGGGCTGTGAGCCAGTTTCAGGGGGTCCACTGGGCCAGGCCCAGCCCAGTGCAAGGAGGAGCTATCCTACCCTGCCTGGCCCCACAGGCTTCATATTGCAGGTGGGGCTGCAGGCAGGCAGGGCAACATGCTGCTGTTGCTCAGGTGAGTCAGTGGGGCCTCAAGAAGAAAAAGGTTGAGAACCCCTGTCCTAGGTCACTTGCGAAGGGCCAAAGCTGGCATTACCCTCCCCTCCTTTTATATTCCTTGGCTCTTTCATCTTCCACTCTAGGCTTAAGCTTGTCTCCAAACCCTCTCTCCTCCTCAGTCTGTCTTATTCTTTCTATTGTCCCTTAACCCTCTGTTACAAGAATTATGCCAATCTTAGCATATTACTTGTCCACTTCCCACAACCATCTTTGTGGGTTTTTTTGTTTTTTGTGTTTTTTGTTTTTGTCTCTCATCCTGCAATATGGGATTTTTCCCTTGGATCCTAAGCATCAATTCCCCTTGCCTAATCCCTCCTTGAAAGTGTACCCAGTCATGACACCTACAGAAATTCTGGACCAATAGTGGTGAGACAGAAAGGCTTGTGGCATAATTTAAAAAAAATAAAATAAAATAATCTGCTAATAAAGGCACAGCCATTGACCATGGTGAAATACTACAGACTTGCCGCATCCCTTTCCCCCCACCCCTGTCCTTTTTGCTGTCACTGTTGCACTGGGATTATGCCTGCCTTTTGAGTTTGCAGCATCTAATGAATTGACAATTTTACCAGAAACAAACAACAATGACTTCCCTACCAGTGAAGAGCAATGCGATTTTTTTTTTTCTCCTGTCAGATCAGTGATGGCTACTATTTTTGCCAGCTTGGGCCACAGTCAACCCAGCTGCTTGGAGGCAGAAATGTCTGTCTGTCTGTCTGTCTGTCTGTCTGTCTGTCTGTCTGTCTGTCTGTCTGTCTGTCTGTCTGTCTGTCTGTCTACTAATCCCTGAGCAACAGGCTTTTGTTGTTGTTGTTGGTTGTTGCTTTTTTTTAAATTTTTTCTTTCCATGCTGTTTACTTTCATATTGTCTAAATGTAAAGACTCTTCTTTGTAAGAAAATAAAGGAATGATTCGCCCACTTGTTTTGAAAAATAAACTAAACCATTTAATAAAGCCTGCCCCATACTATTGACTTTAGCAGCCCTGGGATTCATCCAGCTAAACACCAAGTGGTGGGCACAATAAGAGGGAAAAGCAATCAAACTAAGCATTAGTTATTTGAATTTTGCATATTAGCCATAACAGCTATACATTCCATGAGCAACTGTTAATTAATTTGAATTATTTGTTTGTGTGTTCTAGCTGTGCTTACTTAAGACTATTTTACTGATTAGATCATAATGTCTATTACCCTAATTAATACTAGTTTGATCATAAATACTAAACAATTAGTTTTCAATAAAGTAATTTAGATTGGTCTCCTCCCCCTTTTGTGTACAATGAAGAAAATTGTTTTTCTTGTTACCATTTTAAAAAATGGCTCATTTAAAATAAAATTGCTTGGAGTATATCATTTTCTGGAAGGTTCTCTCTCTGTACAGACTAACTACTATAAAGCAAAGAAACTCCAATCCTGTTCTAGACACCTTTTAATATAATTAAATGTATATGAGTGTGGTGGAACCTTAGAGCAGCTGGACTGTATCAAATTCACAGTCCATCATGGCTCATACTAGAGGTGATATCTCTTATTAGAACAACAAGTTGTTCTTTTGTTTGTAGGGTTTTGGGTTTAGTTTTTTTTTTTTTTTTAGGGTTTTGGGTTTTGTTTTTTTTTTTTTTTTTCAAAAATCTTTAATTGCAAGCTTTCAGGCACAAACAGCCTTCATCAGGTGGTCAAAGTTGCTTCCTGCTTGGGAGATTATGAAGATTTTATTCAAAAATGAAAAGGGTGCTTGTTTCCTAAAGCTTGCAATTAAAATTTTTTTTGCAAAAAATCTTGTTGGTCTAATAAGATATCACCTCTACCATAAGCCCCAATTATTTTTCTCTAGACCAATAAGGCTACAACCTGGATATCCGACACACAGAAGATATTGAATTTTAGCCAATCTTTTTAAAAAAATTAAATCTTCATAATTTCCATCTCCTCTGTCATGGTGGTGCTCTGCTGCCTCCAAGGAGCAGGGCCAGACTGGGGGAGGGGGGTGGGGAAAAAGCTGTGCTGTCTCCTCTGTCTCTTTCTGCCAGCACCCCATGCCACTGCCACCTCCAGTGCCATCCCGCCCTCTGGCCCTTCTCCTCAGAGGCAGTGGGGCGCTGCCATGAGACACTGGGGACCGCAGTGCTGGCCTTGCCCTACCCCTGCTCCATCCCCTCTGTCCCCACTGTCATGGCAGTTCTCTGCTGCCTCTGTGGAGCAGGGCTGGGGGGAGGAAGGCCCCCCCACACTCCGTTCCTGCCATCATAGTGGCGTTCCATGCTCTAATTGGTTGTTTCACTAACCAATTGGAGAGCTTCAAGAGCATTATGGACAGCCAGCCAGATGGACCAAGCCCTTTTATTATCTAAAAATAGCTTTCCTTCGTTGCTTCCCCATGTAGGTTTAAGCCAATTTCTAATCATTTAAACCAGTTTATGTAATTTCTGTCCCTGTGAATAGGCATTTAGCAGATTCACTGGACTGACAGGCTGTGCAGTGAATGCTTCTGCTATGGCTTTAAACTTGCAACTTCTGAGCTTTCAGCCACCCAGGTCCCCTCAGCTTCCATCTATGATAGCTGTAACAGGGTGGGATCCCTAGGGATGGCAATGTTACCCCTAGAGTTCTTTAACTGTGCCAATTTTGCCCAACAGGCACCCTCTATCTTGCCTGCCACATCTTGCTGGTACTATTAATATAGGGAGGCTGCCCTTGATCTTTTATGTTTGGACACAGTCTTGCTGGATCCTACTGAATCCTGGGGTTTGTAGACTCCTTGGCATCCTGCTTCATGGTGGATGTCCCCAAGATGCACTCAGCCTTCTGGGCTATATGCGTGGCTCCAAACCAACCCTTTACCATGCCCCAAGCTTCGCAGATGGTGCTGACATTGTCTCGCCTAGGCCTTGCTATAATTTAGCTTCCATGTCCTCCCTGGGATCTCTGCACACATCTCTGCGCCTCACTGGCGCTGGGGTCCCCACACTGTAGTGGACCCCCAATGAGGCCTCCTCCTTCCCCAGTAGCCTCACCCAAACCTCTGGTGTTATCAAACAGCAAACAAACATGAGGCCCAGGGCTATAACGTAACACAAAAGTTCAGGGTATGCCCTGCCCCTTTAAATGAGTAAAACTTCTTCTCAGTGCTAAGTGCCTAGTAGGCAAGGGTACCTTGTGGGCTCCTGGAGCCCCATTAGCCCTAAGGGCAGCATATCTGATGGCTGCTGCATTCCTCCCTGGAGACTCCTCCCCCTTCAGCTGCTAGCAGGGAACTGACCTTCCTGGTCCCAGCCCTGGGGTTTATATGGGCCCAATGCCCTGCCTCTTCTGGCCAGCTGACCAGGTGCAGGTGCAGCTAATTTCCTCATTAGCCACTTGTCATGGTACCCTGCACCTGGGCTACTGTCTGGCTCTTTGGGCTCTCTCCCCAGGCAATCTCTGCTTTTAGAGGAGCAGGCACCTTAGCGCCCTGCAACAATAACAAAACAGCATAATACATTTTTATGAAGATTCTTAGATATAAAAACAAAGCAGCCGTGTTTACAGAGGACTAAGTTCTGGGGAAGAGAAAAACAGGATGATGGCAAGCAGTATTCTGTGATGGTGAAGGAAAGAGAAAAGGAATCCTTCCTTCCAAAAGCATAACTTTCACAGGAACATAAATCCCAACTAATTGACATCTTCTGTGTCCACAGGAGAACAGTTCCAGTCCAGTTCTGAAAGCTACAGTGACACAAAAAATGTACATAAAAACCAATCACAGAACATTTGCTAGAATATTAGAATAAGCGAGCCATAAATATTGGGTATAGGCTGGAGGAAAATTTGGAGAACTGAGCAGATTCAAGAAGACTTGCTCCCAGTCTGCATGCCACCCTCTTCCCTGTTTAATTGGATCTTGAGTCTTTGCTAGCCAGTATAGGTAAGAATCTATGTTGTGCGGTCAACGGTAACCAAATAAACTTTGGTATAACTGTTTGCTTACGCCCCAAAACACAAAAACAGTAAAAGGCCAGTCTGTAAGACCTGTTTCTTGCTTCTTTTATCAGTGGCCAACCTGCAAATTTACCTGTAATCCAGTTAATAACCTCCAGTGTCAGTGAGCTCCCTAGTCCAAAGTATTTCCTTTGATTGGTTCACTTCAATAATTCAAATCAGTGACTACTCCATTACTGAGTACCCTGTACTTATGTGCCTTTTATCATGCACTTTTTTACTCATCTCCTGTTGAAGGTTGTCACCACCGGGCTTTCCCTAGCTGCTGGATGGTGGCTCGGGTCTCCCTTCTTATCTGATGTCTTGTCCAGACCCTCAGTAACTGCAAGGTCATTCTTGCCTCCCGTGTCGCTGGTCCCGAATTCGCCTGCCATGTCTTGATGTTCTGCAATGGGCGGGGTTGGCTGTTGGGTTCCTCATTGCCAGGGTCCAACCCGGTGGATTCACGGGGCTCCACCATCCCTACACCCCGGCCTTACACCACCTTGATGGGTCCCCTCGATGTGGTCCTTTGATGGAGCACGTTCGCCCACCTTGCGCACTCACAAGTCATTGGGATGGGGTCGCACACCAGCCTGGCGTCACTTATACGTCCATCCCGTGTAACGCTTCTCCCCAGGACCTACCCCTACCTTCCTTACACCCTGCACCCGAGTGCCCTCTCCCCGGCTTTCCCACTGAGGGGCCTTGTCCCGCAACCACCTAGACTCAATGCTCATCTCACACACCCTGTATCTCCCCGCTTGGCTACGGGTTTTAGGCTATATCCGCTGGACCTCCCGGACCTTGTCCGTGACCCAGTCCTGCCCACGGCCCCTCGTCTGGGTCATCACTGGAACTCATCTCCCAACGAGCCGTCCTCCGTCCTACTGACCCACCATTCTACCTTTGGCTTGGAGTGTCTGCATCGAGGCCTCCGTCCCTCCAACTGCCCAGGCTCCGGCTCACCAGTTTTCTCCCAGACCTTCCCTGCGGCTGGCTCCTCTGGCGGAGGCTGCATCTGCACAACTTGCTTTCCTGAAGATGTCTGCAGCAGCCTGGCTTGCTCCTCCAGCAGTGGATGTTGCCGCCCAGCTCACTCCTCCAGCGGTGTATGCTGCCACCTGGCTCGCTCCTCCAGTGGTGTATGCTGCCGCCCGGCTTGCTCCTCCAGTGGTGTATACTGCTGCCCAGCTCACTCCTCCAGCAATAGGTGCTGCCGCCTGGCTAGCTCCTCCGGCGGTGGCTGCAGCAGCCTGGCTTGCTTCCCCGGGATTGCTGGTCCTCATGAGGCTTGCCCCTGCAGCGATCCCTGCACCCGCTCCAATCTCGGGCCATCCTCCCCTCCTGTCGCGGCTGCTGCCATTTTTAGCTTTGCCGGCCAGCGTCTGGTGCCGATGACACTGGCCGGCCACAGCTGTACAAAGTGGCGGCTTACGAGCCATGCGGGTTCCTCCTGCTGTTCCCCATGTGCGTTGTTCAAGGCTGCAGGTAAGTTTCCTGCATCACCCCGCTTCCCGGGACAAAAGTAAACAACCTTTTTATCCTCCTCTTTATGAGAATTTTCCATTCTTATCACCTGCAGCTTCATACTCAAGTAAAAAAACCCAAAAACAGTTGGGTTGCCAACTGGCTGGAGGGCTGCACCCAGAAAGTGGTGGTGGATGGGTCATTTTCAGCCTGGAGG
>NW_017729026.1:31342819-31347822 GCF_001723915.1 Gavialis gangeticus
AGGAAGGCCAACTGCACCTTGTCATGCATCCACAGATGCATCTCGACCAGGTCCAAGGAGGTGATCCTCCCCCTCTATGCGACACTGGTCAGGCCGCAACTGGAGTACTGCGCCCAGTTCTGGGTGCCGCACTTCAAGAGGGATGTGGACAACATGGAGAGGGTCCAGAGGAGGGCCACTCACATGATCAGGGGGCAGCAGGGCAGGCCTTACAAGGAGAGGCTACGGGACCTGAACCTGTTCAGCTTCCACAAGAGAAGGCTGAGAGGGGATCTAGTGGCCTGTTACAGACTAGTCAGGGGGGATCAGCAGGCACTAGGGAAGTCCCTGTTCCCCCGAGCACTGCCAGGAGTGACCAGGAATAATGGTCACAAGCTGGCTGAAGGTAGATTTAGGCTAGATATCAGAGGCGCTACTTCACAGTCAGGGCGGCCAGGATCTGGAACCGACTTCCAAGAGAAGTGGTGTTGGTTCCTACCCTGGGGGTCTTTAAGAGGAAGTTAGATGAACACCTTGCTCAGGTCGTTTGACCCAGTAATCTTTCCTGCAATGGCAGGGGGTCAGACTAGATGATCTACTCAGGTCCCTTCCGACCCTAGAAACTATGAAACTATGAAAACCAGAAATTAACAATCAGGAAAGACACCCAACCTAAAGAGTATCTTGTCCCAGCCACAAATATTAGCCATTACCATGAATCTCCCCAAAAGGAAGGACTTTAACAGGTGCCTTGAATCAACCAGTTCCAGCTATTTCTACCAGAGGGCAGGAGTGAATTCCAAAGCTGAGGATTCCTCTGAAGGACAACTTGTGCACAAATTTGAGTCACATAGGCATTTTTTATGATAACCCTGCATAAAATCCCAACCTATTTCAGTGGTGAGGTGAAGGCAGCAATTGGAGTTGAATACAAAACAAATGCCAAAAAGAAGAGGGAAGTACATAGCAGCATATTCAATGGGAACTTAATTCCATACCCTTTGAGCATGTCTACACATTCATTAATGCAACTTAGATACTGCGCATTTAGTTTACTACTTCCTTAATAAAGTACTAACTAAATGCATGGTACCTAGTTACTGCAAAGTTAGTTTGCATTCATGCTGGCATATAGTTAATTAGTGATGCTTATTGTGCCATTAGCCTGATAACACTGTGCAGCAAGCTATGCACGGTTTGTCTTGTGATGCTCTACTGAGTAGTGTTATTAGCCTAATGTGCAGTAAGTGTCTTGTGTAGACATACCCTCCTTAAATAAAGCTAAAGATATTTGGGATAAATCTATGGTTGGAAGGCTTAAGGAAGGAAAATAAGTTTAACATATCAGGGACAAAAGAAATCTTAACAACAAAACTTCAGTCTGCTGGTAGACAGGAATAGAGAAATCATTAACAGGATAGACAAAAGCAGAAGTTTTTCTATATATATTTCTATTCTGTATCTGGAAAGCAGGCTGAAGAACTTGCATCCTATGAGGATGACAGACTTCTTCCTACTAGATCATTATTTACAAGGGATAAATATTATAAAATCAGTATGCAAAAGCTGAGTGAAGAGATCCCCGGCCAACTAATATTAATTTTGGACAAATCTTGAATTACTTGGAAAATTCCAAAACCTGCAAGAGTACCAATGTTATGCCAATATTCAGAAAAAGCAAACAGGATGGGTACTTTTAATGGAGCAAAATCTGAAATCAGTGAACGCTTGGATGCTGTTAGAAAAAGACAGATCTCCTACTGTTAACAGGAATGACACAGGAGTTAGTTATTCTATTCTACTCGGTGACAATGAGGCCTCAACCAAAGCCGTCTCCAGTTCTGTGCACTACACTTCATTAAAGATGTAGAAAAATCAAAGAGACTAAAGGAGAACAATAAAAATAACAAGGGATTTGCAAAACATGACGTATGGAGAAAGACTGAAAGAACTGGTTTCCCAGTTAAGAAAGGAGTGGTGGTAGTGAGGAAGTTACATTATAACAATCATTACATACCTGAACGGTTGTTACAAAGTAACAGTGATCAATTGGTGTTCTGTACACTGAGGGTTGGAAAAGAAGTAATTGGCTTAATTTGCAGCAAAGGTTAGATGAGGCAAAACAGCCTCATCTAAGGATAGTTAACTAGGGTTGTTGAGAAATATCCAGAGTTTTTAAAAACAGTTTAGGAAAACCATCTGTCAGGGGTGGCCTACATGTAATTAGACCTGCCTCAGAATAAGGGGATGGATTTGATTTCTTGAGGTTCATTCCAGCTCTGCATTTCTATAAGCTGTTAGTGCAACATCATTCCAGCAACATCATTAGATAATTGATTCTGTCAATAAAAAACTAAAACTTTGGAATGTAATATATGTTAGTTGACACCATTTTATGGAGAACAGATGTTGTCATACAAGCCTGGTTTTATTTTTGATGAGATTACAGGTTTGATTAATAAAGGTAAATGAATAAACAGAACACTTACATTTTTGTGAAACATTTGACTTGCTACCATACCACATTTGGATTAAATAATTTCTCTACAATAAAGTGTTCATTAAATAGATTAATAACTAGCTAAATGACGAGAATCAGTTGTCAATGGGAAAACATTAGAGAGGGTGTGAAATTCTGCAGAGATTGGTACAAGTGCTGATTCCAGTCAACATTTTTATGAATAATCTGAAAGCAGATTAAAATAAATGCTAGGAAAATCTGCTGTGTTGATGTGGCAAAAGGGCTAGAGTGATCCATGAACAGGATGGATAGTAGACTATTGTGTACAGTTTGGGTATCCTCATTTTAAAAAAGGGTCTTGAAGAACTGGAAAGAGTGCAGAGAAAAGAGCTACAAAGATAATTTGAGAAAATACATTACAATGGGAAAACTACAAGCCAGTCTGTTTGGATAATTGTCAATATTCACCTTGTCAGTGGCAAATATGGACATTGTACTTGTCACACAAGTATGGACATTTGTTTCCCTGGGGACAAGAAGTTGTGGTACACTTTGTTCCTGGGGAATGCCTCTGCCAAGCACCTCTGGCACATGACAGGTTACCTTGGGTGGGGAAGAGGAGGCTGAGGCCAGCAATTGTGCTGACCCCAGAAGCATTACCTGGCGTCCTGGGGGCAACAGGGAACTTCAGCCATGATGATCCTGCCACTCAGAGCCTGGCTAGCAGCTAGAGTGTGGCTCCAGTTGGCCAGGCTTTGGTTTTGGGTGGTGTGCATTGTCACCATGTGCACTGCCCTGTTTATTTTTGTGCATGTTTTTTTTTCTACCCTAGGATCTCCTGGGGTCAACCTCCCCCCACCCCCACTCCCCAATGCTGCTACCTTGCAGCACAGAGAACAGCAGAATGCACAGTGTGTGGTGTTGCAGACAGGACTGTGGTGCCACATACCATACAGCTGCGCTCATCTGGATGTGGCCAGTGAGCCTATCTCTATATCAGGTATAACTTCTCCCTATTTGGTGCTGTATTCACAACCCCAGTCCTCTGGGTTAGATTAATAAATGCACATAAGATGACAAAGTTCAGCATTGTGATGCCTAAGTTTTATACATCTGACCACAAAAGTGGAATTCATGGCCCTGAATTAGATACCTAAGTTCCCTGTACAGTGCTTGGGGAAGAGTTGGGTGCCTAGGAAAGGGATTTACAAATGTCAGCACACTGAGCTAATCAACAGAAAACTGTGAGGTGCCTCAAAACCTGCCTCTCTGGGGGTTAGGTGCCTCTCTACAGCCCTGAGTTAGATGCTCAAGTGAGATTGGGATTTCCTCCTAGACACAGAACATAAGTCACCCCTGTGGGTACAGATGGCTGTTTCACTCTTTTCTTTTAAAATATGCAATGGTAGAAGTTGAAGCCAACCTTTTATATAATAGTTTATTCATTTTGCCTAGAGGCTGTTTAATGCAAAATACAGTAATCTTGACCAGAGTCAAGGACATTCCTCTCTCAGCTGGGTGCTTTCACCACCAAGCTAAAGTAGTATGGTCCCTTTCTCCTTTTCGGCCAAGGAATTTTGCATTTCTTTCTGCACAGTTTTAACAGAAGGAATGAACAATGCCCCAACCCAGAATACCTAGCAAGGCATTGCTGGATAAATGAGTAATATAAGCACTGACTAATGCATAATCAACTCATATAAAGGCTTTGCTAAGAGCATTTGTCAAAACAGGCCTCACAAAAGCTGACCTCACACCACTAGAGCCTCAAGGCAGCAAACTTGACAGACAGCCAGGTTGTTTCTTAGTTTGTTTTTAAGGAAATTTTTTTATGTTCCAAGTCAAATCAGTCAAATCAATTCCAAATCCATGAGTCAGTCAGGAACCAAATGTGGCCCTGCGACCGGCAAACATCCTCCACCCGCCACCCCCCACCCCCCACCTGGGGCTTCAGATGCTTCTAAATCCTTTGGCAGGCATCCTATATGCAGGTCCAAGCCTGGAGGCTTGGGGTTCAGATGCTCCTGAGTAATGAGAGAAGCAAGCTAGGCAGTAATATCCCATTTCCATAAAGCTGGCGTATAGCCAGTGTCTTTCTACTAGAAGTGAAAGTGGGAGACTAACTATGCCTTAGCTTGGTCAAGGTACTAACCCCTGCCAACAAAGTATTTTTCCCCTGCCAGTAAGAAAACCACCTTTGTGGTCATGGTATCTCCCCTGCTAGGACAGGCAGCAAAGTGTTAAAGCTGATTATTAAGATCAATCAAATAAGGCTGGTGCCAAAAAGTCTAGAACATACCTGGTGAAAACAGGAAGTCTGAGGATTAGGGTAACATAGGAGGGGGTCATAGAACAACAGAATCATAGAACATTAGGGTTGGAAGGGACCTCAGGAGGTCATCTAGTCCAACCCCTTGCTCAAAGCAGGACCATCCCCAACTAGGCCATCCCAGCCAAAGCTTTGTCCAGCTGGGTTTTGAAAACCTCCAAGGATGAAGTAGGCTATAGGCTGCACAGGAGGTACAGGATAGGAAAGAGAGGTGGGAGTGTGGCACTCTATATT
>NW_017729026.1:31347833-31348657 GCF_001723915.1 Gavialis gangeticus
TAGAGAGCTACACCCCTGCCCCTTTTGTCTACAAAATCTCTCCTGTACAGGTTAGAGCCAGTAATGGGTGGAGTCCCACCAGGACTCCGTTATCTTTATGACGTTGTAATTATTTGTGTTAAGCAGGAGAACAAGTTCCTTCTGCTTATTCTCCAAGCTCCTGGCATTCATGTACATGCAGGCAAGTGTCCTGCAGCAGACTTTCTGGGCTAAGGGGTCAGGGCAGAAGATTGCCACCTAAGGTGGAGTCTCCCACGACAAACACTTTGTGTTTTGTCTTGGGTAGAGCGGGGGTGGTAGTTAAAGTACAGCCCGTGTTGCCAGCAGGAGCTGGCAACTCAGCAGGCTCTGCTGGGGCTTCAAGAGTTTTGTACCTGTTGCTGGGCTCCAGCAGGGCAGGACCCTTGGTGTGGTGGGCCTTAGGGCCATTGACCACCTTGGTCCAGCCCCTGGGCTGGACAGTAAGGGAGGTCCCCAAGTCCTCCCTTGTCCTGGAGGGAGATGGTGGTCTACCCTCTGTCTCCTGGGGGAGAAGGGCCTGGCAGTAGGAGTCTATCTCCTGCTCACAGTCCTGATGGCGCGCCGTCTCTGGACTGTGGCCTGGAGACAGTGACTCCCCCAATGCCTGCTGATCCCCCCTGACTAGTTTATAACAGGCCACAAGATCCCCCCTCAGCCTTCTCTTTTGGAGGCTGAACAGGTTCAGGTCCTGTAGCCTCTCCTCATAGGGCCTGCCCTGCTGTCCCTTGATCATGTGAGTGGCCCTCCTCTGGACCCTCTCGATGCTGTCCGCATCCCTCTTGAAGTGCGGCACCCAGAACTGG
>NW_017729026.1:31353657-31354765 GCF_001723915.1 Gavialis gangeticus
TGCACTAGAGGAAGCTTTGTGACCTCTCAGATTTAGCCAAGCGCTCTTCCCATGAGATGTCTGGGTAGTTGAAGTCTCCCATGACAACCATGGAGCATGTGGCCTCAGCCAATTCCCTGGTGAACTCCTGGTCAAGCTTTTGACTTTGGGAGGGAGGTCTGTAGTAGACTCCCACCATTGTGTCCCCTGTGCCATGTTGCCTATGGATTTTAACCCAGAGGGCCTCCAGCTGTCTACTCTGGTCGCCAATATTGGCTTGCAGGGACGTGTAGCTTTCCTTAACATAGAGAGCTACACCCCTGCCCCTTTTGTCTACAAAATCTCTCCTGTACAGGTTAGAGCCAGTAATGGGTGGAGTCCCACCAGGACTCCGTTATCTTTATGACGTTGTAATTATTTGTGTTAAGCAGGAGAACAAGTTCCTTCTGCTTATTCTCCAAGCTCCTGGCATTCATGTACATGCAGGCAAGTGTCCTGCAGCAGACTTTCTGGGCTAAGGGGTCAGGGCAGAAGATTGCCACCTAAGGTGGAGTCTCCCACGACAAACACTTTGTGTTTTGTCTTGGGTAGAGCGGGGGTGGTAGTTAAAGTACAGCCCGTGTTGCCAGCAGGAGCTGGCAACTCAGCAGGCTCTGCTGGGGCTTCAAGAGTTTTGTACCTGTTGCTGGGCTCCAGCAGGGCAGGACCCTTGGTGTGGTGGGCCTTAGGGCCATTGACCACCTTGGTCCAGCCCCTGGGCTGGACAGTAAGGGAGGTCCCCAAGTCCTCCCTTGTCCTGGAGGGAGATGGTGGTCTACCCTCTGTCTCCTGGGGGAGAAGGGCCTGGCAGTAGGAGTCTATCTCCTGCTCACAGTCCTGATGGCGCGCCGTCTCTGGACTGTGGCCTGGAGACAGTGACTCCCCCAATGCCTGCTGATCCCCCCTGACTAGTTTATAACAGGCCACAAGATCCCCCCTCAGCCTTCTCTTTTGGAGGCTGAACAGGTTCAGGTCCTGTAGCCTCTCCTCATAGGGCCTGCCCTGCTGTCCCTTGATCATGTGAGTGGCCCTCCTCTGGACCCTCTCGATGCTGTCCGCATCCCTCTTGAAGTGCGGCACCCAGAACTGG
>NW_017729026.1:31355708-31357832 GCF_001723915.1 Gavialis gangeticus
GGCCCTCCAGCCAGTTGGCGACCCATTTGACTGTGTGGGTGTCTACACCACAGCCCCCCAGTTTCTTAATGAGAACGGCATGAGAGACAGTGTAAAAGCCTTCCGGAAGTCCAGGAAGACTATGTCCACTGCTACCCCTGCATCTAATGATCTGGTGATCTGATTGTAAAAGGCCACCAGGTTGGTCTGACAGGACCTGCCACTGATGAACCCGTGTTGGTTGCCTCTAAGCATGCGGTCACCTGCTGGCCCCTCCTGGATGTGTGCTAGAATAATTTTCTTGAAAAGCTTGCCTAGGATCGAGGTAAGACTAACTGGCCTATAGTTTCCCGGGTCCTCCTTCCTCCCTTTTTTGAAGATGGGAACCACATTGGCCCTCTTCCAGTCCTCCAGTACCTCTCCAGAGCACCACGAGTACTCGTAAAGCCGTGTCAGGGGACTTGCAATGACCTCGGCCAGTTCCTTTAGAACTCTAGGGTGGAGATCACCCAGATCATCTTCTAGGTCACTGATTAAAATATTGAACAAAACTGGCCACAGGACCAACCCCTGGGGCACTGTACTTGATACCTGCTGCCAACTAGGCATCACTTCATTGATTACAACCCTTTGAGCCTGATGATTCAGCTGGTTTTCTATCCACCTTACAGTCTGTTCATTCAACCCATACTTCCTTAGCTTGCTTGCAAGAATGTTGCAGGAGATTGTCTCAAAATCCTAGCTAAAGTAAAGGTATATCATATCCAGTTTATCCACTGATCTCTGCACATCCACAGAGTCAGTCATCTTTTCATAGAAGGCAATCAGGTTGGTAAGGTATGAGTTGTGCTGCTGTGCCTTATGGCCATCATCCAGGGCTAACATCCTGTAATCATTTGAACAGGTGTAAAAGTGAGTTGGTGCAGGATAAGTAAATATACCCAGCTTTTGCTATTGAACTAGTCTGTGTGCTCTTTCTTTTGAAGTAGCATACAGACATCACCCTGACAGAGAGCTCATATGCAGAGAACTATGCTGACCAGGAGAACATGGAGAAACAACAGCCTTTAACCTGGTGGCTAAGACACTCTCCTGGGATGTGGGAGCTGCATTTGAGTCCACTCAGCCTGAGGAGGAGATTCAAACTCAGGTTCAAGTCCAGGTCTCTCACTTCCTGGGCAGGTACTTTAATGACTCAGCTGTTACCTAAAGGGTGGATTTCCCTTACTCTGACTCTTTTTTTGAATGATAATGGCTGCATCTACTGTACTTTACATTGAATTTAACCCCATCAGAATGTGTTAGACACAGTCTGAGCATATCAGGTCCCTCAGAGAACTTTGGTTCAGGGCCACACAATTGATTAACCAGTTTAGGTGTGGGATGGTTGCTGAGAACCAGGCAGCAGCTGTTATGTTCTAACAGTAATGTGTGGACCAGCTGGGAATAATGCAAAAGTAGCAAAACAACACTGTTTCATCCAGCATTTACAGATGGAAAAGCAGAGACATTTCTGGCTGATCTTTGAGCAAAAGTCCTATCAACTCTCACTGGGATTTCTGCTCCTAAAATATGATATTTACTCAATTCCAAGATGAGGTTCCCACCCCATTTAACATGAGGGACCCCTCATCTTGAAATCAAGTATGAGGCAGTGGGGTCAGGCAGCTGCTCAAGTGCCAGATCTGGCTCTGGCTTTGGCTCCAAACACAAGGTTGGGGCCAGAGTCATACCTGTTGCCTGCCCTCCTGCCTCTCTCTTCCACGGCCTCAGACCCCCTGCTCCTTCATTGACTTTTCCCAAACAGTCACTGCACAGCGGCCACCACCACCACTTACTTTTGCTCTGGCACCAGCAGACTCTGTCTCTGCTCCAGGCTAGGGCATAGAGCACGTGCTTACTCTAGGCTCCAGCCCCAGTCTGGCCCAGTAGCTGTGGCAGTGGCAGCAGCAGCTCCATTCAGGCCCCAAAGCCAGGGCTGGAGCTGTCATTCCACTTCCACTGGTACTGGGCCAGGCTAATGTCCAGAGAAAACATATGCCCTGTGCACTAGACTGGAGCAAGGACAGAGCCTGCCAGCACCAGAGCAAGGGTAAGTGACAGGAGACATGGGGGGGGGGGGGGGGGGGGGGGGGGGGGAAAAGG
>NW_017729026.1:31357908-31364216 GCF_001723915.1 Gavialis gangeticus
ATTGTGGTGGAAGGGGATGGGGATGGCAGAAAAGGAGATGGGTGTGAGGCTGCAAGGAGGCAGGCATGAGAGCAGGGCATCAGGGTGGGACAGGTGGGGCGTCAGGTAGCAGAAAGCAAGGTGTGGAGGGTAAGGGGTAGGAATCATGCTGCTTGGCCCCCCAAGCCTGCCCCTCATCTGCCTCCTCCACTGGCTGTCCCCCAACTCTTCCCCTCCTGCTCACCCCACTGTCTGCTCTCTTCCTGCCTCCCCCAGTGCCTGCTCTCAGTGCCTGCCTCCCCCACCTACCATCTGCTGCCCACCACCTGCCCTGCTCCCCTTCCCCCCTTTCCCTGCTGCAGCAGTGGGGGAGGGGGGTGAAATTAAGACAAACTTCCAATAATTAGATTATATACATGGAAAAATATAACAAATTTATAATTTTTCCATGTATAGAATCTAATTATTGGGGGGTCATCTTAAAATCAAGGTCATTTTGGATTTGGATAAATATATGTAGTTCTTAAAGTTCTGAAAATGCTACCCTTTATCCTGCATGATGGTGGTATATCTCAGGTCCCATTAACATCAAGAGAAGTTGAAAGAGCTCAGATGCTGCAAGACTGGGTTCTGTGTCCTTAATGAGTAGGCTACGGGGCTTTGGTAAATCAGTGCTGAAGCCAAGATTAGATCTCATGAATTCCTGACTCCCTGTATTTCAGACTATCACTATTTTAGTGGTACTCCCTGTATTTTAGACTGTCCAGACTGCTTGTTGAACAGATATTTTATCCATGGAAGGCTGACTTCTGCTAGTCAGTTTAGCTTTTTTTGTGCTATTGCATTGTGCAGACAGTATAAATTATTCTTCAGATGACAAGAATCTGGGTTATGTCTACTGCAGTTGTGTCTCTGGTAAAAAGATGACAAAACATACAGTTAAAACTTTTATTTGAAAACAAGACTTAAAAAAATCTAACTCAATGTATTTAAGCAAGGGCGGGTGGGAATTATTCAAACACAAAAAATCAAAAGAGCAGCTAAAGGAATTGAAATCACATTTCATTCCCCCATAAATCATTGCTGTGAAAACAGAGCATTTCTGTTGTCACTAGCATAACAAAGAATCAAGTGAGAATCAAGAAAGAACCTGCTTCAAAGGATCATACTGAGGTTTGACAGACAAAACCACCAGGACCACATTGTGGCCACTAGATAGCAGCACTTCACCATGCAGAAAGGTAACCTCAATTCTAGTGTGCCAATAGATATAGATATATACAGAAAACATCTAATCTATATGTGTGTGTGTGTGTGTGTGTGTGTGTGTGTGTGCATGCCAAAAATACACGTTGGCCCAGTCCTCATAGGTCTTGTACTCAAGGGCAACCCCTACAGACTTCAGTGGAAAATTTACCTTAATAAATTTACCTAAATGAAGATTGGAATTAAATGCATGGGTGATCTTTCTGCTCAGTGTCAGTCAAAACATTGCTGCTGTTCCTTACCTGGGAGATCTAGTTGTAGAAACTACAGAAGAAACTGGGTTCTAGAACGACCATTTCAAATTCTTAGTTTCAAGGGAAAATATGCTATTTCTAAGACTTCTTGCCTGTTCCCAGTAGGTTTCTGCATTAATATTTATTATTACTATCTGTTTTTCAGAAAGAAACATTGCTCTTATCCATCAAGTTTGCTGATGACACCAAGCTGTGGGGTAAAGTGAATACACTGGCAGGCAGGGACCGCATCCAGGCAGACCTGGATAGGTTGGAGAAGTGGGCAGATCTTAACAGGATGCGGTTCAACAAGGACAAGTGCAGACTGCTGCACCTGGAGAGAGGGAACCAGCATTATGATTATAGGTTAGGGGCTGACCCTCTCGGCAGCACAGAGGCGGAGAGAGATCTTGGAGTCATGACTGACTCCAGGATGAATATGAGTCGCCAATGCAACGAAGCAATAGGCAGAGCCAACCGCACCCTGTCCTGCATCAACAGGGGCATCACTAACAGGTCCAGAGAGGTCTTGCTCCCCCTCTATGCGGCGCTGGTCAGGCCGCAGCTGGAGTACTGGGTCCAGTTCTGGGCGCCGCACTTCAGGAGGGACATGGAGAACCTGGAGAGGGTCCAGAGGAGGCCACTCATATGGTTGAAGGCCTCTGTGGCCAGCCCTATGAGGAGAGGCTGAGGGACCTGAATCTCTTCAGTCTCCACAAGAGGAGACTGAGGGGGGGTGGGAAAAATCTTGTGGCTGCCTACAACCTTATCAGGGGCCAGCAGCAGGGACTCGGGGAAAGTCTGTTCACCAGGGCCCCCCTTGGAGTCACCAGGCACAATGGCCACAACCTGAGGGACGATAAGTTTGGGTTAGATATTAGGAAGAACTACTTCACTGTAAGGGTGGCCAGAGCCTGGAATAGGCTGCCCAGAGAGGTGGTGCTCTCACCTTCCCTGGAAATCTTCAAGAGGAGACTGGACAGGCACCTGGCTGGGGTCTTATGACCCCTCCCACCCCCAGTGCTCCTTCCTGCCATGGCAGAGGGGTCGGACTAGATGATCTGTCTAGGTCCCTTCCCACTCGTTGATTCTATGAAGTACATAGTAATACAGCTGCATCATTTTGGTATTTATTTTTCTTTAAGGTTTTTTTTCAGGTAAGTAGCTGTTCTGTTTATTTAAAAAGATGTATAGAAAGTAATCTGCTGAGCAAGGCATTGAATAAATAGACAAAGATCCCCAGTTTCAATACAAATGGTTTCCAATTAGTCACTTTTCAATCTTTTGGTAATTGAAAAAGGTCAGCCTGACCCTGAAAGGGGCCAGAGGTTTGAGACTGGTGAATTCTGTTAAGTGAGCTTTGCCTGCTACACTTGACGCCTAAGAGGGAAAAAACCAGCTGGGAAGGAGGAAAGGGATGCTGCTTCTATGGTGAAACAAGAGGACAGAAGGGGGAACCCAGGCCTTGCTAAAATACACAGAATAATGCACATAATAATAATAAAGTCTGTGAGGTACATAAATCTAGTAAGTCTCATACCTACTTTTTTCAGTTGTTGGGCCAGATTCTCACCTACAGAAAGATGTACCCTTAGGTAGATGGAGGGCCAGGTTCATCAGGGAGTGCCATAATTATGGCTCCATGATTTTGAAACACCCCAGCCCTGACATAAGTTAGAACAGTTCAGGGGCTGCTCTAATTTGCAACGATTTACTGTGGTCTTAAGGAGCCCGTAAAACATCTTCAAATTCTTATGGGGAGCTTTGTTCTACCTCCTCCTGCCCCACAACCCTCACTCTCCACCCCCCAAATACCATACCCACACAAAAGGTAGGGGGAGGTTGTCATAGAAACTGCTTCTCCTGACTTTATACCAACTAAGAATGTCCCTAATGGGGCACTGGACAGCCACAACTAGATTAACCATTCCCTGTTTAGCATCTTAAAAAATGTCATATCTAACAATCTGGCCTGGGGGTCTATGGGAGAGATCTGATGTGACTTGCCAAAGGTCAGACAAAAAACCATTGCAGAATTGGATGAGAACTCAAAGATGTAGTTCTCTCAACTTTACCTTGATTCTTGTGAATAATACTGCTTCTCTAAATATGAACCTAGAGATCAGGGATTCTAAAATCTTCTCCTGGTGGGAGCTGTGTCTGAGGAGTGACATAAAAGCCACCTTCTCTCCAACTGTAATGCATATGATTAAACAATTTTGCATGAAAGAACAATATTAAAAGAGTGTATATTTTAGATCCACCATCCTCTTTTTGAAGAGTTGATCATAATGTTGTTCTTCATTGAATCTTCATAATCAAGAAGAGCCAGAAGAAGAGCCAGAACCACATAATAAGCTTTTCCATAAACTGTCAGTAAGTGCTCTGTAGACCAAAATTTGGTAATCATTTTTGTAGATACTATAGGAATAGATAATAGCTTGAATTTAGACTAAGTGGGAAGCAAGTGAACAGAGAATGAAAAGGTGTGTGGAGGGAGAGGAATACTAGTTAGGGCAGTTTAAATTAATCTAAGCTTTGTGCTTGATGCAGTTCACAGAAAATTTCTCTTTCAGTCTTACATAGAGACAGGGATAACACCTGACTTCGTGTAATTTTAAAAAAGGACTTAAGTCCCAGGAGAGGAACTGTGACCTTGCCTAGGCTGGCATGCTGAACCATGCAAGATATGACTGGACTTAGTGCATGCCTATCCCCAAACACAAACTCCTCCATCTTGCACTGCACTGGGGGCAGAAGGTGGAAATAAATGCAGACCAATACCTAGTGATTTGTTTTTTGTTGTCAGGGCAAAGACATGATTGGCAGCTTCCGTCTCAGTTCAAAGTGAAATATACAGTTACTTTGTCACTATATAACTAAGAACATCATTTTGCATTTTATATAAAGTATATGCCAAGGGGCAGGGCTGTCAAGTTTGCAGCTATGTTTATGACCCAATAAACATTCAAAGGCATAGCTTTTCTGAGAGACTTGCTACAAAATATACTGCATAATATAATGTAAATTCAGTCCCAGATTTAACAAAAAAAAGTGTGTAACTCAGAGTACCTGGTCCTTGTGGGCTTCTTGGACACATTTTATTCCTTTTAACCACACATCTATTAACCAGAAAAGGCATCTTTAGGATAGCACAGGGATTCTCAGGCAGGGTGCTGTAAGGTTTTTTTTTCATGGTCAAGAAATGAGTGAAAGCTAAGAGCTGGCGTTTCCCAAGGGTGCCTCAAGTCTAACCAGGGGTGACTTCAGTCTAACAAGGTTGAGAACCACTGGGATAGCTACAGGGGCAAATCGGTTGGCGGGGGAGGAGGAATGCCTGGAGGTGGCAGCAGCATTTCTAGTCATGCAGTGCCGAGGGAATTCAATTAACTTGGTGGCTCATTATAATGCACTGGGATCACTTTTAAACTCTTTGCTCCAGGTATTAAGGACCCTCTCCTTGTTAATGGTCTTGATGTTCCACCAATCAAGCTAGCCTTTGTTCTGCATTTCTGCTGTCTGTTAACCACTCCTGGTAATGAAGCTCTTACTTCAGAGCCCTACAGATTGATTTTTTAACTCGTTCCAATTAAATTATATATATATTTTTTGCTTCCATTTTAAATTGAATAATCTTAAACTAGCCAAGGCCCCAAGTGTGTTACTAAAGCATCTACTTCATTTTTAACTGAAGAAACATATACGTTCACCATCTGCAACACAATCTTCAAGAGGAGACTGGACGGTCACCTCCCTGGGATCACCTGACCCCAGTTGTCTTTCCGGCCTAGTGCCGCAGGGAGTGGGGAAACAATCTGATGATCTTGTGAGGTCCCTTCCAGCCCCTTACAATCTGTGAACCCCCTCCCCTTCTCAAAATTGTAGGTCCACCCACAGCTAGTGATGGACTTCAGTGTCTCAGAGGTGTGGGCCAGGGACCACCTTCAGGCACCCAAACAGGGGAGATCCCTGGAGTGCTTTACATTAGTGCCTGGCTGTTTCCTGTTGTCTGTGACTGATGTTCTCCCTGAAGCTGGGGGAGGGGGGACCCTTGGTTCTGCTTGACATTGTGTGTGTGTGTACAGATATCAGAAGTGTGTATGTACAAATACATATAAACATTCAAAGCCACAGCTACACACATGGATAGGTGTATAGATATTGTATCAAGTGGAACCAGGCTTGAGCTTCAGGATGAACATGAATCCTAGTCATCGTAAAATGAGGTGCTAATTTAAGGGTGTTGGTTATAGCCGCTTTTGCTCTAAGGACATAGGCAGACTAGGTTCTTTGGGTAAATATGATGTCTTTTATTAGACCAACTAAGTAGTTGGAACAATTGTTCTTTGCAAACTTTCAGGCACAAACAGACTCTCCCTGTGCCTGAAGGAGGGTGTCTGTGCCCCAAAGCTTGCAAATAATAATTCTTCCAGCTATTCAGTTGCCCTAACAAAGATATCAAAGATATCCCACTTAGCCAGAGAGAGAGAGAGAGAAAGAGAGAGAGAAAGAGAGAGAGAGAGTGTTCAGCAGCCCAGTTTCCCTCACAACAGGCCGCGCTGGGGCTCAGGGGCAGCGTCCGGCCCTTCCTCTGTCCCCGCGGCTGCGAGCCCTGCCTCCCCGAGCCCGCAGTGCGGCCGCCCGGCGCTGCCCGGCCAGGAGGAGGAGGAGGAGGAGGAGGCGGAGGCGGGACGGCTCCCGCGGCCCCTATAAAGCACCCGGCGCCGCCGCCCGCTGCACTGGCTGCCTGCAGCGCCCCGCGCCGACGGGACGGGCCATGGGGACGGCGCTGGTGGCGCGGCTCGGCCTTGGGCTGCTGCTCCTCGCCCC
>NW_017729026.1:31364317-31365328 GCF_001723915.1 Gavialis gangeticus
CTGCATGCGCGCCCCGTCCCCCCCGCGCAGCCCGGCCCGGGGCCGAGGGGCACTGGGAGCCGCCCCGCCAGCTGCTTGGGGACAAGGCACCCGCGCCGCTGCCTCCAGCTCGGTGCTGCTGCCCCGCGGAGGGCGAGGGACGGGTCGGGGCTCTGCAGGGGACGGAGACTGAGGAGGGTCCTAAGAGGACAGGGCTCCGCTGGTCTCGGTGGTGGCCGGTGACACGAGGAGCGCGGGGCTCCAGGGGCAGCAAGGGAGGTTGCGGTTGGGTGTTAGGAAGAGCTCTCAGGCAGCGAAGCGCGGGACAGGCTCCCCAGAGCGGTGCTGGGCTCTCCGTCCTTGGAGGTCTTTACTTCCCGGGTAGACAAAGCCCTGCCTGGGATGATGTAGCTGAGGATGGTCCTGCTTTGAGCAGGGGCTGGACTAGGTGCCCTCCTGAGGTCCCCTCAAACCCCAACTTTCTATGGATCCTTGACTGGTAACAAGGGAGGGGGACGTTTGTGCAGGCTGCAGAGAGATCCTGGAAACTCCCCAGCTCCAGGAGACTGTCCTTCCCTCTTCCCACTTTTAAACCTCCTTCTCCCAGAACTGAGCTGAACTTCAGCTTTCAGGGTTCAAAACCACATTTAAAAAAAGCAAGCCCTTTTCCCTCCGCAAAAGTCTTTCCAGATCTAAAAAGGTAGGTGTGATTAGCTATTCCCCCTTCCCCTCCCTCCAGTTGCATGCAACTAGGGTGAAATGCAGACCCCTGTAAATAGCCCTTATCTCCTGCTGCTGCTCTTTGGTTTGTATAGAATGGCTCATATAATGTCTAATCCACCCCATGCCTCTCCTGCTACTACTCCCAGCTACCTTAGCTTTGTCTTTTTTCAGCCTCCCACTGGATGGGCTCCATGATACAGATAGGGTTTTTGTGGCATTTCCTATGAAACAGGCTTTGACTCTGAATTTTAAATGTGTCAGTGTGGCCAAGAGCTCACAAAACCACTAAAAAAAAAAAAAAAAAAAACT
>NW_017729026.1:31365527-31373243 GCF_001723915.1 Gavialis gangeticus
AGAAAGAAAAAAAAAAAGCTTACAGGAGTCTGTCCTTATCTCCAATACTAAGGAGGTATTCAACAGAAACAGAGAAAAAGTAACATGAGGATAAAATCAAAGTTAACATCAGTTCTAGGTGCTGGGGCTCTTCCCCCCGCCTTTTTCTTTTCTTTCTCCCCCCCCTTTTTTGTTTTGTTTTTGTTTTTTGTTCCTGTTTGGAAAATGCCTGGCATGTTCTGGATGGTACCATAAATCTGAACCCATGAACCTGAAGACTGCTATTTTTCATTATCCTATTTGGGTCTCTAAAATCTAAAAGTTTTAAAACTTACTTGGATCTGTCTCAGGATTTCTATTCACCTGGAGCTTGCAGAATTCAGAACTGTTGCGGTGGAACTAAAATGGAGTTTGATGGGTTTTGCAAATAATTACAGGGGAAAATAGACGGATGAATTAAGCTCTGAAAAGTTTCAAGTATACCTATGGGCAAAATACAAGGTTCCTATCCCAGATATTAGAAGCTTATAATGGAAATAAGAAGAGGTGATGTATCTTCTTTCCCAGCTGCGTAGCGCTTGTTACCTGCCAGTAATGTTCTGAATATCTTCTTTGTGTGCTTCAAAATGGCAACAACAACAGGTTATTATGCTATACTATCAATATAGTGCCATTGTTCTGTTTGGCAACCACCAAGCTGTAGAACCAGAACAAGGAGTCTAAAACATTAAAGGTATTTGAACTGACCTTGACAGCTTTTCTAACAGCATGCCACAAAAATCAATGCAAGAGGTAATTAATCAACCATTGCCTCTCCCCCCACCCATTGTTTGCATTTTCCTTTGTGCTGCTTCAAAGGCATATTTAAATTTGGGCAGTTAATATAAAATCTCTATCCTTTAGCAAAACTAAATTCCAGAGGAGCTGGAATTTAGTTTTGCTGAAACTCCTGCAAAGGGATTTCAATATGAGAGTAGTGGTGGGGGTGGAGAGAAACTTCAGAAGAAAGAATAAATGTAGGCATTCCTACTTTGCTTGTCCTAATATTTATCCCTATGGGAGTATTCAAGGAGAGTGAACAGGACAAAAGAAAAATAAGGTTTGGTTAGAGTTTTGGGGGTCACTAAGAACAATTTAATCTGGAAGCTTTACTTGATGTTGGGTCTCTGATTTTAGAGAGGGTAGGTGTGCATGCATGTGCCCACACATGAAGGTGGGATTAGTAGCACTTTTTTTTGTTCTCAGTATAGTTTTAGCAAGGAGTAGAACATAACAAGGAGTCAGGATCGGCTTCCTTTATCCGTCCCCTCAGTGTAAGTCAAGTTGTCCCTTGTCGTTTAACCAAATGATGAAGGTTGTAAACAATAGTGTAATGTTTGTCACTAGGGATTCAAAGTGTCACATGAAATGTTAAATTGTAACCCTAAATGTCTAATTTGATTATGGCCTTTAATGAATAATAAAACTTTGTTGCATATTTTAGACTGACTCTAATGGAACAAGTCTAGCACCTTCAAAAAATTCTACAGCAAGTTCCACTTCATTGCCAGCCATCACAAATTCACTGAACAATAATACCACTACCCCAGGACATGGAAATTGCCTTCATTCAACCACAAGTCTCCTCATCATCTCAATTTCTCTTCTGCACCTCTGCTGTTGAAAGACTCTGGCTGGAAAACAGTGACTACTCCCCACTCAAGTCCCTGAATCATTGGTGATGGCTACAGATCTTCAAAGCCTGCATGAAAACATCAAATTTGACTTGGTTCCATTCCCTGCATTAAATCAGTATCAATCTGATCTAGAGAGCTGTGCAAAAGTTGCTGATGTTCCAACACTGACTGATGGGAAAAGGATATGACCACCTTCAGCTAGAGAAAAAATGATGAGCTCCAGAGCATAGCCAGCTGGAATCTGTATACAAGATGGAAGCAAAGAGATGATGCTTCCATTCCCTGATCTTTTAAAAATGAGAAGATATGAAAATGCCATGTAGTAGGTGTGGGTGACAGATTCAGCCAAATTTAAAAAACCCGCAACTTCAGAGAGCTTTTTATTTTGAATTTTAAATACAAAAGTTGCCAAGCTCACAAAACCACTAAAGAATAAAAACAGCATACATGATCCTGTTCACTTATCTACAATAGTAAGGAAGGTATTCAAGAGAAACAGATAAATATTAATAAACCCAACAAGGAATCCTTTTAGTTTTCATTGTACGCATTTGCCATGAGGATAAAAGAATTGCAAATGTTGTAAAACAATATCCTCTCTTTAAATTCCAGCAATCTTAATTGAATGCCTATATAGTCAGGAATAGTTTAAAAGTACTTAGAAATCATTGGGGGGTGGTGTTTTTTGTTTTGTTTAGTTTTTTAGGGTTTTTTTTGTAAGAGTTGAATTATTAACTACGGGGAGGTAGCAAGCCACAAGTCCCAGGAGGAGGATGAATTGGGGCTGTGGAGAAGTTACCAGGAGCATTTTGTTAATGTGACTCTCATACAGTAGTCTTGGGAGAAGCATTCCCTTTAAATTCTATGAATGTTTTCATTCCTCCCTTGGCTCCCTTCTCTTTCTGTCCCCTGCCCCCCTTCCCTATAACTTTTTTTCCCTAGAACCAGCTTTTAATGCTGAAATATCTGTGGGATCTTTGAGTAATTTTAAATGCTGCTTTCTGGCACAAACTGAAAACTATTTTTGTTTTCAAGACTTAACTATTGTGATTTTAAAGTAAAAGGCTAACTAATATTTGGGAGGATGGGAGGAAGAAGCTTTGAAAGCCAAAAATACAAAACAGTATAATTGGGTGTGCTTTGGAAACATGAAGACTGGAATCTAATTGAATCATTCAGTTCTAAAAAAAAATTATATTTCTTCTGTAAATACATTTTTTTAATGTTATGAATCCAAAGTGATACTTTCACAACTTGTTTCTGTATTATCACATCTTTTGGATAAGAGTGCCATAATCAAACTAAAGTAAGCTTAATCGAGGGAGGAAAAAACAAACTACATCTATGCTAAAATCTGTTAAAAGCAAGTCAATAGTGTAAATGTGATCACATAATTATTCATATTGCCCACAACGAAAGCTTATCAGCCCTTTATGAGCCTTCATTCCTTCCAAACAATGAACATCTTACTTGACAGTTACCTTGACCATGGACCCAGACATGCAAACAGTAGTGGCAAAATAGTGTAAATTACTGTCATTGAGTGTGTATGGACATCTCCTTATGCCTATATTTTGTATCAGTTCACTGTAATGATTGTATTTTTGTGTCTGTAATTATGCTTTGATTAAGTATTGGACATGAATTGTAAATAAAAGGAGCAGGGACTGCACTTCAGCTGCACTTCCAGAAAATTCTTCTCAAAAACCTTGTAACTCACCTGCACAATATAAATAAACTGGCCAAGCAAGACAATATATGTGATTAAAAACATCAAAGGTCTAGTCATGTAGTGTTATTATTTTTATTTCTTCCACCAACTTTCACTCCCTCCCCCTTTTAATTCAGTATAATTTGAATCCTGTTTTAAAAATATTAGCGAACTAGATCTTTAATGGTACTGCATAGAGCGATTACCTATAGTAGATTTTATCTAATAAGTTTAATTCCTCCTTTCTAAAGCTTTTCTCTACTGGCTTCACAGTTTTCTGTATTGTGATTATATTACCTCCAACATCTAAACTTGGAATCATAGAAAGCCACAGACTTGTTTATTTTAATATGAGGTTTCTTGATTCTGTTTATTTAGGCACCACAACACAGCTTTCTACTGATATTAGTAAGGGGTTTATTTAGACATTAAAGTCAAGAATATTATAACAAGGTTTGATGCTTTTACAATGAAGTATGTGTGAAATATTATTCCAAAAGCTAGAGGTCACTATGGTTTTAAAAAACAGAAATAATTATTTTAGCAAATTCTAAAGTGGCCCATTCTTTGTTTTCAGAGTGTGTGAGATTTAATATCATTACACTTTCCTCCCACCCTTTATTCACGAAGAAAGGTTTTTTGTTTGGTTTTTTTCCTTCCTCCTTTTGGGGAAAAATAACTAGCTGATAAGATGTGATATAATAGTCCACATTTCTGAGAAAGTAATAGCTACTGATAGTCCTTTGTGTTGAGTTCTTACTTTCTCAGTACACTGAGTATGCTAAAAAGCAATCAAAACTTACTGTTTGTATGTATCATGAATGTGTTCTTCCTCACCTCTGTTTCTTCCTGTGAGCTCTAGAGGAAAATATGAAGGTAGAATATATCACTCTTTACAGGGCTGCATCTCTTCTTGGAAATGCTTTTTCTTTAAACATAGTGCTTGTATGAAAATAGTGGCAATAGTTAGGTTGAAACAACAGACCCCCATTGAATGTGAGGACTTGAACTTTAAGCACTTGCTTTGATCCGTTGATGGCCTGTTCTTATCCATAAAATAGCTGGTGGCTAGGTTTTGCTTTAATAGCTTTAAGCACATTTAAAGCTGTCTTGAGTTTTATCAGACAGATCCAATGATTTAGAAAAATGATCTGGTAACTTACACTCCATTCCTGTAATGCCTGGAAAAAGAACAAGATGTCTTTATTTAAAAAGGAAGGGAAGTAAGGGGACTTACACATTTAATATCCATTTCAGTTTTATTAAAAGGACTATAGCAGTTCTAATTCCACTTATGCTACTTGATTTCACAAAACTACCCTACTGGAGGGTGTCTGGATAGCGTATCTTGGGCCCTTTCCAACAGTTCTGCTTCTGTCGCACATAGGTCCTGCTTAAAGTAATCATTAAAGTTAAGTAGCCTTGAAAAAGCCCACACAGTTTATGTGCAGGCTAGTGTTCCTTCCTCTGAGGACAGTGTATTTAGAAAACAAACTGCTATTCAGGGTATAGTTTTTAACTGTATATTAGAACCTTCAGGGACTTTGAATGAACAAGTCCTCATTTAATGTAGGCAGAGTGCTCTAGCACAGAGCTGGCACCGCTGGTATCAGTGGGATTTTTTGCAACTATTTTCTAAGATCAGGATTGGGACCTCTGTCCTGGGCAAGGTAAAAGTTAGTAGTGGCTTAATTTACTTTCAATGAGCCTTTCTGAGTGCAAAGAAAGGTGTTTTACATGGCATTGTCACGTGCAGCAAAGCAGAGCCCTTTCCTGCCTCGAGGGAAACACCTAATAAAGAACTGTTTTCGAATTAGTTTGAAAATATTTTGAACAAGTTTCCCCAGCTTTAATTCCAATCCCTCAGTGCAGTGAGTGAGCAATCTAGCCATACTACCATGGCTAATTTACGCTGTTTTAAGTGAGTCGCCCCTACTTGTGCGTTTTGTTCTATTGACTTCAATGGGAGCTATTCATGTGAACCAGTGGTTGCAGGATTGGGCTCTTTATTTGCAGTGCATTTTTCAAAGTCAGCTTTTCCCTTGGTTCAGGTTACACAAGATTCTATAGTAAAGCTTACAATGGAACTTTTGTATCAAAGAGTTACAGTACATATATATAAACATGCATAAATTTTGGTGTGGTTTGGTTTTTGCCTGCATTTGGTCTTCCTAAGGCTTTGATTTCCTTATATAATTGAAATGATTTAGGTAACAGACTTGATCATTCAGCCTTATTGTAATACTAACAATCACAAATGTTTCTTCTTCTTACATTAAAGATAACTTTGAAATAGGATCTGTCTGCTCTGTTTGTTAGCTGTACAGAGCTCTGTGTTATACCAGTCAACATGGCATGTCATACACTATATAGGTCTACTATTACCTAACAGAATAAAGGGTGCAGTTATTTTAAGTCCATCATTTTGCCTGCAGGAGTTTAAAGAGCAGTGCTAGGCTTACTGAAATGTGTTGGAAGCTCTATTGTTTTCACCATTATGCTGTAGCTTTGGGAAGGTAACTTGATGCTACATTCAGTTATCAGCCTTTGGTTAGCCAAGTGAAGCCCTGAGCTTCCTGCTCATGAATGCATAATTGGTCTGGCTTAGTCTTCCTCAAAAGGTTCCTAATGAACAACCTGGAGTTGCAAAAGAAAAATAGACAGATTTTATATAATTCACTAAAATCCTATTATAACAAAATCTTCCTATGTAGAAACAGCCATTCCATTCAATTATTTCTGAGTCTAGTTATAATCTCCACAACATTTAAGCAGTAAACAGATGCATAATTTTCTAACTTTTCAAAAGTCACCTGATCTATTTTCTCTATGCTTTCTGCTTAGCAGGCACCGAATTCTAACCACTGATGCAAATATACTATAAAAATTAACGAGGCAGCAGGATTAAATCATGGTTGCTTTGTTTTGCTGTGTGCACTGACTGTTCACATTCCACTGAAATCTCTCTTGAATGACCTAGTGTGAAAGCAATTCCCTGTGTGGCACAAATTATTACATGGGACAATGTTTTTGTAAAGCAATCACTTTCCTTTCCTTTAGAAAACCACTCCTGAAAACAGTTGCTAGGATTCAGCTCTTTTGCCAGACTTGCTTACCGAGTATAATCTAGACTTGAGGTTTATGTTGCTAACCTCAAAACATGGGTTTTAAATGATGCAATTCCCATCTTTTTTATACCCTTAGTTTACATTAAAAGCCAGATTTTTTTGGGGGGTGGGGGAGGGAGGTTAAATGAAAAGTAAAGAATAAAGAGGGCTGTCAAATAATTTAAAAATTTGATTGCAATTAGTTGCGCAATTAAAAAAATTAGTTGCAGTTAACTGCAATTTTAAATTGCACAGCTAAAAACTCAAAATTATTCACAGAAAAACTCAAAATTATACAAAATTAGGCAGGTATTTTGTATGGCTGGGGATGGGTGTGGAGTGTGTGTGGAGGGAGGAATTTGTGAAGGTGTGAGGGACTATGGGTTTGTGTGTGGGGTTTAGAGTCTGGGGAGGTGGGGGTCCTCATGCACCCTGACGTGATGCAAGGGTGCTATGGGTCAGGAATGAGGGGCCTCAGCAGGGCTGTGGATTGGGAGTGAGGGACAGACACACAGAGAGTACTGCACCAGTAAGTCTGTGGAGGGGAAGGGGTGGGGAGGGGGCCAGATAGAGGACCCACAGTGAGGGAAGGAGTAGGGCAGTGGCAGACACCAGGGTGAATGAGATCTGGGGCAGGGTGGGTCATGGGACAGAGCTGCCGGCGACTCATCTGGTGGGCAGGGGGGAAGAGAGGCTTCCCACCAGTGCACCCCTGGGAGAAGGTATGGGGGCACATGTCCCCCAGATTTGTGTGTGTGGGGTGGACGTGGGCTGCCCTGTGTGGGCTGGGGCTCTGTGCCCTGCTGCCTTTGCCCCGGGAAATGCGTGACAACATAGTTTCATAGTTAGTAGGGTAGGAAGGGACCTGAGCAGATCATCAAGTCCAACCCCTTGCCATGGCAGGAAAGAGTACTGGGGTCAAACAACCCCAGCAAGGTGATTGTCTAGCCTTGTCTTAAAGACCCCCAGGGTAGGAGCCAGCACCACTTCGCTTGGAAGTTGGTTCCAGAAGCTAGCTGCCCTAACAATGAAGTAGCGCCTCCTGATGTCTAATCTGAATTTACCCTCTGCCAGCTTGTGACCATTATTCCTGGTCACTCCTGGTAGTGCTCGGGGGAACAGGGTCTCCCCCAGTGCCTGCTGGTCCCCTCTGACTAGTTTGTAACAGGCCCCTACATCCCCCCTCAGCCTTCTCTTGTGGAGGCTGAACAGGTTCAGGTCCCATAGCCTCTCCTCATAGGGC
>NW_017729026.1:31378243-31378963 GCF_001723915.1 Gavialis gangeticus
TTGGTGACCAGGTCATAGAAGGCCACCAGGTTGGTCTGACAGGACCTGCCTCTAATGAACCCGTGTTGGTTGCCCCTAAGCATAACCTTCCCGGCTGGCCCCTCATGGACTTGTGCCAGGATAATTCTCTCAAAAAACCTGCCCAGGATTGAGGTAAGACTAACTGGCCTATAGTTTCCCGGGTCCTCCTTCCTCCCTTTTTTGAAGATGGGAACCACGTTGGCCCTCTTCCAGTCCTCTGACACCACACCAGAGCACCACGAGTGCTCGTAAAGCTGTGCCAGAGGTCCTGCAATGACCTCAGCGAATTCCCTCAGCATTTTGGGCTGGAGATGGTCAGGACCAGCTTATTTGAATTCATCTAGTCCCTCCAGAAGTTCCCTGACTAGATCCTCACTGACCCTTAGCCTAGGTGCGCCTTCCCTGGGGCCTGAGGGGGGCCCAGTGGGGGGGCTGATATGGTCTCTGCTTAGGAAAATGAAGGCAAAGAAGTCATTAAATAGGTTAGCTTCGTCGTCTGGTGTGACAACCAAATTTCATAGCGTGTCTTGGAGGGGCCCCACCTTACCTGGTACCTTATTTTTGCCCCCTATGTTTTTAAGAAAGGACTTCTTGTTGTCCTCGATCTGGGAAGCTAGTCCCAGTTCCATCTCTGCCTTGGCCTCCCTGACCGCCCCCCTGCAGCCCCAAGCAACCGCAGTCTAGTCCTCCCTGGTGATG
>NW_017729026.1:31379320-31383863 GCF_001723915.1 Gavialis gangeticus
GGGTTGGTGTCAGCTAGCAGGAGGGTAAGTTCCTCTTACTTGTTTCCCATACTACGAGCATTTGAGGCCTCCTGAGGATGTGTGCACTGGCCACCTAATCTCAGCATTGCCCTGGCCCCTGTTGCTTACCTGTGTATATGTTCTGCTCGTTGGTCTAGGCTGGGCTGTACTTGTGGGTGCCGCTTGGTTTAGCAGTCCAAGCATTCCTCTGGCCTTGTCTTCCCTTTCCCCCGATGAGCCTAGTTTAAGGCCCGCTGGAGGAGATCCGCCAACCTAGAAGAGAATACACGCTTACCTTTAGGGGAAAGGTGGAGCCCATCCCACCTGAGCATGTCTCTCGTCGTGATTTGCGGGTCGTTGTCAAGGAAGCCAAAGCCCGCCTCAAGACACCACTCCCAAAGCTTCCAGCTGGTCTCTGTGATGCATGTCTCATGCTGTCTTCCACATCTGCTTACTGGTAGGACAGAAGAGAATACCACCTGTGCACTTATCTCCTTCAGCACACCCTCTGGAGCGTGGTAGTCTGCCATCAGGTGATCAGGGCTTCTCCTGGCTGCATCATTAGTACCCACATGGATTGCACCTCACCACTGGGCAGTCAGGGGAAGTGTAGCACTGCCAGTGCATGGCTTCTGGGGCAAAGGCACAAGGGCAGCCTGCCTCTGCCCCATGCACAAATATGGGGGGAATGTGCCCCCCATGCCTCCTCCAGGGGTGTGTGTGGCGGCAGGGAGCTGCGCTCTCCCTCGTGCCTCTGGATGAGCCTCCCACCATCTGTCCCATGACCCACCTCAGCCCAGAGGCCCCATTCACTCCAGCACCTGCCCCACTCCCTCCCTCAACATAGGGGCCTTGATCTGCACCCCCTCCTTCCCTCTTCCTCCCAACTCTCCTCCTCCACAGACTTACCAGTGTGGCACTGCTCTACATGCAGCGTGCAGGCTACAACTGCTCATGTGTGTCTGTGTGCCACCCCCTGGCTGCAGCTGCCCATGCCCACACCTATGCCCAGGCCGACCTATGGTTCTATGCACTGCCACTGCTGCCCTGCTAGGTGGCTGGGGGTGGTGGACCAGAGCCCAGGTGCTGGCTCCAAAACCATGTGCATGATTAATACCTTTAAAAAATTAACTCAAGAACTGATTAATGCGTTAATTGCACGTGTTAACTGCGATTAACTTACAGCCCTAGAATAAAGGCAATTTATCATTATAGTATAGTCACTTGAATGTTTCCAAGAGGCATTTTTTCCTAAGTATTTCATTTATTTGGGGGAGGGAGGCAGGGGGGAGACACCTGCAGCCATACAAACATATAAGCACTGGTTAGCCAATTCAGGGGTCACCAGACTGCAGCACTTGTGTAACTTGGAGCAGGAGCAGGGAGAGCAGCAGCAAATAGGGCAGGGGGCAGAAAGTGTACTAGTAAATTGGGCAGGGGAAGGGGACTGGAATGGCACTTGAAAAGGGTGCAGGACTTAACTGTTGGCACACCTGCTAAAAGGGTTGGTCCCCCACTGAGATAAATCATTCCATTTTGAAATCCACTATTCTTTTGTAAGTGTGCACAGCTGGCAACAACATTCAAAGTCACAATAGCAAAAAATGTCAGAAAGTTCTGGAAAGGGTTTAAGCCTTCGCAATGAAAGGCATAAAGCACACTTTAAACAGTAGGGCTGCTTACAGACATGGGCAGGGGGGAGAATGGGGGAGAATTAGAAACAGCCCCTTTCCCCAACTAGCACTTTATTTTCAGCTCAGCACAGCCCTCCTCCAAGCACGGTGCATGCTCAGAAGAGGCATCACATCAATTTGACCCAGGTCACCCAGACTCTGTATAGCTCACGTGCTTCAGTGGGGTTTTTGAATCAGCTATTACATAAAAGTGCCAAAAAGACCTACTGAGCATGTGAGCTATACAGATGCTGGGGAACAATTCCTCTTCTTAAAGCACTCCCCCACCGGTCTATCAGCACCTCTAGGAGTCAGGAAGAGGTTTTCGCTGGAAGCATATTATCCCATAATTGCTTAATAAGAGTTTCTTGCTGCTTCCCTTGAAGTAGCTGGTACTGACCATTTTTATTAGTAAAATAGTGAATTAAATGGGCCACTGATTTGTTTTAGTATAGCAATTCCAATGCTTCTTTGTACACCAACTGAAAACTTTTTAAATATTCCTTTTTCTGTAGCAAGGGAGGGGTGCTTTAGAGACAGGAATGTGGTGATCTGACCACATCTCCAATCCTCCAGTCACTCATTTTGTGTAACATTTACTATGAATTCCCCAAAGTTTCTGCTCTTTACCCTACCAGATGTCTTAGTGTGGTTTGTTGCATGTTGATACATTTATAGCATTGTCTCCAAACAATTCCTTAATCTAATTCTATTGCTTCAATTTTATGATCTTTGGGTGGTACTGACATTACACCTAGCACGCTTTAAGCCCACAGAAAGTGCTCTAAAGTCATAAACAAACAGACTTCCGTAGCTCTTAGAGTGGTTTAAAAATGGAGGATCACACACTAAAGGTGCAGATAGAAGTGACATTTTTCAAGTGATCTGGCCTCTACAGCCATGGCATACACGTGCACGGCTGCAGAGTGCATTGAAAATGGCTGATTGCATGAGAAGTTAACCCTGGTTCAATCAAGTATTACATTAAGGTACTCTAAAGTAGAGTGCCTTAGGGAATTTGTGTTCCCTCCCAGGTTAATTTTTTGTGTGGAGTGGGGCAGGGCTGTGCTGGTTACCCAGCCCAACCCCATCAGGGGGAGAGACAAGGAAGGAGAGGGAGCTCCTAGCTGCAGAATGGCCCAAGCTGAGGGGGAGGAGGTGGGAAACAGGGCTCCCTCACCTCACCCACATCCCCCCGTTATCCCAGGTGAATGTCTGTTGGGCTGGGATGAGGGCTCTCATGATGCTTTATGTAAAGTGCCCTGAGTTAGGGTGGAGCCCTAACATCTGTCTGCACCTCAAGTTAAACCTTGCTGGATGAAATATTGACTTAAAGCCCTTTCTGGCAGAGCATTTTATCAAATGCCTGTGCCATATCCCATTAAAGACTAACTCACATGCAATCACCACTATCCTCAGTGGTGTTGCGTAGGGCTGTGCTTTAGCCTTGGGCCTGAGCACCAAGCCAGCCCCCATGCCCCTGGCTGTCATTGTCTCAAATCAGCAACAGCCTCTGATCCCAGCCCCACCTACTTCCTCCTTCCAGCCAGCTGTGAGCTACAGCCAGCTGGGGGGTCTCCCCTCTCAGCAACCTTGGCCCCACAGCATGCTACTGCCTGGCCAAGGGGGTTGCAGAGTGGGCTCTAGCCTCTTTGTCCCTTCATCAGTCCCAGCCCTGCTGCAGTGCACCACTGCCTGGCTGGGGGTGTTTTGGAGGAAGGGGTATGAGATATCTCCTCCTCAGCTGCTGTTACCATTCAGCAGCTGGCAGCACTATACCTAGACTCTTGGCAGCTCTGAGCAAACTTTTAGTATTGCTCCCCCTTTGCCAGAGATGATGATGATAATCATCATCATCATTTTTGGGCCCCCTTTCTGTCTGGGCCCTGGGTAGCTGCCCAATTTGCCCATGCCTGTGTCTGGCCCTGGCAACTGGCGGGGCAGGAGGAGCTGGAGAGAGGGACCACTCCAGTTGCCTCCTGGGAGGCATGTAGGAGCACCCCCCGCAGCCAGTGCAGGCAGGCTTTGAGGCGCCTCCTCCCCCAGCCACCAACTGCAAATGTCCGTTTGGTTCGCTCACACTCTAGCTTCTAGCACTTTGAGGAAAGCACAATAGCTAGAGCACTTCTGCCAGGGGCTTTTTGAATGTCTGTACTTAGCCTTTATTGCCATAGAATCATAGAGAAGTAGGGATGGAAAGGACATCAGGGGCGCATCCAGATGGGCGCGCACCTGCCTCTTGCAGCATCTCAAAGCCCTTTGAGCCACTGCAAGAGGCACATATGGGAGCACAAAAAGGTTACCATTTTTGTGTTTTGGGTTACCAAATTTGCAGTGTAGAGGCAAAATTAAACCCCTGGATATCCAGGGGTCAAAAAATGCTTCAGGCAAAAAAAGCAGGGCAGGACATGGTCCTGGACCATGCCCTGAGGCAACCAGAGGCTTGGGTCCTCCACAGAGATGCTCTGGTAGCTACCCAGAGCATCTCCATGGCTGGCTCTTGCCCTGGTACTAAAGCATGCTGCATGCCTATGCAGGACAGGCAGCATGCCAGCCTCAGAGAGATGGACCCAGGCTCTATGCCAGTAAATAAGGTGGCGGAGGTGCTGCAGGATGGGGTAGGGGACCATAGGGGGACCTCTGCTGCCCCCATCTCCTGCCCACTCCCCAAGCCCCCCTGGATCACTACCCCACGAGCCCCCAGATCACTACCCTGCCTAGACCCATCCCACACCTGCCCCCCAAACCCTCCCAATCGCTGCCCCATCTGGCCCCATCCCTGCCTGCCCCCCCCAATTGTTGTCCTGCCTGGACCCATCTCCCCCTGCCTCCTTAAGCCCTGCCCCACCCCATCCCCTGCCTGTGCCCCC
>NW_017729026.1:31383877-31387623 GCF_001723915.1 Gavialis gangeticus
ACCTGTGCAATAGGGCACTGGCAGTGGGGGTGCCAGGCAGCCAGGACTGGTCGCTGCTGTGTGTGTGGGGGGGCTCTGCCAGGAGGCCCCAGTGACCCCTACAGCTGTTGCTACTACTGCTGGTGAAGGCAAGGCTTTATTTATTTTTTTAAGGGACAGGAGGCTAGGGCCAGGCAGGGCAACTATCAGGGCATCTGGGGGAGTGGGTAGAAGATGGTGCTGGGTGTGGCAGCCATCAGGGGGTCTGGGAATCTGGGGGGTTGGGGGTGTGACATGTAGGCCCTGCAGGGGGGTGGTGGTGGTAGCCCCTGTGGGGCCATGTAGCCTCTGTTGGGGGGGGCAGGGGCTGTGCAAACCCCACTGTGCCCTTGTGCAAACCCCACATTGCTCTAGCACACACCCTGCATGCCCAGTTGCCAGACAGGATGAGACCTGCTAGAAGAAGCTGTGGCTGCAGGGGCAGCTGTCCCCACATCCTGCTCTAACTGCTCTATGATAAGAAAACCAGAAGGTAAAACAGCAAAACATATAGGTATTTAGAATTTATTTTATTATGATGAGAGAGACACTGGTAGGCTTTGAAATTGCTTTAAATACTGTAGATATAAATCAATAAAATGTTGCCCAAGTGATCACTAGTGGTATAGGTATAGGAGGACATGCTTTGACAGTTCAAAGCAGGCCACCACACTGGGAACATCTTCCAGGCGATAGCTGCCCAGATGGCCAGGCAGGGGGCATACATGGCAGTAGTGCCACACAAAGGCCAACTCTGCAGCCACAGCCAACTGGCAGCTGGCCCAGAGGGGCAGATGCTTCTACTGGCTGTGTAGCCCCCATCCAGATCTGGCAAGTGGCAGCAGGTCACAGCCAGGCAGCAGCCCCCACTGCCAGTAGGTAAAGCATGCAGGGAACTCAGGGCTACTTCAGCAGTCCAGCTGGCACAAGGGTTAGTGTCCCCAGATACTGATTGGCTAGGCCCCAGAAGCTTTGAGAGCTAGTAGCTCTGAGCTGCATGCCAGGGCAGCTCTTTGTACTGCTGGGGCCAGGACAGGTGCTGGCCCCAGGCTCTAGCTCCCTCTGGCTGCAGATCCAAGTGGAGCCAGGCAGGGTTATTTTGCTCCAAGCAGCAGAACTTGCACCACACTAAAGCGCATGGCCAGGTATGTGTGCCGAGGGAAAAAGCCCCAGCTCAAATTTGCACCACTTCCATTTGAGCTGCTGTAAGCACACATGCCTGCATGTATGGACGCACCCCAGGAGGTAGTTTAGTTCACCCCGCTCAAAGCAGGATTATCCCTGCAGGTGTACATTTAACTTATTCTTAAAATGGCATGAACCACCACCTCATGCAGCTACTAAGCACAATGCCCCAAAACATGAGAAAACCATAACCCACCACAGGTAAAGTAAGGGGACAAGGGCACAGTCAGTGACCTGTTGCTGCAAGGACAGAAAGTAGTTTGCTTAAAGTACACTCAAGAGATCCAAAGGTGGCCATGCCCCCTGCTACAGAGGGAAGCAAAAGCCCTCACTGTCTATGCTGATCCAATGATCCATTAAGCATCCTTCCTGATCCCAAATTTGGCAGTTGACCTGGCCCTGACTGGAGGAGCAGCACACTTTAGCCAGGAACCTCTGTGGTTCTGTCCCAGCTGGAGTGCTGGCATACCCCAGTCAAAATCTTCAGCCTTAGCTGTGGCCAATACCCAATGCTTCTGAGGAAGGGAAGAAATCCCCCCGGTGTGTCACTGGAAAATCCCAGAGGACAAAGCAGCACAAGGAGATTTATGCATCTTGTGATGAGCTGTCACTATCTACCCCAAAGTGCTTAGTTTTCCACAACCCTCAGAGCTCCTCCCAAACCTGAGGTCAGCACAGAAGTTACTGTCTGAAGTTATAGTACTACAAAACAAAGTGACAGAACTGCCAGGATCACCCTGCTCAGGTCCTTATGTTGGAGGGAGGCACGAAGCTCTCCTGACCTTGGAGGATGAGATTGATGGGTACTCTCTCTCTCTGCAGGGCCCATCCCCTCAGGCTGTCACCACCCAGGAGTCTGCAGGAGGCGAATGGAGGATAGTCACCTCCAGGGCCAGGCGGTATCGCAGGCAGCACACAGCTGCATCAACCATCACTCCAGTACAACTGGGGAACAGGTATGTGGCCCTGGCAGCGCTGGAGGAGACTGGGCATGAGGAAGGAGGAAGGGAGAAAGCCACGCTCTCATCCAACAAGCCAGAGTCCGTACCAACTGAGCATCATCCAGTGACCCAGAGAAAAAGAGACAGCAGGTCATTGTCATAGGGGACTCCTTCCTCAGAGGAACGGAGGGACCCATCCACCGCATGGACCCCAATGTGAGAGAAGTGTACCATCTCCCAGGAGCCAAGATTGGGGATGTCACAGGGAAGATCACTGACCTCATCCGGCCTTCCGACTATCATCCTATGGTCCTCGTCCACGTGGGAACCAATGATGCAGCCTGGGGTAGTCCAGACCAGATCATGGATGACTACGTGGTTCTGGGGGCCAAGCTTAGAGAGTTGGGGGCCCAGGTGGTCTTTTCATCCCTCCTCCCGGTTAGTGGAGGTCATCTGTGGCAGAGCACCTGCCTCCGTGAGGTGAACTGGTGCCTCCGGAGTTGGCATCGTCACACTGGATTTGTCTTCCTGGACCACGACCCGCACTTCAGAGCAGAGGGTGTTCTGAGGCGTGATGGTCTCCATCTCTCCCCCAAAAGGAGAGAGTTTGTTTTCTTACAGGCTAGTTGATCTCCTCCGGTGGGCTTTAAACTAAGTTAAATCAGGGGATGGGGATCCACAGGAGCAAGAGAAAACTCAACCAAGTGTAAGACCTGCCCAGGTAAGAGCTCAGGTATATACCAAAGGGAACAGTTGTCTCTCAGGGAGGGGGGATGCCCAGGGCTCTCTTGGGGGGATTAAGGTGTCTCTTCAGTAATGCAAGAAGCAGGGGGAAACAAGTAGGAGGAGCTTGCTCTATTGCTTACAAGTAGTAAAATCAACCTGCTTGGCCTAGTGGAGACATGGTGGGATGAAACTTTTGACTGGGCAGTAGACAGAGGGCTATAGGTTGTTTAAAAGAGATAGGAAGAGGGGGGGAAAGGTGGGGGGGTTGTGCTCTATGTTAGGGAGCAGTATACCAGTTCTACCTTCCAAATGGGACCAGAGGAAGGCTTAACTGAGATCCTGTGGGTCAAGCTTCAAGGAGGGCGGGGGGGAGAGGGATCTGGTGGTAGAGGTTTGCTACAGGTCACCACATCAGGAGGAAGAGCTGGATCTGGAATTCTCCAGGCAGCTGGGGGAGGCCGTGCATGCAAAGGATGTTGTGGTCACGGGTGATATGAATTACCCTGACATCAACTGGGAGGAGCAGTCAGCCAGGTCTAGCCACTCATGAAGTTTCCTGACATGCGTATAGGACCTACACTTCGTGCAGGAGGTACTCATCCACACTAGGGGAAACGCCATACTGGGTCTGGTGTTAGCCTCTGAGGACAACCTGGTGGGGGAGGTACTAGTACAAGGGAGGCTAGGGGACAGTGATCATGAAATGATCCAGTTTGCTAGTCAGAGAAGGGTGGGGAGGGTAACTAGCACAGTGCAAATGCTTGACTTTAGGAAAGCCAATTTCTATGTGCTCAGGGCAGCACTTGGAGCCCAGGGGGTAGCTAGTATGGGGGTCCAGGAAAGGTGGTCCTTCCTCAAGGAGGCTATCCTTGGGGC
>NW_017729026.1:31387735-31388067 GCF_001723915.1 Gavialis gangeticus
GGATGAACATGAGTCGCCAATGCGACAAAGCAATAGGCAGAGCCAACTGCACCCTATCATACATCAACAGGGGCATCACTAACAGGTCCAGAGAGGTCTTGCTCCCCCTCTATGCAGCGCTGGTCAGGCCGCAGCTGGAGTACTGGGTCCAGTGCTGGGCGTCACACTTTGGGAGGGACGTGGAGAACCTGAGAGGGTCCAGAGGGCCACTCATATGGTTGAAGGCCTCCATGGCCAGCCCTATGAGGAGAGGCTGAGGGACCTGAATTTCTTCAGTCTCCGCAACAGGAGACTGAGGGGGGATCTTGTGGCTGCCTACAACTTTATCAGGG
>NW_017729026.1:31388133-31389198 GCF_001723915.1 Gavialis gangeticus
CTGCAATAGGAGACTGGGGGGGAGGGGGGGAAAAATCTTGTGGCTGCCTACAACCTTATCAGGGGCCAGCAGCAGGGACTCAGGGAAAGTCTGTTCACCAGGGCTCCCCTTGGAGTCACCAGGAACAATGGCCACAGCTGGAGTACTGTGTCCAGTTCTGTGCACCCCATTTCAGGACCTGGACAAGATGACCTGGAGATTATTTTTAAAAATAAAATTGCTTCTAACATCACCATAAATAAGTTATAGTAATCCACCTACAAACTCAACCTCACCAAGTTGCTTGTGGCTTATGATGCAACCCTCAAACAAGTGCCTGTTGTAGGGATATCTACCCACTACTACAGCCACATGAGATCCATGCTCATCCTCTGCACTGGGGAGAAGGCAGCCAAGTTTTAGCAGAACCATACAAACTGTCCTAATACAAGGAGGAATCTGACCCTTAGCTCATTCATTTTGGATCCACTTAATCCACCAAACAACAACAACATTAAAGTATAAGCGTGTCATGTCTTCTTGGTTTCCCTCCACCCAGTTTACTACTTAACCCATAAACAATAGGATTGGACCATAGTCCTTTTGAAGCAAGATAGCAAACACATTAAGAAGTTATCCTTGCTACTGAGATACAGCAGCACATTTCTACAAGCCTTTGATGATTTGTGGATGGTATCACTGAGCCAAGCCAAGCAGCTAAGATTGGAGACATGTTCCAACTCAGATGAGTAAGCAAGTTAGACATGGTTAGCAAGTCAAAAATCATTAACATATAAAACTCTCCAGTCCATTAGGAAGCACCCAGTCTGCAAATCACTCTTACCAGCAGTTCATCTCTCTGAGGCTGCAAAAGTGATAAGCTGGTCATGAGGACTTTTACAAGCAACCCCAATTAAATCACCTGTGCCCCTTTCAATTGGTCTCAGCTGGGCTAGTCTCTGCCTATTGGAAACTGAGATTATGAGGCTACTTGGTTGGTTAACTCCGGCTCTTTTTGAATTACTCCGTTGTGGAGGAAGCTGCCTCAAATCATAGAAGTAGGGTCGGAAGGGACCTTGTAGATCT
>NW_017729026.1:31389209-31389479 GCF_001723915.1 Gavialis gangeticus
TGGGGTGCACAGAACTGGACACAGTACTCCAGCTGTGGCTGGATCAAAGATGTGTCAAGTCTGGGTTGATAGCTCTATAGATTAAGGGTCAGAAGGGACCTCAGTAGGTGATCAAGTCAAACCCCCTGCCCTGGGCAGGAAGGAGTGCTGGGGTCAGACAACCCCAGCTAGATTCTTGTTCAGTCTTCTACCTTGGGGGTCTTCAGGAGGGAAGAGCACCACCTCCCTTGGAAGCCCATTCCAGATTCTGGTAACCCTTACTGTGAAGAA
>NW_017729026.1:31394479-31396848 GCF_001723915.1 Gavialis gangeticus
GTCAGACAACCCCAGCTAGATTCTTGTTCAGTCTTCTACCTTGGGGGTCTTCAGGAGGGAAGAGCACCACCTCCCTTGGAAGCCCATTCCAGATTCTGGTAACCCTTACTGTGAAGAAGTTCTTTCCAACGTCCAACCTAAATCTGCTCTCCCCTATGGCTCCTTGCTCAACTAGGACTCCAAGATCCCTTTCTGCTACTGTGCTAGAAGGTCACCCTCAGCCTGTAGGTTTGCTGGTGGTTCTTTTTGCCCAGGTGCAGTGCTTTGCACTTGTCTTCCTTAAACAGCATCCCATTTCATTCTACCCATTTTTCCAGCCTGTCCAGATTCACCTGGATCTGTTCCCTACCCTCTGGTGTGTTAACTTTGCCCCATAATTTGGTATCATCTGCGAACTTGAACAGGGTGCTCTCCACGCCCTTGTTCAAGTCAAGGATGAGGACATTGAATAGCATCAGTCCAAGGACCGAGCCCTGTGGGACTCCACTGCCCACATCTTTGTAGGTCAATATTGACGCATCCACCACTACTCCGGGTGCAAGCCCTAAGCCAGTTTGCCACCCACCTGACTGTGCAGTTATCTACATCACAGCCCATCAGTTTATTTCTGAGAACTGAACGAGATGCTGTATTGAAGGCCTTCTTAAGAAGTCTAGGGAGATGACTTCTACCTCAATGCCTGTCTTCAAGGATTTTGTGACCTGGCCAAATAAAAGAAACAAGGCAAGTCAGGCAGGATCTACCTGCAATGAGTCCATGCTGATTTCCTTTCAGCATTATTTCTCCTGCTGGGTTCCCACGTGTGTGATCCTTAATGATTTTTTCCAGAGTTTCCCCAAGGATAAAAGAGGTGAGACTAACTGGCCTATTGTTTCCTGGTTCCTCCCCTTCTTGATAATAAAAAGCACATGGGCCATTTTCCAGTCCTCCGGGACCGGACTGGAGCACCATGAGTGCTCAAACAGTTGAGCCAGCAGCTCTGCTATGACACTGGCCAATTCGTTGAGCACCCTTGGATGAAGTTCACCTGGGCCTGCTGATTTGAACACATCCAGCCCCTCAAAGTGCCTCTTCACCAAGTCTGTGCCAACAGTTGGTGAGCTAGTGTTCCTCCTGTGTCTATCTATGATCCAATTAGGAGGTTTGTCTTGGTCCGTGTCTAGGAATACGGATGCAAATAACTCATTGAAGTGCTCAGGTTTGTCCCCCCTCTCCATCACCAATTGCCCTAGTTTGTCCTTTGTTACCCTGTGCCTTCCTTTTGATCCCTATATACACCCGATGAAGGACTTTTTCTTGTCCTTAATTTGTCGGCGTCCTAAATTCTAATCCTGCTTTGGCCTTCCTGACCGATCCCCTGCAAGTGAGAGCCAGGGAGATATTCCTCCTTGGTAGCTACCCCTTGTTTCCACAGCCTGTATACCTCTTCCTTTGCCCCTAGGCTTTCCTGGACTTCCCTGTTCAGACAAGAGGGCTTCTTGGCCCCTTTTATGCACAATGGGATCATCTCCTTCTGCACCCATAGGTTCCTTTGAGGAATGAGTGCCCTTCCTGGACCCCCATTTCACCAATGCTCTTGAGTTTTATGCCTCACTAACTAGTTTCCTGAGCATACTGAAGTTAACCTTTCTGATATCTAGCACTTCAGCCTTGCTGGTTAGTTTACTTGAATTCACTATCCAGTGAAGAGTAATCAAGCAATGGTCACCATCCTCTAGGTTACCTTCTACCTGCAGATTCCCCACCAGGTCATCCCCTGTAGCCAACATCAAGTCCAGCAAGATGTCTCCTCTAGTGGTACTGTATACCCCATCTTAGGTGGAGGTCCTACATAGGTTCTTAACCTGCATAAGAGTAGTTAAATTTGGCCGACTGCTCCTCCCAGCAGATGTCAGGGTAGTTTATGTCACTTATGACAACCACACGGCCTCTGAAAGCCATCTGGAGAATTTCAGGTCTAGCTCATTCTACTGGTCTGGTGGTCTATAGTAGACCCTCGCTACCAAAGTCTCAACCCCACCTCCCCCAGACCTCTGCGTCTCCAGACCCATGGTACCTCAGTTTGGCCCTCCTCTGATCCCATCTTGATTACAGAGGATGTATATCATTCCTCAACATAGAGAGCAACTCCCCCCACCCTTTGCCCCCCTCCCACTCTATTCGGTCTGTAGAACCTGTAACCCTCGATGCCTGCTGCCCTATGAGTAGGGTCCCATTGGGTTGAAGTTATTGCTTGCAAGCAGGATTGCAAGTTCCTCCTGCTTCTTCCCCATGCTTCTAGCATTAGTGTAGACACATTTAAGCCACCCTCCCAATGGGTGCCCCTGGTACCCCCTATCCCAAGGTCTTAAAAAAAAAAAACACCCCCC
>NW_017729026.1:31396947-31399388 GCF_001723915.1 Gavialis gangeticus
GGCCCCTTAGTGCTTACCTGGGCTGATCCAGTGCATTGCTCGTGGCTCGCCAATCCTAGGTTCTCCTTAGTCTGCTTCCCCACACCCTGGCAAACCTAGTTTAAAGCCCTTCGGAGGAGATCAGCCAGCCTGTAAGAGAACAGACTCTTACCTTTAGAAGAGAGATGAAGACTCTCTCATGGAAGTGTAAAATCCTAAACCCGCACACCGGCACCCACTCCAGAGGCACAGGTTGACTTCCCTAATGCAGGTGTCCTGATGCCGACAGTGACCAGAAGTACGGATGAGAAAAATCACCTGTGCCCCCAACTTCCTAAGCCTGACACCTAAAGCTCTGTAGTCACTCATGATGTGGTCCAGACTACTCCTGGCTGCATCATTCATGCCCACATGTATGAGAACCATGTGATGGTAATCAGAGGGCTAGATGAGGTTAGGAATCCTTGCAGCGATGTCCCAGATCCTAGACAACAAGCCTCCCATGCCGTGGGATCCCATCATGCCACTCCATGCCTCTCAGGAGGGAGTCACCCACTATGATGACCCAGCCTCTCTTCCTCCAGCTGCTTGGGTGTCACTCAGCCGGCCTGGTGTTTGTTGCAGATGCATCTTCCCTTGCGGCTTCTTCATCCTCTAGTGCTGCCCTGGCTTTGTCTCTGTTCCCCAGTTGTGTTGGGGAACAAGTCACAGCCACACTAGCTAGCTGTGGAGGTGACCACCCTCTATTCAGCTGTTCTGGGACTCTGTGATGCCTCTGTGCTAGGTGTCCAATGAATACTTTCATTCTCTGCAGGACCACTCATCCTCTGCAGCCCTGATCCCCTGCAGCCTGCTCACTTCTGCTTTGAGTTTCCTCACCTGCCCCTCCAGGGCTTCGATCCGGCCACATGTGGGACAGGAAAGGGAACCCCCAGCCCCCACACTACCCCTAGGCCTCAGAGGTCCCACCAAGCAACCCCTGCAGACAGGGGGCCAGGGCACCACCAACCCATCCAAGGTGTCTGTCTGGCTGGAGGCCTCACAGGAGGCCAGAGGCGGCAGCAGGGCAGGGTCCCTGGCTGTTCTTCATGTCACCACCCCCATAGTAGCCCCCCTCCTCATTCACTTACCTCAAGTCTCTGTCAAAAGCACCTACATACTCCTACACAATAGCTATACCCCTACCTACAAACTGCTCCCCTATCAGCAGTCCTGCTTGACTGGAGAGTCTCCTTTTATACTTTTCTGGGCCTGGGCTGACTCAGGCCCAGGCAGCAATCACGCAGCAGTCAGCACTCACTCCCAGCTTCTCAGAGCACCAAACAAACAAACAGTTAAACCAAAGGTATAGGCAGCTGGATCACTTACCTTTCCTGGGCAGGATCTGGTGCCTGGCCTGGCTTCTCTCTGTTCTTCCTCTCTCCTCTTGCCTTTAGCACTGCCGGCAAACTGCTCACCTGTTGGCAGTCCTGGTTTGCTAGCTCCCTGGTCACAGGCTTCTGATGAACTTATGTAAGTTAAATCAAGTGTTTATTTTTTTACCCAGGATGTTTTTTTCCCACAGGAAAAGAAAAGGCTTTAAGATACAGACTGAGTTGTCTGTGCTTTTTGTTATCCCTTGATTCCCCATTATAAGAAATCTAGGGGAAATACAAGGAGTCCACCGTGGCCGGGATGACTGATTCTCTCTGCTTTGGGGAATGAAAGAGGTAATTACTGTGTCAGGGAGAGAAGTGGAGTGATAGGTAAGTTCTGTTTATGTTGTAAATATGCTGCATTCACAACAGAAGAGTCTTCAATTAAATGGGGACATTCTTCTCCAGCTCCCTATCCCTTCTGGAGTACAGTTCTTTGGATATAGTGTGGGTGTTCTGTGAAGACGTATGTGACCATGATAATAAACTTCTGTCTTTGTTTCCAATAGTATTTTAGGACAGTCATTCTCAACCTTTTTTGTACCAAGGCCCATTTGTAAACATCAGTGGCCTGTCCCATCCCACGGGTTGAGAAACAGTGTCTTAGGACATGCTTCTCTACTCAGTGTTCCAGGATCTTCTAACATAAGATACTGTTATGTTGAAATGACTGTCATCAGTGAGGATGAGGTTGGTTCCTTATTCTCAGTTCCTGGTGAATAAGGAACCAACTTCAGCCTCATCTATCATCAGGGGTTCTGGATGCAGGACAGCTGCAGACTGAGGAAAATGGGGTGCTGCTGTATTCTCCTTTATGGCCAGTGCTAGAAACAGAGGATGGAGCTAGACTGTTCTGAGTGGTGACAGACAACCGAACAAGGAACAATGGTCTCAAGCTGCAGCAAGAGAAGTTTAGGTTAGATATTGGGAAAGTTTTCTCACTAGGAGGATAGTAAAACACTGGAACAGGTTACCCAGAGAGGTTGCGGAGTCTCCGTCCTATGAGGTTTTTAAGACCCAGATAGACAGCCTTGGCTGGGCTGATAC
>NW_017729026.1:31404388-31421549 GCF_001723915.1 Gavialis gangeticus
CTGGCTGGAATGATTTAGTTGGGGATGGTCCTGCTTTGAGCAGGGGGTTAGATTAGATGACCTCCTGGGTCTGGGACAGACATTGCATAAGCCAGTTTGACCCAAATCAGTTAAGTCTGATACTACATTCAACCAGGTTTATCTCAGACCAGTTTCAGCCATTTTCAAACTGGTTTATGTGTATTGAACGTCTATTTTGTTGCAGGTTTAAACCTGTTTCTGATCACTTAAATTTGTTTATGTGTAACATCTGTCCCTAGCCCTGAGGTCCCTTTCAACCCTAATTTCCTATGATTCTATGACATTTTATGGTGCAGAACAATTGAACATCAGGTAGCTTATGCTTTGAGAATAAACCCTTTCTTTGTTCTACTGGTCTTAGTTAATTGTTGTGTACTTCTTCCCTCCCTTCCCCTCCCCCCATACCTTTACACATGGCAATTAGAGATGAATAGAAATTAGAACTGGGTAAAGTGGAGCCATTATTAGTCCTTACTGTCTGGCTTCAACCTAATGTCTCTAAATGAGTATACTTCCCAGTGCCTTGTCCTGTTCCAGTGATGAGATTTTTGCCCTGTCCCATGGAAATGAAACTCTTGAGGCCCATCCAGCCTTGCATCTAGTTTATTCTCCTGACCTGAGGCAGGAGTAGAGATCCCTAGACTATCCCTGATAGATGTTTCATAGTTTCTAACCTGTGCTTGCAGACCTCCAACAAAGGAGATTCCGCATCATCCCTAGTTCGCCACTTCCAGTGTTTCATCATTGTTATTTAGAAAGTTGTTTCTAGTATCCAGCCTGAATCTTCTTTGCTGAAAATTATGCTTGGATTTTTAAACTTGTACCTCCCCAGTGACCATGGAGAACATATTGGAAGTCTGCTATTATGTTTCATAGTTTCGTAGTTAGTAGGGTCAGAAGGGACCTAAGCAGATCATCAAGTCCGACCCTCTGCCATGGCAGGAAAGAGTACTGGGGTCAAACGACCCCAGCAAGGTGTTCATCTAGCCTCCTCTTAAAGACCCCCAGGGTAGGAGCCAGCACCACTTCACTTGGAAGTTGGTTCCAGATCCTAGCCCTGACAGTGAAGTAGTGCCTCTTGATGTCTAAAGTGCCTCCTGATGTCTAAACCCTCTAGACTTAGTAAACCCAGTTTCTGCAGCTTTTTTACAGAGGTCATGATTTATAAACTTCTTGTCATTCCTGTTGCTGTCCTCCGGACTCTTTCCCATTGGCCTACATCCTTTTCAAAGTGTGGTGCCCCCAATTAGACAAAGGTATCTATCACCAAGAAATGCAAAATAATTTATTTTCATGGCTTACTTGGGACATGCTTTTTAATGCATTGCAGAATGAAATTTGCCCCCTTTTTTTTAATGTGTCACATGTTTTAAACACACAAAAAAGTTTGACCTACAATAACCCCCAGATCCTTGTCTGCTGCCTTGCCAGATATTTCTTGCTTTGCATTTGTAATAATGTTTCCTTCTTAAGTTCAGTGCTGTGCACTTGTTTTGATTGAATTTCGATTGTTGTTGGGCTTTTTGTGTCTCATTTCTCCACTTTATGAAGAACATATTTAACTCTAATCCATAGTGCTTATAAAACTTTGCAGCTTGGCATTATCTGCAGTTCTTGTAAGTGTATTTGCTATCATCCAAATTGTTAATGAAAGCACTGGCATCTCTAGCTTATTGGATAATACCAAAGCCAGGTGATATGTCTTCTAGACAAGCAGACACCCAGGCCCAGGCCTGGCACACATGCAAGAAAAGGAATAATGGGATCTGATGCAGGATCCTCACAATCACATTTCCTGTCATGCCACATGTGCATAGTGGGAGGTGCCACTGTGGGATTGAACATCAGATTCCATCACACCTCATTGCCTGTGGAGGGGGAATGCAGAATCATGATCCCAGGCTGCCCATGTACCAGCAAGTAGCACGCTTGCTTGGCTGGAAAGCCTGTTAGCTAATCCAGGTTCCCAGCTGTGGTGGTGCACCATGCTGTGCTGTGACTGGGAGCCTCATCAGCTGATATAGGACTTCCTGCTGCAAGGGTGCACATGGTGTGCTTCTGCAGCTGGGACCACGTTTAGTTAATGGCGTGATAGGAACCGGACAAAAAATGATTACACATTTTTTTGTGTAAAAACTTTGTGCCTTATTCTTTGTTTTATCACACCATTAATTGCATTAATAACATCTTAAATTGTTACCTGGTCACATGTTAACTGGTTAATTGTGTCTTAAATGTAACTTGTGTCAGGGACCAGTGTCGCATGACCAGAATAGGAGGACAGGAACACCTAAACTGCGTGCCATTCTGCAGTTCCTGCCAGTGAGGTCACCTGAAGTCTGAAGAAACACTGAAGTGATGGTGAGAAGGGCAGAGTAACCAGGGACTTGGGCAGGAACAGCCAGCAGGACCTCAGAGAAAGAGTTTTAATAGAGTTTAAAGGTAATCAGAACTTGTACAGAGACTGCAGGAACAAGGCAATGACAATTAGGGTGCACATTTTTCATGAATGATTAGGATACTTCAGAGCTATCTTAGGTCATTCTCTTGAGCCAGAGGTGAGGTGTATTATATGGGCCTAATGCCTAACATGTAATTTTTAATTATACAGGTTCATTTTATTACCCCTTTTAAAAAGTTCACTGAGGAGGAAAAAGATACAGCTACCATACCATCCCTGATGGCTACAAGAAAGGGGCCATCAGGTTTCAGGGGTGTTTATATCTGATATCATATATCTGGACTTTTAAAAAGCCTTTGGCCTGGTGTCCTATGATGTCCTCATGGACAAATTGGCCACCTGCAGCCTTGGCTATACTACAGTCTGATGGCTGGGGAACTGGCTCCAAGGTCAGACCCAGAGGATGGTAGCTGATGGAACTGAATCAACATGGCACTCAGTGACCAGTGGTGTCCCACAAGGCTCCATTCTCAGACCTGTATTCTTTAATGTCTTTATAAACTATCTGGACTCTGGTGTCAGAAGCGGACTGGCCAAGTTCGCAGATGACAGCAAACTTTGGGGAAGAGCATCCACACTTGAGGATAGGCTAGTGATCCAGACCAACCTCGATAGGCTTGTAAGGTGGACAGACGAAATCCTGGTGGCATCCAATATGGAGAAATGAAAGGTGCTCCACCTCGGAGCGGGGGTGGAACGACCCACCTCACACTTATAGGTTCAGCAGTGCTACACTCACTAGCACCACAACTGAAATAAACTTGGGGTCATGACTGACCACAAGATGAACATGTGCCACCAATGTGATACTGCAGCCAGCAAAGCGAACAAAACTCTGGCTTGCATCCAATGATGCTTCTCAAACAAGTCCCAGGATGCCATCCTCCCATTATAGTTGGCCTTAGTGAGGCCATAGCTGGAGTACTGCATCCAATTTTGGGCTCCACAATTCAAAAAGGGTGTGGAGAAGTTTGAAAGAGTCCAGAGGAGAGCCACCGCATGATCAGAGGACAAGAGAGCAGGCCTTATGAAGAGAGGCTGAGAGCTATGGGACTCTTCAGCCCAGAGAAGTGAAGACTCAGGGGTGACTTGGTGGCAGCCTATAAGTACATAAGGGGTGTGCATCAGGATTTGGGGAACACCTGTTCACCAGAACAACCTAGGGGATGACAGCGTCCAACGGTCAGAAACTCCTGCAAGACCATTTTAGGCTGGGTATAAGGACAAACTTCTTTAATGTCTGAGCCCCAAAACCTGGAATAGGCTCCCCCCAGAGGTGGTGTAAGCACCTACTGTGGACTCTTTTTAAGAAACATTTGGATGTTTATCTTGCTGGGATCCTTTGACCCTAGCTGACTTCCTGCCTCTTGGGCAGGTGGCTGGACCCAATGATTTTGTGAGGTCCCTTCCAGCCCTAATGTCTGTGAAATCTATGAAATCAAGTGCAGGGTATTAGGGCTGTGCGAAGCTTCGGGCAGTGATTTGATTGGGAGGAAATTTGGCCCAATTCAGTGGCCGAATCCAAATCAAATCAGAGGACTAATTAAAAGGTCCAAATCGATTCCGAAGATTCGGAGAGCTTTGATGGTTTGGACAGTTCCTGGTGGCTGCAGCAGGTAACTGCAGTCAGACTTGGAGCTGGTAAGTAGGGGTAGGGTAGGAGGGACTGGCGGAGGGGAGAGGGGAACATGCGGGGGGACCCCTGCCAGGCCCTATCCCCTACCTGCTCCCCCAGTCCTGCCCTGAACCCTGCCTGCTCCCCTAAGCCCCACCATGACTGCTCCATCCGCCCCAGCTCCTGGTGCTTTAAAAAAAAGCCCCACTCACCAGGTGCTGCCAGGTGGGGGGGCAATGCCTGCTGCCCCCCACTGTCCCACACTGCATGAGGGGATCTGCACGAGCCCCCCAAGTCCCCCTCCTTGCTCCCCCAGCCCCCCTCATAGCTGTCCTGCCTGGCTCAGCTCTGGCCCTTTAAGAAAAAAGAAACCCAAGTAAAACCCTGGGACTTACCACTCCTGCAGTGCCCTTGGGGCTTTGTGGGGCTCGTGGAAGAGCCCCCCCATGTAGCATGGCACAGTGGGGGGCAGCGTGGATCAGGAAAGGTGGCAGCCATGGAGGGAGCTGGGGGAGCGGGGGATTGGGGGGCTCATGAACCCCCCAAGCAGTGTGGGGCAGTGGGGGGCAGCAGGGATCACCTCCCAGCTGGCAGCACCTGGTGAATTGTGGCTTTTTTTTTCCCCAAGTGCCGGGAGCTGGGGCAGGCAGGGCAGCCATTGCTGGGCTGGGAGAAGGGGCACGGGATGGGCCTGGCCTGGGTGATTCGGAGATTTGGATATTCAGCAGCAGCCCGAATCACCGAATCGAATCACTGTCCCCCAAATTGGCTGAATCTGAAGTGAATACTAGCCCATTTGCACAGGCCTACAGGGTATGTTGTCTCCCTTGGTGGATTGGTATGTGTGTGTGTGTGTGGGGGGGCAGCTTTTGTATTTTTGTATAGAAATTAAGTTGCAGGAGCTAAATATCATGGTGATAGATATTTTATAAATGCTCTAGATACATTGTAGATGAGGTTGAATGTGGGGTTATTGAAGTAAACACACAAAGGGATTGAAACTTGTAATATTAATATACTGCAAAAGTTTTTCAGTCTAATTTACATTTTGAAACCTTTCACTTGCATGTAAAAAGGGAAATATGCTGATTTTTTTTCCCCACAGCAAAAGAATTCTAAAGGTTCCTCTACTTTAGTCCACCAGAATATTCAGCAAGCAAATGAGCCTGTCCCGGAGAGGGAGGACATGTGTGTGTGTCATTCTCAGTCTTGGGAAATTGTATTGTGTTGACTACAAAGCACTTAAAAAATCAAAGTACACAAATACAGGTGGATCAAAGTCTGGATAAATAAAAAAAAAAAAAAAGAAAAGAAAAAAAGCCTCCCACTGTGTTGGGGGTGGGGGGAGGGAGGGAATTCTCTATATCCAGGTATATACAGATTCTCTTTTGCAGTATTGAGCAAAAAAAAGTTTAATACTATGGAATCATCACAAGATGAAACAGGCCTTTGGCTAGACCAGCTTTGCATAATTTTCCCCCCCTTATTCTGACAGATTGTCAAGTCTTCTGTCTTTATTGTAATGAGAGCATGGTTAGAACAGTTTAATAATAGTTAAGCTTTAGTGCTCTTCATTTTCAAAATACTTTGGAAACAGCAAGTATTTGTGCCAATTTGTGTTTCTCCAGTGAATACTAGCATAGCTTACTACAAGGAATCATAAGATCACTTCCTTTAATAAAACCCTGCGGGGCATTGTCATGAAGTGATAGTAAGATTATGGACCCTTAATATGTGAAGTGGGCAGAATGAGCCACAGACTTTTTGACAAAATACAACACTAAGATGTTAAAAGCTTAACCTACTGTACTTTAATAACAGCGTTTCTGATGGTAAGCAGGTTATGCTACGGCTGCATGGCATAGATACTCAGTTTCTTATTGAAGTCAAGGACTACCTAAGTGAAAAAATTATTCTATTACACGAGGTGTGCACAATATATTGGTTGGTTATCAGATCAGCACTGATAAAAGGAGAAATGACATTATGGCTATCGCCTTTTTTTGGTTGCTGTAGCCGATGATAATAGCCATGTGCCTGGAGCACGCTGGTGATTGTAGTCTGGTCCCCATGTCCTATTGCTGGCCCAGGCCCGCAGCAGACTACAAGTCCTGGTGAGCTGTGGGAGGGGGCGCCAGAGAGTGGTCACAGGGCACCAGTCTCAGCAACAGGGACTCGTGCTGCCACTGCCGTGGCAATGCCACACATGCAGCAGATGCTTGAACACTGGGGCTGCCACAGAGACACTGGGCTGCACACAGACAGGGTAAGGCACCGCGTGAGAGAGATTCCTCTCCGCTGGGCACTGGGCTCCTTTGCAAAAGCAGATTCTCCTCAGTGGCCATGGGAGCTTGGCTGCATGGTGTCCATTGGCTCTGAGGCAGCAGTGTGCTCTGGGGCTCCAAATGTGTCCAGCGCCACTGTCCACGTGAGGGCCTGCCCTGCCCGCCCAGGGCAGCAGCATGGGCTGTGCGCGGAGCGTGGCTGCAGGTGGGATCTGTGGGCAAGGGTGGGGATGTGCATGGGAGTCACTGCCTTCCCCATCAAGGGCCAGAGCAAGCAGGAGGCACGCATGTGTTTATAAATACAAAACAAATCACAAAAAAAAAGGTTTATGTCAGTAGTTTAAAATGCCTCGCACCATTACTAAACATTGGTTATAGGATTGGCATCAGCCAATATGGTTGGTTAATCATCGGCTATCAGTATTGGCCAAGAAAATCTTTATTGGTGCACCCCTAGTTACAGGAACATACCAGTTTGACTTTGGAATTGTTCCTTTCATGTATCACTTAACTATTAAAGAGCCTTGGGTTTTGTAGGTTTTCTTTTGGTGCCTCCTGCCTTACCTATAGCTTTAACTCCTTATGTTTGAAATATGCTGTCTGAGTCGGGCTGAGCTGGTACTGTTTCCCATTCCATCTGTCCCATATCACCGGCCCTGTTTCAGAAAGACCAGTGTGGAGCCTATACTAGACTTTTTTTTTTAAAGCTGAACTTAAATTGTGGTAGTAAATTTTACTATATTTTCCAGTCCTTAGAATTACCAGGGATACTTAGAAGTCTAGGGACCTGGAGAAGAGATGGAGAGGAAGGTAAAGGAGCAATCCTCTTGCTAAATGTACACAGACATGTGAATTGTTCAGTCTCTTGATAGTGGCTCCTGTTTGATGCTGGCCTTAAGAAATTCACTGTGGTATGTACTGTAGATAGACACTGGCAGGCTTTTTAGCATAGAGAAGGAAAGAGCTTGGAAGCTGAAAAATGTTTTTTTTTTTCTTTTTTCTTTCCACAATGCTGTTACATTGCACACTGTATGTATCTAGCAGAACTTAGTGCTATGCTTCGGGTTATGAATTCTTACTTGTATAACCTTTCCCTGTTTGCTGCTTAGTTTGCACTGGGTGCAGTTTCCTTTTGGTTTTTTTGATCTGCTTCCTCTCCAATATTAGGGAATTCTGTTTTCAGCGTTGTTCATGAGCTTTCCCCCTCATGATAGAGGAAAGTGACTCTGATTTTTATTTTCCAAACATCTTTAGTGAAAGATAATACAGACTGATAATCTCTAATCTTCTGGCAGCCCTCAGGCCATTTTTGAAAACCTAGAACTCCGTATGCTATAATCCTTACTGTTTATAATATATACTTGCTTTTTAAACCAAGATTTTTTTTGTCAAAAATTGCTGTGTTGCCCCTTTTAATATCATTACGTGGTAGGGTTCAGCCATATGAATTTCTGGAGAGGTATAAAAATAGCATCTGTATTTGTAAAGTAGTCCTACTCTACAAGGTATAGATGGTGAGAGTATTTTACTGTAGCAGCACTGTTCTGTACAAGAGCCTCCAACTGCATTTCCTATTGTGCAGTCCATTCATTATTAATGAAATGTTTCTTACATCAGTGAATTCCTTGCATCCAAAGAGCTATAGCACTATAATCATTCATTTGTTAAGCACCACAATATCCCTGGCAAGCAAGCAAGTTATCAAAACAATTTTCTAGATGTAGAGAAGGAAAACTGAGTCGAGGATTGCGTAAGCCAATTATTTTGTGTCTTCTAGTGAGTCAGTGATAGAGATGGGAACAGAACCTAATGGTCCTGACTTCTACCCAATCTGAAAATGTAAGTAATTTTGCCCAGCTTGTTCTTAAAAGCCTTCGAAAAGGGAGATTCCACAGCTCCCCTGGGTAGCCAGCTCCAGCGTCTCATCATTCTAACATCTAGAAAGCTATTCCTAATTTCCAACCTGAATCTTCTTTGTTGCACATTAAACATCTAATTGAAGTTCCATTCTAAATTTTATGTATATATCTTCATGCATGGTATATTACACAAAGAATAAGACACAAAGTTATTAAACAAAAAATGTGTAATTATTTTTTGGCTGGTTCCTATTACGCCATTAACTGAATGTGGTCCCAGCTGCAGGAGCATACCATGTGCACCCTTGCAGCAGAGAGTCCCATATCAGGTGATGGGGCTCCCAGCCACAGGAGAGCATGGTGCACCACTACAGCTGGGAACCTGGAATAGCTAACAGGGTTTCCAGACAGCCAAGCTTGCTACTTGCTGATACATGGGCAGCCTGGGGTCATGATCTTTATTTTATGTGTGTGTATATAAAATATGAGTTAGTTCATCACGTTCACTTTGATATCTTTACAACATTTGAAAATATTTTGTTTCTCTTGTTGGGGGTGGGAAAACAGAGAGGGAAAGATGAAACTAAAGAGTGAAGGTAGATCAAGAAAAGAACAAAGCAACAAATACACACAAAGCATGATAAACTGTTGTTGCAAAGGCACACACAGTAGAATAAAACTGCAGCAAATGTAATTCACAGCTCTTGATCCAATAGAGCTGGGTGCAGTGTAATTCATCGTGTAACAAAACATTGCGGAACAAAGATGAATGATGTCCACCTCCTAAGACAGGGGTGGGCTATTATTTTGGGTGGAGGGCTGCATGGGTAGCCCCGCCCTGCCCCCAGTCACCATCTTGGGATCAACGTCCCAATGTCTTGGGACCAATGTCCCAGGGCCGGCACCAGTGGGGCCCAGAGCAGGGCACAGGCCGGCAGGGGTTTGTGGAGCCAGGCTGGGTTGCACCAGCATGGAGTGGGGAGCTGGCCCAGCTCCATAGAGCCCGTGCCAGCTGGGACCCTGCGCTCCCGCCACCCTACTCTGGGCTGCGCTGGCACTGGCCCCGGGACACCAATGTGGGCCCTGTGCTCCCACTGGCTCCCCGCCCCTGCAGTACAGGCAGGGGGCAGCGCACAGCCCCAACCCCCGGCTCGCCAGCAGGAAAGAAGCTGGTGCTGAGCATGGGGAAAAGTGGTCCCTTGCCTGCCCCATGGCTGGCGCCCCGCACTGCAGGCACTCAGCCCACACAGGCCTGTCCAGAACATGCACAGGCAGCCCCAGGCAGGCTGTGAGTGGCTGAAGCAGGGGGTGCTGGCCATGGGGCGGGAGAGGGACCACTTTTCCCTGTGCTTAGCACCAGCTTGTAACCTGCCCCACTGCCAGCCGGGTTATAAGGTGGTGCTGAGTGTGGGGGGGGTGGAGAAAGCAGCCCCTCCCTGCCCTATGCCCGGTGCCCTGTACTGCAGCCACTCGCAGCCAGCCTGGGACTGCCTGTGCCTGCTCTGACAGCCCCATGTGGGCTGTGAGCGCCTGCAGCACGGAGCGCTCGCCATGGGGAGGGCGAGGGGCCACTTTTCTCCATGCAGAGAAGGAGCTCAGGAAAATGCTGAGTGCGGGTGGGGAAACGGCCCCTCCCCTGCCCCACAGCCCATGCCCCATGCTGCAGGCACTCGCAGCTCACATGTGGCTGTCCAGAGTGGGCACAGGCAGCTCATGTGGGCTGCAAGCAGCTGCAGCATGGGGCACCTGGCATGGGCGGGGAGGGGCTGCTCCTCCCCTGCACTCCTTCCCTGCCCAGGGTCCCCCCCTACACTTATCTGAGCTTCCTGCGCCAGGGCAGCCATGTGCTCCCAGCCCAGAAACCCTGGCTAGGGCTTCTGGCTGGGGGGCGGAGCTGGGTGGGCCTGCTGTTTTTGGAGCCTGCTGGGCTTCCCCTGGTCCTACCGCCCTTGGTTCCTGTCATTTTTGACAAGAACCAAGGGCAGAGAAATATTGATTGTTCTACATTTTTTTTAGGGGCCTCGCGGGCTGGATAGAATGGCCTTGCAGGCTGAATCCAGCCTGCAGGCCATATTTTACCCATGCCTGTCCTAAGACTATGAGCTAAACTAGATTCTGGTCCCCAGACTATATATTTTTTCCTGCATTATGAGAGAAGTCACCCTGGCTTCATGCATTTATGTTATACCAGGCCCATAACTTGATGTTCCTTGCCAGAAAATAAATTGTATGGATCAGGTTCAGTCCTAATTTAGTTGCAGTTCTGATTGCCCCCATCCTTCAGAACTGTCTTTCAAAGGACATCTTGGAGCCCAAAATGTCTTCTGTATGGGTTAGAGATTCTTCCAAGAGAGGGAAGAGGTGGGATTAAGAAGATTGACCCCAGTCTGCAACATCTGTGTCTGGATGTCAGGATAGAAACTACTATCCTTCATGAACTGAAGTGGCTGATCTGTCAGTGGCCCCCTCAGAACTGAAATGGTTTTTTCCATTTTGTCCTACCACCTGTGTCCCCTCACTGTAAGGCTGGAGGTTCTTTATAAGGTATTTTTCTTGTTCATCAGAGCCAAGATACTTACTCACTCCAGTAGGTATATTACGTCCGACTGGAGAAGTATATGTATAAGTCCAGAACTGGAGATGGTACTTACATAAGGAATTAAGGGAACAGCAAAGAGCAGTTAAACAGAAAGAGGGGAGACTTCTGATATGGTAGGGTCATGAAAACGGGGCCTAGCAGTTCTTTGTGCTAGAGTAGTTTTGAGGCACCAATTTTTTGTAGTCAGTGGACATATCTACATAAGACGCTAAAAGTGCAATAGACTAATTCTACTATGGATTAGTACATTAGCACAACTTTTGCTGTGATTTAGAATTAGTCTACTGCACATTAGTGTCACATAAGATGTATACAGCGCGTTTAGTACCTGTTATTACAGGTACTAAACTTAGTGTGTTGTAATTACAGTGCATTAATGCACGTGTAGACGTGCCCTAAATAGTACACAAAGGAATACTGCCTTTGGCCCCACAGCCTGAACAATCGTACACAGCAGGGTTGACTAAGGCAATATTTAGCGTAAGTCCCATGTGAAGGTCATACCAAGAGGCTGTAGTTACTCTGTTGCTTCTCTCCGCCTGATGTTGGAATAGAAGACTCAGTTTCCTAGGGCCCACAAACTCAGCTCTCAGTCAGGTCATGTAGCAGGACTAGAGTGTGAGCTGTGAACATCACCCCAACATTTCAGCTAGCTTCTGTGGGGCTTTCTGTTAGAAGCAAGGGTGATCCCAGCAGCTGCACATGGGGCAGTATCATTTGAATTTTTCCTCAGCTTCCTCCTGGTTCAAAGCCCATTATCTACTCTGCATCTGGGGATCACAGACAGCATCCTATAGTGTGCAAGTACGTCCTTGAGTGGGAAAATAGAGCTTAGGGTACCTATATCAAATTCCATTGTACAGGGTCACAGCAAACATCTTTGCATCCAACCTGGCCATTTTAATGGTATTAAACCCACAGTTTTCCATCTAACAGTGAAAAACAAAAGATTTGCAAAGCAAATCTAGTATTTTTCCCTATCTCTCTCTCTTACTGCTGCCTGGCACTAGAAACTTGAATCATTTCCATTTAATAACTAATCTGTGAGAGTTAAGAGCTGAATTCAACATCCACCCTTCTGGGGAAGTTAAATGCTTGAGCTCTTCATAGTGAATTACTTCTGTTAATAGCAGGGTCCTTATTTCTACTAATGGTAATTGCTAATGATCCAAAGGGAGGGAGAATAAGTCAGATACCAGAGGATGTACCTCACCAATAACTGGGCTGATGTAATATGCTGCACTCAGTTTCAGCCCTTACTTGTGTCATGTCCCATAGTCCGTATCTTGATTGCTGCTCTGTAGGGTATCGCACGACCTAAGCACTGACATCGCAATCCAGGATACAGAAATTTTTGATTGGATGTAGCTGCTTTGTTGCTTCTACAGAAGAGCTTCAGTACTGTTTTCTTATTAATATGGTAAGTGTGAAACTTTGTCAGAGCATACTTTGCTAGATGTAATGCTGGAAATAATCTTTTCTTTTTATTATTTTAACTACAAGAGGTAGGATTCTGCTATAAATAAAAGCAGAGTAAATCTGGAATAGTAGTCCACTGTACTCAACAAGCTTGTACCAATACAGGTAGGAGCAGAACTTAGGCCTGCAGCTTTGGGTTGCAAACAAGCCTTTATGGTAAGGAGGCACCTCTTACATAAAATTGGGTTACCTTTCATATGACTTCAACATTTTTTGTGTCTTTTTTTATTTAATGTGAACCTTTAATTGGGACAGACTTCTTTAGAAGTTCCACAGGGAAAATGACAGGCTATTATTTTTCCCCCCGCCCCCTTTTTAATGATCATGTCTTAAAGAGATGGTCTCTTGAATCACCCACCCTTCCACCCAAAACCATATAACAACATTGTAACTACCTTAGGAAATCATTAAATAGAAAAAAAGTATTAGGGATCTGGGATGCTGAAGGAGCCAGTATAGTTAGTCCATGGAGATTACTGGTCAATCAGTGGTCCAGACTGCAATACAGAAACCCATGAGGCAGGACTTTTTTTTAAATTAATGCCCCACATACAGATCTCTGTCACCAAATAGATTGATTTTTGCGAGAGGCCTTTGCCTCTTACATAATTCCTGGGCCATCATGGCAACAATATCACTCTAATAGGATAGAATTCATAGTCACTCATTAATTTTGGCCACCCTGATGACACACACAATTGTTTTTAAACTGATGGTTTGTGGAAATCACCCTGGATTACCAGGTATGCAGCTGCTTCCAATTTTGGGAAGCCCTTCTCCCCAGTAGCTTCTTCTGAATGCTAAAATCTATCCCCACATCTTGATGAGCAAATCTGTCTGGTACTGCCACTATGTGATCAGAAGTCTAAACACTTATGTTTGAAAACTCAAATTAATGTTGCTCATCTAGTTTCTGTTATGATGGTATGTGATTTGCCTAGTTCCTTTTCCTTTTCTTCAATCAGAGTCCCCTTGTTGTAGACTGCCCCATACCTGAATGCCTGGGAGATGCTACAATTTTTCTAGAGTAACTGGAAGGGTAATAAACTGGACACCTGTGGCAGATCAAAGGAGAAACTTCACTCTGGAGTATTCCCCCCTCCTGCCCACTTATAAGAGTTGGAGTATATTATTTGTAGGATCCTCAGTACCCAGCAACTTTACTGGGAAGCAGAGTGTAACTGCCCTGGGGAGCAGTGGTGGTGGCTGCTATTTTGGCACCCCCTCTAAATGGATGCCTGCGGCTGGTGTCCCCGTTGCCTACTCTTTGTCAAGCTACTGCTAACTACAGAATAACACCAAACTGCTAAAGTCCTTTCTTTCAATGTGCACTTTTTCAGCTTGTGAGGTTTCCTTTCATAAAAAGATAAAGTTGCTGAGGTAAAAAATAAGGGCTTTTTGTTTTGCTTTGTTTTTGTGTTAATAACAACTCTGTGCTGTAGCAGATGCAAAATAATCCATTGGAGCATCAATCTTAATTCTAAATTGCAAAGAAGTTCCTCTTAGAATCTGAATAACCCCTTTAGACTGGTAATTCAATCTGTCATCAGTGGGTCGCTTGGGGACAAGCAAGCACAAAGTTGATGATGACTCAGTGAAAGAATAAAATGAAGACGACTTGAAATCAGACACTTTAATTATGTCGACAGTAACTTCGTTTGTTAATAGAACTGGGCTCCAGTTTAATGAGGAATTGAGAAAGTAATACAAGAGTTTAACTTGCAAAAGGGTAGTATGTGATCTATTAAAACAAGTAATGTCATCATCCTAAAATTTTCTTCTGTTTTCAAATGCAAAATACACTTTTAAAAATGCAGAAGGCCAAAGGGTAGGTAGAATATGGAAATGTCTTCCTTATTCCTCAGAGTGCATGTACTGGAAAGGCAAACTTCTCTGAATTTTATTCACACTTTTCACTCTAATCATATCAGTTTCCCAGGAAAATAATTTTCTCTTTCAGAATGTCATCTACTTTTAGTGATTGATAAACTAGAAACCTAAAATGAGTGGGAGTCATCATGGCAACAGATATCATGAGATATACTTACTCTGAGAAGTTCCCATCCAATAAGAGATTAAATCATAATGACTTAGACTGACTGTAGGGGAAAAGGCATCCTGACAGTAAATGTCAGGAACAGATATATTCATCTACAGTAAATAGAGTCTGAAAATAAACTTCCCTCTTACTGTATGTCAAACAATTTCTTGCACAAAATGTGTATAAAAGTACTTTAAAAAAAACTAAGCCACTCCTTTACCAAGGTGCAGCCTAAAAGTAAAAGGTTTAGAGACTAACTGGATATGTGCAAGGAAGAGATACTGAGCTTGTACAAAATATTCTCAAACACTTTCATACCATGAAGCACACTTTAGTAAATAGATTATTCCAGTATGTGATCTCATAAATTATCTGAGGCCCTTTCAATAATTGTTTAAATGGAAAAGTCATAATGGAAAAAATATTTAATGTATTTTTATATTAAATGAAAACAAGGAGTAGTGTCTGCATTGCAAGACTATTCCTCCTTCCATGGATTTCCTAGAAGGGCTTACAGACTGTTAGTGGTCCATAGACACGTCTCCCAAGTGGTTTTTGAATGGAGCTTTCTCGAGGACAACTCCAATTTCACAGCAACTTTTGAGCTTTAGAAATATATTCTCTTTTGAAATTCCAACAAAACTTTTCAGATTGATTCACAGAATAGAATCTGGTCAACATACTTGGGTTTGGATTAAAAACCTGAAGCTTTCTACTTGGGTTTCTCTCTTTCACTGGTCAGATGTGACCAGAGAGCCCTAGAGTGGTGAGAGGGCAGCATTCATCAGATGTGTTTTGCCTTCTGACTCTACTCACTTTCCTTTTAGATCACTTGTTGGTGTCTTGTGGCTCCCTTCCCCTTTTCCAGAATTAAGTTGTTTCCTCTAGTCCTTTCCCCTCTGGATTGTTTGCTCTGCTGCTGGAGAGTTTTGTTCGCCATCTTCCATGGAACTTGGTTTAAAGACTTCACTAGGTTGGCCAGACAATGCCTAAAAATGTGTTTTCCAGTTCTGGTCAGATGGATTCCATTTCTTGATAGAAATCCTTCTTCCCAGATCATCCGCCCGTTGGTGAAGAATTCAAAGCCTTCATGCCAACATCACTGTCATGTGTTTACTTCCATAACAGATGGTCCCTGCCTGATCCCTTGCCTTCCACAGGGAGGATTGATGAGACTGCTGCTTGTGCTCATACATAAGTGTATGAAGTTGAGACTGGGTACCATCTTACTGAAATGCAGGTGTTCATGTTTAGAGTTCTCATGATCGGGTTTGTGTTAGAAGCCTTGTCCAAGTTGGTAGCTACCCATGGGGTCCTAAAAGCTAGGACAGCAAGCTAGATTTTACAACTTTTTTTTCCTCTATGCCACACCTTTTTAGCACTGCTAAGGTGAAAAATGTGACCTTATTGAATCGTGCTCTAGTAAAATAACTGGGAGAGGGCAACTAGGGCAGCAGCCCTGGATGCTGCCTTTGTGGGAGAAACAAAAAAAAGCTGTGAGTGCAGGAGTGAGGTCGGTACCCTGGCAGCCAGCGCTACCCTGGATGTCACATGATCACTCCAGGTGCAGAGCTGTACTGCAGTGCCTCGATGTGTTCTTTTTGCTGTGTCCTTGAAGCATGCAGGTGTGGGTAGGTATGGACTGCTCTCAGTGAGAGTGCCCAAGAGTTGCTGCTTTTTCCACCTTTATGGTCAGTAACCTTCCTAATAGCTATTGAACCCCTCCCCCAAAAAACAAAACAAAACAAAAAAACCCCAAACAAATTAAAAATGCCAAAAACCTCCAAACCCCAAGCCTTCTAAAATCTGAATATAAATCCTTAATGTTAGGTAACTGATCTTTGAACTCTCTCCTTGGATTGAATCCAAACTGGAATTTGTGGGTCTTCTAGCATCTGGCCATTTTGTCCTGGAACTCTTTCTTGGGAGGAGGGTGTTTTGATTATGATACTAGACTTGGACCTGGGAAAAACTTATTTTCCTGTCTGTTGTAGACTTCTTTTATAATCTTGCGTGACAGCTGTAGTTCCACTGTCTTCAGCCTATAAAATGAGGATATTTCTTTTATTCCATCCTTTATATGGTTTGTCTATTTATAAAATAAACTCCTCTTAATTTGTAGAGTAGATATTTTTTGGAAAAATTACTGTTAAAGATACATTTTTATCATATATCAGCAAGGTGGCTATAGTGATATTATTATGGATTTGGTTAAACCTCGTTGAAACTGGTGCGTGAAAAATCTACCCCTTATTAATTTGATATAAGAAACACAGACCAGACAGGTGAAACAATAGCAGTCTCCATCCAAAACATCAGCACATATCACCCAAAACAAAGTTACAGTTAAGCTACAGGGGATTGGAAGGTTTCATTGACTATTGTTTAGTATAAGTGCGTAGGGCTCTGTGAGAGAAACAAAAAATTAGGATAAAAGTAAGAGAAAGCCAGAATGAGCACCAGCAACCTGACCATGAGGAAAAAAACTTTAAGGGGTCAGGGAAGGGGGTGGAGATTTTAAAATCTTGAATATACGAATATTAAAAACAAGTGAAGCTGCAAAGAGGTGTGGCCCTCCCAGGGGCTGAGCACAACACATTTGTTTCAACAAAAAACAATGTGTTCCTAGTGATGAAACCCTCTTCCCCCATGCTCCTCATGGGGTTATATGTGTAGGACCAGTTGTCCATATTTCACCTTTCAGAGGGCCCCCTAACTGGCCCAATGTGACAAACTAGTCCCCTTTTTCTTACAAGGTGAAGTTTCATAGTTTCTAGGGTCGGAAGGGACATGAGTAGATC
>NW_017729026.1:31422613-31422860 GCF_001723915.1 Gavialis gangeticus
GACTAGATCCTCACTAACCCTTGGCCTAGGTGCACCTCCCTTGGGGCCTGAGGGGGACCCAGCAGAGGGGTGACTGTTCCGGTCCCTGCTTAGGAAAATCGAGGCAAAGAAACTGTTAAACATGTTGGCTTTGTCATCTGGTGTGATGACCAAATTTCCTAATGTGTCCTGCAGGAGCCCCACATTACCCGGAAACTTCTTTTTACCCCCTGTGTATTTAAAAAATGACTTCTTGTTGTCCTTAATC
>NW_017729026.1:31423293-31443159 GCF_001723915.1 Gavialis gangeticus
GTACAGCCTATAGCCCTTGACATTCACTGCCCAGTCATGCATTGAGTCCCACCACATTTCAGTGATCCCCACTATGTCCGGGTTGGTGTTGGCTAGCAGGAGGCTAAGTTCCTCCTGTTTGTTTCCCATACTACGAGCGTTTGTGTAGAGGCATTTGAGGCCTCCTGTGGATGTGTGCACTGGCCCTTTACTTGCAGCATTGCCCTGGCCCCTGTTGCTTACCTGTGTATATGTTCTGCTTGTTGGTCTAGGCTGGGCTGTACTTGTGGGTGTTGCTTGGTCTGGCAGTCTGATGTTTCCTCCACCCTCGTCTTCCCCTTCCCCCAGTGAGCCTAGTTTAAAGCCCGCCGGAGGAGATCTGCCAACCTAGAAGAAAACACAGGCTTACCTTTAGGATTTGAAGTGTCCAAATCCAAATGTGACACATGCCTGGACCAGGAAGCAGAAGAGTTGGAGGGTGTCACTGTACCCAGCCCCTATGAACTGGTTTTTATGGTTTTTCAGAGTCGCTATCTTGACCTGGCCAGGCAGGAAACTGGCTAGGCAGATCATAGTCTCCTTGGCCACTTTGTAAGGAATAGAGAAGATGTACAGAATCTTGGAGAAGTCCAAGTTCAGTGTGCCAAAGAGGGTAGTGAGGGCAACAAAGAAAAGCTGTGGCTGGAGGCAGTCCAGGAAGACATGGAAGAGTCTCTTCCACCACCTTTTTGAAGAGGGATAAGGAGGGGAAGTTAGCTGTGTTCAGACAGATAGAAAGGGGCTTAGAAATATGAGCAAAGAAATTGGCTTCATCTGTGTTTTGATTATTTCTGAATCAAAAGATATCTGACTCTGCCAATTTCTTTTCATAAACAACTCTCTACACCAGGAACTTTAGCTAGCCCCTGGATCCCAATGGGGTCAACAATACGCAACGATTTCAAAAATGGAGAACAGAAATATTCAAGATATTATTTTGGTGCGCCAGAAACCATATTTAACAGGGAAGAGGAAGTTCTATCTTTCTGCTTCATACTGCAGTCGGTTTTAGCAGATTATTGCAAGTAAAGTTGCAATTGGTAAAACTGTAATTCATGAAGAAACATTTCTTAAATGGAAAGAGCTCACAGGTGTATTTGTAAATTAAGATGTCAATATTTGACGTTTTGTCTCTTATGAATGAGGAGGTCAATGTGCCCCACAAGTATTGCTTCTCTCCCCACCCCATCCCCACACTTTTTCTACTCTTGGCCTCATATCAGTTGCTGTGATTTGCCATAGAAGCATGATGTTTTTATAACTAGAGTGTTCATACATGGAGCCAAAGCACTATTTTTAAAAGGATGTTGTGAAGTCATCTAGATCCACAGTGAATTTTGCTCAAGCAGAAGAGTTGCCATTTTTAACAAGTTGATGTATACTAGTGTTAGCATATGGTAGAATTCCTCCCATGCTTAGAATAAGAAGTTACAGCCATATCTGTCAGATACCACATTGTGATAGCGGTGTGATTCCTTACTTGTGACATGATATAAACTGTCTGACTATAACTGGATATGAGGAGCAGTTCTGCACATGGGTAACATCTGCTGCTTTGTTTATGGAAAAAGCTTTTTCTGCAGCCTGTAAGAGCAGGGACTACTTCAGTGGTGGGCAGGAACCATTTCTGTAGTATTCCTTATAGTTGAAACCTATTCAAACTGAAAATAGGGAAATCAGAAAGAAGAACCTGTGAACTCCATCGTAATAAACTGCCAGGAAGAAACTGCAAAGGTGCGAACCTGCTCCTTTTTAGTTATAGGCAGCAAAACTTCCATTATAGGAGCAGAAGCAAGCCGTAAGTGCTGCTAGTCCTTACATAGATTGACTGCAAGTGGCCTGACTAGTAAAGAGGTAATATCTGTTAAAGACCTGGCACACTACCCTGGATAAATCTGAAAGAATGAAGCAGTTTAGAAGTGTACAATATGGCAATTATGGGTGGAGAAAAATGTAATACTTCTGGTTTTTTTTTTAAAGACAATTATTACTTCTGTATCATTATACAAAATTCTTAACAATTCTTAAATTCACAGCTCAAAGAAAGCTCACCCAATGAGAACAATGATTGGGGAATATATGGGAAGCTAAATCTTTGCTATAATTATGCATGCAGAAAGGATTTAGAATAGATAAAATGCTTCTCTTTACATGAATTTTGAAATATCATGTTCATAATACTTTGTGAGGAGAGGTATTATAGTGCTCACCTTTCAGGTACCCAAGTCCTTTTATTTGGTCTGTCCTGCAATCTAATTCTGTGACCTCATATCACAGGTGCCAAGGCTATATGAAAAGCCTGAGGGACAAATCTGCAAGTGAGTGACTCAGAGAAAGGGTGAGGTGATTTAACATCTCCAGGAGATGGCTCCTGATATCAGTTATGATGGAGTAAATACAGAATATATTGACTGCTGTTGGTCAAATAACTTGGGATTTACACCTGGGTAAACAGGAAAGAAAGGTATGATTGAAAAAAAAAATCTAACAGAAGGGAAAGGTATACTGGTGGAAAATTATGAAATCTTCTGTTTTAATCTCTTGTTTAAAATTTCTTGCCAGCTCTGTTAAGAAGCAAGGAGTCTGATATTCAGTTTTCTGTGGCATTGCTTCTGGTGGCTAAATAGTCCTAATATGCTGACGTCTGTTTTGTTCTTAGCAAATGTCAATACCAATAAACAAATTGCACTGTGCATATTAGGTAAAAACACTTTGATCTGCCTCTGCTTTAATCTTTTATGAGAGAGGCTTTATACTAATTCTACTGAGAATGGTTCAGCACATTAATTTTTTAACTAGCAGAAATGCATTTAAACAGGGTTTCTGATGCTGAGGCAAGTGCATTTAAACTGCCCTCTTGATGGCGTGTCGATTGTTCTTTATGCAAATGGTCTCTTGGGAACAAGGGTACAGGTGGATGAAAATATTTCAAGCTCAAGTGACTATGTAAATGTTTCACCTGTGCTCCACTGTGTTAGTGCTCTGATGGAGTCAGGAAAGTAAGGTTTGGAAACCAGCAGGGTAACAAGCTCCTAGGTGTCGCTGACTTCACTTCATGCATGCAAGCTCATTGTCTATGCCAGGAACTTAGTTAACCATTTAAAAATACTTTGCTTCTAAAAATCTCACTGTTCAGAAAGGCTAGATTCCAAAAGCTGATGGGTTCTTATCCCTGTAAAGTGGGGAGCAGAGAAAAATCATATTACAAACACTGATGTGAACTAAGGAGCAGAGAGGCAAGAGAAAAATTCTAATGCATAAAACACTGAATCCATGTGGATCTATTTTCTACAAGAAAACCTTGGGCTATTTTTTTGCTTTCCTTTTTGAGTTGCTTTCTTCCAAGTGATTACAGAAACCCATACTCAGTAAGGAGAGATATCAGCATAAATCATGAGGTGAAGAGGAGGCTTGAATGCAAACTTCTGAAAACCCCCAAATTTCTGTCCAGCACCCTTAAACAACTTCACATTAAAGGTAGGGCTGGTCAAACCCAGTGAAGTTTAAAGTACTGAAAAGAGTTTATCTAGTAAAAGCCAAGTCTGGGGATTTATTTATTTATTTAATCAAAGTGTATTAACGCTACAGAAAAGGACACAATGTAAAGTTCTGTATGATCAAAGCACTGCACATGTGTTAATCCATGAGGTGGTAGAAATAGCATTACTGATGGTACAGAACCAACTCTGGCAAAATTAAGAACTGATTACAACAGCCCCTTCACCTAGCTCTGGGACTGAACACAAAAGTTGGCAAAGGATAGAAACATTTAGTTTGGAGAAGTGCCACTACTCCATTTTGCTACTAACTTTTTAGGTGGTAGTCTACTTCTGCAACCAGTTTCCCCTTCAGTAGAAACTTCACTCCAAAATTCAGGGTTTTGCTTTCATGATTTGTCAAGAAACTTAAAAGTAGCTTAACGTAGCAAATGCTAGGAGCCAAGAAGCCATTTATTCATTTCTGGAGAAGGGGAGAAGTGAACCATGCTTGATTATGATACCAGAGCCCACAAAAGATGAGGATACTTCATATAATCTGATATACTGTTGCCAAAGGCCAACCCAACCTGGATTTTTCTGCCTGGTATCCTATATGGCAACCTACATAGTGCTGCACTCTGCCATTTGAACTCCAGTTATGTGGAGCTTACATATCCATGCACTAAATATAAGTTAAGGTACTCATATGCAGCCATGTTCTTAGTAGTTGAACTACCCTTAATGGGTCTCTGCCAGCTCTCCTTGTTATCAGCCTACCTGCTGTGTACAGCTGAGGATCCAGTATTGCAGCCAGTGAAAAGCTGGCAGCTGAACAGCCTGAATTTGAGGCCTAGGGACAGAAATTATATACAAACTGGTTTAAGTGATCAGAAACCAATTGAAATTTGTAACGCAACAGAAGTTCAATGCATATAAATCTATTTCAAAATGCCTGAAACAGGTTTAAAATATGCCAGTATGGACTTGAGTGATTTAGGTTAAATTGGTTTGTTGAACTTCTGTCCCAGATACCATCCAGATTCAAGTTAACTCACAATCCCCCAGCATCCCAGGACACTTTGCACCTACTCGGAGACACCCTTCTGCTGGCAGGGTGGGCAGGCTAGCCTTTACTTAAGCTGCCTGCTGCACCCAAGCAGGCAGGCATGCTCTAAGCATGCCCCCTGACTTCTGGCCTGGGCCACTGCGGGCACGTGGCTTCATTTCTGGAATCAAAAATGAATGTCTGTTCATTTGCTCATCTGTTCAATTTATGCAGCTTAGACTAACCTGTGAAGACTGAATCGATTCAGCCTCAGGCTTTTTGACTGTCTGGACTTAGTAGAAATGCTCATTCTTCATAATTTAATGCATTCTATAAAAGGAAGCAGGCAGACCTGATTGTAGTGTTGCTGCCCTATTCACCTCTGTTAAAATAACACCTCTTCCTGGTCCAAAGAGGCTACACTCCATGCACAGAATTTGCCACTTCTTATACTCTGAACTGGAAAAGAGCAAACTGTTCTTGTGCCTCAAGTAGCTGACGTCTTATAAAGATGTACAGGCACTTTTTCTTATGAGACACTTGCATTGCTGAATAGAGATTGTTAATTCAGTTTATTCAACCTCTGTGCAATGAGTGGATTGTTGACAGCATCACTTCAGAATGTAATACCTCAATGTCTGTAAACTACGTCCCTGCTGCTGATGTTTGGGAATGTTTGCAATAATATCTTGCCAGCTAAATAATTAAAATATTGCTGTTTCTCTCAGGAGCTTAGTTAATAGATTGCTGAAAAGCAGTTGTAAACTAGCAATCCCCCTGCCAGGGTACAAAATCTGCTGCATTTTCCTTATTTAGTCAAGATGTCTGCAGTTTCCAGCCTGAATATAATATCACAAATCACATGAAGGATGAAATTTTGTTTCTCATTGATTTGTGTATCTTTTAGTACCATTGCAAGAGATCAAATATTCGTCTTCCTTCTCACTACCTCCATCTGTATGATGTGAGTTCATTTCCCTAACTGATTTGATTAAACATTTAAAATACATTTTGAAAAAAGGAAAAATGAGACTAGTCTTATTTTCATATGTAAACATCAAATTTTCATGTCTGGATCTGGAGCGTCTCCTAGAGAGGCATGGCTGTTCTTCTAATGAATCTCAGGGGTGTCCCATCTTTTTTCTTCTCAGCCAGGTGACTGAAAACAAACATTGGAAGCAGATGGCACTTAAACAGTAAGAGGGGCAAGAGTGTGTGCAAAATGAAAGAACTGGCAATCAAATATCTTGTTTAGATAAGTCTCCACAAAGGGCAAGGTGTAGTACAGCAAATGCAGCCCGGAGATGGCAAAAGAACAGGGGCTTGGAAAGGAATACTTCTCACAGCTTGCAACTGAACAATATTCTATAGTAACAACTGGCACGCACAACCTATGTCGTTCAGGCTGGGAAATATGGGAGCCAAGAGGGCATGACAAGGAATGTGGTACCTCTTTAGGTCTATGAGGGGAAACAATCAAATAGGCAAATTTAAACCATTCAGGGGTAATTAACAGAGAACACAATTAACCAATAGAACAATCAAGGGAAGTCTCTTCAAATCAACTGTGCTTTTCTGGGAGCTATGTTTTAACCACACACAAGTTACTGGGCTCAATACCAGGGTGTCAGGGCTCTGACATATGGGAGGTCAAACTAAATGATTATAACAGCCTCTTCTGGCCTTCAAAATCTGTGTAAGATTAATGTTGTTATAACTCAGGTCTGAAGAAAATGAAGTGGTAACCATTTTGTCACTTGTAGCAATGAAAAAGTAAAAATAATTCTTAATCACTTTTCAAAACAAGGACATACCACTATTGTAACAGTGCTAGGGGTTGACCAGGAAAGAGATCGTGGTTAAAATGCTCCTCCACTCCCAGACTTAAGTCTTTTTTGTCTGGGATTGGCCAGCTGCTTGCATTAGGTGCAATGGCTCATGAATGTAGCATGCTAATCCATTTTTGGTGAAAAGTGGAGCTACTAGCCCAGGTGCAGTATTTTATGAGTACAGTCAAGCTGATTCTGGTTCAGGCTACCTCCTGAATTGGATGCAGTACAGCTATGTTCATGAAATAATTTGTCATGACTAACTGGCACTGCCTCTCAGCTAATTAGCCCACTCCCGAGGTGGCTACATTAACTGAAGGTATAAATGACTACTTCTAGATGCCTGCAAGTTGCCTTGGGTGCATCTCAGATCTTGCTCTCAAACTAGTGGATTTTCATTTGAAGATGTGAGAAAAGAGGAGGCTGCACAAAGGGTTCAAGATTTCTAGACCCCCCATGAGAGGACCTAGAACAGTAGTTCTCAACCTTTTTTGTACTGGGACCCCTTTGTAAGCATTGATGGCCAGGCCCAGCCCTAGTGGTCCCCCAGCCCCACAGTGTGTGGGGCAGTGGGGGTGAGGAGGGATGGGGGGGTCCCCAAGCAGCCCCTCACAGGCTGGAGCTCTGTCAGTCTGCAAGGGAAAAGCCATGGTTTCCTCCATTTTTCTCTTTTAAAGGAGCATCCATTTTTAAAGTTTGTTGATCCATTTTTTAAGTTTCTTGTGACCCACTTTTGGGCCATGACCCATGGGTTGAGAAATACTGATCTAGAAGGCAAACCTGTAGATAAGAGGGGAACGGCTGGAAGCCTGGATGGATCTAGGATTTTGAAAAGTGGGGTGCAAGTGGTGTAGTGCATCATCCCATAAAGCAGTGCATATCTTTCTTCAATTAAAAGGAAAAGCTGGGCTAATATGCTAGGGGCCTAGGGCTAAATTATTCATTTTAGGATCCAAGCAAAAACAAATACAGCTGAGACTGGACCCCCCACAGTGCAGGGAAGGCACCTGATGCGAGATTTACCTCTCCAATTTGGTCACAAACAAAACTGTTCCTTGTATCAGCATGGGTCCCCCAAACACTCTCTACTATAGCCCCAAAGTGCACCTCACTGCCCTTTTTATGCAATGCCCCTGACACCTCATTTCCCACCCCCTCCGTTCCACTCTGTCCCCTGTTTATCTCCCATATCCCCATGCTCAGCCCCACCCCATCATGCCCCAAACTCATCAGACCCCACCATCCCTCCCCAGCCCCTCTGAGCATTCAAACCTCACTGCAATCCCTCACACCTCTGGGCCCCCTCACCCACAACCCTTTTTGCTTCCAACCTCCCTCACATCCCATTTTATGCCCCTCTTCCCCACCCCCAGACCCCATCTGCTCTTGACACCTCCTTGTTCCTCTTTACTCCAAATGACTCTATCCCACAGACCCCCTCCATACAGCCCCTCATGGTCCTGGGGAGCCTCTTCTCTTCAAAAGCCCTCCTAAACAGTTTGTTCCCCCTAGCCCCAGGCAGAGCTGTAACTGTCCCCACCCCACCATTCCTGCCCACCTCCTCACATCATGCCCAGAGCTGGCCTCCACTGGTCTCCACCCTCAACATATAGAAACCAAAAACTGGGATTGGGGGAGGATTTGCTTCAGCCACTGATAGCACCTCTACCCAGGGAAACCTATCCCTCTCATCTACCCATGCCTGACTTTCTGCTACCCTGGTACAGCCCCCTCCACAGCCTCTGTCATTTGCTGCAGTAAATATTCAAGAAAAGAGTCACTGCAGTAACATACTATGCCTCATGTTTGCAGCTCCCTCCTGCCTCTGACTATGGTGCCTCTAATTTAGCTCTGCCCTTCCCCTCCCAATCTCTGCTTTGTTGTGGGGTCAAATCCCCTAGGAGCAAAGACATCTTTTATGGGTTCCTAGGTAGCAGCACACCTTTATTGGACATACTAAGGGGTGTGCAGGGAAATGCTACCAGGAGTAGATAACAAGCAGGATAATGTTGAAGAAAGACTATCTTGATTAGAGCAAGATCAAGAGTTTTTAATACATACGAATTGAAGAGATTAGCAGAAACCACGTAGAAAGTTATGACCCATAAAGTCAGCTGATTCCCTCAGTTCTACTTATATAGAAACGTATAGAAATGTCTATATGTGGTTGTCTCTCCTAGACAGTTTGCTTTTAAGCTTCAGTGAGGCAGGAAAGAGGGGTGGAACTGCACCCCCAACCTGCCTTGGATCCACCCCTGCCACAGACTGAGTAATAGCAAATTGATTCAATTTAAATAGAAGCTTTTGATTTCTAAAGGGTGGACTATGAAAAACTGGGGAGCTGCTTGGGGCTGCCACCTGGACTGAAGAGTTCAGCAGCTTAATGGAGAATGTCCTTAAGGCAAAGGTTACACAAAGGTAACTTGTGCATCCCAAGGCAAGGGGAAAAAACTGGTAGGGAAAAGTACCAAAGCAAATCTGATTTAAAAAAAAAGAAAAGAAAGATAATACATGCAAGCTGAGAGCATGTAGAGAGTGGGAAAAAGAGACTGATCAGGAAAGAGAAGCTACATCTTGGAGGTCAGAAAGTGCAGGAGAAAATGAAAATTGCCCATAGTCAACTTCAGGGCTGGCCAACCTGTGGCACAAGTACCACAAGTCCACAGAAGCTGTCTGTGCCGTGGCATGCAGCAGATTGGAGAAGGGGACATAGAGCAGGAAGAAAAAAGCAGATCAGGCAGGGGAAGGGGATTAGAGTGGTACCTCAGGATGGTGTGTGGTTAACTAGTGGCACTCCTGCCAGAAAGGTTGCCCCCCATTGGTCTAGCTAAGTTAGGCCTTGCAAGGGACTTTTAAAACTGATACTAAAGTACTACATAAATACAAAAATATTTTTTAGCCATGTAAGGTGAATAAAAACAGAAATGAGACTGAGATTTAATTATAACAGTGCTGTAGCTCCCAAACTGAACAAAAGCCTCTTCCCTTCAGTATTCATGTAAGATGAAGATGTAGGATGTGAGTGCTAAAGAGGGATGAGTAATGGGCCCGGGCATATGGGTATGGGAACTGTTACATCTGAGGTGGAAACAAATCTCCACCTGTTGAATGTGGGATACTGTGTAGTCTTCCTCCCAGAGAACCTAGGGTAGTGCTGTCCAAGTGGTGGCCCACAAACGGTTAAAGTGCTGCTAGAGCCACTGCATTGGCATGACTGGAATCCAGGGGGGCAAATGCTACTGCCACTTGCCCTTTCCCTCCTCCCCACCCCAGTTTGGGGCCTTCCATCACTGTTGGTGACTGCAATCAGTGGCAGAGATAAAGGCAAATAAGCGGTGGTGGAGTTCATCCCTTGGGTTCTAGAGCTGTAACAACGCTGTGGCTCTGACAGCTCTGCCACAAGCCAGACCTGTTGCCAGAGATGGTTTGTCTGGCTCATGAGAATCCCCACAGTTTAGGTCTGATCCACGAGGTGTGCATCACTCAGGCCTGTCCCAGAGCTGTCTATGCCACCTAGTTTGAAGGTTTAGGAGTGTACAGAATGGGTAGCGCTTTATTTTTAGTTGCACTTGCAGAAGGGCCAGGCTGGCTTTGACTAGAAAAATGAAAGTTCAGAGGGACTGGTTACTCTCTACAAATACGAAGGAGATAAACATAAAGGAGGGAAAACCAGTATTTAGGAGGAGACAATGTTAGCATACAAGCCTTCAGTTGTATGAGTAAATTTAGGCTGGAAATGAGTAGGTTTCTAATCATCAGAGGAATGAGTTTCTAGAAAGTTAGCAGCAAGAAGGGACAAAAATCCAAACTAGTGCTAAGAAGATGGAGCATGATTAGCGTAAGAAAGGGATTGTGCAATATGTGCAGGACTCAGTAATCCAGGAGATCCTTTATGCTCCTATGTTCCTAAGATTAACCTAATTTCATTAGTGCAGAGGTAGAGTGGGAGGGACATAGCATACAGGTCTTGCATCTGTAGATCTATACACCACTACTCAGGAAATGATGATGCAGATCAGAGCTGTCCAACTCATGGCCTGTGAGGGGCTGCACATGGCCTGCAAGGGCTTAACTTGTGGCTTACAGGCCCTGGTAGCTGTCTCTACTGCTGAATGGTGGGGGAAAGGCCTGAGAATCTGTGTGCCACCTCTGCAGCTCATGTGGTAGGGGTGGAAGCCCGCATGCTACTACAGCAGCAGAGTCACCCCTACTACATATGACCCATGCAGTGTACAGCCCAAGCTGCAGCAAAGTTAGACAGCCCTGACCCAGATTGTTGGAGACTGATGCTAGATCTGGATCTGACCTTTTTCGTAAAGCTGGAAAAGTCAGATCTAGATAATCAAGGGGTTGCACTTAAATCTTGTACGTACGTATGTATAAACTACATAGGAAAAATATGTATTTCTGCACTAAATAAGAAGGTGCAGATTTCTCTGTTTGTTCTTTGTTCTTACGTACCCCTCCCATCCCATCAGTGGGTTATCAATAAATGCCAGGCGGATAGGGAGGTCTCAAGTGATTTTCAAAAGACAGTACTGGCCTTTGTGCTAAACTAAGGGTGTCAAAGATATGGCCTGTGGGCCCTATCTACTAGCCCCTGGGTGTTGCTCCTTGAAAAGGCATCTCCTGCCTGACTCCCCTGCACAAGCTATTGGAAGAGCTGGGGAAATGATGATGTAAAGTGGTGTTCACTTGAATGCCAAACAGCTATTGATTTAATCATGTTGATTTGTTAATATTCACATGTAAACTAGCTTTTGTTCACATTGGTTCTCTGGGGAATGGCTATCCCTTGTATGACTGCCCATATTAATATGCAAACAAAGTTCACAATTTATTCTCCTGCCTTAAAAGAAGCAGAAACAATAATATGATATAGGTGACCAACCGAATACAATGACTAATAGGGGGCAAATGAAATAAGGTTAATATGGTCAACTACTCATAAGTGTCTGAACACTTCAGGAGAATGAATAAATCAGCAAAAATCTAAATTCATGGATAATGCACACATGAAAAAATCCTAAATTAAGAAGATTAAATTATCTACAGTGAATAATTTAAGCGGTTCTGATAATTACCTTTTTACGTATGGTTGGTCATCCACTTCACATTGAACTTATTAGCTCAAAGATGTAAACCGTGTAGGATAATGCTTAACATCCCTCATTATATAAGGCATAACTTTTGTTTGTAAGCTGTAGCCAGTGCTAGGGCGAATTGTCATGAAAGCAAAAATGTTGTTGTTACTATATCTTTATTGTATTTCTTGGAGGAAGACCTCTTTTTTGCATGGATGTGACCTCAGGAGGTCATCTAGTTCAACTCCCTGCTAAGGCAGGACCATCCCCAATTAGACCATTCCAGCCAGGACTTTGTCAAACCAGGCCATAAAAACCTCCAGGCTAGGGACAAACAACTCGCAGAAGTTTCCAGATCACAGGCCCTGGTTCTCTTGGGGCACTTCAGTCACGCTGACATCTGCAAACAGGCATCCCAGGAAGTTTTTGGAGAGTGTTGGAGAGACCAACGAGGGGCCATGCTCTTCTTGATGTACTGTTCACAAACAGGGAAAAATTGGTGGGGGATGTAGAAGTGGATGGCAAATTGGGTAGCAGTGACCACAAGATGATCCAGCTTAGGTTTCTGACAAAAGAAAGAGAGCAACTTCTTTGGGAACCGATGGGCAGGATCCCCTGGGAAGCCAGTCTTGGAGAGCTGGCTGTATTTTAAATAAACCTTACTGAGGGCACAGGAACAAACCATCCCAATGTGCAGGAAGAATAGAAAATGTGGCCAGCAACCAGATTGGCTTAGCAGAGAACTCTTCGGTGAGCTTAACCACAAAAAGAAAGCTTGTAAGTAGAAGCTTTGACAAACAACTAGGGAGGCATATAAGAGTATTGCTCAGGCATGCAGGGATGAAGTCATGAAGGCCAAAGTGCAGTTAGAGTTGCAGCTAGCAAGGGACACAAAGGGTAACAAGAAGGGTTTCTACAAGTACGTTAGCAACAAAAGGAAGGTCAGGGAAAGTGTGGGCCCCTTACTGAATGGGGGAGGCAACCTAATGACAGATGATGAGAAGGCTGAAGTACTCAATGCCTATTTTGCCTCAGTCTTCACAGGCAAGGTCACCACCCAGACTACTGCACTAGGCAGCACAGTTTGGGGAGCAGGTGAGCAGCCACAAGTGGTAAAAGAACAGGTTAGGAAGTATTTAGAAAATCTGGACATATACAAGTCCGTGGGGCCAGATGGGATACGCCCAAGGGTGCTGAGGGAGTTGGCTGATGTGATTGCAGATATACTGGCCATCATCTTTGAAAACTCATGATGATCAGGAGAGGTCCCAGATGATTGGAAATGGGCAAACATAGTGCTCATAATTAAAAAAGGGAAAAAGGAGGATGCAGGGAACTACAGACCACTCAACTTCACCTCAGTCCCTGCAAAAATCATGGAGCAGGTCCTCAAGGAAACCATTTTTAAACACTTGGAGGAGAAGCTAATTAGGAACAGTCAGCATGGATTCACCAAGGGCAAGTCATGCCTGACCAACCTGATTGCCTGCTATGATGAGATAACTGTCTCTGTGGATCAGGGGAAAGCAGTCGACATAATATACCTTGACTTTAGCAAAGCTTTTGATACTGTCTTCCACAACATTCTTGCAAGCAAGCTAAGGAAGTATGGGTTGGATGGATGGACTGTAAGGTGGATAGAAAGCTGGCTGGATGGTCAGGCTCAACAGGTAGTAATCAGTGGCTCAATGTCTAGCTGGTAGCTGGTATCAAGTGGCATACCCCAGGGGTCAGTCCTGGGGCTGGTTTTGTTCAATTTCTTCATTAACGATCTGGAAGGTGGGATGGATTACACCCTCAGCAAGTTCGCAGATGACACCAAGCTGGAGGGGAGGGGTAGTAGATACACTGGAGGGTAGGGCTAGGATTCAGAATGACCAGACAAATTGAAGGATTGAGCCAAAAGAAATCTCGTGTGGTTCAGCAAGGGCAAGTGCAAAGTCCTGCACTTAGGATGGAACAATCCTATATGCTAGTACAGGCTGGGGACTGACTGGCTAAGCAGCAGCTCTGTAGAAAAGGATCTAGGAGTTCTAGTGGACAATAAGATAGATAAGAATCAGCAGTGTGCCCTTGTTGCCAAGAAGGCTAACATCATACTGGGATGCATTAGTAGGAGCATTGTCAGCAGATCAAGGAAAATAATTATTTTGCTCCATTGAAGCCACATCTGGAGTACTGTGTCAAGTTTTGGGGCCTCCATTATAGAAAGGATGTGGAGAAGTTGGAGAGAGGCCAGCGGAGAGCAACAAAAATGGTTCAGGGGCTGGGGCACATGACTTCTGAGGAGAAGCTGAAGGAACTGGATGTGTTTAGTTTGGAGAAGAGAAGACTGAGAGGGGATTTGATAGCAGCCTTTAACTACCTGAAGGGTGGCTCAAAAAAGGATGGAGCTAGACTGTTCTCAGTCGTGACAGATGACAGAACAAGAAGATATGGTCTCAAGTTACAGCAAGGGAGGTTTAGGTTGGATATTAGGGAAAACTTCCTCGTTCAGAGGGTGGTGAAGCACAGGGCAGGCTACCCAGAGAGGTGAAGGAACCTCCATCCTTGGTGCTAGAGACAGAAGTTACACCAAAACTGGTTTAAGATAAACCTGGTTGAATGCAGTATCAGACTTAACTGATTTGGGTCAAACCGGTTTATGGAACTTCTGTCCCAGACCCTTTCTTGGTTTAAGTTAAATCAGAATATCCCAGCATGCTTTTCAGCTGTGGGCTGGGCTGGCCAGCCCCTCTCCTCGCTAGCCAGAAGAGAGCAGCGTCTGCCTAGCTTTCCCCTGCTTGACCCTCCCCTGTCTTGCTGCTCAAGCAGGGATCCCCCCTCTCCCACAACAGGGACCCCAGCTGCATGGACCCCAACTCCCAATGATAGCTAATGCTGAGAGCTGCCTATGTGTGTGTCTCCAAGTTCACTAGAACAAAGGCAGACAGGACAGTGTTCATTTAGGGCTTTTTGGAACTAATCGGCAGGTCAGCTGGTAATGTCCCTCTATTCCTTCCTTGGAAAAAGCTGTTTAAGAAGAGCTTGAACTAACGATGTTTTCTTGATGGGGTGATAAGCTGCCTGCTGACTTGCTTGCTTCAAAGGCTGCAATCTGTCAATGTTCAAGAGGGGATAGAGAGAGGTGTGAGGAATGGCCTGCTTTGCAATGCATGGGACCTGTGAGTGCCATCAGTTTGCCGCAGACAGAATGAAGAAGCAGAGAAAGGGAGATTGAAAAGCTCAGTATCATCAATAGGTACGTGCACTCCACACAAGCAGTCCTTCCCCCCCACCCCCCTGCCTTCCCTTTGTCTCAGAGTGCTAGCCAGGAACCAGGGTTTGGCAACACTTCCCCCCCTTGAGCAGCGAGCCTCTAAAAGCCTGGTGAGGGCTGCTTCCCCCTCCCCCTCCAGGCAAACCCCAGCTGGGGACTGTGTAGGCCAAGGTGGGGGTTTAAACCTCTCCCTAATCATAGCATCCTGCCAGGGCCTGACCACCTCCCCCCTTAGCTCAGCACTGTAGAAAAGAAGAAAGGGCTGCTCTAATGCCTCCTGGCTTCTAGCTTGAGCTACTGTAGGCATGTGCCTGCATTTCCTGAATCAAAAGCAAATGGAAACAGAATGTGTATCCACTTGCAAATTAGTTCAAGCTCTGCAGGTTACACCATACTGCAAATATTGAATCAATTCAGGCTCAGGATTTTTGAATGTTTGTCCCTAGCCTGGAGGTTTTTAAGGCCTGGTTTGACAAAGCCCTGGCTGGAATGATCTAAGTGGGGATGGTTCTGCTTAAGCAGGGTGTTGGACTAGATGACCTCCTGAGGTCCCTTCCAACCCTCATTTTCTATGATTCTATGACTATCGTGGGATTTTCATGAACCTTGTATTTGACTGATGTGTGTGTGGGGGGGTTTGTAGCAAAGTTTTCGTGTGTGTGTTATCACTTGTAATTGTGGAGTATTTGAGTTCTGGTCATAGTCCAGGGTCCCACTTTGCTAGGTGTTGTACAAGCACGGAACAGAAAGAAAGATGCTGCCCCAAACAGCTCATAACGTATTTATAAGACAAGAAATGACAAATGGGGAAGTAAAAAAAGATTTGAAATCCTGTTTGTGAATGGGAGATGATAGTTAAGTTTGGGATAAATTGTGAAAGGCCTTGAAAGTGAACAAGTGGCTTATATTTGTGACAGAGATGGGAGAGCCTGTAAAGGGATATAAAAGGAAGGCTGAGGCAGTCAGTGATGTGCTAGGAAAATGATTTTGCAAGACCATTCTGCAGAAGCGTGTTGCAATAACTGAGATGCATGATGAGAATTTTAGTGGGGAGATGGATAGGAAAGGCAGCTGCATCTGGGAGATATTGTGCCAAAGGAATAAAAGACTTAAAGGTTTTGAGACTAAAAGGATGTCTAGTTTATAGGTCTGAGTGCCAGGCAGGATCACAGTGGTCAAGAAAGGAGATGGCAGGGAGAATCTGAGTCCTTTACTGTATTTCAGAGAACTTCTAGGTGGACTGCAGTCTTTTGAGGCAAAATCTCTCCCCACACCTACCCCCTTTCCTCTCCAGCAATTCTCTAACAGGAAGCAGCAGAAAAACACTGTGGTCCTTTGTTTTTTATTTCAGAAATCAATTTGTTAATATAATGATGTTGAACACTCTTGTGAGTTAGTTTCTAAAGACTGTTCCTCAGATTTCAGGTTCACTTTCTAAATGATGTCTTTTATGTTTTAGTATGATTATTCTTTCTGTTTCATCTTATTCCTGCTGTTTCCTCAGGATCAAGAGGAACATTTTTATTGTTGGGCAGAAATACTGTGCAGTTTGAAAATAAGTAGACAAACTTCAAGATTCACATTTGTTAATGCCAGGAATGTTTTTGTTAGCATAATTTTTTCCTCTCTCCACATGAAGTGTGTCTGAATTCTTCGCTGCACACATAATGATGGTGATATCAAATTCAGCAGTGATAAATTGCACTAAGGGAGCCTTTGACAATAAGTCTGTTCTCAAACGCATTTGTGAATAACACAGGCATTGTGCTACATATGTTGGCTTTTATTGGCTACATTCCAGCATCCCAAATTATGTCCTGCATGCTTGAGTTTCTCTTGTAGTTCAGGGGAAAAGGTAGAGACTGTAGCTTGGTGATCCACTGAGTGCTGAGGCTGTCATTTGTTTAGGGATTGTATACAATGCAGCCCTTATCTGGTTCTAGTCTGTAGGTGATACTGTAATATTAATAACGTGATGTTTAACTTGCTGGCTGTTTTTCATCTGGGAGATGGATGGTGATGAAGTGCCTTATTTTCCTGTAAAAGCATTTCTTTTAAAGTTCAGCTGCACAATGCAAACCAGGAAGAGAAAGAACATTTGGATTGTAAATTGCTTATACGTACCACAGTTCACTCGGTTGTGTTTTTGATGCACTGGAGACTCAATTATAGAAAGACTTACCAAACCATGACCTGGAGGAGAGTTCAGCTAGGCCTTAAGAGCCTGTACTCAGATTGCTTTGAAAAGGAGAGTTAATAGTTTTGAAGTGAACTGGAAAAAGGCCTGGGCCTAATAAGAGCTTAAATAAACTTCATGCATGGAAAAGGATCCTTTTGAACTCCCACAAAGCCCACCTTTCTGTCAACAATAAGATCAAGCAATAGAACCAGAGAAGAATTGGACCCTCAGAACCAGCAGTTGGCACTTTGACTTCTGTTGTGTTTTTTTCTGTAACCCAGGTGCACCCAAGTAATGTGCTCCCCTCTCCAGAAAGAAGAGATGAGTGACAGGCAGGAGTGCTGTGAGAGAGATCTGCAATATGCGGGCCAGATCCCTCTACTCCCTATAGAGTCAGGCCAGGACAAGAGATACTTAACTATATATGGATTTATTAATATATACAAAAATTAAAGGGAATTGATATTAATAAACATATATATACAATTATCATATAATACTATGGTCATACACATAAAGGCTGAAAGATTACACCCCTTCAGGTAGCTCCAAGCAGTGTGTTGATAATCAGTTGATTTAAAATAGACAAACAACAGGTAAGTACCAGGGGTGTGTGAAACAGGCCGTATTCGATTTGGATTCAGCCTGAATCGGGGACAGTGATTTGATTAATTGATTTGGATCACTGTCCCTGATTCGATTCGGCTGAATCTGAAGATCTGATGCTGATTCAGAGAATCAGCGATTCGGCCATAGGCACAACTTTAAATGTTTTTTCTACATATCTCGAGGTACCAGGTACAGCTCGTGAACGCTGTGGTGGGGCAGGTGGAGCATCCCACAGAAGTGCAGGGGGGCCTCCCACATGCTTGGCAAACCCAGAAGTGGACCAGAAGTACTGGCCAAGGGGGATGATCTAGTCAGTGACCTAAGAATTGAAGGGAAGCTGGGAGACACTGACCAGGAGCTAATCACTTTCACTATCCACTACAAAGCTGTCAAGTCAGTCAGCAATGCAGAAGTCCTCGACTTTAGGAAAGCTGACTTTGATAAGCTCAGGAGGCTTGTTGTCAAAGTGGTAAGGGACCATGACTTGACAGTGAGGGGAGTTTAGGATGAGTGGTTGCTCCTTAAGGGAGTGATCCTGAAAGCACAAGCGATATCCATCCCGTCTCAGAGGAAAGGTAGCAAAAGGGCACAGCAACCCCTCTGGCTCTGCAGGGAACTTGTGGATATCCTGCATCTAAAAATAGAGGCTTATAAAGGATAAGCCAAGGCTTCGACCAAACTCCAATTGGCTACATTTATCAAGGGCAATAAAAAGTCCTTTTTCAGATATGTGGGGAGTTGTAAGAAAAGCAAGGGTCACATTGGACCCCTGCTAAACCAAATGGAACAACCAACACCCAGGAAAAAGCCAACCTGCTTAATGGGTATTTTGCGTCGGTTTTTAACCAGTCCAAAGAGACTGCCCTGCCTAACACGATGCAGGATGGCCAGGGTGAGGGTGAATTTATACCCTACATTGGTGTAAACCATGTAAAAGAACACTTTGAGAGGCTAGACACCTTCAAGTCAGCTGGTCCTGACAGTTTACACCCCAGGGTACTTAAGGAGCTGGCAAGCATCATAGCCCAGCCACTGGCAAGGATCTTTGTGAACTCGTGGTGCTCAGGTGAAGTGGCTGAAGATTGGAAGAAGGCCAAAGTGGTACATATCTTCAAGAAAGGGAGGAAAGTAGATCCAGGGAACTACAGGCTAATCGGCCTGATCTCAATCCCTGGGAAGATCTTGGAAAAAATTATCAAAGAGACCATTCTTGACAAACTGGCTGATGGCAACATCCTGAGGGACAGCCAGCACGGGTTTGTTGTGGGTAGGTCTTGCCTGACCAATCTCATTTCCTCCAATCTCATCACCTTTTATGACCGAGGTCCAGGTTTCCGCCTGGAACCAGCCATACACTGAGCGTGCATGGGGAGTCCTGGCTGTGTGCCAGGAAAGGGTGGACCCAAGCCACCTCAAGCAGCTCCTAGGGTCAGGGTCGCACTGGACCATGCCACTCTGCACTGCTGGCTCTGGGTTTCTGGCCTTGTGCTGGGGGTTGCAGACCTGAGCTGCCTCATGCAGTTCCCAGGGTCTTGGGCTCCATGCACTGCTGTACGCACTGAGGACCTGGCCGCATGCTGGGGGTTGCAGACCCAAGCTGCCTTGTGCCGATTCCAGGGACTGGGCTCCATGCACTCGCTTGTGCACTGGGTCCCTGCTCTCACACCAGGGGTTGCATACTTGAGTTACCTCAAACGGCTCCCAGGGTCTCTGCTCCGTTCACTGCTCCATGCACCGGTCCATGCACTGACACTGTTCCCCGCAGTGAAGCCAGGGACGCAGCCGCTCGCTGCTTCTGCTCACAAAGAGGCATCTGCGGGCTCTTCAGGACATTGGTTCCGCCCATGGGCCAGCTCACACCAGCTGTTCTTTGCCATCCTCTTCTCTGTCCCTCGACGTGTCTGCCACGTGCTGGGCATGCACCTCCTTTTATTCACTCTGGAGGCTCCTCCCCAGAGTGTTGTCGGACCTGCAAAGAGCAGGCTACAACCAGATCTGGGGTTCTCCTCTCCCCCACCACCCCAGGCAGGGGCAGAGCAAGTCCCTTCCCAATGTTGCCTGATTGGTGCTCCACCAATCACAATGAAGAATTTCTGAGCCCGGGCTAGCCGGCCTGTATCAGTAAGTCTGCTACATTTCTAACTTAATTCTTAGCTTCTGTCCATGGTATGTTGCCAGGTTCCTAAACTGTGTAGCATCTGTATGAAGAGCAGACTTTAGCAAACTCAGGGAACTAGTGGGCAGGATTCTTTGGAAAGTGAGTCTGGGGGAGGTAGTGGGGAGAAGGGGGAAGGGCAGGGAATGGGGGAAGAGTTGGCTGCAGGAGAGGAGAGATTAGATGGAGCCAAAAATGTGGATCAACAC
>NW_017729026.1:31448159-31448704 GCF_001723915.1 Gavialis gangeticus
GTTGCAGGAGAGTTGGCTGCACTTTTAAGGCACAGGAGCAAGATATCCCAATCCAACGGTAAACTGGGAAGTGCAATAGTAGGCCAGCCTGGCTAGACAGTAGTCTATTCAATGAACTGAAATTCAAAAAAGATGCTATAAAAAGTAGAAAATTGATCATAGTATCAGGGAAGAGTATAAGAGTATCATATGGGTGTGCAGGGAGAAAATTAGGAAGGTTCAAGGCACAATTTGAGGTTCAACTGGCCAGGGACAAGTAGAATACCTTTTTATTGCTTTAAATATGTCAAAAGTAAGAGGAAGATTCTTCTTCAGCAATCCCTCACAGTCAAGGATGATTGTCTTCCATGATTTAAAGACACCATAGAGGAAGAGAAAGATTTAAGACACCATAGATCCCTTACAAACGTGTTATGGAGGATACAGAGAAAGCTGAAGTATTTGATGCCTTTTTTACTTCAGCCTTCAGAAATAGGGGCAACTGTCAGATGATGAGTGCAGTTAGCAGAAAAGACGGGGAAGGAGATGAGCAGTTTAGAGTAATG
>NW_017729026.1:31453704-31456731 GCF_001723915.1 Gavialis gangeticus
TAAAGACACCATAGAGGAAGAGAAAGATTTAAGACACCATAGATCCCTTACAAACGTGTTATGGAGGATACAGAGAAAGCTGAAGTATTTGATGCCTTTTTTACTTCAGCCTTCAGAAATAGGGGCAACTGTCAGATGATGAGTGCAGTTAGCAGAAAAGACGGGGAAGGAGATGAGCAGTTTAGAGTAATGGCAGAACAGGTTAGATGTTTTTAAGCTGGCAGGGTCAGATGAAGTGCTCCCTAGGATATTTGACTGAGGTAATTTCAGATCCATTAGCTATCCTTTTTTTGAGAACTTGTGGAGATTGAAGGAGGTCCCATATTATTGGAAAAGGGCCCATCTTTAAGAATGGGAAGAAGAAGAATCTGGGGAATTACAGACTAGTCAACTTGACCTCGATACCTGGAAAGATCATGGAGCAGGTTCTCAAGAAATCTCTTGTGAAATACCTAGAGGAGAACAATGTGATCAGGAACACTCAGCATAGATTCACCAAGAGGAAGTTGTATCTGACCAACCTGATTTCTGTCCCTAATAAGATGATGGGCTCTTTTGATGGGGGGAGAACAGATGATGCGATATACCTTGACTTTAGCGAGGTTTCTGACATGGTTTCCCGCAACATTTTCATTAACAAGCTAAGGAAATACAGACCATCACTGTTCCTGCCTGTCCTGGGAACGGGGGGAGCCCTAGAATTGTTCCAGCTGTGGGATGCATGGAGCAGCTGCATGGGGTGCAGGGCTCGGTTGGGGCAGTGATGGTGGGGGTGGTTTTTTTCTTCCTGCACCTGCTCCCTGCTGTCTCCACTCTGGCTGGGGAACATGAATGGAAGGCGAAGCCTGCCCCTGCCACTGCTGTTCCTAGCTGACACAGGCACAGAGGGAGCTCTTGCCCCACTCCAGCCAGAGGTTGCATCAAACGACTGTGTGGGCTGCAGGTTTGGCAGAGGATAGCAGTATAAGTGCACAGGTTCCTCCACAGGGGCATGCAGGGAGCAAGTGCTGGAAGGAGAAACCTTTACACCTGCCCAGAAGCAGTTCTGGGGCTTCTCCTGTCTGGATCAGCTAGAGATACTGGCAGTAGTGGGCAGGTCCCCTTTTCTGCTCCTGCTCCCTACTGGGCTCTCTGTGTTTTTCCCTCATTTGCCCAGGGGCTCCAGCCACATCTCCCCTGCCCCACCACTCATTCCCGCTGTGGTTTGATGGGTGGTGTACTGCATCCTCATTAGTAAATCCTAAATCTGCCTATGGCCATTTCTGAGCCTACATCTACAGGCAAGCTCCACTGTAATGTAACACTGATTTCAGGTGGTATGTAGATATGATAAAATAGAAAAATGTGTAAACTTAAAGGATAAAAGACCCTTTCCAGAACTATATAAACACACTATTTAGAAGTTTCAAATAGAGAAGAAGTTGGCTGAAAGGTCATCCTTTTTAATGATCTGTATTTCAGGCCTCGTGAAACTAAATTAAAAAGAAAAAGGATGCTCATTAAATGTAGTGCTCTCTCTTTCTTTTGTTAGAGAATCTGCAGGTACAAGCTGACTGTAAACAATGGAGACATTGTTGATCAAAACCCAGTGAGACTGAAAGTTAATTTATGCCATTTCCTTGTACACATGGAGATCAATTGAACAAGTAGTTTCAGCATCTCTTGGACAATTAGCTCAGAAATAATCAGAGAAGACATATTTAGCTGTTGCCAAGCATCTGCATGCCACAGATACAAATGGCAACTAAATGACTACTGTCATTTTCAAAACAATATGATTACCCCACATAGTAATGAAGCAAATTAATCTGCTGCCTAGTAAATGGCTGTTGTTAAAATAACAATCAGTCAAAATTATGGATGTATTTATGAGCACACAGGCATTTGTGGAGGTTTAGCTTATGAAGCAATGTTTATTCTTTCAAATAAAGTATTAGAGTATTGTTTATGAATCTTTAGCTGTATTTGCATGAATGTCACAGAAAAATGGAGCCAGATTCAGTGATGATAGACTCTAGGTGAACACTGCTTTGTCTTTCCTGTTTGGAATGCTTGTTGCTAAGAGAGCAAACGGGTGAATTTATATTGTAGGAGAATCTACTGACAGCATAGGATGAAGTGTGCTAGCTTTCCTTCTGGCTCTTTTATTTTTGGATTGGAAAAGTGACTTTTTACCCCCTAAATTTCCCTGAGTAACTGCTGTGTAACTACAGCCACTAATGTCACTGAGTTCTGAATTTGGACAGTGCTTTGAAAATAAGGCTTTTTGTTCTAGAATAGCATGTGGCTCCTCTCTTGAAGAGCACACACCTTCAGATCTCTTAGGATCATGCTCCCACGCCTGTTTCTGTGTTCCCAATATTCTGATACCTTTTAAATGACCTGAGGTATATCTACATAGCAAACTTACAGTGCCAGGCAACAGTACCTGCAGATATGTTGCACTGATTTGCATTGGCTCTCTTAAACTAGTAGCAGGTGTATCTACATGACACTTCCTTCAGGCAAACAGGCACTGCAGAGTGACAGTGAGAATCAGCAACCCTCGCCACCATCCTAATTAGCCCATCCACAGCACTATACTGATGTGGTTATGCAGCTTCTAATTTAGGAGACAGCCTGTATAGATAGGAAAGGCCTATTTTAAAGGGCATGGCTGCCAGGAATAAATTATCTTGCAGTCATGGCTTTGGAGTCCCTGAATTATACAACGACAGGGATGTTATCAGAGAGTATTGAAGTGATAGTAACATCTAATGATTGAGCTTAAAGCTATGAACTCGGTGTTTTCCTACTAAGTTTTCGAAAGGAGGAGTCCAGAGGATCACAGTTCATAAAGTGGAAGTGGGATTAACTAGGAATTCATTGGCCCCAGGATATTGGGTGACAATGGGAGGCATGAGAAGGGCCTGTGAAGGGAACAGGAAGGACCACATGTGCAGTCAGAGGTAAAAACGGGGTTGGGAGGCATCCACGCCAGAAGACTGCTTTGCTTTAATGGGGAGAGTATCTTGGTAAAAAGGAGAG
>NW_017729026.1:31456742-31457354 GCF_001723915.1 Gavialis gangeticus
TATAGCTAGATAGAGCTAGATGGTGTGTGTGGGACACCCCAGGTGAAAGCACACACTCCCTCAGGTTACGGTGTTAGCCTGGAATCTACAAAATGATTTATATAATCTGTACTATGTATTTTTATACATAGTATAATATAAAAAAGAGGTTTTTTGGGGGGGAGGCATGGAGGGAATGGGAATTTGCATTTTAAAAAAAATTTTTTGAAACCTTCACAAAATTGTATGCTTGTTATCTAACTAGGCCTACATTTTGCTATAGAATCCAAGGGCCAGGTTAGCCAATTTCTGTTGCTCTCTTGACTTACATGAAAGATTGCAACATGTTTGTCTCAGTTGTATGCTTTTAAATAACTATAGTCTATTTATAGGTTGATAGTGCCTAGATCAGGGGTTGGTGACCCCCAGCACACATGCCAGAGTATGACATGTGAAGGCATTTTGCTTCTCACACCAGCTCTTGGGGCCCATGACTGAGGAGCCATGAGGGGCCCAATTCCTTCTTGTGGCAGTGCAGTCCTGGCCCCTTCCCCACTATTCTCCCCAAGGTGCGCGTGTACCTGCTGCCAGCAACAAGCTGGGCTGAAGTGTTGGAGACCCTAGTGCAGCTAC
>NW_017729026.1:31462354-31464327 GCF_001723915.1 Gavialis gangeticus
CAATTGGAGAGGGGGTACCTCTTGGAGTACCACCCGGGTTACATAAGGCAACAGTTTTTTGATCTTCATTAACTAGTTGGGGACCCTTTATGATATTATTTAAAACAGCAGTACAGCAAACCTCCTAGGGGGCTCCAGCAAATCTTGATCCTGCATGTGAAAGAGAGAAGATTTTTGCCCATAAACTATTGCTGTCATTAAGCCCTGCCTTCTATGATACCCTGGGGCCTGGGCCAAAAGGTGGGCTTTGGAGTATAGTAATATTTGTCAAATGCTTTTGAGATCCTTAAATGAAATGCTGGGGTGCTAACAGCAGTGTTATTAATAAGACGTATACAGTTGAACACTGTATATGATATCTCTTCATTTTCCTCCTCTGGCAATCTAGTGAAAATAAAGTAAATGTCAAACGGTAATGCAGCATTGTATTGCAGCCTTAATAACTGGATTCTCAAATGTTAGGAAAATGCCAACTGTAGTTAGTTAGAGCACTGCATATATATTAGTCACTTCCCAGTCTCTCTAGAAAGACCCAGTTGTCAGCAGTGGTTATCCTTTTTTTTTTAAAACAAACAAACAAACAAGCCCTGCTTGGGGACTAATTGGTGTCTCTGGAGATAGATCAATGGTCAGCAACTGCCTAGCGTCAGAATGATTCAGTTCGGGTAGGCAGGTGGCTGCTTGGACTGGGATGTCACCAGTTCTCCCTGCCACAGCACAGGGAAAAATGCCTACCACTGAAGCCTCAGCTCCACAGGCTGGATTCAGTGGCTCTGCTAGCTAGATCCAGCATTTGAGCTGTAGGCTGCCAATCCCTGAGCATGAGGCCTGACATCTTGACGTTTTGAGGTCACTTTATTCCTTTCTGGTAATATAACGGGGTTTTACATTTGGGAATAAGTAACTCCACCTTCTTCTATGAAAGTTTCTCATTGTGCCCGAGTTTCTGTAAAGGGGCCTTAGAGAAAAGTCTGATGTGCGACACTTGTGAAAGATGTGTGCAAGCTTTTGGGATGTAGGTGAAGTCACAAACGTGATATGGAGACCCTCTATGGCAAGGGTTGTCAACCAGGGGTATGTGTACCCTTAGGGGTACCTGGGAAGGACCCAGTGGGTATGTGGTGGCGGTGTCAAGAAGTGGGGTACTTGGGAAGTGGCGGCATGGGGGCGGGGCTGCTGCCGCGTGCCACTTCCCTGCACCCAGGTACCCCTGCTTCTCCATGCTGCTCATAGATGGTAGAAAGTGGGGAGCTTACAAGGCTCAGCTCCCGCAAATGCGGGGCAATGGTAGGGCTGCAAGGTAGCCCTGCTGCAGGCTACCTGCAGCTGCAGCAGGGGTGGGGAGGGGAGTGCATACAGTGGTGACAGAGGGAGTGGGTCTAGGGGCTGGGGCTGGGGCAGGCACTTGGGGCGGGGCACGAGACTGAGCTGCAAGCAGTTCATCCATGGGGGTGCAGCTCCTGCTGCTATGCGCACCCTAGGAGGCATGGAGGCCGTGTGCCCCTGGATCTGAGTGAGGCAGGGCAGGCTGCCACTGCAGGCTGGGGCTGGGGCTGGGGCTGTACCAGGCGCTTCCTGGCAGGGGGTGTGGACTGTGCTGGGGAGGGCAGCAGCAGTGCTGGGAGGGGACTATAGCCACCCCAAACTTCGCTGTAGCCCACCTGCCCCCTCCCCCCCCCCAGCACTGCTGCTTACCACCCAGGGTCGCGGGGATCCAGGGATGTCCATCCTCTCCAGGCCAGTGGTGCAGCTGAGGCTGGCCCAGCTTGGCTCAGCTCAGCTCAGCTCCCTTCCTATCCCTGGTTGGTCCCAGGCTTCAGGCTTAAGATGTTTGTGGATTCACTGCTCCATCCTCCCCCTGGAAAGTCTTCAGGAGAGAGCAGAAGTGTCTATGGAATTTTAAAAAGTACTTGTTACACTATCTGGGACTAACGATGTGGCCAAGAGGAGCCCTGATCGCCTGATGGAGGACT
>NW_017729026.1:31464342-31465773 GCF_001723915.1 Gavialis gangeticus
CGACAACCAAGGGGTACCGGTCTACAGGCTGGATGCAAGGGAGTTTCAACTACTTCCCTTGGGAGACTTTCATAGGTTAGTAGATTACAGCAAATTCCTGCCTGTTATTTAGCATTAAAAATCCCTGTCTTCATTTCATCCTAATTATCCTTTGCTAAACTCCTCTTGCCTTGAGAGTAAAACTTATTGAATATTTGGCAAGTGCTTCCTCTCAGTTTTGGTAACAGAATACTTATACATAATGTGTGTGCATGTGTGTACGTGCACACACACACAAACAGGCTTTTGATTTTTTTTTAAGTGAGGATTTTTATTTTTGTGTTTGTTTTTTTACAGTGCTATCCTGTTAGTCATTTTTGTTACTGTGTATTGTACTTCCTACGGTTTTGTTAGTCTCCTTGAGATAGCAAGACATTGGAACAGAATGCAGTACTGGAAAGGTGATCACACAAGAGCTATCACTCCTAACTTTGAGGAGGTTGCCTTTTATAGCCAGGGATATTGGTAATACATAAAAACTGTTAATCAACTTGTTACAAGAATGGCAACCTTTGCCTCCATTTACATAAGGCTAGATATGGTGGTCATCACAACTACAACAACACTTTTGAAAACATTCTCTATTTAGTGCCATAGACTGTTCAGAATTGTATAGAACACACAAATGAAATCAGTTGCTGGCCTGAAGCCTATTTAGGGTATGAGCAGACATAACACGGTGCTATAAATGCACTTGTAGTGTTGCAAAAAGTTACTCTGCTAAATGTATTTTAATAAGCTATCTTTGCAGTAGTAGGACATTGACAGTGTTGTTGTCCCCCACTGTACCTGTAGCAAGTTAGGATGATGCCCTTGATGTTTTTGAGCACTGTCCCTGGTAGTTACATGAGAAGGGTGTTTGTGGACTTTTGTCTGGAATAGGCTAGATGGACACAGGATGGTCTAGATAGGGATGATCCTGCCTTTAGCAAGTGATCAGATCAGATGGCCTTCTGGGCAAGGGACAGACATTACACATAAACTGGTTTAAGTGATCAGAAACTGGTTTAAACCTGTAACAGAACAGATGTTCAGTGCACATAAATCAGTATGAAAATGGCTGAAACCAGTTTGAGATAAACCTGGTTGAATGTAGTATCAGACTTAACTGATTTGGGTCAAACTGGTTTATGCAATGTCTGTCCCAGACACCTTGCTTGTTTAAGATAAACAGGACTCCTGCAGCATCCTGGCATGGTCTCTGGGCTGGGTAGGGCTCTCTGCTCCACAGCAGGGCTGGCCCCTCACCTCTGCTCCCTGGCTGGAGCTCTGGCAGAGACTGCAGGCACAGCAGGGTCTGCCTGGCTTCCCCCTGCCCTAACCCCTCCTCGCTGCTTGCTGCTCAAACAGGAATCCCCCCCCTCCTTTCCATCTCCCACAGCACAGACCCCA
>NW_017729026.1:31470773-31475018 GCF_001723915.1 Gavialis gangeticus
AACCCCTCCTCGCTGCTTGCTGCTCAAACAGGAATCCCCCCCCTCCTTTCCATCTCCCACAGCACAGACCCCAGCCCCATGGACCCTAGGTATGTGGTATGCTCACTAATGCTGAGAGTTGTCTCTGTGTGTCTCCAATATCACTGGGACAGGCAGACAGAACAGTGACCACTTAGAGCTTTTTGCAGCTAATCAGCAGGTCAGCTGGTAAGCTGTTTAAGAAGAGTTTGAACTAATGAAGAGAAGCTATTTTTTGCTGATGGGGTAATAAACATTGTTATTAGCCCCCTGCTGGCTTGCTTGCCTTTCAGTTTGCTGCAGACAGTATAAAGAAACAGGGAAGGAGATTGAAAAGCTCCATATCATCAATAGATGCATACACTGCACATCCTCCCTTGCCTCAGAGTGCTAGCCCAGGGCTGGGGTCTAGCAACACTCCTGGCCCTTGAGCAGCCAGCGGGGAAAAGCCTGGGATGGTGCAGGCAGACCTCCCTAATCAGAGTGTCTTACCGGGGCTTGGCCACACCCCTCTCAGCTCAGCTCCCTGCGGACGGGAAGGGAAGGGAAGGCTGCTTTAGCACCCCCAGGCTTTTAGCCTGAGCCACTGCAGGCATGTACCTGAATTTCCTCAGTCCAGAGAGAAGGTCTGTTTGGTTACAAACCAGTCCATCCTAGGCAGAGTAGACTAACCTGCAAAGATTGAATCAATTTAAGCTTAGGCTTTTTGAATGTCTGTCCCTAGTCCTAAAATTCCAGGACAGAATCATAGATAATTAGGGTTGAAAGGGACCTCAGGAAGGCATCTAGTCCAACCCCCTGCTTAAAGCAGGACCAGCTTTAATGATATTATCCCAGCTGAATTGTACCATCTTAGCCAAAATGGGGTGAACTGTGGTGCAAGAGGATGGTCTGTCAGTCTCCCAGCATGCCACAATTGATGATCATGAGCACTGTCTGGGTATCTCTTCAGGGCTGAAGAGCAGCCATGAAGAGACTCTCTACTTCCAGCCTCCCAGTTCAAGCAGGGGTGGGATGCAGGCTATTGGTGTTTGCGAGGGTGCTGCAGCCCATGTTCTGCGTGGTTGTAAGACCAACAACTCCCCATCCTGCCCCCTGGCTGGAGAGCTCACTACCACATACCTTCATGGCAGTTTCAAAGTGTTCTAGCCAGGGGGTTGAGCAGGGGGACTTACATCAGTCTAGCCCCTGGCGCACATTCATTTAAAATGATGTGATGGGATCTGATCCCAATAACCATGCCTCCTACTATGCCACACGTGCATGGCAGCATAAATGTAACACATAGGACCTCTGTGCCTATATCACTACACTTTTGTAGTGCATCAAAGTATTTATATCAAGAGCTTTTGGTATTAGTGCTACAAATATTACGCCTATTCATGGCCTAAGCTCTAGACATAGGATATGTAGGACTCTTAATTCATGTTGGTAATTCTTTATAATTACAGACTTTATTTGGTTTTCCTCAACTGCTGCTTCACCTCCACTTTGACTTTCATGAACTTTAGAAATGTTACCTTCATGTAACAGTTGCATTGTATTTTTGACCTTAAAACCTCATCTGCCTTATTTCTCCTCAACATCTTTTCCCCCTCATTATCACTTCCTATTTCAGTTTGTTGTCTTCTAAAAAGGCCAGGTACCTGAGCAATATTTAGTGAAATACAATTTGTTACAATTGTCTTACATTAGTGAAATGCTTTTCTAAAATATGCATTACCAGAGCTGTCAACTGTTAAGATTTTTCTTGAGATACCCCCACAGAATCAGGTGGGGATTCTTTTCTTTAACATGCCAATATCTGGAATCAAGGGCAAAATTCTCAGGGTTCTTTTGTTTGTTTTCAATTAAAGCATCTTTTTTGATTTTACAAAAAACTCATAGATATGGACCATAACAGGTCCAACACCAGAATGCCAATAAAAAGAATCTACAGGTTTGGGCTGGAAATTCTCTCTGCATTGAAATCAATGGCAAAGCTTCCGTGGTTTTAATAGTCACATTTTTACTGAAGTTTTCAGTGCTTGTTTCATGATTTTTTTTTAATGTTTGGGATTAGCAAGTCTGTACCATCTGCTTTATTTAGGGATCTTGGTAATAGAAGATACTAAAGGTTCTTTCACTTACCATTTTCATATGTTTTTGATTATTCTAAGAGAGAGATAAGACGCATGAAACCTGGCACCTCTTCAGTTCCAAGTTTCTGAACTATTCCCAGAACCCACAGCCCCTTGACTTTCTGCTCTAAAACAGAATCAAAACAAAATAAATTACTTTTTCATAATACAAGTGTGTGTGGGGGGGAGGAGGCAGTAGGAGACTTGTTTGAGCTCACTCTAAATGCTTGGCTTCATTTTGGGTATTTAAAAATATTATAATATTAAAATATAAGAAATGTATTTAAAAAATAAAAAGTCATTTTGAAATAGAAACTGCTGGTCGCCTCCAGCACAAAAATAAAAGTATATCAATAATTTTTTTCTTTTTAGAGCTTTCCAGATGAATATTTGAAATCCTCCTTTAATGTTTCACTGTCAGGATTCTGTTGCAAAGCTTCTGACCAGATCTAGTTATGTCTTTTAATAACAATTTTTGAGTAACGGGTGAAAGCAGCTCTGGAAAAGTTTAACATCAAACAATTAATTTTGTGCCAGTGGAGTAGTGTAGCTCATGTCAGGCTGCATGGAATTGTAAAGTGCAGTGGATTTTTTTTATTTCTTTTCTGTTTTTCCTGTTATGGCTTTAGCTTATTTCTCCCTGATGGGCAGTGACTTTCCTTGTTTTTTTGGAAGCTAGGGTTTTTAAATTTAACTACTAAAAAATTAATCTTTAGGCAGAAGTATTTTGAAATCTAGGAAACTTGCAGTGAATTAATGTGATAAAGTTAAGTGAAGCCTGCATTGCCATTGCCATTGTCACTGTCATTTACTGTCTAGTCTCAAACAGTAACGAGTCTTTCCCTTTCCTGTACTGTGACTTCCAGCTGAATTTTTTCCTATTGCTGTACTTAAAATCTGAATTTAATTTCAAATTATGACCATCTGAAAATAGCATTAGTCTTTGACCAAAACATTTAGTACCCAAATGCATAATGACCATGAAAATGGAACACTGATTAGTTGCAGAAGCTTAAGTGTCCCCTCCTGAAGCCAGTGCAGTTTTTTCTCTGGTTTAAGAAACATGTTGTCTCTACAAACTTGGTAGCTCTTTTTGGTTTATGAAATGTGCGGGGTGGCATATTGCTGTTTAACATTAAGTGTGTATGACAACAGATTGATGCGTGATCAGTGGGGGCCTGCATTTTTGGACTTTTTAAAGACACTACCTGTATAGTGGTGGGCTGTCATTAGCACACTTTCAGTACCTTAAATAGACCAGATTCTGAGCAGGTGCAAAAGGCATGTTTTCATTTAAAGTTGCAGAACTATGGGAACTTACACTAAAGCAGGATCAACCTGTTTCAGTGGCTTCCAACCTTTTCAGGATGGTGGGGTGCCCTGACCACTCTTTTGGCAGCACTGTCGGTGCTGCCTCTATTTATCTCAGGTTGTGCTGCCTGCAGATAAAATTGCCCTGCACATGTGCTACACAGCCAGCTCGTGAAGGGCTGTGGTATCTGCACAGGCTCATGCTTCATTAAGGCTGTGATCAGCTTAAAGCAGGCAGTAGCTGGCTCATTCAATGCAGCCCTTCCCAGTCCAGCCTCTCCTACACTCCTCCCAGAAGCAGAGGCACGCAGGTGGAACTATCCCGTGCACCTCTGTTTCCGTTTGCAGCGTGGGAGGGACTGAGCCAGAAAGCACTACAGTCAAGTCAGCTTTTGCCTGCTTTTTGTTTGATCAGATCCTTAATGCAGCAGGAGTGCACATAGATGGTTTTACCTGGTTGCTGCCATGATGGCGCCTTTGTGGGTGTTTGCAGCACCCCATTTGAGAAACACTGATCTGTTTATTTGAGCATCTTGGATGTCTTTGCAGGACTTGGATGACTTTGCCACCAATCCCTCTGTGATGTGGATTTGGGCTCACGTGGAATGTGTGGAAGAAATCAAACTTTGCATTGTGGTTGAATCAGAACTGACAGAGCCAGCTTTTCTTTATTTAGGGCTATACTGTGATCACAGGAGAATTCCATACAGCAAGGGGAATCACCCACTTGTCTGTTTCAAAGGAATCCTCGGACTCTATAAGTTTACAAGCATATTTATACTTAAGATAGAGAAAG
>NW_017729026.1:31480018-31488850 GCF_001723915.1 Gavialis gangeticus
GAAATACACCGTGGAGAAACAAAACAATAGTAAATTACACAGAAACTTAGAAAGTTTTACTTAAACAAACTATCTATGTATAGGGCAATATATCAAGATAACCCAAGGAATGTAGGAATACAGATTCCTTATCTCAGAGCAGTATCAGTACATCTGGTCTTTGTCTGTTTTTCTAGTCAAGCAAGCTAATTACTTCTACAAATGGAAATGAGTAGGTAGATTTTCTCTCAGCACTGTCCTGGTCCTGAGCTTGGCAGGAGAACAGTGTAGACAGAACCACTGATTTCCACAAGTCAGGTTAGAGCTCTATCATCGTAACTGAGTATAAAGGAAGATAGAATGTGATCCACTGTCCATGCTAGTTGATTCAGGATTCTTGTTGAGATGAATAGGCAGCTCAGGAAAAATTATTGTATGGACTTGGATGAACTGGAAGAGGAGGAAAACTTGGAGTAGAGATGACACAAGGATAGAATGAAAATAGAGTAGGTGAATATCATGAGCCTCTGTTCACTCATTTCCCTCCCAACAAAGAAATAACCAAAGCTCAAGATTCAGTTCTTTCCTAATTGTTTGAAAGCCAGTATATTTATATCCTACAACATTGAAATGATTTGATATTAGTATAATATTTATAGCTAAGTACAGACATTGAAAAAGCCTGAGATGGAACTGATCTAAGTTGCATGGTTCTCTGTAAGCGGCACAGTTTAGATCGGTAGCAAACAGAACACACATTTGCCCTTTTCGGGGGCAAATCTTAGACCAGGTTCCACCATTTTTAAACCCAAACTTCTGTTCTGTTACGGGTATAAATCAGTTTTCAGTCACTTAGACCAGTAAAAGTGTAATGTCTGGTACCTGGCTTAAGGGTCTAAACCAGAGGGCTAATATAGACATTCAAAAAACCCAAGGTGGAACTCATTCAATCTACTCAGGTTTCTCTAAACTGTGTAGACTGAACCAGGAGTGAACAGAATGTACTTTTTCTTTGCGGGGGGAGGGGAAAAGGGAGGCATGCAGATGGCTGCACTGGCCAGGTCAGAAGGCAGGGTGTGTTCTTGCATACCTCCCAGTGGGGCTTCTTTTCCCAGCCCTGCCCCCACCACTAGGCCCTGTTAGCAGCAGAAGGATACCCACCTGCAGCAGTGCTTGCTTAGGTGGAAGGGGGCAGAGCTGGGCCATGGGGTGGAGGCCTCTGCTCCCCCATGTCCCTGATGCTGCTCAGCTTGGCTGATGGTCTGAATGGCTCTCAGCCCCGCTCGTCCTTGCTGGTGTCAGCCAATCCAGGCAGCAGAGCAGGAGGGCAAGGAGGAGCACAGCCCCTGCCCCGTGGACCAGCCCCATTCCCCCAGATGCAACTAAACACAGATGGGGGCAGCCTGTGCTCCCGCACCCTTCCCCCTGCCCTTCTAGGTTCATCTGACATGGTTAGGCTGGAGCAGGGCTGGGAGCCATCCCGGCTGTCAGCAGAGCTGGACAGCATCCGGGGGTAGGGAGCAGAGCCCCTCCCCCCCAGACCTGAGCAAGCACAGCTGGGGGGGCCAATAGCCCATATGGAGGGGGCCTCTGCTCTGCCCCCTCTCCCTTGCACTGCCACTGGCAGGTGCAGGCAGGACACAAGACTGGGGAGCAGAGACTTTGCTGCCTCGGTAATGTGAGAGCCCAGGAGATGGGGCCAGCCTGGCTCTACAGAGCAGACAGCATGGACCTGCAAAGGATCATGGGATGCTGGAAGACAGCAAAATAACTTGAGTTGGGAGGGGATGTGGGCCAGAAGTTCAATAGACCAGTTTAACTTAAATCAGTTGAGTCTGATACTACATCCATCCAGGTTTATATAAAGCTGGTTTTGGCCATTTTGAAACCAAGGAAATGATCCTTCCCCTCTATCAGGCACTGGTCAGACCACAGCTGGAGTACTGCATCCAGTTTTGGGTGCCGCACTTTAAGAGGGATGTGGATAACCTGGAAAGGGTCCAGAGAAGGGAAACTCGTATGGTTAAGGGCTGCAGGCCAAGCCCTACGAGGAGAGACTAGGGCACCTGGACCTCTTCAGCCTCCGCAAAAGAAGGTTGAGAGGTGACCTTGTGGCTGCCTATATATTCATCATGGCGGCGCAGAAGGGAATTGGTGAGGTTCTACTCACCAAGACACCCCTGGGGGTTACAAGAAATAATGGCCATAAGGTAGCAGAGAGCAGATTTAGATTGGACATTAGGAAGAACTTCTTCACAGTTAGAGTGGCCAAAATCTGGAATGGGCTCCCAAGGGAGGTGGTGCTCTCCCCTACCTTAGGGGTCTTCAAGAGGAGCTTAGATAGGCATCTGGCTGGGGTCATCTGAACCCAGCACTCTTTCCTGCCTATGCAGGGGGTCGGACTCGATGATCTCTTGAGGTCCCTTCCAACCCTAACATCCATGAATCTATGAAACTTGTTATGTGCACTGAACTTCTGTTCTGTTACAGGTTTAAATCTGTTTCCAATCACTGAAACTGGTGTATGTGTAATGTCCTTCTCTAGCTAAAAGGTTCAGGATTTGTTCAGAAAGGAAAATATTTCTGTAGCTTTGACTTCTTCTTTCTTTTGAATATAAACACTATATAGTGTTTGGAGTTAGGTACTATGTTGCAAGCAGGGGAATTTTTTTAATACTTAAAACTACTCATGTTTATTAGCCACGCTTTTTTATGAAAAGATTTAAAGTAGATATAACTAAGACCCCATTTTTGATGGCAATAAGTGAACCAAATGGAACTGTGTCTTCTATCATCTTTAGCCTGTAATATTTTACCACATAATCTCTCTGTTCTACTATTCTCTGCAAATTTCAACAGTTCTTCTGAATGAGGATTTAAAAATCTCTACCAAATTCTCTGGTGTGGCTTTATGCAATTTAAAATATTGATCTCTTCACATTTTCTACTCCAGACTAAAGCCATTGCATCCCACATGTTCTCAGATTTTAAATTTAGTTTTGTCATATTCCCTCTATTAATTTTTATAGAGAGCTTAACTTAACCAAATAGGGAAAACATTGGAGGGTTCATCTTAATTGAGCTGTGTTCCTTTGTACTCTGAATTAAGTTCAACCAGTTAAGATCAGTCCTATTTGGGCAAAGGTGAAGAAATAGATTGGAAGTCATGCTAGAGGGAAATAATATCTTTTAAAAAATGTTCTTTACATATATTAAACCTAAAATGGGTATTATGCTTCTCTAAAAGGCCAAGTAGGAAAGCATTTGTCTTAAAATCATAAAGAAGTAGGGCTGGAAGGGACCTGCAGAGTTCATTTAGACCAACCCCCTGGTGGAATCATCCTTATCTAAACCATCCTATATAATCCATAATCTAGATTCTACATAAGACTACTGTCAACCCTGACACAACACAGGCACTATTACCTCCCATGTCTTTCACCTAAGGCTTCTATTGATGCATCCCAAAACCACATTTGCCCTTTGTGTGGCTGTATCACACTGCAGACTTATTGAGTCTGAGACCTACCAAGACTCCTGCATCCCTCTCCGTAGTGCTGCCATGCAGCTGGGTGTCACTCATTTTATATTTGTGTTTTTGAATATTTCTCCTTAAGTGTCCATTTCTCCATCTTGCATTTGTCCACATTGAAATTCATCCTGTTACCTGTAGCCCAACTTTCCAATCTGTCGAAATCCTTCTGAATTGCACTTGCATCCTCCGTGTTCTCAGTCCTCCCTAGTTTCGTGTCATCTGCAAACTTGCTCAAGCAGCTTTCTATACCAGCATCCAAATAGTTAATAAACATGTTGAACAGCACTAGGCTCAGGACAGACCTCTGTGGGACTTCACTGGAAATCTCCTGCCATTCTGACTTGGACCTATTAATAATTACCTTTGCTTGCAGCTATTGAGCCAGTTACCTAGCTACCTTATAGTAGTTTTATCTAGCCCACATTTCTCCAGTTTTCTTGAGAAGGTCATGTGGGACCTTGTCAAAAGCCTGGCCAAAGCCCAAATATGCTATATGCACAGCATTTCTTCATCCACCCAAGTAGTAACTTCGTCAGAGGAGATAAAGGTTGTGACTTGTTCTTTGTAAAGCCATGCTGGCTGCTTGTGACCAGCCTTTACTCCTCCAGATGCTTGCAAATGGCCTTCCTTAGGATATGCTCCGGTAACTTTCCAAGTATTGAAATGAGGCTAACTGGTCTATAGCCAGGGGTGGTGCCAGCCTCTTCCTGGTGGGGGGACTGGGCTGGGCTGGGCCAGGAGGCTCCACCTCTCTCAGCACCACTGCCACTGCTGCCCACCTGCCCTGCAAAGCTGAGCCCTCTCTGCTCCTGCCCACTCTGATCCCATCCCCAGCTCAGACCCCTGCTGGAAAGAGGCTGGTGCCACCCCTGCTGAGAGTGCCATGCCTTTATGAGCTCACCTGTGGAGAGCGGGCGGGCTTATCTATGCGGTTAAGTAGTGGTGGTGTTGGGAGGAGTGGCTATGGGGGGGGAGTAAGGCAAATTTTGGGGTGGCTGTAGCCCCTGCAAGCCCCCACCCTAGCGCTGCCCATATCTGTAGCTCTCCAGGTCCTTCTTTTTGCCCTTTTTTAAATAACAGCATTGCTTTATGTTGGCCCTTTCCAGTCTCTGGTACCTCAACCATCTCCTATGACTTCATGAAGATAAAGCAGGGAAACCATGGCACCCAACATTCTGCTTCTATGAACAGGTTGCAAATGCTCAAGAGATCCTGGGTAGAGGGCTATGCCTCTCACTACAGAGGAAGGCAAAATCTCCCACAGTCTGTACCAAGCTGACCATGGGGTCAAATTTCTTCCTGACTCTAAATATGGCAGTTGGTCCAACCCTGAGCAGAGGAAAAAGACCCTTTAGCCAGGAACCTCCAGCTTATAATATATATCATGTCATATATTGTATTTTATATGTATTTTATATATGTACATAGAGAACAGTATGTCATATTTTATATACAGTGTGTATAGAGAACAATATAACATATTGTTGTCTATATAAACTGTATATAAAATACATATTCTATGACAAATACTTGCCTACCTGAAGTTTTAAGGCTGTAGCCTGTTCTTACAGACTTATAAATAAATATTATATCTATATAATATTAATATGTATGTGATGGGCTTGCCGGCTGCCGCTTGGCACTGGGTGGTCTTGGAAAGTTCAAAATTCATTGGTGGCGGGGGGGGCGGATTTCCTTTTTCCCACCAATCAGGCCCATAGTAGGGAGAGGCTTGCCCCTTCCCCCCCACCCAGGGGCTAGGTAGAGAACCGAACTGGAGAGAAGACTCACCTCTTGTCCCCCGATTGGCCCGTTGGCCACCTGGGGAGGGATAAAAGGGGCAGCGCACCTGGCTTTTGGAGAGAGACCAGGGAAGGATGAAGAAGAGGGGCCCTGAAGAGCTGGTGAGAGCTGACCAGCAGGGTAGAGTGGTTCCCCTAGAAGAGCCCTGAAGCCTCAGGAGGTGGCTCAGCTCTGGCTGCTTGCCTCATGGGCCACGTGCGGTGGGCTGCTGGCTGGGATCGGAGCCATAGGCTGCGGTTCGACTCTGGGTACTCAGTGCACAGGCAGTGTGTGGTGGGTTCCCGGCTGGGACTGGAGCTGCAGGTGGTGGCTCGGCTCACAGGCAGTGCGTGGAGGGCCCTGAGCCTTGGAGCTGCAGATGGTGACTCGGGCTCCTGGCCCTGCAGAAGGCTGGGAGCCTGGCGTGCAGGCAGCATGTGGCAGGTCCCAGTGGGGACCAAAACCCTGAGCCACAGGTGGTGGCTTGAACTCAGCCCCTGCGGGAGGCCAGGAGCCCAGCACACAGGTGGCACATGGCAGGTCCTGGTGTGGACAAAAAGCCCTGAGCTGCAGATGGTGGCTTGGGCATCCGGCCCTGGCAAGAGGCTGGAAACTTGGTGCACAGGTGGCACACAGCGGGTCCCAGCACTGACCAAAGCCACAAGAGGCAGTTCGGGTCTCCATCTCTCTCCCCTCCTCCCCCGCATGGGAGGAACACTTACTTCTGGGGACTGGGATGGCTTCCCCAGGGCCCTGGTGGAGGGGTGAGTAGCCGGACAGAGGGAATCCCCTCTGGGGAGAAGCGTTCTTTTTCAGGGTGCCCGGCGACTAGGGTCTCCACTTCCTTCCTCCCCACCCAGCCGCTGTGGGAGGGAACCACCAAGGGGAGGAGGGTTTCCTCTGTTTTCTCCTCCCCTTCCTCCTGGGCGACCCCAGTTGTGGTGTCTGGGGCAGACTAGAGGGACAGCTGGGGTGCCGGGACCTTGGGGGGTTTTGGGACTGTCAGCTTCTTTCCCCCCCACCTCCCGGGTGTTATAAAACCCTGCGCCTTACATTTTGGGAACCTGTGCCTTATGTTTTGGAACCTGTGTCTTCTGCTTTGTTATCTGACTTCCCTTTGTAGTGTATGAGCATGTATGGAGGTTATTGAGTCCCCCTTTTGTCCCCTGTATGTCTGTCACATTCTTACTGCAATTTTTGTTATTAAAGTTGTTCTACAGTTAAGCTTCAACACGTGTTCTGGGTCTGCTCTGTAAGGAGAGGAGGGGAGTTGCTCGCTGCAAGCAGCTGCACCTTCCACAGCACTCCTGCACCCACTCAAATCCCTTCAATTGGAGAGGGGGGTATATAGCTGAGTACCACCCAGGTTACATATAAATTATATATAGAAACAGTTTACAGCCTTAATTTATTCAGCCTTCATTTTTTTCTTTGTGTCATCACAGCACTTCACATACAACATTTTATGTAATCTAAATAGCTTTGAAATATTAATAACCTCAAAAAACCAGATCAAAGTATCTAAGAAGATTTAGACACATTATTAATTGCATGGTAATAGTAATAACAGCAGTTAGCTGTTAAAATCTGATATAACCTTTAAAGGCTGGATGCATAGTTCATAGCAGCACACCACTCCAGAGCTTTACCCTCTGTTTCCTTTTATGTAGCAAATTCTAAATAGCTTAGATATCAGTTCATTCCTTAAACCAGTGTTTCTCAGTGGTAGGCTTTAGAATAAAAAGTAAAAGGCACAGTGTCCTGTTTTTCTACTCCTGCGTACATCTCAAGCTCAAGCGTTCTCTTTCTCAACCACTCAAAGCCTGCATTAGGTAATACTATTGCTGTATGATAATATATATTTACCATGAAAAATCTCTTTTTCTCATTTATTAGAAAAGGAGGAATGTTAAATATTGTTGTTGCTGTTGCTGCTATTTTGAATAAGACTCCAATATCCTGAAAAGGATGGAAAAATACTGTTTTAAATTACACAAATACTACTCCGGCTGTTGTTGGGCAGGGCATAGTTGTCGCAAGGTCAGGTACCTTGGTGAGAACAGGAGTTAGGTATTCTGGTGCCGAGAGATGTCATTTTAAGGTTGCCAAACCTCAATAGTTTGGTTGTACTTTCCTGTTAAGCATGTAATGTTATATAGCAAATATATTAAAAGGGCTAGGTGGCTCATAAATGCAGTTGATTGAAAAAAGCAATATATTTTCTACCCTCAACCACATTCCTTCCCTACTCCCCCCCAACCCCCCCAAACAAACCACAAAACAAAGCAAAAAAACCCTTTTGTCAAGATTTATTTTTGGACTATAAAGCCAGAAGGAACCATTGTGGTCATCTAGCGTGACACAGGCCATTAGACACTTCTGAATTAATTCTGCTTAAATTAAAGTTTATTTTCCAGAAAAACAATCAAATGGGCCTTAAAAATATCTAGTGCTGGAGAATCTACAACATCCTTTGCAAGGCTGTTTCAGTGGTTAATTACCCATGTCATTTAAAAAAACCCCAACCCTATTCTAGCCTGAATTTGTCTAACATCCGCTTCCCAATGCTGTATCTTCTTAGGACTCTTCAGACAAACTTCTGATCGCCATGATGGGTGTGGATAGATTATGATCACACAAAACCTTAGGCTTCTCTTTGGAAAGCTAAATGGATGAGCTGTTGGAGTCTCCCACTAGAAGGCATGATTTTGGATCCTTTCAATATTCTTATTGCTCTTCTCTGAACCCACTCCAGTTTATCAAGACACTTCTTGAATTGCTGACACTGTAACTGAACACAGTATTCCTGTAGTTCTTGCATTGGGGCCAACTATGGAGGTAATATGTTTTCTTGCAGGGCACTGATCAGTATGATTTAAGAGCCTAGGGCCAAAAGGCTGATCCCTGCAGGCCACCTCTTCTCCCTCCCCCTCCCCCACCCTCTCTAAAACTCACCAGCTTAGTTATGATTTCCCATTTAGATTTGTACTTGAGACCTGCTAGTTAGTCAGTTTGTAGTCCATTTAGTGTCTACCATGTTGATTCTTTTCATTCTAGTTTCTTAATTCAAATGTCATATAGTGCAAAGTCAAACATCTGATCAAGGCTTTTATACTGCTAATATTCTTTTATAAATACAAATTTAGTTATTTTAGTTAATATGCTTTTTATTCTTATATATATATAAATATAATAACTTCTATTAACTCTAAAGAAAATACTGGGATACTTTGACAAGATCTGTTTCATGTAAAACCATGCTGATTGACATTAATTCTATTATCCTCCTTTAATTCTTTTACTAATTGGGTCTCCCATCTACTTCTCAGTTACTTAGCCCACAACTGACATCAGCCTGAAAGAGCTATGGTTAATAGGTGTTTTCCTATTTCCCTATTTTGAATTTGGCACGAGATTAGTTTTTTTCTCTTCCTTTGGAGCTCAACCCTCTCAGGCCCTGTGTTCAACGAGATTTTAAAAATCATCACTGAGGGTCCTTATAGATTCATAGATTCATAGATTCATAGATTAAGGGT
>NW_017729026.1:31489578-31491839 GCF_001723915.1 Gavialis gangeticus
AGAGCCCCGCCATGTGGCATGGAGCAATGGGGGGCAGCAGGGATTGCCCCCTGCCTGGCAGGAGCAGCGAGTCTAGGGGGTTTTTCAGGGTTTTTTTTTCTTCTTAAAGGGCTGGAGCTGGCCTGGGCGGGGCACCCGTGGGGGGGGCTAGGGGACCAAGGGGAGGTTGGGAGGCTTGTGCAGAGCCCCCCATGCACCATGGGGCAGTGGGGGGCAGTGGGGATTGCCCCCTGCTCGGCAGCACCCAGTGAGTTGGGGCTTTTTTATCCAAGTGCTGGGAGCTGGGGCAGGCAGGGCAGCCATTGCTGGGCTGGGAGAGTGGGCAAGGGATGGGCCTGGCCGATTCAGAGATTCAGCCGAATCAAATCGGGACAGTGATTCAAATCACCGAATCGAATCGCTGTCCTCCAAATTGGCCGAATCCGAAGTGAATACTAGCCGCTTTGCACAGGCCTAATATGTATCTCTAATAGCTACTGTTTTTAACATCCTTCTGGTACTGTTAGAAAGTAAAATGTTTTGTAATAGTTTCATAGTAAAATGTTTCATAATAGTATCTTGCTCTTATGACACAATCAATTGGCTTTCTCCCAAATATAGAATTGGAATTTTTATTGAATTTTAGCTTCTCCTTTTAATAAAGGGAGAGAGCAAAAGGAGTTCTAAAGAGAAAACTGTCAGTAAAATAAATGAAAGTAATTGGAACAGGAGACATAAATTAAAATCATCCACAAGACATTGCAAGTGCCAGCAGAAGTCATTCTGAGGAGATGTGTCCATATATTCACTAAGTATGCCTCAGATCAGACATTTCCTCTCTGACATCTGCTACTTAGATTTTTAAATTGGTTAACTTTCTTTTCTGACAACAGTTTTGATGCTGTGGTCTTGATGGATCCATTGGTAATGGATCCATTGATGACACCCCCAAAATAAAAAGCTAGGGAAAACACACAATGAAATGTTGAGGAAGAAGTTTCACCTGAGGAAGTAACAGCACTCGAGGCATATACCATCTAAAAATGTTTCACGGATTCTGCCTGCCATATGATGGATAGGCAGCAAAGGAGGACAGGAAATACTTTAACCATTTCCCTATCCTCATAGCCCTATGAAGAAATTGCTAACACATTCCCAGTGAGCCTAGGAAAAGAGGTGTGACGGACCAATGCTTTATAGTATATCTGAGTGAGGTCTCCCACCTGCACCGGATGATAGACTGTCTAATCATTTCATCAAAAGAACAGCAGCTCCATCTCTGCAGAGGTCTGCTGATGCTCAGGTGTGCTTAGCATGTTCCAGGAGATCGTGCCTTAAGGATGTGCTTGAACTCGGAGGATTCTGGACTAGAGCTGCCAGAACAACAAAATCACCACACACAGTACCAGGGAATGTCTGGCTAAGGCAGGGGTGGGCAAAATGCGGCCCAGGGGCCAGATGCGGCATGCCAAGCCATTCTATCTGGCCCGCAGGGCCCCTAAAAAATTTAGAAAATTAATATTTATCTGCCCCCGACTGCCTGTCATGCAGCCCTTGATGGCTTGCCAAAACTCAGTAAGCGGCCCTCTGCCCAAAATAACTGCCCACCCCTGGGCTAAGGGCTTCTCTACACAGGGATACCAAGTACTAGTAAGTATAACGAGCACAGGAGCTTTGTGCCTGAGAGGTTGTGTAACAAGGGCGGGCAATTATTTTGGGTGGAGGGCTGCTTACCCAGTTTTGGCAGGCTGTTGAGGGCTGCATGGGTAGCCCCGCCTCTGGACAGGTGCCCTGCCCCTTGACAGGTGCCCCGCCCCCTGGTCACCATCTTGGGACCAATGTCCCAATGTCTTGGGACCAGTGTCCCCAGGCCAGCACCAATGGGGCCCAAAGTGGGGCACAGGCTGGCAGGGGTCTGTCGACCCTGTCTGGGCTGCACCAGCAGGGAGCGGGGAGCTGGCCCGGCTCCATAAAGCCCCTGCCGGCTGAGACCCCGTACTTCTGCCACCCTGCTCTGGACCCCACTGGCACTGGTCCTGGGACACTGGTGCAGGCCCCATGCTCCCACTGGCTGCCCACCCACTTACACCCAGTGCCCCTCAGCTCCATGGTACAGGCGGGGGGCAGCGCACAGCCCTGACCCCCTGCTCGCCAGCAGGGAAGAAGCTGGTGCTGAGCATGGGGAAAAGCAGCCTCTCCCCCACCCCGTGGCTGGTGCTCCCTGCTGCAGCTGCTCGCAGTCCGCACGGGGCTGTCTGGAACAGGCACAGGCAGCCCCAGGC
>NW_017729026.1:31496839-31503242 GCF_001723915.1 Gavialis gangeticus
GTGCTGAGCATGGGGAAAAGCAGCCTCTTCCCCACCCCGTGGCTGGTGCTCCCTGCTGCAGCTGCTCGCAGCCCACACGGGGCTGTCTGGAACAGGCACAGGCAGCCCCACATGGGCTGCAAGTGGCTACAGCGCAGGGCGCCGGGCATGGGGTGAGCGAGGGGGCGCTTTTCCCTGTGCTTAACACCAGCTTGTAACCCGGCCCTGCTGGCAGCCTGGGCCCTGTGTTGGCTCTGGGCTTGCCCATCGGGGCTATGCTCAGCAGCAGCAGCTGTGGTCCCCCTGCTTGCCGCACCAGGCAGTGTTTACTACTGCTGCCTGCCCGGAGCTCGTGCGCTGGGCAGCCCGCAGGCGGTGGTGGCAAACACTGCCTGGCGCAGTAAGTGGGGCGGGGGGGCTGCAGCTGCTGTCGCCATGCACAGCCCTGATGGGCGAGCCTGGAGCCAGCACAGGGCCCAGGCTGGCAGTGCTGGCACTTCTGCCAGCACTTCCAGTTTCGCAGCTGGCATTTCCACGGGGTGCACGGCCAATCTCAGGAGGTAAATGTGCATCCACATACACCCCCTATGCGTCACCATTGTTCATGGAGATGTATCTTTGGTAAAGTCTAACTTTAGTCAGAGCATATAAATATTCTAGAGGTTTCTTGGAAGTGTGCATTTAGTTGTTTGCTTGTTTTGTTGGTTGTTTTTGTTAACATTTTTGTGCTTTACAACTAAAGGACTTTGGTCGGTTGGTTAATTTGGGTCAAATCCTTACTACGCTGAATTAAAGAACAAAACTTCCTTACCTCAGCTAAATCACAATCTGTTGATTTTGTTCTGTTCTTTTCCTGATCAAAGCCAAATTACCATTTGATCCACTTTCAAGATTCAGAAGAAATGCTGTGGCAGCAGAAGAGACAAGCCTGAACAGTGGTATCACTAATCTGTTTCCCTGAGATGGGGAAGGCTAAGATAAATCTATGGTTCACTCTCTGCCCAGTAGAAGTGTAAGTGTGGGCTAAAAACCTGCTGGTCTAGGTTTGATGGCAGAAATTAATGATAGGTTTTCCTTGGGGCAGGGGAGATGAATTTGAAGCTCAACTCTGGTCTGTTACTGCAAGAAGTGTTGATTTTAAGGCTCTTTAAACTTGGAGAGAGGAAAAAAATTGGCTTGTCTTGATTTTTAAAATTGTTAGCAACCATATCTTGTGCAACTGCATAATGCAGTATTTCCAGAAAGTGTGTGAAATGACAGAATTTTTTTAATGATGTATCAGAGTGGAAAACTTGTCAAAGTCTGTATAAACCAGCTTACACAAACCCTTTAACATCAGAATGCTGCAGGGAATTATAAATATTGTTTGAGGGTCTTCTCTTTTGGTATGAACAATCTTGACTCTCCTGAAACAGTCAGGATGAGGCCCATAGCCACTGTAACTTCTGTATAAGATCTCCTTGCTATGGATACTACCAACATTGTTTTTGGACCACTGCCAGTCATAACACTATTTGATTCCTTCCAAACAAAATCGAAGATAAGATGTAAATGAATAAGTCAAGCAAGTGCACTAGTACAGTCATCTCCCTGCTCTTCATATAGTTTTAACTCCAAGAGCTGAGATTTGTTGTTTTGAGGTAGCAGATTCATTGAAGCCTGGAAATACGTTATTGCTTTCCTAACCTCTGCTTGTTCCTAACGTATTATTTCCATGATAACTTTACTGAAGTGTAGAAGCCTGTTTAGTTCCCATCAAAACATTAAAATCCCTACATTTCAATATTCCCTGTTAGGTTTTATGAAGCCATTAATTGTGCTCGTGCCAACAAGGTATCTTTTTGGATTTAAAGAACCAAGGCACTTATATTCTGTTATATACAGATTCCAGGACACTTTAATTATTGACCAAGTATGTAAATTATTGATGGCTTTCAAACCTATCAGTGTAAGAGTGCTGAAAAGTGTTACGCTGATTTGCTAGGGAGATGGGGTCAGGACTTTCGTAAAATGTAATGATTCATTCCTGACTTGAATGCCATTATTCTGTTGAAATGCATGAACAATGCATTAAGCACAGGCCAAGGTATAAGCCCTTGCCATCCTTTCCAAATATTAAGTGAAGGATGAAGAACATTTACATAAATGTGGATTAATTTTCATCTGGATGGCAGTAAATGAGAAAAAACTGACACCTGTTTGATGATGGGCTGTGGGTTTAGAGATGCAGAGTAGGGGTCTGCAAAACAGGCCGTATTCAATTCAGATCCAGATTTGGCCCGAATTGGGGACAGTGATTAGATTTGTTGATTCGGATCACTGTCCCCAATTCAATTTGGCAGAATCCGAATCTGAAGCTTCAATGGTGATTTGGAGAATGAGCGATTTAGCCATAGACGCAGCTTTAAATATTTTTTTGACGTACCTCGAGGTACCAGGCACAGCTTGTGAATGCTGCAATGCTGGGGCAGATGGAGCGTCCTACAGGAGTGCGGGGAGGCCCTCCACGTGCTTGGTGGCAAACCCGGAAGTGGACTAGAGGTATTTCTGATTCACTTCTGGGTCTGCTGGAGAGTGCACTGGGGTGCTCCGCCGTACTTCCCTGGCTTGGCGATCGGCTGTGGGGGGACCCTGGGTGCCCCCCCAGACCCAGGAGGCACCAGTTGTTGAGCCAGGAGAGTTCGGGGGAGTCCCCACGTGCTCCCCAGTGGACCCGGAAGTGGGCTGGAAGTGCTTCTGGTCTACTTCTGGGTCTGCTGCCAAGTGTGCTGGGGAGCCCCCCTGCACTCTCGTGGGACTCTTCATGTGCCCCAGCATCACAGCGTTTAGGAGCTTCCTGGTACCTCAAGGTATGTAGAAAAATCATTTAAAGCTGTGTCTATGTCTGAATCGCTGAGTCTCTCCGAATTGATTTGGATGGTTCTGATTTGATTCAGAGAGATTAAAGTGTCTCCTGATTCAATTCAGATTTGGAGATTCAGCCACTGAATCAGGCCGAATCTCTGTCTAATCGAATCAGGGACCGAAGCTTTGCACAGCCCTAATGCAGAGTGCCGCCACTTCAACATCCCAAGTGAGGAAAGAGAATTTTTCAGTTACAGATCGTGAAACCTGGCTTCCCTGTTGATGAGAACTGAACTGTGCGTATACTTGAGTCTTGTAGCACACCATGAGCAAATATATTTCTGAGAACAAAGAGTCTGAATTTCATACCACCATTTTAGAAAACAAGCACAAAATTTTAACTATGCTACATGTCCGTCTAATATTGCTTTCTTACATTGTTCCCTCACATATAAGAGGTTGGATTGCCAGACAACAAAAGACAATATCTGGGAGAGAATTCACAGAGGAGGATCTTTGAGATGCACTGCACTTGCCTCCTGTAAGGAGGTTTTTGTACATTTTGTTTCCCTCCTCCCTCCCCCTCCACACACACAATAATAACATCTAAATTATCTAGAGTGATAGTGCACATTGTTCCTTATTTGGTTTTATTTTCCAGATGTCCAAAAAAAAAGTTAGTTAAATCCAAATAATGAGATGTGATCCGGTTAAAAAAAAAAAAAATCAGCTTTAAACATACTCCCAAATCCATATTAATTGGATTTACTGGCAAAGGGAACATCCAGTAGTCAGTTAGACTCCTTGGAGCAAACAAACACCATTTTTGGAGTGAGAATTCACCCACCCTTTTAATAACTTTCCTTTTCTTCAGGGGCTGTGACTCGGCTTTTGCGTGCAAATCCAGGAGTATTTCTGACTGAGCAATCGCAGGTTTTTGGGGGGTTAAAATGGATACCTACAAGACAGCACAAAATATACCTAATATTGAGCATGAGAAGGCCTTCCTTTCATGGGGGTCAGGAAGTTTTCTGTTTGTTGGGGCCAAACAACAAGTAGTAGGATTTTAATAGTAGGGAGACATGTCACTTGCAAACACACTGTCTGAGTTTCCTTTTAATATTTTAGAAGTTTCTTCCTGTAGAAAAATTGCCTTAGAACTGGACTGTACAGAAATTCCTCTAGCTCCATGACTGGAGCACTGCTCTGGGTCAGCTGGAAGGCATGGGTGGCAAGAGGAAGCCAAAGGGGCAGGAAGCTGGGCTTAGAGGCTTCCTGAAACCTGAATCCCAGCCCTACCAGCTTTTTAAATCACTGCCCCCACTGCTCAGCTGAGCAATTTAATCCTGGTTGTTCCTGGATGTTTTTGTTCCTAGAGCAGCCATTTTGGCTCCAGAAGAATAAAGGTTGAGCACCTGCACAATTTTTTCAATGGGAGAATGATTCTCCCAGTAGAAACTGATTCTCCCAGTAGAAACTGAACACATCTGCATGTGGCTCAAGTTTCATGGTTCACAGTAAAATGGCAAATAGTGGCTTAGGAAGGGGAAGTCAATAACTACAGTAAATCTCGCAGGGTAAGTCCAGACAAGCATAGATGCACATCACACATGCAGGTGTTCCCCGTGCTGCTAATTTGCAGTGCAAGGGGGTGTTTGACACCAAGAGATCCCAGTGTCAAAAAACCCCATGCCTTAAAAAAAAGTGGGGCGGCATATGTGGTGGCAGCATGTGCTGCCAGAAACTGGACACCGGCCAGACAGAACCACACTCTAGCTGCCTGCCAGGCTCCATGCTGCCAGATTACTGCAGCTGCAGCCCCTGGAAACCCGCAGGACCCCAGTAAAACTGCTGAAGCCAGCCCAGGTGCTCCCCTACCTTAGCCGAGGCAATGGGCCATGTGCCAGAGCACGTGTGCATGAGCTTTTCCTGGGGGCAAGCAGCAGCCGCATCACATATTCCCCCCAGGGAAACACACATTCCAGCTCGTGGGGGTGTACCCCATGAATGTTAAACTCTCATGAAGACCTTGAGCTGCAGCCTTTAGAGCCCAGTGCAGGCAGGCATTGAGCTTATACTGCTTAAGGCTGGCAGTGAGCGTATATTATTCATTATTCTGTAGAAGCAATAGGTAAAATTGGGCCAGTGGCTGGATTTAAAAATCTATTTTTAACCTGCCCATAATGATGGAGTCTAACCATAGTGTTTAGCTCCTCCTTCAATACAGGCCTGTGTCTGTTGCTGAAAACCTGATGGCACAGCAAGCGCCAGAACGGGAGAAATTGATACAGATTTTAGTTTTAAGTCCAAAAAAATTAGTCTGACTTCTACTGTGCACAATTTAGTGATAAACTGCTATGGGAGTGCATCAGCAATGCACAAAATTCCCATTAATGTGTAAAAGATGATACCATTTATGGGAGTGATACCTTTGCAAAGCTGTTTTGGGTTGGGCACTGATTTCCAGGTTTTGGAGTCCATACCAAAATGCTTGGGTTGTTAGTTTAAGAATTTAGGGTGTGAGAAGAATCTCCTATTTTTTTTTATTTTATCAGGAAGAGTGAGCATGGTGGTGGCAGAGGAGGTACAGTGCATTAAACAAATGCACAAAAAACACTCCATTGTTTAAATGGTGGTGCTTGATGTCATAGTTCATCAAGGTCAGTGGAAAATCATCATCATTCTTGTTCAGTCAACAAAGACTTGATTCTGGACCAACACAGGTTGGTTCACTGTACATTCATTCCAGCCAGGGAACTGTTAATATTACACATCTACTGCTTTGTAGTTAAAATGATGTCTTTGTCCAATCTAGTGATTGGTAGTAAACAAAGTTCATGTCTCTCACATCCTAGATAAGGAAAACAAAAGGTATTTAAAGTGGTTCTGGAGTTTATCTGAAGTATTAAAACAGGGAGATGATGTGACACTTGATTGAGAGGCTGGATACTTGGGTGTCAAAGGAACACTGAGACGGCCTTTCAAGATCAGTCTAGTGTCCTTCCAGTCCAATATTCTGTTTCTGATAATGGTCTATAACAGATGCTGCAAAGTAAATTTCCAGGAACCTCATTAAGAATTGCAAAATATGTTAGTCATAGGGGAAGCTTCTTCCTCTCCTCTGTCAATTACAAGATGGTTTATGCCTTGGAGCAAAAAAGAATTATATCCCACATGATTTGGGTATTTTTTTTTTTTAGCCTGTCTCAAGCAACAGGATTTATACTCATTAGCTTGGTATATATCTAATCCTTTTCTTAATCCTGCTATGATCTTGACTTTAATGATAGCTGGTGCAAATAAATTCTGCATGGTAATTATGCCCTGGTTGTATTTTTATTTTAAAAAGTATTTCTTGTTGTTTTTCTGCCTTGTGGTACCATTGAATGCCCCCCTTATACTTGTATTATAACAAAGTAAATAAGGACTGTCTAATTTACCTTCTGTTTATTATTGTCAAGTTTTCTTTAGTCTCTTCTGTAAGCTAAAGCTGTTAAGATTTCTGAGAACAAAAAAATTCCAAAAAAATACTCCTCCCCCCCTGCCCCTCCCACACTCTGATCCTACAACCTCTTACCTC
>NW_017729026.1:31503351-31508741 GCF_001723915.1 Gavialis gangeticus
CCCCCCCAAAAGATGTTTAATGAAAACCACTGTTTTCTTTCAAAACAGGTCACAATCTTTTACAAGAATGTAATTAAAATATTTCATTTGATATGCCAGTAAATGAAAAATTTGGGTAACATTTTCAACTAAAAAAATCCTAAAAATGTTCATGAAACAGCAGTTATTTCCATTTTGCAGGGCTTCAAATGAACCAACTTCTAATATTTTAAAGGTTTTTTTAATTATTTATTTTTATCTTGTGTCCTGTCCTACTTAATGCTGCTCAAGTTCTTTTTTTCTTGTCTCTGGTTTTAGTTAATTTGGAGCTCAGAAATATAGTTGATAGACTATAGATCATATTCCTTGCATTTGTCAGCCTCAAACTAACTCCAGAAGGCCTAACAGAATTAAGCAATTAAGAATAATCACAATGCAGGATAAAATCTATTTCCTAGTCCTGGAATGTAAATAACTTTCAGCTGTAAATTTTGCACCTTTGTTCTCTACTCTTCACATCTCTCAAGCAAATTGCGTCAGTCTTCCAAAATAAGTTTGTTGTCCTAAGGAAAACATCCATTTCCATTGTGTATTACATGATTCACAGCAAACATAAGCAGTCTATGTAGTCCATCATCTAAGAAAACACAGCTGCAGATTCTGTTTCAGTCCATGCTCATGCTAGAAAACACAAAGTGCTCAAGCAGAAAAAAACACCAAAGAACAAACCAAAACAAAAAAACAAAACACCTACACTGCCCACATGGTGGAAATTAAGATTGCACCCCTGCTAGTGAGTGTGATAGAGTAAGTAGGTGTAAAAACAAATGTGATTTTATGGGTGGGAGGATAGACTGGGGAGTTCCCACATTTTTAGAATTGGTAGTTTGGACAAAGGAATAAGTCTTGCATATGTGGATGATATGATTTATAGTACAGATTTAAAATTGTGATAAAGTTAAGAACAGAGGGCTTGATTCAAGGGCATAGTTTCAAATGAGGCAAACAGGTAAGTGTTCTGTTTCCCCAATTTTTTTTCCAGCCATGCCTGTCTGGCTGGCTTTCATTTCATCCAGTGATTCACAACTTTGTTAGACTCAAGGCGCCCCTCAGAAAATTGGTAGTTCTTATGTTTCACTCGTATTTCGGCTATGGAAAAATAATAGAACAATTTTTTTTTGATAAAGAGCTCAAAGCCCGCAATAGGTCAGAATGGTTTTTTACACTAAGGATTCCTATTTGAAATTCTGGGTTTATTTTATGAATCAAATTTGCACACCTAACAGGTTTCTGGAATCCACTGCACCCTGTGGCACCTTTGAAAAGATCTCAAGGCACCCTGGGGTGCTGTGGCACTTTGCTTGAGACTCACTGGCTTAGATTGTCTGTAACTCAGGCAAGGACTTTTCATAGTTTCTGTCACAGAGTAAGCTGGCTCTTTCAGACAGTACGGCTAGGGACAGATGTTACACATAAACTGGCTTAAGCGATCAGAAACTGGTTTAAACCTGTAACAGAACAGATGTTCAGTGCACATAAACCGGTTTGAAAATGGCTGAAACCAGTTTGAGATAAACCTGGTTGAATGTACTATCAGACTTAACTGATTTGGGTCAAACCGGTTTATGCAAGGTCTGTCCCAGACCCCTTCCTGGTTTAAGTTAAATCAGAATCCTCCAGCATCCTACTTGCTTTGCAACTCTGGGTGGGCCTCTGCTCTCTGCTCCAACCCAGCACAGCTGGCCCCGCTGCTCTGCTCCCTGGCTGCAGGTGCAACAGAGACTGTAGGTACAGGACGTCTGCCTGGCTGCCTCCTGCTCTCCCCCACCACTCCCTGCCAAAGCAGGGATTCCCCTCCTCACTTCTGCCTTACACAGACACCTCTCAGCTTTAGCTAGGATACCACATGCTGGCTACGGTCCCTGCTACAGGAAACAAGGAAGACAGAACAGTGCCACTTAGGGCTCTTTGGAATTAATCAACAGGTAGCTGGTAATGTCCCTCATTCGTTCTTTGGAACAAGTTGTTTAAGAAGAGCTTGAACTAATGTGAGACCTTTGGTTTTGCTGATGGGGGGATAAATGCTCCCTGCTGTGTAACTGAATCCCTGCTGGCTCCCTTGCTGACCAGTGAGGGGGTAGGGTCCCCTCCCTAATCCGAGCATCCTGCTGGGGCCTGGCCATGCCCCCCCTCAGCTCAGCACTGTGGAAGAGTAGGCTGCTCTAGCACCACCCAGCTTCTAGCACGTGCCTGCATTTTTTCAGTCAAGGGGGGATGTCTGGACGATTACAAACTGATTCAGCCTAGACAGGTTAGATTAACCTACAAAGATTGAATCAATTCAGGCTTAGGCTTTTTGAATGTCTGTGCTTGGCCTTAAGGCTGAGCTTTACCTGTGCCCGGTTTGACCCACTTCCTCTACTGAAGGCAATGAAGAAAAGGCTCACATGAGCATGATGCATGTGACTAAAAACCCTGGCCTACAAGGAGATATCTTCAAGTCCCCAGGCACTCCGATGTCAGTGTCTAAGAGCTCAGGCATTTCATGTATTCAGTCTTCTGAAAAAAATACATTAGCCAGCTACAATCCAAGCTCCATCCATATCATTCTGTTTGTTTAACAAGGCAAAATACTGAGCAAATTCTGACTCCATGCTCTTTTTTCTGGTAGCATTCTGATTTAATCTGATAATGTTTTCCAGCAATTGGTTGGGTTTAGGGTCATGGGGACATAGCAGAACAGAGATGTGTCAGAAGTTGTACTTCTCTGCAAATGCATACCAGTAGATTGTGGCCTCTTGGCTGGCAGTGTTGTATCAGGTATACTATGGTGAAAACTGATTTGTTTTGCATGGTCACCAGCCTTAATTGTTACATATTCTAGAAAGGCTCTCTCAGAGAACTGAGAGTAGTACTCTAGCAGAAGTACATAATTTATTTCTTCCAGTCTGATAAATCCTATCCCTACTTTGTTGTAGGAGGTCACCATCCTGTTTCACCATCCCAGGCTTTCTTTCTTGACATGGCCTGTATTTTTGACAACAGCTTCTGCAATGTCTTTGTCTGTTTTGAAGGCAGAAAGAACACCTTTGACCTTGTATTGGTTTTTTATTTCCCTAAATGATTTCTACATATCCTTTAATATGTTTTGTAGCACTTTAGGAATTGCTATCTTGATACCTTTAAAACCCATGTAGCACAGAGTGCTTTCCCCTTCAACTGATAATGGTTGAAGAAATGCTTTTCTGGCCATCTGTGCTAATCGTGTTAATTACTTTATGCAGGGTCTCATTCTTAGCAGTAATTCTGGCAGTCACAGTCCATATTAATTGGCTTCCAACCAGGCAATTTACTGATTATATTGGCATGTATATAATACAACTCTGGATTTGTCTCTACTGCACTTTTGTCAGAGGCTTCGGTGTGTCTGTAACTAACAAGTCTCTCCCTGTAGGTGAAGAATGCAATCCCTGTGTTCTTTGACCTTATAGATCGCCCCTTTTAGCTAGTAAGAAATGTTCTCTTTTGAGATACTTAAGTAATTCTTTGGGAGCCATACATCAGCAAAGAGTCCTGTCTTCTCTGCTTCCCTCCACTGACCAGTCAGTGTACCAACTCTGGTGATGGTTCTACTTGTTCTACATTCCTAGGGAAATGACCCTGTCCAGTTAATTTCTACACTCTGCTTCAGGATGAATGGAACATTCCTAGAACTATGAATCATGGGACGGTTGAGCTCTAAGCTGTATTCCAGTGATCCTTTCAAGGGTGCTGCAGGGTGCCACACAGTGTTAGCACTGTTAGGTGTGCAAATGTGATTCATATGATAAACTCAGAGATTTTGAATAGGAATTTGTAGAATTAAAAATATTTTGCCCAAAGGCATTTTTTATAACAGAAGAATTGCTCTATCTTTTTTTGTGGTCAAAAATGAGTAAAAACTAAGAGCTGGCCTTTTCTGAGGGGTGCCCCGAGTCTATCCAGGGGTGCCTCAAGTCTTAAAGCTAAGACCCACTGCACTATTCAATACCCCTTTCCCCTGGGAGGTGTTCTTGTACTCTTCCTCAGTTATTTTGGTTCCTTGCCTCTGAAATAAAGTGTCAAGGACTTTGACATGTTTTAACTTAGTAATGGGCACTTTTCCCTTGGTACTATTAGAAACTCTTTCTTTCACTTTTTATTTACCCATATGTTTACTTCACACATTTTCTTTTATATCAATGAAAGCCTTGAGATTTATCTGTTTACCTGCTACTGCTGCTCCTGGCACTGCATTAGCTTGTGCACCTTTGTCCAGCTTAAAATTAATATCCCTTTTGCCTTTGGGTTGATAGTCCATTCTTTTCCTGCTGCAAAGTTGTTCATGGCTCCTACAAAGAATTTCTATGAACTGTTAGTGCTTCCCTTTGACCATGTTGTGCACATTCTGCTGGTGCTTGCAAACTCTGACAAAGTGATGCAGTGTATTACAGTTCATGTACCTTCTTCATTTTCTTGGTTTAGATTTTTTTTTGCCAAAACCATGTGTGCTGTGTGGACTCCAACTGGGAACTCCATAGTTAGGGACAAACATTTAAAAAGCCTGAGCCAGAGTTGATTCAATTTTTGCAGGTTAATCTAACCTGCAGAGATTGAACTGATTTGCTAGTGGATAGACATTCACTTTTCATTCTGGTAATGCAGGCACATGCCTGCAGTGGCTCAGGCCAGAAGCCCCCCTTCATAGGGAAGCTCAGTTAAGCGTGGGGAGGGGCATGGCCAGGCCCCAGCAGGCCCGATTATGACTGAGGATGGGTTTACACCCCTACCTTGGCCTGCAGGGTTTGGAGGGTGGGGGAAGAGGGAGCATGGCCAAACCCCCATGGTGGGGGAGAAGCCCTGCCCACTGCAGCGGCTACCTGACAGCTGGGAGCAATCTAGGCACATAACTCTGTTCCCCAGCCCCAGAAGGGGATCCTTCCCCCTCTTCCTCCTTCTCCCCCACCACTGCAGATGGGGAGGCAGGGCTCTGTATGGTGCTGCCAGGCCCCAGAGGGAGGCTCTTTCCCCTCCTCTTCCCCCCCCACACACTGCCACAGGGTGGGGAGGGGGGCTCTGTATGGTGCTATAGGGGGACTCTTCCCCCTCTGCATCCCCCCCACCACTGTGGGGTGAAGAGGGGGGCTCTGTGCAGTGCTGCCCAGCCTGGGCACAGGGAGTGGCTGTCACTGAGCTGCAGCCACTGGGAAGGGCCCCACCCCTGCAGCCCACCCTGGGCCAGCCCCGCCATATGGCTGCCTCAGCTGGGGTGAGTGGGGCTGGCTCAGGTCATGGGGGCAACTCAGTGACAGTCACTCCTCATGCCCAGGGTGGGCCATGCCATGCCAGGCTGTGCCACACAAAGACCCCCGCCCCACCACACGGTGGTGGTG
>NW_017729026.1:31513741-31516402 GCF_001723915.1 Gavialis gangeticus
GGGGGGGGGGGGGGGGGGGATGAGGAAGGGAAGAGTCCCCTTCGAGCACTACACAGAGCCCCCCTCCCTGCCCTGTGGGGGGGGGGTGCAGAAAGGAGCTGCTCTGCCCTGGCTATGGTCCCTTGGTGGGGGGCGGGGAATTAACCCCCTCCCTGCCCCCTTAGCCTTAACGGGGCTATGCCAGGATGCCTGTGGTCCCTGCCAATGGGCCAGGGAAGGGAGGGGGGAATAAACAAATAAATAAAGTCTGTCAGAGCTGCAGCTAGGGACCAGATGGGAGGGGCCAACCCTACTGGGTTGGAGCAGAGAGCAGAGGCCCACCCAGAGTTGCAAAGCATCTGGGATGCTGGAAGATCCTGATTTAACTCCAGGAAGGGGTATGGGACAGACCTTGCATAAACCGGTTTGACACAAGTCAGTCAAGTCTGATACTACATTCAACCAGATTTATCTTAAACCAGTTTCGGCCATTTAGAAACTGGTTTATATGCACTGAAATGATATTCTGTTACAGGTTTAAACCAGTTTCTGATCACTCAAACTGATTTATGTGCGACTTCTGTCCCTAGCCCATATACCTTTCTGGTTCAGGTCTTTTGCAGTAGTTGGGATTCTCTAATAGTGTAGACAATGTTCTGACACTGAGTCCTGGGTCTTGCGCCCCCGCACCGCAATTCAGTCTGGACTAGGTGGCTTCTTTTGCTTAGCAAATTCTAATTGCCTTGTCAAGCATCTCCATCAGTCTCTCTCTTTCTCTCTCTCTCTCTGCATGATTTGTCTCTTGAGCCTAGACTGTGTTTGGGACTTCTCAGGCTGCTTTCTCTCCCGCTCCCCCACCTCACTGCCAAAATTACAAAACTGTGAGTCATGTAAGGCTAATAAACCATATCCTTCTGTTTTCATCTGCTTTTTGTACTCCATATATTAAAAAATGTATAACTTATTTCATTTTTTCCTGTAGAATGCAGCATCTTGGAATGGCTATTATATGGTCTAATAGTTATCTTCCTCAGCCTATGTTAGTAGTTTTTCCATTAACACCAAGGGCTTCAGAAAAGGCTATTGTAAAAAATAGCACCACCTTCTCACTGTCCTCTTTTTTGCTAGGTATCTTTGCTTGTAGATATAAGCTGAAGCTCTCTTTTTAAACTTTTTCCAATTGTCCTCTATTTCTGGTGAGTTTCAGCCACGGTGGAGCTTTAAACTGTTCCCTAACTACATATGTAGGTTAATTCTTCTAATATGGTTATTATGTATCCGTATGTCTTTGAAGTGAAGGTGTTTGAGCTTATTCTTTTTCTTGGACTTTGATTACCACTGGAAGGGATGGACTGCTGTGACTTAGCTGGAGGGCTAGATCATTAGGTTATAGGATAATGGAAAGAGCTGAAGACCACCAGAGGCAGAAGAAAGCAATTTGACCAAAGGCTGTGGGCGCATCTGGAAATAGACTGGATAACTCTCTGCTACATCTCTGCAGTGCTTACCACAATTTGAGATGCTATGACATTTCAACAAATCCAGTGTCTTTTAGATAGAAACTGTTAAATCAAGAACATACTGAACTATTCTTAAAATCACTTAAGCTTTTTGAACTATTACACTATCATTAAAAAAACACCCCAAAAACCAGTACAAACACTAATAGAGTCAACAAAAGAAAAGTTAATATACCCTAGCTGGAAACTATTAAACCCATGAGGATTCAGTATTCAAATTCCTTTCTCCTGAAAGGCAAACTAATTACCATCATCAATTTTAATGCTGCAAGGCTTGAAGTAAATGCAAAAAGCATTCTAAATTCAGCAACATGTGCTTTGCATTTGGTACAGAAGTAACTGAACATTGGTTTTCCTTATCTTTTATGCCTACTTTATTGTCATATGTTGTTTGACATTCAGGAAACAGCATGCCATTTTAATCAACAGCTCAGAATTGTATTAAAAGTTGATGGCCTGTGGCTTAATAGCAAAAAACAGGTAATTAAAGTCAGGGCATAAGCAATGTCTGGAGACAAGTTCTGGTAGGATCTGCAATGTAAACATTGGAAATTGAAGCAGACTGTCATGAAAGGGGAGGAGCTGTCTCAACTACTTGGTCTTAATTAGGCCTGTGCGAAGCCACTAGTGTTCACTTTGGATTCAAATTCAGCTGATTCAGGTGACAGTGATTTGATTTGGTGAATTGGTGATTTGAATCACTGTCCCAAATCAAATCGGCTGAATCTGATTTGGAGATTTAGGCTGCTGCTGAATCTCTGAATCACCCAGGCCAGGCCTCTCCCCCACCTACTCTCCCAGCCTGGCAATGGCTGCCCCCCCACCCCAGCTCCTGGCACTTGGAGACAAAAAAGCCCTGGCTCAGCAGGTGATGGCAGTTGAGGGAGCAATCCCTGCTGCCCCCCACTGCCCCACGCTGCATGAGGAGCTCTACATGAGCCCCCCCAACCCTCCCTGCTGTCTCAACACACCCCTCCATGGCTGCTCTGCTTGCCACAGCTCTGGCCCTTTAAGAAAAAAAACCTGAGAAAAAGCCTGGACTCGCTGCTCCTGCCTGGTAGGGGGTGAGCCCTGCTGCCCTGCACCATGTGGGGAGTTCTTCATGAGCCCCCAAAAGCACTGAGGCCACTGCAGGAGCAGTGAGTACTAGGGTTTTTCCTCT
>NW_017729026.1:31516839-31535882 GCF_001723915.1 Gavialis gangeticus
CCCCTGATTTGATTTGGATTTGGAGATTCGGCCACCAAACCGGGCCGAATCTCTTCAGAATCGAATCACCACCTGCAGCTTTGCACAGCCCTAGTCTTAATCTGTGTGATAGATCCACCAGTAACTGGACCATCAAATACGATGAATAATCTAGTAGAACACTTCTTCAAAGCCGTGGCTCGCTCTGCTAATAGGGAAGCTATAGCAAACCTGAGACAGCACCTGGCTGGAAACCCTATCGATGTGGTAGGCAAAGTGGACAATGAGTTAATTGCCGAGGTAGCTTCAGTTTCTTCAGCTGAAAGTGGAGGAGGTGAGGATGGGGAAACCCCACACTGAACAGTTCTGCAGAAGATTGATCTAGGTATCTTGCATCTCAAACGAGCTAATGAGATGTTTTTTAAAGAGATTATATCTAGGAGGAAGTTGCTGATTGAACTAGCCTAGAAAATACATAATTCATAAACATGAGAGGACATAACTTCCAGAAAACTAGAGGAAACTTAATCAAGCAGACATAGGAAGTTCTTTATACCTCAGCTTCCTCGCACTGTTGTACAGAAAATGTTTCAAAGTGTGTTCAGGGTATATCTTATTTTTAAAGACATTCCTTTTATTTCTGCTAACACAGAGAATAAGGTGAAAACAATTCTGATGTCTCAGAGGCATGGAACTTCCACCCAGTTTCTAGTATAACTCTCATGGCACAGCTTTCCTTGTTTATAGTGTAGGTAGGTGGTGGTAAGAAATGGTGAGAAAAATAGTCATGCACTGACTTTCCCTTCTGTCTAACATTCTTCTGATTCAACATTTCCATCTCTCTTAGCTTTGAAAAAATAGAACTTTGAAAAATGGATCTGGAAACTGGATCTGAGACAATAAAAGATAACATTCTTCATGTTTATAAAATAAACATCTAGTTGGTCTAATAAAAGATAATCACCTCTACCACTAGTTCTGATTCCTTTTGCCTCTAGACCAATATGGCTACAACTTGGATACCCTGATAAAACTAAGGTGTTTTAGAGTTCCTTTCTTCACAGAATGTTCCCATATTGCTTTTCAGCTTTCCAAGATAATTTTATATTGAATTCTAAAGTAGGGTTAAAATATCTCTCTGCTGAGGGACAGATTTAAAAAGCTATAAAAGAATAATATTCTCTATTAGTACTGTAGCTTTTTAGCATAATAGCTATAGCATCCTAATGGCTTCATCCCTTTAAAAGTTCCAGGAGATGCTTCCATACTGACAGTTTCAGAGGGAATTCACAGGGTTTTTTTTTTTTTAAAAATGCTGAACATTGCAGAAACATATCATGTTTGGAAGAGGATAACTACCCCAAGCTCAAAAATAGTTTTAAAAGCAAAGATTTTGAACTGAGGAATGGACCAGATTTGGCACAAAACTGAAGAGTTCCTGGGCAAAGATCATCCTCAGACTTCTTGTCAAAATCCTCCTTTGCAGATGCAGAAAATTGGAAGAGTCTGGGTATAGATACACATAACATTCTGAAGTATTTGAAATGCTTTTGAAGCACTTCAAAAGTCAGGCTGAACAGATGTACACACCTTTTGGCATGCTCTGAAAATGGAACCCTGAAAGAAACAGGTACTATCATAGAGGCACTTCAAAATGAAGCACTTCAGGTTACATCCAAATACTTTATCAAGTGCTACAGGGATCCCTTGCATCTTCAGCACCCCACAATACCCTACTTCTCCCCATGCAGGGGAGGAGGGGGGAAATGAGGCACTGTGTCAGCGAGTGTTCTCCTGTCCATTCTGCCTCCTCTCTCCTGGAGCACTGTCTTCCTCCCTCCTCTTGCTAAAACTGGGGTGCTTGAGACCTGCACCCCCGCCATCATCAGAACTAGTGCTTCCCATCTCCGCAGAGCTCTTCACATCTGGTCTACTGGTTCTAGTGACAATGGTAGGATGCTGAAGGAGGAACAGACAGGAGAGTACTCCCTAATGTTGGCTTTGCCCCTCCCTGCTGTACTGGGGAAGAGCAAAGCTATGGGTCACTGCAGATCCCAGTCATGCCCCTGAGCTAAAAAGCATATTGCTGCATGCAGCAGTGGTGATTTTGAAACAGTCCAGGTACTAAGGGGCACAACAGGGGGATGTATGTTAGCTGCTGAAACGCCCTGTTTTTGAAGCACTTCCAGAGTGTAGCCGCACTTGGAAATGCTTCAGATGTAACATCTCTTTCCACCTTCTGCATTAAGTTATGGAATCCAAGGGCAGAAGCAGCTTGTCTTTAAATTCCTAATTGGATGGATATTATGGCATAGCATTATGGCATGGATTTCAGTCCATTTCTTTCTTTTTGATAAAGTTGGATCCTTTTTAGGCATTCAGGTTTATCCCCCTTTTACACCTGGTTTTTATTCCCCCATTTACCTGTTTGTCCATAAATAGGAAAAATTCTGCCTCCTTTGACTTTTTCTTACAGGAGCTAGAGTATTCTAAGTATTTGGTATGCATGAGTTGCTATCTATTTCAGCTGTGGTCTGGGTATCCCCAGTATGCTTGGAAATAGAGCTTTGTCTTAGTCCTCCTCCTCTGCACAATAGCAGCAGGTCTAGTCAAATGCTAGTCTTAGTTTCCTTACTTTATGCAAGATAGAATAATGCCCCAATAGTGGAATGAAAGAATTTATACATAGAGGTTTAGAGCAATTCCCTGGGTTTTCAACTTGGCCACTTGACAGAATCATAGAATTAAAGCTGAGTAAGTGCCTTGACAAAACTTTCACTGATGTTTACTTGAATAGAAAAAATGACTTGGTTTGCCATGTATTATACCCCCTCCATTTTGTATATTAAAATCCAGGAAGAAGTGCTCCAGATAAAAAGACAAGTGTAAATGGATATATGTAGAGACTCACTGGTAGTGATCCAGTGGTCTCTGAACTCTTGTTGAGCAATTCCTATTAATGAAAGTAGAATCTGACTTCAGATGGTTGTTGACTGCAAATACAGTATCTTTTCAGCTGAAATTGTTGGAGTACATGACTTGTTCCTGGAACCTTTTCTGCTTTGAGATCAAAAGAAAAATTGATGTGTTTTATTATTTGCCCTGCATATATTGGAATAACTTCTCAGGTCCAAGAATTTAGGGACTTCTTAAGTGAAGTTGGCAAAGCTTTTAGAACTGGAAAAAAATTGTTCATCTGCATATGCAGGTTACCTACTAGACAATATTGAATCAAATAACTGTGCTAGTTATGCTTTCAGATAGGATCTGGTTTAAGTTAATCAGTAAATTAGTTTTTACCAGGTTAACTTATTTCATATTTTTAGAATAGAATGAAGCAGCATGGAAAATATTTTTAGTAACTCTGGATTAAACTTATTTCTAACATAAAATGATAAAAGATCTTTGGAAGCCTGGACTCATGACCACTTCCACACATGACAAATTGTGGTAGATTTTTTTTTTTTCTTTTTGTCTAATGGTCTCACATATTGCTTGGTCTGATAGCATCAGTTTTTGTTTTGAAACCATTTAGATACCCTTGATAAGTAAATGGATTCCAGGAAAGGTAATAAAAATAACAACAACAATAGTAGTTGAGGAGTTATTCAAGCAAAAAAACAGGGGAAAACACATTTACTGCACTGATGGAAAAATATTGAATGATGTAATCAAGAGAGATGAGAGCAGTAAAGTTGGTATAACAAAAGTGATGGGAACAGATATTGCTGAAAAAAATCCAAGTTTGTAGTGTACCCACATAGGTTTTTACTTTAGAGCATCATTATTTCCATTCAAAACAGTCCAATAAAAGTTTAAATGAAGCTGGCTTAGAATTATGAATAAGTCCATTAAGCATTGCCTTAATAACCTTTTATTGTGCAAAACAGCTCTTAAAATTGCAAGAAGGAAAGAGCCTCAACAATTTGTATTTTGAATAATTGGTGGGCAATTTACAGTGTTTGGATTTTTATTTTCCTGGGAAAAAAAAATGAAAGGCCTCTAATTTTGCTGTTGACAAAGTTGTTTTGTTTGGTTTTGTTCTAATGAGAGTCCAGCTCCATTGATCAGAAGCCTTGTCCACAAGGAGCATTTGGACAGTGTGAATGCTGTAGAAGTCAGTACATGCTGACTCTTGGGGTGATGAGAGAATATATAACTTATGTAAAATACTCAGACTGGTATCTGTTCATTTTGCTAGGACTGCATGAGGTACTGCATGCACACTGTGGTACACTAACCCATTCTTAACACTGACTTGTATTGGATGTATATTCTTATATAGGTAAAAACAGAGTTCTGTTGATATCAGCACTTGTTGAAACTTTTTGTAAGTACCATACTCTTGACAGTACTGTCAGACTGCCTTCCTTCTTAAGGCCCTAACTGAGGCATCTCATAGCTAGTTTTAACCATCTAAATAGTCCCACTGAGACCTCCACCCTCACTAAAGAGTAGGAGTTTTGATCTTGCCATTAAGAACACCATCTCTATTGATAGTGAATGCACAAATCACGAACTGACTGTGGTGATGCAGGAACTGCTGAGGAAGTGCTGGCTTGTGAGGTCTGACTAGATGATAATAATGGTCCCAGCTGGCTTTGAAATCTTTTAATGGACTCCTTTTTCCAATTCAGACCTCTTCAGGTCAAGGTCAAGATGTATTTAACTACTCCTGCCCATGCTCTCTGTTTGTGGATAAATATCGTTTTTGTTCTTAGTCTGGCAGCTTTCACAAGTACTAAATGTTCTGATTTTTTTTTTTTTTTTTAAAAACTGACTTTGCCAATAATAATGATAAAAGTGGAAAAGCAACTAGAAATAAGACAAAAGAAAATAGTAGTACCCATATTTCTCGGAAGGAGAAGGAAGGTCTTAAGAAAGAATGTTCTCTTGAGGGCAGCAGAAGTGAAGAGCACCTACACAAAGGGTTTTGGGGGCAATGGATGCTGCATTTGAGAAGACTGACTCATCCTTTAAAAAGTGGAAAGATAACACCTCAAATTCCTCTCAAATATATAAATACTAGAAGTATCATCAGGAATTTGCAGGTTCAATATGGGACACCTTATTAGATTTTTGAGCATTTTTTATGCTTGCTTTAGGACACCGAGGGAGAAAAATTGAGTTCTTAGAGATCCTGGCTAAAGAATGGGAAAAGAGCCATAAAGGGGGAAAACAAGTCTCTAAACTGTATGGATAAAGAAACTTGGGTACAAGTTGTGTCACCCATCATAGAACCTTGTCACTTTTGTTAGTTTTGATTATTTTTGCAGTCAGAAGTGAACTTTTCCTAAGCTTTTAGAAGTTGATAATCAGGTCAGAAATTAAATTAACCATATTTTCTATGTAGTTTCTGAGTTAATCTGCATAATCTAGTATTTGGCCTAGACTTACAAACAATCAAACATGAGCTTCTCCTAAAGTATTAGGAAATCAAAATCAGTGTGTTTGTAAGAATATAACTTTCCCTAGTAGAATCTCCTTACACAGGAAACTGTGAAACCTTCTTGGGTGTCTATACACGTGCTCCTGGGTGGAGGGGGGGAGCGCTTTAATTAGAGTGGCTCTTAGAGCAGTGTCATGTGTATTCAGCATCCCATGCTTCAAAATGGCAGTGGGGACACTTTAATTAAAGCTTGTTTGATGAGTTTTAGTTAAGAAGTGTCCCCACCACCATTTTGAAGTATGGGGACACTAAATATACATGACATGGAGGCTTCTGGAGCATGCTATTTAGCATGCTCCAGGGGCACCTATATACATGATGGAGCTCTGCTCCAATGCATGCTAATTAGCACATGCCATAGCAGACTTGATTAATTGAGTCTGCTGCTAATTTGCTGGAGCTTGCTAATTAGCATGCTCCAGCAGTCACCATGTCACATGTATTTAGTGTCCCTGCATTTCAAAATGGTGGCAGAGGTGCTTCAACTAAAGCTTATTGTCGAGGAGTAGGGTGCAGGAATGGCCGTGATCTCGCTAGCGCCCCCCTGCCGTGCCAAGTAAGTGATCCAGCACCCTCTTTTCTCGCCCGCCATGTCTTTGAGGATATATCTAGCTTAATATGGGAGGCTGCCTTTAGTCTACCGGGACACAGTGCTATAACTATCCAGGCTCCTACTCTCTATGGGGTGACCTGGCGCACCCCAGCCTTATGGGCTATGCGTGCCTCCTACCTCCCCTGTAGCACACCCCAAGCCTCGCAGTTGTTCCAGACGTTCTCATGTCTCCGATATATGCACCCTCGCCGGGGTCTCTCCGATATACGCACCCTCACCGGGGCCTTGCCCCCACACTTGCCCTACTCTGGGCTCAGTCCTGTGCACCCTGCACTGTCAGGTTCTATCCCACGCTCCCCAACTTCTCATGCTTGTACCCGCGCGCTTACCCCTAGCACGCCTAATGTACTTGCCTCTTGTCTGGGGCCCTGTTGCTTGCCACACAAGCCGTCTTGCCCCTTTGGGGTTCGGCTAGTGTAATCACCCTATTCAGGCTCCCAACCGCACACTGTGGCCCTGCCTCAGGCCTAACTGCGTGCTTTCCCTACTCCGGACTCTTACACTCGCCCTCCCCTTATGGGACTTCCCCCGGACTCACCTTTTCTGGGGCATTCTAATAGGAGGTTCCCCCCTTCTGGGGCTTATGCCTTGCCCTCTGGGCTCCTCAGTAAACTCACCCTTTTCTGGAGCCTGTCCCACGCTTCATGCACTACTCACCCTCTCAGGGGCTTGTCCCACGCTTCTCGCACCGGGGCTTAGGTGGCCTGTAGCTATGCCTGGCCCCTTGACCTTTCTCAGGGTCCTTCACCCTACTGGGCTAAATGCCGCTCTCACGGGCTGGGGTCTCAACCCCCACACACCATGCCACACCAGTAGCGAACAGCTGTGCCTCCCAGGCACTACTGTGCCTGAACAGGGCACCCAGGAACACCCAGACTACTGGGGAGCTCCCATGAGGCCTCCTCACACCCCTACAGCCTCACCCAGTTCTCCAGTGATATACACAACAAACTAAACAGAACCATAAGACAACCAGCTGTAACAGAACAATAAGCCTACCGGCTATAACGCACACTCCAGTCCCACAGGCTTCTCCTGCCCAGCCTCCCAGTCAGGGCTCTCTCTACCCTGTAACATGATGCAGCTGCTGGGTCTATCAGTCTGCTCAACCCAGCTCAATTCTGCTGCAGAGCTCTTGCTCCTCCAGCAGCCAGAAGGCAACTACTAGCTAGGCTCTGGCCTGGGCTGTTTATAAAGGCCTGGCCCTGCCCCCTGGCAGTCAGCTGACCCAATCAGTTGCTCTAACAACCCTCACCTGGGCTGCCCTGAAGCTTGGCAACTAAGCCCACACCACTGCTACTAGTAGCAGGCACCCCAGTGTCCTGCTACACTCATCAAACAAGCTTTAGTTAAAGCACCTCTGCTGCCATTTTGAAGTGCACTGAATACACGTGACTCTGTGGGTGCTTTAATTAAAGCAGGTCTGAGAGCCACTCTAAATAAAGTGCCTCCACCCCTGAACACATGTATAGACGCTCAAGCAGACTCACAGCAGACTCAATCTAATCTGCTCTGATGCGTGCTAATTAGCATGCATCAGAGCAGAGCTCCATCACATGTATGGGTGCCTCTTTGTTAGAACCAGCAGGGAAGTACAGGGTGGATTCAAAACTGTTGGCAGTTAAAATCAGTGCCAATGCAGAATGAACCAGTTTGTTGCACAAGTAATTTAGGAAACACTGGCTTTGCTGGCTGAAGGATATGATCCACACCATATTTGCAAACTTCCTTATTAAAACCTATTCATTTAAGGATGTTTTAGGACAATACATATTAACACCTTGGATTTCAAAGTTGTAATCATCAGCAGATAGAATAGAATCTAGTTAGAATCAGTCCTTGGGCACAGGTTGGGTGTTTCAATCACCATTAGGTCTACAGCTGTGCTTTTTAGGGTGTCTTGAACAACTACATGCATGGATGGGGGGAACAGGGGGTTGTGGGGACAAGCCTGTGGTAAAGGCGCTATTGTGGAACCTGGGAGACCAGTCTCCATTCCCTACCCTGCTAATAATAACCTGTGTGACCTTGAGCAACTCTGTCTGTCTGTCTATTTCTCTCTCTCTCAGCCTTTGGGACCTATGCTTCATGTTCTGTCATCTGTGATTCCTTTAATCCCATCAACACCAACATTATGATGGACATGGAATGAATGAATGAATGAATGAACTCCAGCACAGTGTGCTACCCTTTAGAGAGTTCTGTCCTGTTCCGGTGAATCCCCCAGCTGGAACTGGGAGGTACAAATCGATACTGTTTGAAAAAATGACTTAAATAGAGACTGCTAAGGCTGAATAATAATGGGGGGAAAGCATGTAAGAAAGCCAGAGAAAGAAACTGGGTAGAGTTCAAAAAAATATTTAATGTGAAAAGAAAGCTTCAAAGCATTCTCTGCATTACAGCAAAACATAATCATGAATTTAGCCTGTAATTGCAGGCTTAATCTCTCATGTTAGTGCCTACTAGGACCATGCAAAATTTTGACACTGTTTCGACTCATTTCGAGCTTGAAACAGCGAAATTGAAACAAAATGAAGGGCTTCAAAACAGCCTCGAAACAAAATGAGGCTAGTCAAAATGTTTCGAAAGTTTTGAAACTTTTTGAGTTCTGAAGCAGCTGGCAGCCAGGTGGTGGGAGACAACTCAGCCTAGCTTGCCTTCCCCAGTGTGATCTTAAGGCTGGGGAGGGGAACTCAGCAATCGGGCTCAGTTCCCTTCCCCAGCTCCCCGGTCCCAGGTGGCAGCACCTGGCTTCCCTCCCTCATCTGGCAGGCAGATAGGGGACCTGGGAGGACTGGCACAGCCCCTGCAGCCCTCCTGGGGTTGTGGGCACCCATCTGCCTGCTGGATGAGAGAGACTGTTTCAAGTTTCCCCATTATAACCTATGGGCAGAACATCGAAACAGTGTTGAAGCAGCATCACTGTTTTGATGAAACAAAGCAGAACAGTGGTTTTGAATTGAAACGAAATGCTGTTCCATTGAAACTCGAAACGCAAGTTGAAATGGAACGGTGCCATTTTGCACAGCCCTGTTGCCTGCTAACCTTGGGCTCATCTGTGAATAGATGAATGTTTACATTATACTTTTCTATAAAGATATAAAATATTTTGTTCCATGATCTGATTCATTCAGAAAATTCACATGATCACCCAGTATGATGCTAGCAACAATTGGGGAATTAATTCTTTGTCTGTATTTATGGATAGAAGTTCAGTCCTGCTGCACTGGCTACCAGATAAAAATGTTTGCTACCCTGAGAAACCTAACAACTGTGTGACCGCTGAGTCTCTAACACCCTCTCCCGTGCGGCCTTAGACCAAGTGATGGGTGTCGTGTGTCTTCCTGGGATAGACAGGGTTGCTGGTCCCTTCAGGAGTTCTCCCCGTCCCACCTGCCACAACTTTGAATGTTCCCAGTGGGAGGGGTTGACTATCCTGGGCTCCTCTGTTGTCCACGGGTTGCCCAACGGTTACTCACGGGGCTCTGCGACCCCTACACCCCGGCCTCACGACACCATGGTGGATCACACCATATTTCTCTTGCTCCTCTGGTTATGGTGCCTCTTGGCCTCCTTCCTATTGGTGTGGGATTCTTGGGGCCTGTTTTGCTGGCCCTCTTCGTGGGTCCTCGGTACCCATAGGTTAAGCTCGTGGAGCTTGTTTTTGCCCTGAGCTTTCCGGCCCTTGAGTCCAACTTGCTCCCTTGACTCCCTGTGGGCTATACTACCCCGCCGCCTCACTTTCTCAACCCGTTCACCATGGAGAAACACAAAAGAGACACAAAACTTAACCAAAACCACAAGCCCCTGCCTCTGCCACTACCCTAAGTATCAGGCAGTTTCCCTTCCTTGTTTCCTCTGAGCAGAGGCCAAGTAATTTGGTTCCCCTATAATATAGCCGGGGAACCCTTCCTCCTTACTGGACCAATTGTTCTTCATTCCTTTCGTGGGTCTTGTCCACCCCACTTCTCTCCCTCCTGCGGTGTCTTCCCTCCCAATGGGTTCGCTGGGCCCCACATGGGGTTAGGCACCCCTCCTATGGGTCACATAGGTGCTCTGCTCACCCAGCGCTCTCCCTGGGCTCTTGCTGAGCTCTCTCTACAGGTGACGCCTCCTCCTCCTCCCAACCATGCCCAATACTCCCACCTGTAGATCTGTGGGTCCTGGCATGGCTTTCCCTGGGGCCCGTGTCCTTGCTGGTGCTGCAGCCTGCAGGGGGTGTCTCCAGCCTGCTTTGCCCGGCGGTGGCTTGTCCACCACCGCTGCCGCTGAGCCTAAGCTCAGGATCTCCTCCTGGCTCTCCGTCTGCTCCTCTTCCCCTCCAGGAGGGTTCCTGGAGCGGGTCCAGAGCCTGAACTCTGCTCTGCTCTGCTCCCCTCTCCTTGCTCCTCCAGCCAGCCACCATCTTTATTTTCGCCGGCCAGCGATTGCAGGTGACATCACCAGCTGGCCCCAGCTGAATGAAGGCGCAGCTAATGAGCCACATGTGCTTTTCTTCTCGTCCCTGCTGCACCGTGGCTCCTGCTGTAGGTAAGTGTTTTTCTTTCATTTTGTTATTTGTCCCCTCTCTCTCCTGTTCTTCCCTGGGACAAACTGTATCATATTGGTATCCAGAATAAAACAAGCCAACCATTAATAGAGGTTGACCGATTAAGCTCCTTTGAGTGCATGTGAAAATTCCAGCCACTTTAAATGAATGATGCCCTCTTAAGGAACTATGTAGTGTGACCACTGCACAATGAGGATATATGAAAGTTTAATCAAGGTGGCAGTTGATTGCTCCACCATGCCTAGGACATGGACTGGTATTACAGTAACATTCAGAGAATAAACAAAGCAGTTGCTGTCTAAATCAAGTGTACAATGCAGACAGGTAGTTAACTGTATGTAGAAATGAGGTGGCTAACAATTAAGAATTACTCCAAGAAAGAATTTAAGTGTCTACAAATTAGGTCCTGACACTGATGTAGGCACTAAGGCTCCCTATACAGCTAGCGAGCAGAGTTAGTCGGTTCAAAATGGCTATCCAAACTCCCCGCTCCTTTCCGAATGGGGAGCTGCCAAGAGATAGCTGACTGGACAAATGCCACTCAGCACAGGTCTGTGTTCATACACCTGTTCCTTGCTGAAATTTAGGCATTTGGCTCTAGGCTACAGAAGGCACTTCCTTCCACTCAAGATTCAGAGTCCTGAATTCTCTTTGGAGGGTAAGTCCCTACAACCATTCTTTGAAAGGATTGAACAGGGCTTGTTTTTTTGGCCACTGGAGGATAAGAGCATTGGTGGTACAGAGGAGTAAGTAACTTTTGAAACATTCCCAAGTACAAAGTGCTTGGAAACACTTTAGCTGGGGGGATGCGAATATAGCCCATAGTGACTGGGGCCTCCAAGCTCTCCACCACTGGGATTTTGACTCTCCAACTCCCCTCTGCTTCTAGGATATTCCTCTCATGAGAAGGAGGACTGAGCCCTGAGTGCTGAAGAAGCCAGGACCAAGGAGTAAGACTCAGTGGCTGCCTAAGCCTGCACCCTGTCCATCCTGTTCTCCTTCCCTCCTCTGGGAAAGGTTGTGAGAGCAGAGGTCTGTACGATTCTGGAGGACCTATGGATCCCTGCCACCCTTGTACAGACCTAACAAAGTGAAACACTTCAGAATACTACCTCATTTCAAGAGGTACTCTTCTGAAGCACTTTAGCTGCTTTTTGAATTTTTCAGAGGGCTTGTACGTTTGTTCGATTGTTACTTCTGTTCATACGCCATTATGGGACAGCATAGTGGTTAGAGCACTTGGCAAGGAAGTCAGACATGTATTCAGTGCCTCAGCCAAAGAGATTTCAAACCCACATCTCTTACCTCCCAGGAGAATACCATAACCATCAAGATATAGAATAGATTGAGCGGGAGGGGGGTGGTTTCCAATTTGCCTGTTGAAAGTGAGTCGCCAGTAGGGTGGCCATCATAGAGGACATTACGGTTTTCTGCTACTATGTCCTTTATTGATATGGAACCCGATGCCTTTATGTCCTCTACTTTTTTCTTGATTCTCATTTTCTTCAAGAGAAAAATAGAGGACATAAAGGCGTCAGGTTTTGTATCAATAGAGGACAGAGGACAAATGGACTGTCCTCTATGATGGCCACCCTAGTCACCAGGCAGACATTAATGTCGTGACTCATGACATAAAAGTCATGAAACCAGGAAGTCCTGGTAGCATAGTCACTCTTGTTTTTATCCAGCACCTGTTTAATGTACAATGTTTGTTTGTTTGTTTATTAGGTTTCTATGCTGCTGCCCACAAAAAAGGCTCAGGGCAGCTTATAATAATAGAATAAATAATGTATAAAACCAGATAAAATAAGACACAAGTAAGCAAGATTTGAGACCTAGCTTCTACCAGAACTAATCATGACTATACTTTATTTTACAAAGTAAATCTGTGTGTTTGTAGGAAAGTATGTGAACATGTAATGACAGGAATAACATCTGAAAATGTGTTTGAAAAGAGGTTATTTTTTATTTTAGGTGGTATTACCAATTATAACTTTTGCTTCGTTTTACCTACTAAATGAGAAAATGCCTGAATGCAGTAGAAACTGCAAGGGACAAATGTAGTGTCCAGATAAGCAGGTGCACATGGGGCTCTACTGACTTGAGAATCAGTGGGTCGGGCCTTTAAGGTAGCAAAACTCAGTGGAGCGATGCTAATATCTACTCGCTGAGAACCTAGTGGCTCTGCAGTTTGTGGAAACATGGTTAGCAGCTGATTCTAAAGTAGCTTTAAATTTAATACTAATACTTACATTTAAGTCTTTCAACAGTTTTACTTAATCATTACTTTTATTGTAATTTATTGGCTTTAAAGATGCATGTTGACACATTTTGATTCCTTCAGTTCATTCAGACGCTTAGTCTCGTTAAACAGTTGCAAAAGGAAAAGCAAAGGGAGTAGAGCAATGAGAGGAATACGGCACATTCCTTTTTCTGTGAGAATCCTAAAAGATGGTAAAATGACTGTCCGGGCTCTGGGGCATACTGTTTTAGGGTTTGTCCAGATGAGATGCAGTTATGTGCAGAGGTATACCTGAGGTAACTTTAAATTAGCTAGCGTTGGGTACTGCTAGCAGTGTAACCGTGGCAGCATAGAGCTTACCAAAGTATTCATCTATATCCTTAAGCATGTTTTGCTGCTGGCTGCAGCTACTATGATAGCAGTGCCTGATCTGAGTAGTTTAAATCTGGCTGCACACCCAAGCTGCCATTACTGGCATGCTTGCAGCATAGACAATCACTTAGTGTGAACTCCCTAGGTGATATTTTTGAAAGTGTTCAAGTGTTTGACTCAGTTTTCAGTTAAATAAGTATAAAGTCCACTTTCAGCTTTGGTGGGATTTGAGATGACACAGAATGCCTTTGAAAACCCACCTGATATTTTATATAAAGACTAGAAGTAGTATATATGGCAATTTTAGCACCATTTACCTATGGATTTTGTCTGTTCATTTATTTTTTTTAAATTATAGTAGGGTGAGCTAAGAATATTGGGGGGGGGGGAAGAAGGGGAAGAGTATTAACAAATAAGAAAAAAACAGGTTCTTTGACTTTTTTGAGCTTATCCTGGGGTTGCTTTTCTTCTTGGAGAAAGATGGTGTCTGTTATTCCATTATAACACAGTCATGCATTTTGTAATTAGGTCACGGTAAACTTACTGTATATTATGCCAAAGCTAATAAGTGCCTACATTTTTTTTCCTTATGAAATATTCTTTTTGCTGTATTTGCATCATCTTTAATTAGACATTTGGCCTTTTCTTCTCAAAGTACACTGTAAAGAATTTCACTGTTTACAGTGAAATATGCAGTGTCAAGCCTGGGAAAAGACAACAGGTCATTTAAGAATTTGTTGACTTTAAGAGCAAAACTCCAATATTTTAGATTGGTTCCTGAATTATTTGGGTTAAATTTTTTAAAATGTGCAGATTTTCCATAAATCAAACAGGATCATGGTTGTTGGACTTTCTTGGAAGTAACACAACTTAGGGTGGGACAGAGTTTTCAAGTTTTGAGATGTTGTTTTGGGAATCTACTGTTGTTGTTTGTCATTTATTGTAAGCTACTTTCAGCCTTTCTGGATGGAGCAGGATAATAATAATTGTATCAATAAAAATAATTACAGCAATAATATTATGTGATAAAGCCTATCTGAGAGTTCTGATGTGGCAGTATTTTAATAGTTCCAAAAAGCTAAATAGTTTCCACTGTGAAACTTCAAAAAAATTATTTATAAAATGCACTGCTAATTATGTGGTGTTAATCTCTTTCCTCACACATCCTCTGTAGGTAATCAGGAGAAGGGAAAAAGAAATAATTATGCCAGAAAAGCATTTGGCTTAACTGGCATAGCTCCAATGGCTTCTGTCTGGCTGTGCCAGTTTATGCTAATGGAGTATTAGGCGTTGGGTTAATTTTAGAATTAATATTAGCATCTAACTAGTATTGTTCTGGATAATTTTAATTCTGAAATTGAGGGAATAAAGAAGAAAAATGAGTGGAATGATTGCAAGAAATTCCTTGTTATGGCACATTATTGAAAGTCCTGTCCATGATATTGAAAATGCACTGTGTGTGGAGAAAGTGCTGGTTACCTATTAAAATCCTGATCTTACAAGCTAAGGCTTGTGGATGACTGACTTCATGTGCTTGTGTGTAGCCTCAGCAACTTAAATGAGTTGGGTTCCTTGTGGGTGCAGATGTTTATGTGTAAGAAAAAAACTTGCATAATATTGTCTGTACTAGAGCTGAAGGAGAGATTTAAACTCATTGCCATTTTGGAGTTCCTTGTGCATTGATCTGAACTAAAATAGAGATGGGTTGAAGCCACTAAAATTTTTTGTATTGCATTTAACAACTATTTCTGCCGTTTGTGGGTATCACTTTGTTGATTTGACTCTCGGTGCATGTGTTTGACTCTTGTCTCAGCTCCATCCTCAAAACAAATTCATGTAAATTTCAATTTAGAACCAGTTTTTCTCATTGAAAGAAGCCAATATTAGAGAAAAATGATGAAAGCCATGTTGCTTGTTTTTTGTCCAGCTTCCTTGAACTGACTGGTGATCTTATGCAGCTGCTAGAATACAACACGGAGAATGCTGGCATGTAAATTTGACTCTTTCTGTCCTGCCCTCCTCCCCTGCCCCCCAAACACTCCTTGCCAACTAGCCAGCTTCAGGGACCATAAAATGAGAACTTCATCCTCAGCCTACAATTCAACAAACTCTCTGACAGGAGTGAAAACAAATAATTACAGATTTTAACATAAAATGTTGGGTTTTTTTTTAAATGAGAGTTGTATCGTATTAGGGAACACTGCCTTTGAACAGAAGTGTTAATCCAATTTATGGAGACAGTTTATATTCCAATCATTAAAGGAGGTTAAACTAGTTCAGAAGCTAGTGATTTATATCAGAATACTTGCATAGAAATTTTCTGTATTTCAAGCAATTTGAACTTCTGTCAGGCAAACATAAATATTACATGTGTACTTTAGATGGATGGACAAAACAGGAGATGTATAAGGCAATTGAATCAAATCTATTACATGACAGGGCTATGGGTGGCCCCTACAGCTGCCTCTCCTGCTGCCATGCAGTGAGACGGAGGCACATGCCACCAGTGCTGCCCAGGGGTATGGGGACATGCATTGCTGGCATAGCCTGTGCAGTGGGGAGGGATCCTGGAGGGGCTGCCCCTGCAGCATGGCAGCATATATAAATTTGATATAATTTTGCAGGTATAGAATCTAATTATTGGAGGTTTGCCTTGAATTTGTCCCCCTTCCACTGCTACAGCAGGGAAAATAAATTGGTGGGTGGGAGAGGGAGGTAGATAGTCCCTTTGCCCACCCCCAACTTCTTCCCCCTGCAGCCCCTTCCCCCCTTCTTACTGTCAGATCCTGCTCTCCTTGAGCACATGGAAGTGAGGAGCAAATTAGAAATAAACTTACCTTGAAATAAACGTAGCTGTAGTAATTTGCATATAGTACCCATAGACTCCATTCATCCAGAATTGATGTGTCATCTTTTTTGAAAATGCTGCAACTTTCAGCACACATACTCCATAAGCATACTTTAAGTAGTACTTTGTCATCTACTTATAGATAGTACAAACTATATATATATTTTTAGTTATATATATATTTGATTGATTGTACTTGTAGATCAGGGGTGGGCAAAATGTGGCCTGCGGGCCGGATGCTCCTGCCAGGACATTCCATCTGGCCTGCGGGGCCCCTAAAAAATTTAGAAAATTAATATTAATCTGCCCCTGGCTGCCTGATGGCTTGCCAAAACTCAGTAAGCGGCCCTCTGCCCAAAATAATTGCCCTCCTCTGTTATAGTCAAAAGATATTTGCTAGCCTGGAGCAAATCACTAATTGGATTTTTGATCCTGCCTCCAACAGCAGTGTATGTTTGATTCTTCAGGAGAAAGCACAGGTTTCCTCCATACAAGTAAGACCAGGCTGTATGTCACAGATCCTGGGGTTAGCTGAGTCCAACTCAAAAATTCTTGTGATGGAGCTTGTTTCTCTCCAACTGGGGAGGGGATTTTCCCTGACATGAGAACATTTGTATCCTTGTCACTGTGCAAGAACTATCTTAATGGATAGATTGGCCTTTTTTTAAATCACTGCTTATGTTAGATGTATTTCCTGTTGTTAAAAGGTCCCACCCCAGGGGTAGCCGTGATACCCCTGGAGTGCCCTCCCTGGCCCTTGTCACCTTTACTTCCTTTGGCAAATCTCCCCTTCAACTCACCTGCCATGCCTTGATGTAATCATGATTTTAGAAAAAAGGGAAGCTGCCCCAGAGCTCCCCAGACAAGATCTCATACTCATGAACACAGTTGTCATCACACATTACCTTAAGGGCTAATTACATAGCTTCCTCATCTCCCCTTTTAGCTATAACCAAGCCTCGCAGTTTTACGAATCATTAGGTATTAGGCCCCATTGTCCAATCCAGTCAGTCTCTCATCCATGGGCCTTCAGCCCCAGTGTCAACCCCAGTCAATACAGGTCTCTAACACTGGAACAGTTTCCACAACTGTCGGGGCTTCCAGCCCTAGTGCCTTAAACTGTCCTAGCCCCTCCTGGGCTTGGGCTTCTGTACCTCAAACGAATCTCATGCCCCCTTGGGCTCAGGCCTGCATTCTCCTGGGCTTAATTAAGCCTCTGTCTTCTTACTTGTACCTCCAACAGACTCTGCCTCTCCCAGGCTATGGGTGCCCAGGTCCCTGCTTGTTCTTGCCTCTCACAGGCTACAAAACTTTTCTTTCCATGGATTCCAGGTCAGACTGGCTGCTCAGCTCCCACCCTGGGCTTATATCCTGCAAGCTGAGCCCCTCCTGCATCATGTGGCTTCCTTTACTGCCTTCTGCCTCCCCTGCCGCCTGCTTCTTCAGCAGCCTGCCTTCCCTTAAAGTAGCAGAAGCACCAAGCTCCCTGCTACATGGGCGTGTGTGTATATATGCTAGCCTTTCCAGGCCCACCTGACAATTTTTCTCTCACAAGGTTTTCTAATAGCAGAGGAGGCTAATAAGTTTCTTTTTGTGAAAAAACCCCACAGTGGCTAGAATTTTGATACAGAAATAACGTGTTTTTATGTAGCTGCATTTTACAGAAAAAGCAGTAAACATGAGTAACTACAAATATTGTATAGCTGTATTTCTGTAAAGGGCTAAGCTATATTCCTGTTAACTTTCCTGGGGACCTGAAATATGTCTCAGTCTTTTAGCTAACATCAAGTGTTGTACTTGTGGACAGGTCCTAGTTTAAAATATTTCATGCAAAGTTGCTGTAACTTTGCTTACTTAAAGACAACAAAAGCTGAAGTTTCTCCAGGGGATCAGAAGTTGATTTTACTGTTTGTTTTCGGGCAGCTGTCAAGGGTTTTTCTCAAACAATCTTGAGAATATAAGCTGGTGTAGGCTGCCACTATTGTTACAAGCACCATGCACCTTTATCCTGCTAAGTGCAAATTTAATCAACAAAGTGCTCAAAATGCAGAAACACCTGAAGTGTTCACTAAACTCTGAAAAGGGTGGCACTGGGTGGTCACTTAGGGTGACACTGAGTACCCACCAAAACACTCAATTTGCTGTGCACATAGCTGCCAGGACTTCACAGGAATGGCATGGGAATCACTGGGGCCTGGGCACAGGGAGGAAGGAGGACCCAGGAAACTATAGGGCAGTTAGTCTTACCTCGATCCTGGGTAAGCTTTTTGAGAGAATTCTCCTGGCACATGACCATGAGGGGCCAGCGGGGGAGGTTATGCTTAGGGGAATCAACATGGGTTAATTAGAGGCAGGTCCTGTCAGACCAACCTGGTGGCCTTCTATGACCAGGTCACCAAATCCTTAGATGCAGGGGCAGCACTGGACGTAGTCTTTCTGGACTTTAGGAAGGCCTTTGACATTGTCTCTCACCCCATTGTCATTAAAAAACTCAGGGACTGTGGTGTCGACACCTACACAGTCACATGGGTCGCTAACTGGCTGGAGGGCTGCACCCAGAGAGTGGTGGTGGATGGGTCATTTTCGACCTGGAGGGATGTGGGCAGTGGGGTTCCACAGGGGTCGGTACCTGGGCCCGCACTGTTCAACATCTTCATCAGTGACTTGGATAAGAGGGTAAAAAGCACCCTGTTCAAATTTGCTGACACTAAGATGTTGGGGGATGTGGGCACGCTAAACGGGAGGAATAGGCTGCAATCAGACCTAGACAGGTTACAGGGGTGGGCGGATGAGAATAGGATGGGATTCAACACTGACAAGTGCAAGGTGATGCACCTGGGGAGGAAGAACCAGCACCATACCTACAGGCTGGGGAACTCCCTTCTCACCAGTGCAGAGGCAGAAAAGGATCTTGGAGTCATCATTGATGCCAAGATGAACATGGGCCAGCAGTGTAGGGATGCGGTCAGGAAGGCCAACCATACCTTGTCA
>NW_017729026.1:31536068-31539586 GCF_001723915.1 Gavialis gangeticus
TAAGAGGAGGCTAGATGAACACCTTGCTGGGGTCGTTTGACCCCAGTACTTTTTCCTGCCATGGCAGGGTATCAGACTTGATGATCTGCTCAGGTCCCTTCTGACCCTACCAACTGTGAAACTATGAAACAAATTTTTGGTGTTTTAATGAGAGAATTTGGGGGTTTTATCAGAGAATTTGCAATTTTTAAGCAGGGAACACCAGGATCTCTGCTGGTGAGATAAGTGGCAGGACCTGGGCAGAGGAGCCTGCCCAGGGCCAGCTCTGGAGACCCAGCAGGAGGGCAAAAGAGATGGCTGACCTGTCCATTTGACAATTCAAAGCAGGCCACTGCAATATTGCCCCAGTCCTATTTGCACTGCTGTCATGTCTTCTGGTGCCCCCACTCTGCCATGTGGGTTTCTGGATGTGGAGGGGACTGTGTCGGGGGGCAGTGCTCAGGAGGGGTGGGTCCCCCGACCCCCCCCCGATTGGTGCACAGCCCCCCACAGCAACAACAGTGGTCATCAGGTGCTCAGGGCCCACTTCTGGCAGAGCCTCCCCATGGCGCAGCATGGCCCTGGCTGCCTCAGACACAGTGCTACCTGTGCTACATGGCATGGGCCCGGCCTGGCATGGCCTGGGCTGCTCTTCCTGTCACCTGGGGTTTTGGCACTGTACGCAAGAGCTGTGCATCAGGCTGGGGTTGGGCTGGGCTGGCTCCATGGAGGCAGGACACAGGCCAGCCCAATATGTGGCCCCTGCATGCAGTGCCAGGACCTAAGCTGACAGCAAGAGCAGCCCGGTCCTGTCTGAAGGCGCATACCCCTGGGCCAAGCCTGCACTATGGCACAGGGTCTGAGGTGGCTGGGGCCATGCCATACTGTGGGGGGGTGCTCTGCCAGCAGCAGGCCCTGAGCATTGGACTGCCACTGCTGCTGTTATGTGTGTGGGGGGGGAACACACCCCTTCTGAGCAGTCACACCCACAACCCCCCCACAATCCACCCACAAACCCCACACCCACAAGAACCCCCCCCTCCACACACACACAATCCCCTCCCAGCCCTCCTACCCCCACATCCCTACTTACTGGGGATGGCGCCTGGATCCAGGTCACTGCTGCAGCCTTGCCCTGTTCCTATTTGCCACAGCACACTGAGGCAGCATGGTGGAGCTGCAGGGGAAGGGGATAGGCCTAGAGATGCTCTGATCAGATGCCAGAGCATCTCCTTGGAGGATCCAGTCTCCCATTGCTTCAGGCACCGCTTTTTTTTCTGCAGGGTTGTTTTGGTTTTTTTTGATACCAGGATTTCCTGGAATCAGATTTAGAGTCTGTACTGCAAATATGTGGCATGGGGAACATTTTTTTTTCCCAGCTTGCCTCTTGCAGTATCTCAGACTGCTTTGAGATGCCACAACAGGCACGTGCGTGCTCATCTGGACGCACCCTGAGAAGCCAGAGGGGGCAAGGAAGATGGGATCCAGGTGGCTGCTAGGGCATGACTTGACTGTCCCAGGGCCTGACTTGCTACACTTAACTTGTGGAAAAGTCCCCCATCCCCCCACGTAATTGTTTGGAGAACTTAATTCTTTAACTTCATTGCCCCAGAAAACATGTTGTAGCTGTGTTATTTTATGTAACATTTGAAAATCAGTTCCAAATAGCATTGCTAGCAGACCTGTCACTGGTGTGAATGACACTGCTAATATACAGCTGACTGCTATGAAAGTTGGAAATGACTTAGTGATTAAGAGCATGATCCAGTTCCCACTGAAGTCAATGGGAGTTTTGCCACAGACTGCAGTGGGGGCAGGAACAGGTCCTAAATATTGAAAAGGCTGAGAGCTAGAGCTGGAAATAGAAGGCACATTCTATCCCTAAAGACATTCTGAGGCAAAGCGAATCTGACCTTCTGGTCTTAGCTTTATGCCCAAAGGAAAGGGCAGAGGAGGGGAAGAAAGACTATAGTTAATAAGCTTGTCTGTTAATGATATGAGTCATTTCTCCAGTGTCTGAAAAGAAACAATTTTATCTGCCAAGAATAAATTAATGTGGTAACTGCTTTGCTGGTTTAATTACCTTCTAAGTTGAAAGAAAACCAAGGCTTGTTGTCCTCTAGTGCCTCATTCTTCATGAAACCTGTTCAGTTGTTTGAACTAAAAATACTAAGACAGGTGGGGAGAAATTAGGTGCATGTTTCCCTGTAAATAAATAGGGACATTTTAAACTTATTATGGAAACTGATAACGGGAAAATGGAGGGAGGAAAAATCATTTATTCTCTGAAAGGTGAAAAGGAGCCATCAGGTGTCTCTGCCAGAGACCACCTTTTCCAGGAAAAATATTGAAAATTGACCATCTTCCTTTTTCCTCTTAGAGATATTGCCGAATTCCATATAAGTCAGACTATAATTACTAATGTGAAAATGTTTTAAATGAATTGATCTATGGATTATTCATGCCGAGGGATAGTCCTGCTGAACATGCTTTTTTTTTCTTGTACAAGGTATAAAGGAAGATATAGTTGGCTCTGGGTATTCCATCAGACTCATTTTTAAGAATGACATTATTATTATAATATTTTTGTCAGTAAACAGTTTATTTAATGAACTAAGGAAGGGCCTACAGAAAGACTGCTCTACTTGGAAGTTAAAAAGGGAAATTAATTTGAAGTAGGCTGTTGCCCTGAATTTCAAATTCTGCATTTAGCTCCTTGGATAGAAGAAATTATTCAAACGATGCTGGAAGAACAGTTGTGGTCACTAATGAAGAGAGATGCCACTTGCTTTGAGGAGACCTGAGAATTAATTTAACATTGTGCAACAGCTAGGATACATCCTTGGGGATGGAGTTAAAGTCCTCTATTACACCTATTGGAGGTTTGTATGCAGACAGGTATTGAAGAATTCCATTATTTATTATGACCAGGTTATAAAGTACCTGGACGCGGGAGTAGGGGTAGATATCGTTTACTTAGACTTTAAGAAGGCCTTCAATACGGTATCCCACCCCATACTGGTGAACAAATTAAGAGGCTGTGACTGGGATGATTACACAGTCTGATGGGTGGCAAATTGGCTAGAGGATCATACCCAGAGAGTGGTAGTGGATGGGTCGGTATCGACCTGGAAGGATGTGGACAGTGGGGTTCCGCAGGTCTCCGTCCTTGGACTGATACTCTTCAATGTCTTCATCAGTGACTTGGATGAGGGAGTGAAGCGTACTCTGTCCAAGTTTGTGGATGATACAAAACTGTGGGGAGAAGTGGACACACCGGAGGGCAGGGAACAACTACAGGCAGACCTGGACAGGTTGGACAAATGGGCAGAAAACAATAGAATGTGATTTAACAAGGAGAAATGCAAAGTGCTGCACCTAGGAGAAAAATATCCAACACACGAACTGCCTAGGAAATGACCTGCTTGGCAGCACGGAAGTGGACAGGGATCTAGGAGTCCTAGTAGACTCCAAGATGAATATGAGTCGTCAGTGTGATGAAGTCATCAGCAAAGCTAATGCCACTTTATCATGCATCA
>NW_017729026.1:31544586-31545655 GCF_001723915.1 Gavialis gangeticus
AAGGTTGAGAGGCGACCTTGTGGCTGTCTATAAATTCATCATGGGGGCGCAGAAGGGAATTGGTGAGGCTGTACTCACCAAGGTGCCCCTGGGGGTCACAGGAAATAATGGCCATAAGCTAGCAGAGAGCAGATTTAGACTGGACATTAGGAAGAACTTCTTCATAGTTAGAGTGGCCAAAATCTGGAATGGGTTCCCAAGGGAGGTGGTGCTCTCCCCTACCCTGGGAATCTTCAAGAGGAGCTTAGATAAGCATCTGGCTGGGGTCATCTGAACCCAGCACTCTTTCCTGCCTATGCAGGGGGTCGGACTCGATGATCTATTGAGGTCCCTTCCGATCCTAACATCTATGAATCTATGAATAAGATCATTTTGTTTAGCAGCCATAATTGGACAGAAAAACAGGAAAAAAAGTAAAGGAACCGAAACTACTACAATAGAAACATTTATACCTGCAATACCATTTCAGTCCTATTAATCAATATGAATGGTCTTGTAGACAACAGCTAGTATACCATTTAATTGCATTAACTGCTTCATTTATGTATGACTTAGTCACTGAAATGTCTAACAGATGTCACTGCACATCTGTTTCTTAACAATTGTAGAGCAGGTAGGTGGATAGGTAGAACATTCTGATGAAACCATCTGGAGAAGATAGGATGTAAAATAAGCCAATCTAATGGTGTATATCCTCAACTTTAAAACTGAAGTTTCTGATTTTATCAGTCTAAGACTAACTTGACACTCAAGTGTCTAGCAGGGGCTCCAACATGCATCTCACACCTAGTCTGGACCCCCGCCCCTCCCAGAACAAATGCTATTTGTTAATATTTAAATGACTTCCCTTGGGCAGGACAGTAGGTGTGCTAAGGCAGGTGCATCATCTGGGCTAAAGGAACTATTATTCCAAGTGGTCTTTGAGGCGGATGGGATTTGGAGCAATAGGATTTACCCAGAATGGGGATGTGGCTTGAAGTTTAGGGACAGCCTTTTAACAATGTAAAGGGAGTGTGTGTGTGTGTATGTGTGCATGAATGCATGCGCACGTGTGGGGGGGGGGGGGGAG
>NW_017729026.1:31545731-31546401 GCF_001723915.1 Gavialis gangeticus
ACGTGTGGGGGGGGGGGAGAGACCCAATTTTAAGTACAGTTTATCCCAATCTTTAGTCACAATACCCCATTGTTCGATTTGAGCCCAGTCACTAAAATGAAGAGCAGTTACTGCGTGTGTGCCACACAGGTGTAGAAGGTGTGAATGAATCCTCCTTGCTGTGAACCTGGATCACAGGAAAGCAGAGCTGGAAGAGACCTCACAAGGTCACCTAGTCTGGCCCCTTGCTCAAGGCAAGATCACAGCCATCACAGCCAAGTGTCTATCTATCTCACTCTTGAAAATATCCAGGGATGGAGATTCCACAACCTTTTTAGGTAGCCTCTTCCAATGCATGACTACCCTCATAATCAGAAATCCTTCCTAATAGTCCCATGTAATTTTTATTTGCTGCAATTTGAGACCATTGCTCCTAACCCTGTCCCCTGCAGCCCATCTTTATAGTTTCATAGTTTCATAGATTTAGGGTCGGAAGGGACCTAGTAGATCTTTTAGCCCGACCCCCTGCCAGGGCGGGAGAACAACAAAACCCCAAAACAAGAAACGGGACTCAAATGAGTCCAGCCAGGTAGGCATCCAGCCTCTTCTTAAAGACCCCCAGGGTAGGGGCCAGCACCACTTCCCTTGGAAGTTGGTTCCAGCTCCTAGCCGCCCTAACTGTGAAGTAGTT
>NW_017729026.1:31546823-31555260 GCF_001723915.1 Gavialis gangeticus
TTCTTCATCCTCCCAATATATTTGAAAAAGGACTTTTTGTTATCCTTAATCCTGGACGCTAATCCGAGCTCTATGTCCGCCTTGGCCTTCCTAACAGCTCGCCTACAGGCCCGAGCAGAGGAGGTATACTCCTCTTTGGAGATTTCACCCCCCTTCCACCGGGCGTACGCCACCTTTTGGGCAAGCAGGCAGTCCCGGACGCCCTTGGTGAGCCAGGGGGGCTTTTGGACACTCCTGCCCCCCTTGCTTCTTGTCGGGATGGACACCCCTTGGGCCCTGAGTATCGTTTCCTTAAGGAACGACCACTCGTCTTGGACACTGAGTTCCTCTGCCCTCAAGGACCCCAGTGCCTCTCCCACTAATCTCCTCATCTCAATTTATTCTCTCTGTAATCACCTTCTGGCTATTTGAAGACTTTTTTCAAATCACCCCCCCAGTATTTATCAAACCTCCCACCCCTCAGTATTCTCTTTCCAAATTAAATAACCCTAGTTCTTTATCATTTGGCCTTTCTTCATAAGTCCTGTTTCCCAGGTCTCTAATCATTTTTGTCTCTGTGGGACTCTTCCCAATCTGCCCACATTTTTCTTGAAGTGTGGGGCCCAAAACTGGACACAGTACACCAGGTAAAGCCCCAGCAGTGTCAAATAGAGAGGAAGAATCAATCTCCTTCATTTGCAAGTGACACTCCTTCTAATACAACCCAGCATGAAATTTTTTTTGGTTTGTTTGTTTGTTTTGCAACAAGAGCACACCAGTGGCTCATTCATCTTATGGCCCATTGTAACAGCCAGGTCCTTCTCTGCAGTGTACTACAGCCTAGCCAATCATTCCCCTGGCAGTATTTGTGCATGCAGTTATTTCATCTCAGGTGGGAGAGATTGGACTTATCCTTCCTGAATTTCATCTGATTGATTTCTCACCATTTCTCCAGTTTATCCAGGGCATTCTGGATCCTGGTCCTTTTCTCTTAGAATGTCTGTAAATCTAGCCAAATTAGTGTCATCTGCAAATTTGCTAAGTGTGCACTCAATCACATTGTCCAAATCCATTAATGAAGATGTTGAACAATATTGGATGCAAGATAGGTCTCTTCCCAACTAGACAGTGAGTCATTGATGACTACTCATTGAGCAAAATGATCCAACCAGTTTTGTATCCACCTCACGGTACTTTCACCTAGTCTATATTTCCTTAGCTTAATAAGAATGTTATGGGAGACCAGTATCAAAAGCCTTGCTAATGTCAAGGTATATCCCAACCACTGCTCTCCCCTATCCACAGAGCCTGTCACCTTATAGAAAGAAATCATGTTAGTCTAACATGCCTTCCTCTTGGTGAATCCACACTGGGCGTTCCTGATAACTTTGATCTCCTCTAGGTGCTTCACAGTAGGTTCCTGGAGAACTTGCTTCATGATTTTTCCAGTTGTCAAAGTCAGGCTGACTGATCTGTAGTTCTCTGGACCATCCTTTTCCCCCTTATTAAAAATGAGCATCATATTGACCCTTTTCCAATAATCTGGAAAAAATGCAGTTGCCCTTGAGTTCAGATTCTGGATGTCAGTGAACTTCCTGAGATCATCAACTGGTTGGAACAGGCCCTAGCCACAGCGTCTGCTTTTGCACTGCCCTAGAAGCCAGGGTGAATGTCCTCCCCTTTACCTATCCCCCCTAATTCAGCAGCAGGGGGAAAGAGGAGGAGTGGCAGTGGAACTTAGCTCTGCTTTCATGCAGGTCTGAAGCCCAAGGGCTGAATGGCACTGCTCAATAGGGTTAAGGGGAGGAGAGAGAAGAAGGGCAAACAGCAGTGGTATTCACTTCAGAGCTGTGTGAAAGAAGTGGCTCTGGCTCTGCCCCAGACCAAACAGCTAGTGGGCTCAGAGCTCATAGTACAAGAGGCTTCAGTCACATGCTAGACTAGAGAGCTCAGAGCTCAATGTTTTTGTAGCAGACAGCCAAAGAGGAGTGCAACCATGCTGCCAGACCCCCTGGATATGCCCTGGCCACAAAGAACTAGAAAGGATACCAGCCAACAGAATGAAAGCATGAAGAGGTGACAAGGAGGCAAGCCCTTCACCAACAGCAGTAGCAGCAATAAGAAGTAAAAAAGTAGTTTTTTACCTATAGGCTGAGGAACTCCCTTCTCGAAAGCACAGTGGCAGAAAGAGATCTTGGAGTCATTATCGATTCTAAAATGAACATGGGCTGACAATGTGAGGATGCAGTCAGTAAGGCTAACTGCACCTTGTGATGCATGCACAGATGCATCCCAAGGAGGGCCAAGGAGATGATCCTCCCCCTCTATGTGACACTGGTCAGGCCGCAGCTGGAGTACTGCATCCAGTTCTGGGCGCCGCACTTCAGGAGGGATGTGGACAACATGGAGAGGGTCCAGAGGAGGGCCACTTGTGTGATCAGGGGGCAGCAGGGCAGGCCCTACGATGAGGGGCTATGGGATCTGAACCTGTTCAGCCTCCACAAGAGAAGGCTGAGGGGGGATCTAGTGGCTGTCTATAAACTTATCAAGGGGGACCAGAGGGGAATGAGTGAGATCCTGTTCCCCCGAGTGCCTCCCAGAGTAACAAGGAATAATGGCCACAAGTTGATTGAGAGTAGGTTCAAGCTAGATATCAGGAGGCACTACTTCACAGTCAGGACGGCCGGGATCTGGAACCAGCTTCCAAGGGAAGTGGTGCTGGCTCCTACCCTGGGGGTCTTTAAGAAGAGGCTTGATGCCTACCTGGCTGGACTCATTTGAGCCCAGTTTTTCTCCTGCCCAGGCAGGGGGTTGGACTTGAAGATCTACAAGGTCCCTTCTGACCCTACTTCTATGATTTTATGATTCTACCTTAGGGGTCTTTAAAAGGAGGCTTGATAACTACCTAGCTGGAGTCATATGAGCTTAAACTTACTAGGGGTCATATGAGCCCAGCATTCTTTCCTGCCCAGGGCAGGGGGTCAGACTTGATGATCTGCTCAGGTCCCCTCTGACCCTACATCTATGAATCTATGAGTTCAAAGACCAATATACGTGACCTAACAAGCTACAAGACTTGGTGATAAAGGCCATGTCTGTAAGATAGAATATGTGCTAATAACCGGCGGCCCCAGCAGTCAAATACTAACAAAACAAGTCAGGAGGATGTTTGTCTGGTAGTTATAAATCTTATTTTAAGCCTGGGAAAAGAGACCAAGAGGTAATATCAAATCTGTCTTAACTTTTTATATATCTCCTCAGTTACATGAGGAGTTTTATACAAGGTTATATTTTTTTAATATTTTGAAGATGTATTGGTACAGTGCAATTTTAACCTTATCTGTCTCTCCAAAAGGAGCAAGTATTCTATAGTTCTGCCTAGAAAGGTCACTGTGTAAGAATGAGTCCACTCCATGCAAATGATGTGTTTGTTTTTTGTGGGGAAGGGGAAGGGGAAGGAGGGAGGATGGGAAGGGGGTGCTGATTATTTTATTGTTTGTTTGTTTTCAGAAGACTGGGTCATTCACATTCCGTTGAAGAGAGGGCAGGCAGCACTGTATTCTGAAACCAAGGCCCTCAGCCCAATTTTTACTTGACTGATTATAGGTGCATTCTTTTCTTTCAATTCTGTTCACATTGCAGAACCAAGAGAGCTCTGGGGTAGATGAGCTGGCTTGAATTATGCATAAGGAAGCACAGGCAGAGCTGTTAACCAAGTTCCAGATGCTGGGCCAACATCTTTGCTTGGTTACACCTATGCAGCTCTATTGACAAGAATGCAAATACACAGGCACAACCGAACAAAACCTGGCCTGCAGAGCTGTGTACTGTTATGAAGTAGATGGCAGAGCCCAGAGTGGGTCTGCAGGGCTGGCAGTTGTGTCAAAAAAAACAAACGTGCACCAGAAAAAAATGGCATGGTGCACTGCCCAAAACTGGAGTGTGGCCAGCCAGAGCCATACTTTGACTGCCAGGCAGACTGCGTACCTGGACTGCTGCTGCTGGAGCCCCAGGAGGCCCCCAGGTATGGCTGCTCCTACCCCACCCAAGGCAACTTGTCATGCACCAGAGCGTGTGTGCAGGGGCATCCCTCGGGGACAACCAGCAGTGGCACAAATAGGTATCCCAGGGAACACACATTCCTACTCATGGGAACATGCTCTGAGAGCAATACAAGTGCTGTGCCCTCAGCACCACAACCTTCCCTCTTTCCCTTTGTACTCTGTTCTTGGAGCTCTTAACACACCTTATAGCTCTACCCACCTTTTCTAATTAATATTTGCAGCTGACTCCTAGCCTTCTGGCCATTCAGATGATGAGCTGCTGTCTACCTGAACCTGGGGTTTCAGCCTCTGAAGGCTGCACCTCCTTACAGCTAGAAAGCTGAAATTTGGCTTGTTGGTGAATGAAGAAACGGACACATTTCTATGACACATCATGGTCTGAAAGAACTGGGATTTTTCACTGAAAACTCCCAATCACATCTTGTTATACTCACTGTATTGAAGGATCCTAAAATTATTACTGGAATGCGTAGTTCTGGTATCCAGGTTTTAGAAGCCTGACAAATGCCTTACAGTGAAGCCAAAGAAGTTCATGTCGTTTAGTTGATCCAACAGAAGATCATATACACTTGTACATAGACTGCATAGGGAGAAGACTGCTTGTTATTGAGGGGTCTTAAATCAAAGTGGACAAGGGTCAGTGGCTGGAAATTTAAGCTAGGCAAATTAAGACTAGAAATAAGATTCATGTTGTTAAGTGGGGACAATTAAGTATCAGATACTTGAACATATCAAAGGGTGAGGAGATTTCTCCATTACTGGAATTTTTAAAATCAAAACTGAGTATGTGTAGAAGAAAGGTGCTCTATCTCAGTCGGAAGTTATCAGCTTACTGCATGAATTAGTAGGTGAAATGCTCTGTGTTTATGTGTATGATTAGACAAGGTGATAATGGTTATTTCTGGTCTTTATGCGTATGGAATAATCTGTGAATGGTTACTTGCAGTAAATAACTCATCTGTCCTCCATCTGTTAGATCTGACGTATTGGTGTAAGCTCCTAGTACTTTCTACATAACCATCTGTTAGCATAAAAACTACTTTTTATAAGAGTTTTGTTCTCTATCAATACATTCTGGGGGAGCAAGTCCTATATTTGGTGATTTTTGTATTTTCTTTGTATAAAACTGGTGAAGAAAATAAAGGATGATAATCCAGGTGTTGCCCTCTATATGGTACATATCACAGCTATTTCTCACACACATCCACAAACAATTTTATTGATGGCATGCAGCCACTTCATTTGAGCTACTATGTTTTTCAAAGAAATACAAACACTGGGACCACTACTACTAGTGATGACCTCAGTTGCTTTTTCTTTTGCCATTTTTTTAATGTTGTTGCTATCTTCCATAAAAATAACAGTAATAATTTCAGTATCCTGATAAAGCATGGAAGAGGCAGTCTCTACTGTGTGATTTCCTCTTAGAAACTTGAAAGTGTGTGTGTGTGTGTGTGTGTGCATGCACACGTGCTTAATATATAGAAGTGCATGCATGTGCATGTACACACTTTATAAGTTTATAAGAGGAAATCATACACACACATACATACGTAGGTATGTATGTCGTGTATGTGATCTTTTAGAAATGTGTGCGTGTGTGTGTATTGTTTGAGGCTGTTTTAATGCCTTTCCATTTGAGGAAGGTGGAAGTTCAGCTGATTCCTTCCAGAACCAGTTGGGTTTTGCTTAGTTGACATTAATTGTTGGAACCTGAATTCATCTGCCAAAGTTCTGACCCTTCATTTTGGTAAGGATGTCATCTTAACATTACTGAATTATGAGGGAGCTTGGTAAGGAGCTAAAACTAAGATAGTCATGGAAGAAACTACAAAGAGACTGCCAGGATCAAGGAAAACAGGGATGATGCGTAGGGGTGCATGCAGGTGCATGTGGCGGTGTACCCCTGCAAAAAGGCCTGTGGGCAGTCGCCGCTCGCTACCCCACCGCCCCTGTCATGTTGCTTTCCTGAGAGAGGCCATATATTTACCCAGATGCACCTGACACAAACCCTAGCCCAAACAGACGCCAGTATATGCTGACAGCTTTTTTTTTAGCCCCACAGCCAAGGTGTAACCAACAGACAAAACTGTATGTTTTTGCTGGCAATCTTCTGGGTACCATTGGCAGAGAAGCTACAAATGAGCATCACTGCAGATGAGGTGCAGCAGGAAATGAGAATTCTCCTTAGCAAACCCCCTCCCAACCCATACTCTTTCCCTTCTTCTCAGCCCAGAGGACCAGAGAAGACTCATGTTTCCAGGCCCTGATGCGTGGGTTTCCCAGCTCTCCCAGCTCCCACAGCAGTGAGATGAAACCCGGGGACATTCTGTGCCATGGTCAGTGCTGGGTTGTGAGCAACTGCATGGCTTGCAGTCCTGGGCAGGGGAAAGGGTCTGTACAGGGGACTCACCAGGGGCCCCCAGTGTCTCCCTTGTCTGCAGGCTCTGCATTTGCATGCAGGAGGCCCAGTTGTGGACCCTGAGATGCTGGAACCAGGGTTGTCACCTGGACACCTGCAGAGTGCTGGAGATATGTGCATAGATGGTGCCGGCATGAGGATCAAACAGGACCCTTGATGTGGGGTCTTAGACTGGGCAGGTTGGTGACCACCTACACCTACAGTGCTGCAGCACTTGAACAAGCTACCCAAGCCCAGGAACATGCTGTGAAGGTCCAAGAATGAGGTCTACAGATGGTCAGCTGCTCTCTGAGAGAGGTTGCTACAGAGGCATGTGCTGCTACAGAACTGAGAGAGTCAGGATGAGGAGTTTATGCACAGAGTCAAAGACTGCTTGGGCTCCAGCTACAACACCCCTGAGTGGCGCCAGCACTGCCTCCTATGGGGAGACAGTTGTCCTTCCAGGCCAGAGTGGTAGAGCAGACTGCTACCACCCCTCCACCCCCTCCACCACCCAGCTTGGAGAGCCCTGCTGCAGGAACTCCTCCCTGGGGCAATATGCCTGATGGTCTGGGGGGAGCGGGGGGCAGAGGGTGCTAGATGGTGGCCGTTGGGGAACGCTTCACATTGCACATTGATTGGGAGATGCTGGGGTGCAAGGTAGCCCTGGAACATGAGATATGGTGCTTGGGAGAGACTGACCCATGGTCCAAGGAGCCAAGAAGGGATATGGCAGGGCCTAGTCCAGGGAGCAGCATTGCAGGAGGGGAGGGGGAAACCAGGCTGCACAAGACCCAATGTCAGGCCCGTCTGTCAGGGCCAACTTGCTACCTCCAGCCACTGGTACAGGGCCCCAAAGAGAATGGGGGTAGTAGTGGGGGGATCTCCCACCAGGCCACTGCAGGCCTGGGGCTTGCTCCTGGAGAGAGATGTAGCCTTTATGGGGAATGGCAACCCCCTGGACTCTGGTCCAAGTTCTGAAGTGGGCAACTTTCCACAGTATTTCTTCATTATGCACATAGAAAGCTTGGCAGCTGCAAGATTTAATTAAACCAAAGGATGGCAGTTTCGCGTATGGCAATTCCCCCTGTAGCCCCAAGGTTTTGTGTTTGTTAAATGGATCCCCTGCAGCTGCCCTCCCCACCCGCCTCATAACTATAGGGTGTAGCCAGGGTCTTTCCCCACTCTCTCAATGTTAACTGGAAAGAAGATTACAAGTTCTGTAGCAGGCAATGTTGCACAGTTTTTGTTTAATAAACTCATAAAAAGTTCGGCAGGTTCAACATTTGATTAAAATGAGGCATGTCCTTCTCTCATGCTAGATTCTCTTACACCCTCATATGTGCCCCAGGCGGGAGGCAGAGTTGAGAAAGGAAAAGGGAAGGGGGATGGTGTGGGTTGTGGGCAGTGGTGTTAAGGACACAGGGACAGAGGAGCCCAGGGCTGGGGACCCATGGCCCCGTGCCAGGGTAGGGTCACTTGAAGCCTTCTAGCACTACTCATCCAGGAAGGGCTTCCAGTCCCTGCAGGTGAGGAGGGCATCAGCCAGGGCTTTAGGTATCTGGACAGCTTGCTGTGGTGCAGAACTGGGGTGGGGGACTTGCACTTTTTCCCCCTTCCCTGTGCTGCATAAGTTTGTGGTGCAAGGCCCAGTCAATAATTGAAGAGCTTCTGGCAGTCCAGCTGTTTCCCCCTGCCACAGGGCCTCATGAGCCAGGTAGGGCAGGAGGGGCTAGGTCAGGCCCCCAGTGAGGACTGGGGGGAGGGGGGACAATGACATTGTTGACAAAATCAGGGACCCTGGTAGTGTAGCGCCTGCTCTCCATCATCCCATGGAACGGGGAGTTATGCAAGACATGGGCATCATCCTCACTGGTTGCATGAAAGTTGGTGGCTCAGTCATGCCCCAGATGCCTTGGATTTGTGTATGTGTATGCGCAACACCCCCCCCCCCCCCGGGGGCCTGGTTGACGGGGGGCTGGGGTTTGGGGGT
>NW_017729026.1:31555384-31560341 GCF_001723915.1 Gavialis gangeticus
CCCCCCCCCCCCCCCCCCAGGTGTCATGATGACAGGGGGCTGAGGTTATGGTGGTTCATGCCTAGCAGCCAAACAGTGGTTAGCTTACCCTTTTGGTACTCAGCAGTCTTTGGCAGCCCTGGGAGCCCAGAGTCATGGTAGGAGGCATGCGACAACTCCCAGTGCCTGCTGGACTTGGGCTATGCAGGCAGGCAGATTTGGATGCCACCCCTCCCCCTCCCCCCCTGCCTGCCAGGCCTAACGTGTTTTCTGCTTCCTCCTGACCTAATTTGGGGCATTTAAGAGTAGAGCTTGAAAGAGCGCTTCCGTGGCCTTCTTGAATACTTAGTCTCCGTGTCCTATCCAGGGATTGGTTGATTTGACGGATTGTATTTTCGAATTGGATGCATGAACACGATTCCCATTGTTTTTAATGGAGGTTAAATACAAATATCTGACATAAGAAATATACTCACAAGTTACGTGGGATCAAACTAACCTAGTATAATCTTGAACTATGTACCCTAGCTTCTGGAGTATATGTTTAATATACTTGCCAGCCAGCGCTCACTCTACAGTAACAAATCAGAAATTTAGCAGCATCATAAAACAGCAATTATATTTAGGATTTACAAAATAAAGCCAAATAATTCTACCTTTCAGTGCCTTGGGAGATTTTTAAGTGGCAAAACTGTTGGATTTTTTTCTTTTAATCAAGTATGTTTTTAGAATGGAGACATTTCTGCAACTTTTCACCATAACTCATTTTCTAACCTGCTTATTATTTTTGTTGTTTCCTCTGGAATCTCTGCAATTTATCTACATCTTTCTTAAACTGTGGTGCCCACAGCTGAACACAGTATTCCGGCTGACATCTCACCAAGGCTGAGAAAAGTTGGATAATAGAGACATTCCTACCTAACTTATATAAAAAGTGTCAGGTTTATACCCTAAATATTTGACAGAACCTTTCTAAAATGGCATAATGAAATTAAGAGAAAAAACATTATATGCATTATTTATTAACATCTATGTAACGGGGCCTTCCTGGGGCCGGTTAGAAGTTGGCCTGCCCATCTGTTTCTGAGCTAACTGCCGGCCTCCCTCACCTGCCACATCTTATTGGTCAATAACTGGTGTCTTAATTAGGTGGGAGGCTGCCCTTTGGCAGCCCTGTTCTCCTAGGCCTACGTATGCAGCTCTGACGACCCCTGTACTGCATCCCAAGCCTTGCAGATGGCATCCGTATGATGTCTGTAACCCACACCATGGCTGGTGCTTCAGGGTCTCACAGGGACTCTCCCTCCCTCCCTGGAGTAGCAGGTCATTGTGCTCAACCTTTAGGTCCTTCCTTCAACCCACACTCAACCTCTTTGTGATGGAGGACTCACCAGTGTCAGGAGTTGCCCCTAACTCTCTGGCTGAGCCCCCCCTACTCAGCCTGTAGCCCAAACTACATCCTCAGGCATCCACAAAGTGGATGTGCCCAAAGACTGGAAGAAGGCCAATGTGGTGCCCATCTTCAAGAAAGGAAGGAAAGTGGATCCGGGGAACTACAGGCCCATCAGCCTGACCTCTATGCCAGGGAAGATCTTGGAAAAAATCAGAGACCATTCTTGACAAACTGGCTGAAGGCAACTTCCTGAGGGATAGCTAGCGTGGGTTTGTTGTAGGTAGGTCTTCCCTGACCAAACTCATCTCATTCTATGACTAGGTGACATATCACCTGGACAAGGGAGAAGAGATTGACGTCATATATCTTGATTTCAAAAAAGCTTTTGATCTGGTATCCCACGATCATCTTATAGAAAGTCTAGCCAACTGTGGCTTCGGCTACATCACAGTCCACTGGCTGGGGAATTGGTTCTGAGGTCGAACCCAGAGAGTGGTAGTTGACAGAAGTCAATCATCATGGTGCGCCGTGACCAGTGGGGTCCCCCAAGGCTCTGTCCTTGGGCCTATTCTTTTCAGCATTTTCATTAATGATGTGGACATTGGTATCAGAAGTAGACTGGCCAAGTTACCCGATGACACCAAACTTTGGAGTAAAGCATCTACTCTCGAGGGCAAGATAGTGATCCAGGCTGACCTTAATAGGCTCAGAAAATGGGCAAATGAAACCCTGATGGCCTTCAACACCAAAAAATGCAAGGTACTCCATCTTGGGAAGAAAAACCCACAGCATGCTTATAGGTTTGGCAGTGCTATGCTTGCTATCAACATGGCCAAAAGGGACTTGGGGGTCATGATTGACCACAAGATGAACATGAGCCTTCAATGTGATGCTGCAGCTAGTAAAGCGAGCAAAATGCTGGCTTGTATCCATAGATGCTTTTCTAGCAAATCCCAGGATGTCATCCTCCCGCTGTACTCAGCCTTCGTGAGGCTGCAGCTGCAGCTGCAGTACTGTATCCAATTCTGGGCTCCACAATTTTAAAAGGATGTGGGAAAGCTTGAGAGAGTCCAGAGGAGAGCCACGTGCATGATCAGAGGGCAGGAGAACAGGCCTTATGATGAGAGGCTGAGAGCCGTGGGACTCCTCAGCCTGGAAAAGCACAGGATCAGGGGAGACCTGGTGGCTGCCTATAAGTATATAAGGGGTGTACATCAGGATCTGGGGGAATGCTTGTTCACCAGAGCGCCCCATGGGATGACAAGGTCAAATGGTCACAAACTCCTCCAAGACCGTTTCAGGCTGGACATAAGGAAGTACTTTACAGTCTGAGCCCCCAAGGCCTGGAACAGACTGCCACCAGAGGTGGTGCAAGCACCTACTCTGGATTCCTTTAAGAGACCTTTGGACATTTATTTTGCTGGTATGCTGTGACCCCAGCTGACTTTCTGCCCCTGGGGCAGGGGGCTGGACTTGATGATCTTCTGAGGTCCCTTCTAGCTCTAATGTCTATGAAATCTATGAACATGCCATGTATGGCCTCTTTCCCATACATGGGGTTCCTCCTATGTCCACTCTAAGGTCTCTGTACCACACCATACCCTGGGGTCTTCTCATCATCCCCATTATCAATTACTCATGGGGCTGGCCCTTATGCTGCCCTTCTGGCTTACTTCCAGTTCAGCCCTACTCAACATGCCCCTGGGACTGCCCTTCAGGCCTACTCCCTGCTCAGCCCTACTCAGCCCCCCCCTCCCACACACCCCTTCAGGCCTACTCCCATTCAACCCTATTTTGTGTGGGGCCACCTATATCCCTCAACCAGGAGCCTCCTTGGTCTTCGTCTCCTCTGGCTCAGGTGGCCACAGCCGTGCCTGGCCCCACTCCTCTACTGGGGTCTTACACCCCTTGGGCTCAGATGGCCATAGCCATGCCTGGCCCTCATAGCCACCAGGGGTTATTAAGGCACCCTGACCCACCTTTCACCAAGGTGATAGCTGGTCTGGCATTTCTGGGAGACTGTTCCGCCACGAAGTGCCCCACCAGGCGACCCATCCCTGGCAGGGTGCAGTTTTAGGTCATGCCCAGGACCAAGAGCCTCCTAGCCATCCCCATAAGCCCTTGCTCTTGCCCTTGCTCTTGCCCTTGCCTCCACATGTTCCTGCTGTAGCTCAGCCAGGCAATGTTTCTGCTTTGGCTGGCAGCAGCAAACTGAAGCCTTTATATACCCAGTTCTCAAAATGGCTGCAGCCATCAGGCACCTGGTGGCTGCCTGACCCAGGTCTTAAAGTGGCAGGCACCCGAAGTATTAGTATCCACATTGTGTGAGACAGGTCACTAGGTAGATGAACATATGGTCTGACCCAGTAAATGGTGTTTCTTATTGTAACCCTTCTGCCGAGCACCTGCCAGCAGCAACTAGGGCTGGGTTCAATTTTGGGGTACTAAATATGTTTCACCTTGGCTCAAGCCTCCACCCAGACAACATGGAAAACACTAAAAGAATCACTAGGGTGTCTAATAAAGCCAATAACCCTTCCCTCACAGGCAGTATGAACACAACCCCCTGATTTATTACAGAGGCAAACACCAGAACACAACCTAACGGTCAAGAAAAAAACAACACTTTCCTGGTTCGAAGTATATCTATATACCCTCTACCCCTATTGGGGAGCCTTCAATTCCAGGTTTGGTAGTCCAAGAGTGGGGGAGTCTTGACCCAAAAGAGGTTAGTCCCTGGGAATTTGGGTGCATCATCTCCCTTGCCATCACTGACCACTGGGGGGTCTGGTTCCCTCTGCATTGTGAAGGACCCTTCGGTGAGTGGATGTAAGTCAGTTGAGCTGCTGTGGAGCATCAATCTATGCTCCTGTCCTGGATTCCCATTAATGCGACTCTTCTGAGCTGCTGTGGAGCACTGATCTCTGTTCCTGCCTGAGTGGCTGTGGGGGTGAGCTACCAGTTCCTGCCCTGGATTCTCAGTCCAAAACCCACACAGCTACTTGACTTGAAACCCTGATTCTCTATACCACCTGGCCTCAGGCTCTAGCAAGCATTCCAACCTTCCCCCTCTCCTCTACAGAGGGGACCGACGGGAAAAAACAGAGAGAGTCCACCAGCCCAGGTGGCCTGAACCCTAAATAACATTTTTGACCTCATCACAGGGTCCCAATCAAGAAACAGCATCATTGGCACACTGCTAATGCATACCAATCAATTCAAAGGTGGTCAGCACTCCAGGATTTGGCCAGAGTCACTAAACTGGTTTAACAGGTTCTGTTGAGGAATCTTAAGACAACGGTCTGGACGCAATGAGGGAGATGGGAGGTGGTCATCTTCCAGTCCTAGAGGAGGCACAATATACAATTATGTCATACTGAAAATACGATCACCCTTTACAGCCAAACAAGATACACACTTTTGCACTAACACACAGACTCACACACATACACAAGCAAGCACAAACACATGCGCTCACAAACACATGGGCTCACACACGTACACAAGCAAGCACACACGAATACATATGCACAAGCACTCCCCCAAACACACCCAAACACACATGCACACTTTTGCACTAACACA
>NW_017729026.1:31560352-31562275 GCF_001723915.1 Gavialis gangeticus
ATACTGAAAATACGATCACCCTTTACAGCCAAACAAGATACACAGCAACATGAAACCAGAACACACCTTATAACACAAAATGACTTGTACATTTTGGGTGTGCTATATTATTTCTTATGTTCTTAAGACTGAAAGAATTTTAAGTTTTCTTTTCAGGTCTCATCTAAAGAATGTTTTTCTATTTACCCCTCACCTTTCTCTTTCTCCTTAGAGCATCTTTCTCTTTTGGGCCATCAGGCCCCAGCATAATCATGGAGATTCTTGTTTTCTTGACACTGTAAGGAGAAAGTTATTTTTTTATATAAAGCAGTTGAGTCTTACTCTTTGTCCCTAACTTGTTTTATGTTTTAACTTTGTGTGCCACAAAGAAAGGACAAAGAAGCAGTGGAAAGGACACTTGGACTTTAGTCATGTTACTCTGCCCATGCAGAGCAGGGAGACTTAAGTACATGAGCCCAAAAACATACAGAAAAGGAATGCAACAACTCTCCAGACCTACTCAGACCTACTCTTAAATGGTACAGGAGGTGCTATTTGTGGGAAAGCAGCCTTGCAGGTTACATCCAATTACCCGAGAGCTGAGACTGGCATGTTGATTTAATAGTTGGGGACTTGTATAGTTCTTACATTTGATAAGGTTTAGCTATTTTCTTTTCCACTTAATAAACTTTTATATTCAGTTCAATATCCAAATTGCTTGCAGATCAGGAGATGGTTCTTTTAGCACCTCTGGTAAAGGTGAATTTTTCCCCAAGTTTCTGGGTGGGAGTTGAGCCAAACCCTACCAATTTGGACCCAGACATTGTACAGTGGAGTTGCATCATACGCGCATTTAACTTATGCAAATTCAACTATACACACTTGGAAAAAAAAAGAGAGAAAAATAACAATTTAAATAGTGCGGATGATTCTGCCCACCATTCCACTCAATGAGCGTATGCCCCGGAGTGAGCGTGAGATGGGAGATGTGAATCTGCTGTTCCCTCAGTTGGTCTCAGTTCCTGTGTGCCTCTCATTGTGTGAGCATCTCGCTGCACTGAATGTGATTCTAGTGTTTAAAGGTACTTATTTTTGGTACAACATGGCCCCTAAATGCAAGCTAATTACTTTATTTGGTGCTCAACCAAAGAAATGGTGATTTGTTCCAACGCTGAAGGAAAAACTGGCTGTGTTGGACTTACTGAGAGGCGGTATGTTGGTTTCCAATGTGGTGCGTAAATATGGCCGCAACAAATCTAGCATCTGTGCCATCAAGATTTGAGAGAGAGAAATTTGTCAAGCCATGGCATCAAGTGCTCCAATAACTGCTAATGTGACGAGCCAAGTGTGTGATAAGACCTTAGTGAAGACTGAAAAGGCATTAAACTTATGGCTGCAAGACATGAACTGTAAATGTGTGCCTATCGATGGTAACATGTTGCGAGAAAAGGCTTTTAGCCTCTACGCACTGTTCAAACCTCCCGCCAAAGAGGGACAGCCTTCTCATGAGAAGGAATTCAAAGCCAGCCAAGGTTGGCTTAACAGTTTTAGGAGCCACTTCAACCTCAAAAATGTTCAGACTACTGGTGAAGCTGCATCTGCCGCTGAGGAGGCAGGAAAAAGCCTATCCCGAACAATTAAAGAAAATCATAGAAGAAAAGGGCTATTTTCCGGAACAAGTTTTTAATGCTGACAAGACTGGGCTCTTCTGGAAAAAAATGCCCAACTGCACTTACATTTTGAAATCAGAAAGACAAGCCTCTGACTTCAAAGCAGCTAAAGACTGTGTGACTGTGTTGTTTTGTGGCAATGCGGCTGGGCATTTAATAAAGCTGGGCTTGCTCTACAGGGCTGCAAATCCCCATGCCCTAAAGGGCAAGAACAAAAATCTCCTGCTTGTGTTCTGGCAATCAAATAAAAAGGGTTGGGTGACGGCAGCATTAT
>NW_017729026.1:31567275-31574659 GCF_001723915.1 Gavialis gangeticus
TAGTGTTTAAAGGTACTTATTTTTGGTACAACATGGCCCCTAAATGCAAGCTAATTACTTTATTTGGTGCTCAACCAAAGAAATGGTGATTTGTTCCAACGCTGAAGGAAAAACTGGCTGTGTTGGACTTACTGAGAGGCGGTATGTTGGTTTCCAATGTGGTGCGTAAATATGGCCGCAACAAATCTAGCATCTGTGCCATCAAGATTTGAGAGAGAGAAATTTGTCAAGCCATGGCATCAAGTGCTCCAATAACTGCTAATGTGACGAGCCAAGTGTGTGATAAGACCTTAGTGAAGACTGAAAAGGCATTAAACTTATGGCTGCAAGACATGAACTGTAAATGTGTGCCTATCGATGGTAACATGTTGCGAGAAAAGGCTTTTAGCCTCTACGCACTGTTCAAACCTCCCGCCAAAGAGGGACAGCCTTCTCATGAGAAGGAATTCAAAGCCAGCCAAGGTTGGCTTAACAGTTTTAGGAGCCACTTCAACCTCAAAAATGTTCAGACTACTGGTGAAGCTGCATCTGCCGCTGAGGAGGCAGGAAAAAGCCTATCCCGAACAATTAAAGAAAATCATAGAAGAAAAGGGCTATTTTCCGGAACAAGTTTTTAATGCTGACAAGACTGGGCTCTTCTGGAAAAAAATGCCCAACTGCACTTACATTTTGAAATCAGAAAGACAAGCCTCTGACTTCAAAGCAGCTAAAGACTGTGTGACTGTGTTGTTTTGTGGCAATGCGGCTGGGCATTTAATAAAGCTGGGCTTGCTCTACAGGGCTGCAAATCCCCATGCCCTAAAGGGCAAGAACAAAAATCTCCTGCTTGTGTTCTGGCAATCAAATAAAAAGGGTTGGGTGACGGCAGCATTATTTCTGGATTGGTTCCACAAGTGTTTCATTCTGGAGGTCAAGTTGTACCTCGAAGACTTGACTTTAAAGTGTTGCTGATTGTAGACAATACTCCTGGCCACCCTGAGGCACTCCAGTTTGTGCATAACAACATTGAAGTCGTCTTTCTCCCCCCCAATACCACCTCCATCCTGCAACCTCTTGACCAAGGCGTAATTTGCTGTTTCAAGGCCACGTACATGAGGCTTACGTTCTCATGGATACGTAGCACTATGGATGCTGATCCCAATCTTAATGTGATGGAGTGTTGGAAGTCTTTCAACATTGCCGATTGCATCACTTATGTTGCAATGGATGCAATCAAGCCTGAAACAGTCAATGCATGTTGGCGAAACCTATGGAAAGAATGTGTGAATGATTTTAAGGGTTTCCTGACCATTGACAAAGAAGTGAAACACATTGTTCAGATGGCCAGGCAAGTGGGTGGTGATGGCTTCGTTGACATCCTCAAGGAAGAAATTGAAGAATTAATTGAGGGCCATAGAGAAACAATGACTAACGAAGAGTTAGAGGAACTGATAAAATTGTCTAAAGAAGACGAAGATGATGACGACAAACAGGAAGAGCCAGCAAGTTGGAATCTTCATAAATTTGCTGAAATGTTCCAAGCAACAAAACACTTGAATGATTTAATTTCTGAATACGATCCCTCTATGGAATGAAGCCTCATAATCACATGTAGTATTACGAACGATTTGAGACCATACCAAGAAATGTTTGAGCAGCTCAAGAGACAACAGCGATAGTTGCCAATCACCATGTTTTTCAAGAAAAAACAACCAGCAGCAGATAAGCCTACACAATCAACTTCTCAAGCTGAACCAGAGCCAACCACTTCGTCTACGACTCACTCTCCGTCACCCAAGCCTGGCCCATCGTCTTCTGGATCAACATTAAGCCCTGATGACCCTCAAATAGTGTTGTGAGGGGAAGAGGAAGACTAATCATTGGAGTGTGTACAGTGCCCATCTTCATCGTCTCATCGTTCATCATACGGGTGTAGACTAGCAAGAATATCCAGGATGAATGGTGAATGTTCAGGTTTACTGTTTTCCTTTTTTATTCTTTCATTCTTCTGTTTCTCTCTCTCTCTCTGTCTCTCTTTTATGTAATTAAAAATACTGTAAAATTATATTTTGCATATGTAATCTTTATTATATACATAAAACCATGTAGATGTACTGTATACTGTACTTCATGGGCGATTTAAGGGATTTTCAAGGGTAATTTTGACTATACACGATTTTTGCCTAACATGCTGACTTTAGAACCTAACCCCTGCATAAGATGCGACTCCACTGTACTTACTGTCACTAAGGCCTGGCAGAAGGGTTAGAGCTGGGCTAACAGGTAAAATATAGAAATCTGTAGACTGATAGCCTTATTGGGTATATACCTGTGGCTGCAGTGTGACCCAGCTAGGACACTACTGAGCATGCTCCACACATCTGATCCTGTCCACATGCTGAAAACTTGGAAATAAACTAGTAAGGCCACTCTGGGGCACCCTTCTGGCCATTCATTAGGTATTAGTCTCAGGTGTGTTTGAAAGGGAAAGCAGCTACTAAGGTGGCAGTAGTTGTGCACTGGAATAAAGCTAGCAAGCTGGCATGTTGCAGAACTCAGGAGGACCCCAGAGTGATATCATTAGGCTACTTCTATATTTTTAGTGTGCATATGGGAACAGCTTTGCAGGGTGTGCTTGGTAGCATCCTGGTCATGACATACTGCTGTTGAGAGATTTTAAAGAGATCTTAGCAACAGATATTTTACATGCTGCTCCTGGGCGGATCAGTATGGGGTCCTCCTGTGCGGAGCCATCCAGCTCACTGTGCCCGACCACCTTCCAGGCTTTGAGTGACTCCCAGGGGGCACTTCACGTCTGGCCGACCCCCTTCCTGGAGCACACCCGCAAGCCTGAGGGTAACAATGCCACCACCCAGGGTCTGGACTGATCCTGGCCCTGTGCCCCCTGGGAAATACAGGCCTAGTAGTCCTTGAGGGTACTCGACCCACTGCAAGAACTAGGGGTGCTTCCCTCAGTCTGAAGCCAAAACAGTGGTCTCCCTTAGTCAGCTGGACCAACAGAACCCCAAGGCATAATCTAGACCCTCTTTCAATAAGTCTTCCACACTAGGTACGGAGGAGAACTTTATTTATTACCAGGAGTAGGTTTGGAATAGGGTACAATATCAAAGAATAACCCTTAGAGCAAACAGTGGCATAGTAGCCTTTGATCACGCATCTGAGTTACTGCAAGCTATATATCTAGTTAGATGTCAAGTAGCTTACTCACAAGTATCATCCAGAGGCAGGTGGAGATTCCCTCTGGAGGCAAGCAGTTTATTGAACATGAGTTTCAAGAGAAAGCGAGTTTCAGATGGTTCCATTTCTCTGAGTCCTCATCATGGCTGCTACCCCTCCTCCTGAGCAGTCCTTAACTTATGACCTTACTTACCTGATACAAGGAAGGCCAGCAGTTGTTGGCTGCCACCCAACCAATTTGAAATGCATGACTGGTTGCCAGATAGACTGGCAGATTCTCTACTCACCCCCAGTCATGATGTCACTGCCCAGAACAATAGGGAGGTTAAGCCCCACCACCCTCAGGTGTGTGAGGCCAGTCACATGGGAAAAGGGAGCAGGTTCCCCCTTCCCTCAGGAATGTATCCAGCTCAGGTTACAACTCATGGTTACCTGAACCAGATGGGGCAGGGGTGCCTGCCCTCTGCAGTAACCATGGAAACCAAATTGTCAGATTTAGAGTGACAAGTTCCATTTATTTTTAGCAGCATAAGTAATACTCTCTTCTGTAGTCATTGAAAGTACCATTTTACTCTGAAGTTGGGAAAAATGGCACCACCTGCTCCTATTTGCCACTTTGTTTCAGTTGACGGTATAAACAGTGTGGCCTCATCCAGACGAGTGCGGCCTTGTGGTATGTGGTGTTTTAGAAAGGATGTCGAAAAGCTTGAGAGAGTCCAGAGGAGAGCCACATACATGATCAAAGGTCAAGAGAACAGGACTTATGAGGAGAGGCTGAGAGGCATGGGACTTTTCAGCCTGGAGAAGTGAAGGCTCAGGGGTGACTTGGTGGCAGCCTATAAATACATAAGGGATGTGCATCAGGATCTGGGAGAATGTCTGTTCACCAGGGCACTCCAAGAAAAGACAAGGTCTAATGGTTATAAACTGCTGGAAGACCATTTTAGACTGGACGTAAGGAAAAACTTCTTTACCATCCAAGGCTCCAGAGTCTGGAATTGACTCCCCCCTCAGAAGTGGTGCTAGCACCTACTCTGTATACCTTTTAAGAAATGCTTGAATGCTTATTTTGCTGAGGTGATCTGACCCCAGCTGACTTCCTGCCCCTTGGGCAGGGGGCTGGACCCAATGATTTTGTGAGGTCCCTTCCAGCCCTAATGTCTGTTAATCTATAGATAATAAGCCTGATGGCAGAGTTTGGGGAGAGACTGAGATGGCATTCTGCCACAGCTCCCAAGGATGTGAAAGTGGGCAACAGATTTGTGTTTTACTGGTAACCTGAGGAACATTAGTTAACGCTAATCAAAGGGTATGAACATATGAACAATTAATCCAAGGGTAAAAGGGTTTTATTGGACATCAGCTGCATGGCTGGGATACTAGAATGCGCACAGTCATCTCCCCCTTTTTCATTGATGGCAAAGCTAATTCAGTTTAGGCTTTACTTACTATAGTTTTGTGCATATGAACAGTTACCAGGCCTCATAGTAAAAATAGATAAATAAATAAATAAACTCATTTTTATCACACAGCAAATTGTCTGTGTCCATCCTCCGACTTCAGGACATAGACAATTTGCTGTTAGCTGAGAAGAGCCCAGGCTGCTTGGTGGAATGTTCTGAAGTGCTTGAAAAGGATTTAGATGTCATTCTGTTTAAGCTCCAATGTGTCCGGGTGACACAACACTGCAATTTATTTTCAGCTATAAAGACTGAGACACTATCTCTGAATGGGGATTGAAAGAAATGTGTTTGTGTGCATTCTGAAGTATGAAAGGTTACACTAAGGCTTTTTATTTAAATACACACATGCATCGTAGCAACAATATTGCTGCCTAAAACTTAAACAAAAGTTGTGTATTGTAGTTGAAATAATATTTGCTGGATTTTGTACTATTTTACAATGTTTTCTATGTGCAATAAATATTTATTTTTTAAGAAAACTGTATGGGACTATCTGAATATTTACTGGGAGCTATTAGAACCTACTTATGAGAGTTTTACATATAATAGCCTTGAGGTTTAACTTTGGTTAGTACTTTTTAGAAGTCCTGAAGAGCTAGAACTGTGACCTGTGCCTCAAAGAGTTAAACTGAGGTGCAGAAAGAGTCATAGTATAGCTCAGTATTTCCTGGCCCCGTTATAAATTGCTAATGAGTTTTGTCAGACCCCTTACTGTTACAAAAGCTAAGACCATCTTAAATGTCATTAAATAAACGTTAGTCTATAAATTCTATTCAGCTAATCTATAAAGGTGCATATCTACCCTGCCTTCTGATTAAATAATTGATCATTGAATTAAGCTTAAATTACACTGGTTCAAATTCACACTGGAGGAGATGAAGGCAAATCATGCACAAGGGGGATTTCTTAGATGCATAGAAATTCAAGGCTAGAAGGGGCCACAAGAGGTCACCTTGTTCATCCCTCAGCTCTGAGCCAAGGTAACCCCTCAGGGATGATGGAGGTATAGTTGTTTTTTTCCAAACTGATCTTTAAAAGCTCCAGTTACAGGGACTCCACCATTTCCCTGGGTATTTTATTCCACTATTTAACTGTCCCTATAGGCTACAGCTAGAACATTTTTTAAAAACCATCTTAAATCTCCCTTGCTATAAATGAGCAGTCAGACCCAGCCTGCAGAGCCACTTCATCAAGCTAGCCAGGCTACCAGCAGGTCAGCAGACACTGAGAAAGGGCATGCAGCAGTGTAACAAGGCTGGGTGCCCTCTGCAGCTGCTACACACATGGGCAGTCATAATGTCTGGTTGCTGTCATGGCTGCTGGAGTGATTGCATGATTGCAGCAACGATCTTTTTTTTCATCCCCACTCCATCAACCCTCCAAATCACCCTGCCCTAGCTATGCCATAACAGAAGGGCCCCCAGGCCCTTGTGGACATAGCCATCAGCAGCAGGACGATAAATGACGCTTGTGTCTACACTATGCTACTTAGTCTATTTGGGCTACCACCTCTTGTCCTGCCACAGCTGCTGTCATGCTTGCTGGTCCTGCTGTAGCACCGCTGTCCCCACTGTTGTCCCTACCTCAGCTGCTACTAGTCCCACCGCCACCACCTCAGGTCAGATCCAGCCTGTGAGGAGCTTCATGGACCAGATCTGGTCTGGGGCACAGGGTGTTTGACATCCTTACTGTAAATTAAAACTTCATATCCTACTTCCAGGGGCCAGGGAAGACAATTTATCACTGTTCCTTTTTGTCACAATCTGTTATGTTCTTCATTTTTCCTCCCCACCTCCCCCTTTTTTTCTTTTCTTGTTTCTTCAACTTTTCATCCTACCTCTTATTTTCTAACCTGCTTATTATTTTTGTTGCTTCCTCTGGAATCTCTGCAATTTATCTACATCATTATTAAAACATGGTGACCACAGCCAAACACAGTATTCCAGCTGACTTCTCACCAAGGTTGAGTAAAGCTGGATAATTACCTCCAACACATGTACATATACACATTATACCTCCATGTGTATAGATGACACATCTGTTAGTATATCTCAGAATGACATTTTGCTTTTTTGCAACAGCATTATACTGGGCATGTCTACATGTGCATTAAAATGCTTTAGTTAATGCACATTAAATCTAGTACCTCTGAGCTAGACATAGACATAGCAAGGCTGCTCCAACATGCTGTGAATCCAGTACGTTAGAGCAGACTCAATTAATCAAGTCTGCTGGAGCACGGAAAGTAATGTGCTCCTGCAGCCTCGAGTGTCATGTGCATCAGCATCCCTGCACTGAAAAATGGTGGCAGGGCACTTTAAACTGAAGCTTGTTCAATGAGTTTTAGTGCAAATAACCCCACCGCCATGTTCAGTGTGGAGATGCTGATACATGTGACACTTGGGCACTTTTAATTAGTTCGGCTCTCTAATTAAAGCACGCCCCACCCCCCCACCCTGGCTACCAGAACACGTCTATAAATGCCCTCTATTGTGAGGTATTAGGAAAATGCACACTAGCCTGTCTCAATGCATATTAACTACAGCGCATGGTTTTTAAGTGATGCTTAATGTTCATTAGCCTATTCTAGTGTGCATTAAAGAAATAGCATATTTTAATGACACTTTTTAATGCACATTAGAATAGGCTAATGCACTTCAGTGTGTATGTGTAGACATACCCACAGTTTACTTTTTTTGTTCCTCTCTAGTGGTTACACCACTTGTAGAAATTTTATTATTCTG
>NW_017729026.1:31579659-31581485 GCF_001723915.1 Gavialis gangeticus
ACCTCCATTGTGAGGTATTAGGAAAATGCACATTAGCCTGTCTTAATGTGGATTAATTAAGGAGTATGGTTTTTAAGTGATGCTTAATACACAGTAGTCTATTTAATACACATTAAATAGCACAGTTTTTTAGTGATGCTTTAATGTGCACAAAAATATTCTCATACACATTAAAGTGCACGTGTAGACACACCCACTGAGTCACATTCACTAGACCCCTTTATTTGCCTATCCAGTTACTCCCTGTGTTATATTTGTTTATTTGATTTCTCCTTCTTAAGTACTTTGTGTATGTTTTTACAGAATTTCATTGTATTAATTTCAGACCATTTTGATACTTTATCAAGGTCATTTTTAATTGTAACTGTAACCTCTAGAATGCTTGAAACTCCTCCCAACTTGGTGCCATCTGCACATTTATGAGTCTACCTTCTGTTCCATGATCCACGTCATTAGTGTCTATGATATCTCTTTCTTATTACCATATTACCTTCTAGCAGCTTATAAATTGGTTGTTTAATTATCTGTTCCAGTATCATACCAGATATCAAAGTGAGGCCAACTAGTCTATAACATCCAAGATCCTCCTTTTTAAAAATAGGCACCTTAGGCCTATCATCCACAAGTTCAAGATAGCTGCTAATGGCTCAGAGATTGTTTTATGCTTGTCCACATGGTGACATCTTGGCATGTCTTGGGTTCTATTTTACTAGCTTGGTATTGTTTTTGGAAATAGCTTTTATCTTAAGGTTAAAAACATTGCATTGAATCATGAAAATTGCATGCATACATTTTCTCATTAATGACCGAAGTCTTATTATTCTGTTAGACCAGACAGCTTTTCTAGACTCTGAATAGTAAAAGAAAATCCCTCTTAAAAGTCTTAAAGAAACAGTAATAAAAGAGAACAAAAAAGGAAGTGTCAACATTGATAATAGAATCATAGAAAATTAGGGTGGAAGGGACCTCAGGAGGTCATCTAGTCCAACCCCCTGCTCAAAGCAGGACCATCCCAGATCATTCCAGCCAAGGCTTTGTCTAGCTGGATCTTAAAAATTTCCAAGGATGGAGCATTCACAACCTCTCTGGGTAACCTCTTCCAGTGTTTTGCATACTACCTTCCTCATGAGAAAGTTCTTCGTAATATCTAACCTAAACTTCCCATTCTGTAACTTGAGACCATTGCTCCTTGTTCTGTCATCTTCCACCACTGAGAAAAGTCTAGCTCAATCTTCTTTTGAACCACCTTTCAGGTAGTAGAAGGCTGCTATTAAATCCCTTCTCAGACTTCTCTTCTCTAGACTAAATAAGTCCAGTTCACTCAACCTCTCCTCATAAGTCATGTGCCCCAGACTCCTAACCATTATTGTTACTCTCTGCTTTCTGTAGTGGGGGGGCTCAAAACTGAACACTGTACTCCAGATGTGGCCTCACGAGTGTTGAATAGAGGGGAATAATTACTTCTCTTGACCTGCTGGCAACCACTGGTGATGCATAGGGGATGCATGTGGGTGCACGTACACCCCCTGAGCATGGGGGTGCACCCCCTAGGAAAAGGCCACCACTGCTGGTGGTGCCTGCAGATGATCGCCGCTCACTAACCCCCCACCCCCTCACTGCTGACACTGCCGGCAGCGTCTGCGGGTGGTCTGCGATCGTCAGGCCCGCTGCTGTCCACTCCTGCACTGCCAGCAGTGTCTGTGGGTGGTTGCCAACTGCCGGTCAGTGCTTGCAAGCCCCCACATTACCAACAGTGCCGTGGCTGCCTGCAGTAGCTCCATGCTTACTGCCGACATGCTCCTGCTGCCACCAGCACTGCTGCCACC
>NW_017729026.1:31586485-31600729 GCF_001723915.1 Gavialis gangeticus
AGCCCTGCCGCCCCCTGCAGGAGCCCCCCATGCCCCCCCCCCCAGCCACTGGGGCACGTGGTGTTCATGCTGGCAACACTCCTACCAATGCAGCCGAGCATGCCATTAGCCTTCTTGGCAAAAAGGGCACACTGGCTGTATTCAGCTTATGATCCATTGTAACCCCCAGGTCCTTTTCTGCAGAGCTGCTGCCCCCAGCCTGTACTGGTTTGGGGGATTGTCCTGTCCCAAGTGCAGGACTTTGCACTTATCCTTGTTGAACCTCATGAGATTTTTTTTGGACCAATCCTCCAATTTGTCTAGGTCACTCTGAATCCTAGGCCTAATCTCCAGAGTGTCTACTACTCCCCCTAGCTTGGTGTCATCTGTAGACTTGCTGAGAGTGCACTCTAGGGCATCTTCCAGGTCATTGCTGAAATGTAGGCTGCCTGATGTGAACAGCCACTTTTGCTATGGGAACAAAGTTTTTTTAATATAAAATGCCAGAGTGCCTTACAATGTATCACTCAGTCTTCCAGAATAGGTTCAGTGCTGCTGGTCTGGATCAAGAAATCAATATTTGACACAATATTTTAACTGTTAGATTCTTGCTGCTGTCAACAGGAGGATTGTATGATGGCAGAGACCTATGGAAGGTACTTTTATCTGAGGAATGATTGTGGGCTATTGGGTGGATAATGCAAGGTGGTAGACTGCTGCAGCCTTAATGGGAATCTGTAGTGAAGCAGAAATTCAATTCAGTTTGGATCTATATCGTATCTTCTCTTCCTCCTGAACATGCTTAATTCTGACATTTCCCTATAGGAGTCTGACATTGATTTTTCAGTACAAAAGGCTCATAATGTATATGGGCTAATCAGACAAAATGTTAAATGAAGTTGAAGACAATTCACTTTAAAATTAGGATATCATTAGAGTGATGTGGTAACCATGATGGTCCAGGAAATATGTGAGTGTCAAATGAGATCTGAAGAAGGGTACTTTGTGCTCCAAAGCTTGTGTGAAATCTCTTCCAACCATGAAGTCAGTCTAATAAAGATATCACCTCCAAAAATGTCTTTGCCTCTCACTTCTTAAAATTGTCCATTTGATAACAACTATGCCTAGTATCTTAATAGTTACCCTTTGTTCTGGGCAAGTGTAAAGCTAAACTATTTTCTCAAAGTTTTGCCAAAGTACTACACAAAACCTCCCAGCTTTGCAAATCCATTAATATTTCCCCTTTTCTCAAAGTTTGATCAATAGTTAACCAGTTTTGTAGCAGGGAATATATGTGTGAAGAGCAAGGGCACTTTTAGAAATCCATCACATTTTTTCTGATTTTTCCTTTCATAGTCTGAAATTCTGTAAATTTCAGAATTTGAACAGTTGACTAATTTGCATGTGTGACTGTGTGTCTGAGCTACTAGCTGATACATGCAGCTAAAACTATAGAATTTGTACTGAAAGGAGAGAGGCAGAATGCTTTTATGAAAGCTTTCCCTACAGAATATAAAGTTTAGGGTCCCAATCTTCATCTCTGAGGTACTTAATGACCTGTATCCACAGCATCTAAAAGATCATCTGAAGCTTTGGAATGAACACCATGGTCAATAGAAAAATCAAAAGAACATTAAACTATAAGAAAAAATCTTCTTACTGCAGAAAACAGGTTTCTTGAGGTGCGGTGGTCTGAGACTATGGAATGTTCTCCCACAAAAAGGTCAAATTTGGTACACAAAGTGGTGATATTTGTGATAGTCTTTACATGTATCAAATGCAACTTTGACCTTGTCATCTCCTCTAACAAAAATACAGCAGCACATACCTTAAAAAAGAGTGCACACTACCAAAATAAAGGAATTCACTACAAATGTTATTTCCCCTCTATTGGAAGGAAGAAAGATAACACTGGCCATTTACTCTGGAAGGCACTCTGATATTATGGTGGTGAAGGTAGTAAAAAGAAAACTCATAGGTTACATCCCTATGAGCAGGGGTGTGTGGTTACTAGGGGATAAAAAGCAGCATCACAAATTTGTGTTGCTGCTTTTTGCCCTGGTGCATACCCCTGCACATGAGGTTAGCATGGGGGAAAATGCTCCAGGTCTTACCTGGGGTCCTGGGAGTCACCCAGGCCAGCAGCAGCAGCTGTCCAGCAGTAGGTAGCTGGACCAGCAGCCAGAGCCTGGCTCTGGCTGGCCAGGATCCCGGTCCAGCGGTGCATGCCCCTGCCACTTTTCTTGTGGCTTTTTTTTTTGACACTGGGATTTCCCTGTGTCAAAAAAACCCTGCCAGACTGCAAAACTGCAGTGCAGCAAATGGGCGCACATGTGCTGTGTGCAATTTGCAATGCTGCAACTGGGTTTGCGGTGCCACAAACCACACATGAGAGCTCATTTGAATGTGCCCACATAGGCTAGAACAGGGGTCATTTTTGGGCAGAGTGCCAAAAACACCTGCAACCTGGACTTATAAGATGTTGATGTGCCAGGGGCAGATTGTGGGGGAGAAACAAGGGGTCTGATCTTTATAGCACTGCTCACCCAGACCCTTTCCCTGAGGCGTGCCTGTACCCACTGCCAGCAACAAGCTGGGCCAGGGCTTTGCAGACCCTGGTGCAGCTGCTTGTAGCCTCCTGGCAGCCTGCCACAGTTGGCCTGGGCTCTGGGCAGGCCCCTGCTGCCTGCCACAGAGCCCAGACTGCTTTCAGTAGGCAGTGGGGAGACTGCAAGCAGCTGCACTGGGGTCTGTGGAGCCCCAGCCTGGCTTGTTTCTGAAGGTGGGTGCATGCACACCTCAAGGTGGACGGTGGGAAGAGGCCAGGGCTGCATTGCCTTGACAAGGATCCAGTCCCTCATGGCTTCTCCGTTGTCTTCCTTGAGGCACGTGTGCCAAGCAAAATGCCTTTGTGTGTCATGCTCTGGCACGCATGCCTGCCCCTGGGCTAGAACTTGTTTTTTCCATGACAAGATAACAAAATATGTATCCCATTAAAGCTTGATCCCAGAAAATCAAGGCCAAAATAAATTAATGTTTTTATTCTGTAAGGCCCTATTAGCCACAAAAAGCTGCTTTATATTTATCTTGCGCTACTATTGCTCAGGACATGGAAAATCGTATTTCAAGTTTTCCCACTGTAAAGTAGTATCATATTGATGCCTATTAGATCTTACATAAGTCTGCCTTTTTGGGGGGGAATCAGTCAAGGGAAAAGCTAAAGAGAAGTAGGTGATTAAAAGCAGAAGGTAGGAGAGGCAGTCTGCATAAGATATGGCAGGATAAAAGAGAGGTTGGAAGGCAAGAGGGGCATACAGCACTACCTACAGTGTTCAGAATTTGCACTGTTATGGGGGTGTTGATTTACATCAGGGCTATCCAACTGGTGGCTCACAGGCCACAGACAACCCGTGAGGGGTAAATTTGCAGCCCCCACCTCATGTCCAGTTGTTGCTACTGCTGGGGTCCCTGGGCTCCCCGGGCTCTCCATCCTCCTCCAGCTTCTGCTTCCTTTCCCTGCCCCTGTGAGCAAAGCATAGTGAGAGTAATGCAGGGCTTAAGAAGCCCATGCAGCATGCATCCCCCAGCCTCTCTGAACCTGGACAGCTCTGCTTTACAGGGAAGTTTCTCTATATGAAAATAAGGTCTCCTAGTAACTAGGGAGCCTGGGTAAACACATGAAGTTCTGGTCTTGGAGTCTGGCTTTGGAGGTACAAAAACTTAGCAAAAGACAAGGCCTTTGAAGAATTAATAACCACAGGCTGGTAGCTGAAAAGCAAGGTGTATGATAATAGGAAGATTCAGAAACTTGACTGGGGAAAGCAGATACGTACTATGGTAGCAATGGATATGCAGTGAAATAAAGAGAGTAAAATGGTTTGTTGTGGATCTTGCTGCAGTGTAGAACAAGCTATAACTATATGCTATTTCATACAAAAGAGATGGATTTACTGTTGACATATTGAGGTGATTATAAATGTTTAACGTAGAAGCAAAGGTATTTTAGCATTTGTAGGTAGCAATATGACTAGTATATAATGGCTTGAAATGAAACTGAGTCTTAATAAATCTGTGCATAAGAAAGTAAGAACTGTCTGGAATGCAATCAAGCATTCTTGGTTCTAATCCCCTCAACTGCAATAGACTCTGTGTGTAATGTTGGGTCAAAACATTTGGATTTGGGGGTCAAAAGTTGGGCACCTAAATGTATGTCTAAATAGTTAATAAATGGCATGCATTTTAAAGAGACAGCGGGCATGTCTACACATGCATTGATGTGCTTTTTCTAATGCACATTAAATTTAGTACCTCTGATGTGAGGTACTAGATTAATGCACATTAAGCTGTGCTAATGCGCAGTAGTGCATTTGAATGCTTTTTTAGTGATGCTTAATGCTCAGTAGACTATTTGACTGTGAATTAGCATGTCACAGTTTTTTATGTGATGCTTTAATGCTCAGTAAAATAGTCTTTTGCACATTAAAGCGCACGTGTAGATGTTCCCAGTGAGGACTTGCAACTCCCACTGAAGCTGTACATTATTTTTTAGTCCTTTGCATCTATATGGTCACTTTAAAGTAGCTGCCACTGTTCCTGAAAAGGGGCTATTTCCTTTATATCCATGAGATCTCCTAAGATGAGAGGCAAGTAGCAGGACTCCAGAAAGCTGTGAAATGTTGGACACTTAAACCTATCACAGACCTAGATTGATTGATGTTCAACTTGGACCTCTGGTGAGAAACTTATACATTTGTGAGAAATAAAAAAGTGGCAAGCTGCTACTTTAAAATGGCAGTCTGCTAAGGGATTTCAAATTTTAGCAGTACAGAGAGGCAGATTGATTAGTGGGGAGATTTCAAGAACTTTGCCTCCTATCCCACCTAAACATACCTTGAGAATAACCACTGTCATAATTGTCTGGTCATTCTCATTTATAATGGGGAACAGAATTGACTGGAGAGAAAAAACATATCTGAACATCTCAGACTCTCCACCAGTCATGGTTGATTTCAGCTTCAAAAGTAGGCAAAGTCCAGGGTACTGAGGAGTTAGTTTACTTAGAAATAGTTTCTCTATCTTTAATGAGTGCTTTGAGGGGTGTTTTTTGTTTGTTTCAATGTGAAAATCAAGCATTGATTAAAATTAAACACCATATTAACCAACCTAAGTCATTGCCACTCTCAATTACTTTGCAGAAGTGTGCTATTTAGAGAAAGTGAACAGTTTATATTAATTACTTGTATGTTATGTAGTAGCAAAGAGCATTCTTCCCATTCTAATGCTTGATGCTCCGGTGCAAAATAGGATAATTACCTCACATCCAGTGCATGTTAGCAAAGTCAGCAACTAACTTTATCTTTAGTTTACAGTATGGTGTGGGCATTGAAGGAGAATTTTCTCTTCAGCAATCGGCTGTGATATTTTGCAAAGCACTGTGGCTTTGAAATTTTAATCTAGGGGTAACTACTGGAGTATATTTGCACTGTATTTTCAATTAGCTTATCCTTTTGCTTTTTCAATCAGGTCACATATGGCATGTGTAGACGAAATGGGGGCCCTAAATTGAAGTGGTGGGTTTTTAAAAACACTGCTTCAATTTAGGGCCCTTTAAACCCCTGTGTTGTGCACACACCTGAACTGTCTGCCGGTGGGGAGAGAGGGCGAGCTGCCAGTGGGTGAAGCGGTCCCTGGGCTGAAGGGTGGTGCAGGGAGCTGGTGCTTCCCTCCACTGTAGCAGAGGATCCCCCCACCCCAGGTGGCACCTGCCTGCAGGCATCCAGCTCGGGCGGTCCCGGGGGGCACCACAGCCATGGAGGGAAGCACTGGGTCCCCGCACTGCTCAGGTTGGTAGGCAGGCTCCAGGAAAAAAAAAAAGATCACTTTTTGTTTTGTCTTGGGTGGAACCTGTCTTCCTGGGCTGCTGCCAGGCTGTCTATATAGGCTTCCTGCATAGCCCCTGAGCTGCACGGAGCCCGGTGCTTCACTCCACGACTGTAGGGTAGTGAACTAAAACTTACTGCACCCCAAGTCATTTAAGGTGCATTACACCACTGAATTTACTACAGTAGCTGGAATTACTGCACAATATGCCACCGATGCATGCAAACACCAACACCATTAAAGCAGTGCAAAACCATTTCACCTGCTTTAAAGTGTCATGCACACATGCCGCTTGTTTCATCTACACATAGCCATAAGTACTTTAGCACTTCTACTTGGAAAGGAGATATAATAACTCTTCCTGCTTTTCTCCTTTTAAAGTGCATTTATATTAAAGTGAACACTAGTGTATTTTCAGTTACAATGGCACCACATGAAGATTAATCTCCTGGGTCACTTTTGCATGTGCTCCAACGTGGTCTGATTACAACATGTCAGAACAGACTCAATTAATAAGAACACTCCAGCATGCTGCGTCTCGTGTATTCAGCACTCTGAGTTTCAAAATGGTGGCAGAGGTGTTTTAACTAAAGTTCATTTGACAAGCTTTAGTTAAAGTGCAGTCACTGCCACTTTGAAATCAAGGTTCCTGCCAGGCTGTGTGCATGCACAGCCATGCATGCTTTAAAACCATGCTGTGCACAAACTTATTAATGTTGCTCACCCGCCCGGAGAGGAGCTGGGCTACAAGCTGGGCGCGGAGCACAGTGGAGGCACCAGGGCTGGGGTGGGACACTTACTGGAGGTAAGCTCAGGCAGCAGCTCCTCCTCAAGGCCACGTGCTCCCCAAGGTGAGGCGGGGCAGGGGCTGGGGGCAAGTGCCGGGGAACTGCTCCACTTCCCAGCCCTGATGCCATGTGCCTCCTTGCTCCCAGAGGCATGGCGAGGCGGGGCAGGGGGGCTGATCGCGGGCTCCGTGGGTGCCAGGGAACTGCTCTGGTCCCCAGTACTGATGCCACATACCTCCTTGCTCCTGGAGGCAAGGTGGGGGCTGGGGCTAGCACAGTGTGCTCACAGACTGAAGCTGCGTGCTCCCGGACCACTACAACTTAGAGGTAACATTGTTTGAAATGTGGGATTCTGAACACACAAGAAGCTGTGGGCATTTTAATCTGCAGAGCCACTCTGATTAAAACGCCTCCCCATCCTGGACCATGTTTATAGGCACTCCTGGTTTCAGATGTGTGTAAAAAATGTAGATGAGTTGGGTGAACATGTCTTTGAATACTGGAATATAAAATAACTGAGCTTCATGAAATATAGCAATGCAAAAAAATGTACGTAGAACAGAACTTAAACAGTTTTTTGAGGTTTACCTTGTCACATAGTATGTATATATAGCTTTTTCTCTAATGATAAAGGATATTTATATATCAAAAGGTACAAATAATCATCATCTCAAATTCTGCAAAAAATGTTAAATCAGAAACTTTTCTGTTTAAATGTAATGGCAGGATTTTACATTGCTAACAATTAATTGGCATGATAGACAGAACGTTGCTATGAGATTCCAGGGTACTTTGACAGTCCATCATGACAGGTTGGAAGTTCTGATGCATCCTCTTTTAAAATTGGTAAATGTAAGATTTTATGTAAACATGAGCGATATAATCAATACAGTGATTTTTTTTTTTTGGTCTTACCTATGTTTATGTTGTTGTACACTTTGGGTTTTCAATGTGCCAAAAACCTTTTTATTGACCATGCATAGATGCATTGTGGGAGCGGTCTAAGATGAAGCAAGATGTTTTGGGCATAACATTTTGAGTTTCTGGCACCCAGGAAAGATGTTTAGCAAGCAATATGCACATTACCTTTTCATAAAATGATTAGTAGAGAAACAGTTAACAGTCCTGCTGCCAAAATGCATGTCTGTAGCAACACTTTGAGAAGCACAAGGCAATTCACAGTAATCCCCAAAATCATTGCTTTAGGCTGGCTGCAGACTTAGGAAGACAACTCTACATCAGTTTACACTTGCTTTTTGTTTTCAAGATGGCTTTCTTACTCCTGAAGCAATGCAGCTGTATTAAAAACATTACACCTTCAGTCCTGAAGCATGAATTTCTGGCTTTTGGTGGGCTTCATGAAAAATTCCACAGAATGGGATGTTATATGGAGTATTGATCATGGAGCTCAAGGGTGCCTATACACGTGCTCTGATGCATTCTAATTAGAACGCATTGGAGCAGACTTAATCAAAATCTACTGGAACGTTCTAATTCGAACGGTCCAGCATGCTGCAGCATCATTTGTATTCAGTGTCCCGCATTTCAAAATAGTGGTGGGGGCATTTTAATTAAAACTCATCGAACAATCTTTAGTTAAAGTGCCCCTGTGGAAATTTTGAAATGCGGGACGCTGAATACACAGGACACTGTGGTGTTTTAATTAGAGCAGCTGTCTGGGAGCCACTGTAATTAAAATGCCCCCTCTCCCCCACCTCGGAGCACATGTATAGACAGCTCAAGATGCTAAATGCCTTTTGAATGTACTTGCCATTTACTTAACTTCCCTGGCCCTTCTAGAATATTTTAGAAAAACTTGCCAAAAGCAGAATGCCTCAGACAATATTTGAGTCTGAGGTTTGAGTGTTTTTGATCCCAAATTGAAACAAGTCTCTAGACCTTATTCAGGTAATTTGTCACAGAAGCATAAAGGAGCTTCACTATCTGAATTATTAGTGGCAGTATAGAAGGCCTTAAAATCTGCAAAGATATGTACTGAACTAAATAGATTCAATAACGAAGGTTTTGGAGGATAGAGTAAACATCTTCTTGGTACTAGTTTAGCAGGAACATGTTTCATACTAAACAAGTTCATACTTCTAATGGTGGGATTTGCTACCTTTCCTGACTGTACTGAAACTGCTGCTTATCTGATCCCAGAGAGATGATGAAAGAACTATCGGCACCAAAAGCATAGATAGATTTATGTTAAAAGGGAATAATTTATCTTTTGAGATTAGAGGAATCATGTAGTAGCAACAGAAGATTTGCAAAATAAGATTTTTAAAAATTGGGCGCTTATCTTAAGTAAATATCTGGAAGTGCAGCTACTTGCAACAAACCACATATTGTTCTACCCCTTCAGTTCATTATGGCAAAAATACTAAATACCATAAAAATTGTAACAGGCTTAAGGACAAGTGGTCCCTGTTTTTAAAAGCATCATTTAAAAACCAGTTTTACAGAGCAGTGCCAAAGAACTGAAGCGAAGAGTTTGTTCTCAGTGTCAAATACATCTCAATGATTATATGCGCCATTTATATCAGGGGAAGTGTCATGCTGGGCTGAAGGGAGCTTCAGTGGCTTGCAGTCCTTGTGTGTGTTCCCTGCACAACAGCATATTTTATCCACTGGAGATATTTTACCAAGGAAAATAAAAAGGCAAAATTGAAATAATGCATAAGTGATTTATATACAATTAAACATCCATATTTCACATTAATTGACTTACTCTGGCTTTGTTAGGTTATCTAAAGCAACAAAAAATAACAACAGCAGCAAGGAAATGGAAACAAAGAGAAAACAATTGTTTCTATATTAAAGGTCTACTGTTGTTCAAGACCCTTCACTAGGTGAAGGCCAATTACCATATATTTTAAATTATGGACTACATTATGGAATACTCCTACATGTTGCTGAATATAAACCAAAATAGTAGAATATGCTCAAACAGCAAACTCTAACAGTCTGTATCACTTCCATATGTAGTGGGCAAACAACCTATAAAATATCCAGGGCAGCAAATGGGGTATTTTAGGGAGCGTAGCTAGCTGCAGATCCCAGACTCATAGACAAAGGACTGGTGTGCAACTTTTGGTCTACATGTTGGCTGCTTGTTCGGTTTTGTTTTGTTATTTTTTTGCAGCGTTAAACTGTCTGGACCCTGAAAAGGCAGCATTACACAAGTCGATGTTTTTTTGGCTTGTTTAAGGGCTGTGAGGCTTTGACTTTGTTGATTTAGATTAGCTGGGGTATTTGAAAGAGGTACCAGTAAGCACTCCTTTTAGCCTAGAACCAAGATATTGAGAGCACAATAAATTAAAACAACAAAGGATGTGACAGGAACATAAATTATTTTGATGCCTGTTCACCTATGCTAGCTGCCAGGGTAATAAACAGAAGGAACTGGAATTGCTTATTGATGACTATAAAATCCACCAAGATGACATTGCTGAAACTTGATGGGAGAGTCTCACGACTGTAATGTTAAAATGGCTGGTTATGACCTATTTAGGAATGACCAAGTGGGCAGAATGATGGAAGAGTAGCACACTTGTCAAAAAATTGCACCACATATTTTCCATGTCAGGACAAATTGAAAGCAAATGGGTTTAAATACCTTACCAACCATCAAGGAGTACCCTATATCAAGCACAAAACGGGGCACTTCGTGGCTGCTACAAATCATGCTAAAGAATAGAAGGATTGGCTCCTTAAAAATATGTGTGTAGGAAGAAAAAACCTACCTTATCATGAGGGACTTCAGTCTGAGTGACACACGTTGGAGGTTACACGCGGTCTGTACTGAAACATTATTAGAATTTCTAAAAATAATAGATGACAATTTCTTAACTCAAAAAGCATTGCCTGTAATTCCAGGGAAATTTTATATTAGAAATCATCTTGAAGGACTGAGAAATTGCTCAAAGAACTAAAAATTAGTATTAGCTCAGATACAAGTGATCGTGACTTGATTGCATTTGTTACGGGCAACCAAGGCAAAATCCAAACCAGTGATATATAACACATGCTCATGTGCACACACACACAAACACACAAATACTAATGCCGTATAATGGCCAGTTTCATACAGCTGAAGATAATTATGAGACAAAGCAAACCAGTTGTGAAAAAAAAGTCTGAAGAGTTCCCAATTCTTATTCATATTTTACTACATACCCCCAAAAGACACTTAAAAAAAATGCTGAGGAGGAAAGCTAAAATCAACTATTAAAAATAACAACACTGAAGCACATTATACAGCAAATTAAAAAAAGGGGAAGTTGATACTAATGAACATAAATCAGAAACCATTTATTTTAGAAAACTGATAAGGGAAGGAGACATTTATGGCCAGCAAACCTAAGGAAGTTAAGTACATTAGGAACAATAAAAAAACCTAACGCTGCCATAAGTCCATCATTAGAAATGGTAGAACTGTTACTAATGCAGGACACTGGTTAATAACTGTTTCTTTCTTGGTATTTGGGGGAAAGTACTGAGGAGGTCATCGGGCGATCCTGTCTTAAACAAGAGGTTGGATAACATGACATCCTGAGGTGTCTTCCATCTTTATTTACTATGATTCTATATCATATTATGACTACAGAATAGTTTCCAGTATTATACTGACTCAGGAGGATGCTAAGTAGCAGCTATTGTCACCAGACAGTTTAAAATCAACAGAACAGTGCCACTGTCTGAACACAGACCTGGGCTGTCACCTACTCCCAGACCCATGCCACCACTTGAATGCAGCCATACATTACTGCTGAGCCCTGGAGCTGTGCTGCTGCCCAAATGCTTGATGCTGCCCCCAGGCCCTCATTGCCACCTAAATGTGGACCCATGCTACTGCCCAAATGCAGACCCACTGCAGTTGCTGCTTTCCCTGTGGATCTAGCCCAGGAAGAGCCCTGATGTTCTGGATCTGGCCTAGGGTGAGTCTGACACACCAGATCTAGTGTGTCCTCTTGCATAATATGGACCATAGACCTCCCCCAGTTTAATTCCTGTTGGAAGCGGAGCTTCTCTTTCAGAATAAAAACCATACAATCTTCTTTTAAAAAGTACCCGTGTGGAAGAATCCACTACAATCCTTGCTATGTTGTTCCTTTTTTTAAATTTTACTATTAAAAAATCATTGTGCACCTTATTTCTAGAGTAAATTTGTCTTCAGTTTCTGAAACTGGATCTTGTTTTACCTTTGTCTAGCAAACTGCCAAATTTCTTTTCCCTGTGGTCAGTCTTATGAACTATGATGAAGTCAGACATCTTTCATGAGCTACATAGATTTAGCTCCTGGAGTTCCTCACAGTGTGTCTTTTTCCAATTTCTTCATCGTTTTCATGGCTCTGAGCCCTCCCCAGTTTATCAGTGCTCTTCCTGTACTGTTGATACCAGAGCTGGTTAAGGCAACCCCCGCTTAATGTTGTTTCCCTTAGCACTATTTAGCTATAATGCTCATTTTAAATTGATACCTGATTTCACTTAGTGCTCAGCAAGTTTCATTATAATGCTTGTGATCGCCATCTTGGGTCATTAAAAACAATTGCGGTTGCCATCTTGGGTCGTCAAATACTTTTGGTTTCGCATAACGCTCGCTTCAGTTAATGCTCAGTTTTTCAGGAACCAATTAAGAGCACTAAGTGGGGGTTGCCTGTATACAGTGGCAGACTCACTAATGCCAAATCTAAAGGTTATAGATCCTTCCTACTAAATATACCCGTTTATACATCCATATTACGCTTTGGACCACAGCGCTGTCCTGGAAATATTTCAGAGTTACCGCTGAGGACCTGCTGGCGAAGGCCATATCTACCTCAGTCCAGGGACCCCAAACTCTGTGGTAGGCCATGCCCTCCCAACTTCCACCGGCAGGCCAGATGTTTCACACTTCACACACTAGCTAACTGCAAGATATCTATGTCTATAGGATGCATAGCTGTGGTTTGTAGTAGACACATATACTTTAAAATAAAATAAATAATGTTCCATGAATGGAAAGATATGGCATTTCCTAACAAAAGAAATGAAGGCAATGAGGTATTCTATAGATCTCCATTTTCTCTGCCTGCCTGGGGAGAGCAAGTGGGCAAGGGGATGGAAGTGGTAAGAAAGTAGATGCTTCTTAACATTTTTAATTTCTCTGTGCCTGTTTCCAAAAAGATAAATAAAGAGTAATTTAATTCACTTTCAGATTTCATCTACATACCTTAAGAATTCTCAGTGTTACATTATTCCTTACTGAATATCCTCTATAGTATGGAAAGTTCTGAAGAAGTCCTACTGGTACAAACAAGTGTTAGAAAAGCACTTGGCAAAGAGGAACTACACAGTAGTTCAATTAACTTTTGGGATAATAAGAAAACATGTTATCCTATGATATTTGCTTTAGTTTTGTTTTGTTTTTTAAGAAAAGCATTGACAGTGACCTCCAAGCCCAAGAGAATTAAAGCTTGAGATGACTTTCACTTCACATTCTTAAATAAGATTGAAATATGTATTAAAATGGCATCAGTGTGATGTTAATTCATTAGCACACTTATTCTAGGAACACTAGACAGCATGGAAATGTGACATTTGTTTAATGAGTTTGCTCATGAAACCCGTAGGTGACAGTTTAATGAACTGCCTGTGCTTTCAGTGAGAGTGGCAGGAGAAAGAGAATTTTGCACACCTCTGTGACAGAAGGATGTAGATTACTATGGTTACTGACTCTGAAACCTCTGTTCCTTGACAACAGCACATTTCCAGCAGCTAAAACCATTTTTGTCTCCTTCGAAAGGTTTCCTCCATCATCTTGGTCTGTCGATGAAGTCTACTTTTTAAAACCATAATTGCTCAATTCAGCACAAAATTTTATTGTTAAATAAAATGAATGTTGGGCCAGTGAGATGTGGTGGAATGGCAACACAGAAAAGGGGAAGTGTACATTTACAGATGTCATTGCGGGACCCCTGGCACAGCTTTACAAGCACTTGTGGTGCTCTGGTGTGGTGCCAGAGGACTGGAAGAGGGCCAACGTAGTTCCCATTTTCAAAAAAGGGAGGAAGGAGGACCCAGGAAACTATAGGGCAGTTAGTCTTACCTCGATCCTGGGTAAGCTTTTTGAGAGAATTATCCTGGCACATGTCCACAGGGGGCCAGCGGGGGAGGTTATGCTTAGGGGCAACCAACACGGGTTCATTAGAGGCAGGTCCTGTCAGACCAACCTGGTGGCCTTCTACAACCAAGTCACCAAATCCTTAGACACAGGGGTAGCAGTGGACATAGTCTTTCTGGACTTTCGGAAGGCCTTCAACACTGCCTCTCACCCCATTCTCATTAAAAAACTGGGGGACTGTGGTGTCGACATCTACACAGCCAAATGGGTTGGCAACTGGCTGGAGGGCTGCACCTAGAGAGTGGTGGTGGATGGGTCATTTTCAACCTGGAGGGATGTGGGCAGTGGGGTCCCCCAGGGCTTGGTCCTCTGTTCAACATCTTCATCAGTGACTTGGATGAGGGGGTAAAAAGCACCCTGTTCAAATTTGCTGATGACACTAAGATGGGGGATGTGGGCACACTAGAAGGAAGCAATAGGCTGCAATCAGAC
>NW_017729026.1:31605729-31607486 GCF_001723915.1 Gavialis gangeticus
GTCACAAGCTGGCAGAGGGTAGATTCAGATTAGACATCAGGAGGTGCTACTTCACTGTCAGAGTGGCTAGGATCTGGAACCAACTTCCAAGCGAAGTGGTGCTGGCTCGTACCTTGGCGGTCTTTAAGAGGAGGCTAGACGAACACCTTGCTGGGGTCGTTTGACCCCAGTACTTTTTCCTGCCATGGTAGGGGGTTGGACTTGATGATCTGCTCAGGTCCCTTCTGACCCTACCAACTATGAAACTATGAAAAAAATCAGTGGCACACTGACCAATCCAGCTTTCTCCCTCATGCCCCAATGTATCAGGGTCTTACTTTTAGGGGAGAAAAGGACATCCTTTAATCTAGCTTTCTCTTTCTCTCTCTTTAAAGGTCTGATCCAGTATTTGCTGTACTCCTTGGGATGTATGTCTTGATCCAGTGGCTCCTTTCCCGTCCTGCTGATTAAATTTTATCTGGTTTAGCATTCCCAGTGAGGAAGTAATGTTGCAACCATTTGTGCTCTGTACTTGTGCAAACTTGAGGTGAAGGTTTCTCAACCCTTTCTTGGATGGGGATATAACAAGAGATGCATGATTGAAGAAGGAATTTAAATACTATAGGTTTTCCCTCTGACGCAGCTTCCAGTGGTTCCATATTTATCTCTGTAACCTACGGCATGCTATAGACACACTTTGGAGCTGTTTCATTTATAATAGCCTGGATCTATTCCCTTTTCTGGATGGACATCAGTCTCTTCTGAGTAGAACCAACCATTGGATGGCAAATGTTCTTCAGGAAACCAGGTTCTGGTACAGTTAGGTTTTTTTTCCTTATGTGCCTATTCTACACATGTACACAATGGAGGCAGTGTCCCAGCTGGGCCATTTCTGACCACACTTCATCCACTGACAGCCACCTGCAGAGGTGGATCCAGGGGGCGTGCAGTAATGCAATTACTTTGATTCCTGGATTGCCAAGAGTTTAAAACCAGCTGTCTGGCAGTGGTAGCAGCATTTCTCTTCAGACAGCAGAGACAGAGTCAACTGACTACATGGCTCATTGCAAACTACCTGATTCCTTCTAAATGCTTCATTCCACAGATGGTAATACCCCTCTCTCCTTTTAAATGGTCTTGAAGTTCAGCTAATCAAACTAACTTTTTTTTTCTGCATTTCTGCTGTCTGTTAGCTGCTCCTGGTAACAGCTCATTTTCCCCAGCCCTGCCGACTCTTTTTAACACTTGCTAAAACATTAAATCAGGTGTAAAAGTAATTTTCAGTGAAGCACTGGATGTACTGTCAAGATGCTCAAGAAGGCTTGATTTTGTTTTATGAATCTGAAAGAGATGTGCATTTAATTTTAATGACTGCAGCACTAATGAAACAATGTACTTTATTTTGCCTAGTTTTTCATGTTTTTATATATGCTATATGATATAGCAAATTAGTGCACATTACAATACATTTATATTTGTTTTTGCTCCAATCTTAAGCTGGAGAATATTAGGCCTGTGCAAAGTGGCTAGTACTCGCTTTGGATTCGGGCAATTCGGGGGACAGTGATTTGATTTGGTTATTTGAATCACTGTCCTGAATTGACTCAGACGAATCTGATTTGGAGATTTGGCTACCATCAAATCAGCTGAATCTCCAAATCAAACAGACCCCACCCCCACCCGCTCTCCCAGCCCCGTCAAAGGCTGCCCTGCCTGGCTCCACCACCCCAGCACTTAAAAAAAAGCAAAAAGCAAAAAAAAAAAAAAAAAAAAAAAAA
>NW_017729026.1:31607521-31639129 GCF_001723915.1 Gavialis gangeticus
AAAAAAAAAAAAAAAAAAAAAAAAAAAAAAAAAAAAAAAAGCACCAAGCACTTACTGGCTCCTCCCAGGTTGGGGGCTGGGGAGCGATCCCTGTTGCTCCCCACTGCATGGGGGGGCTCTTCCATGAGCCCCCAGGGGCCCCAACAGCCACTGCAGCAGACAGTGAGTGCAGAGTTTTTTTTAAATTTTTTTTTAATGTGCTTGGATGCTGGGTCTGCACAGGGCAGCCATTGATGGGGCTGGGAGAGCGAGCGGGGGTCAGCAGGTGCTCAGGGGGGCTAAGGGTACAGGCAAGGGATGGGGCCTGGCGGGGGTACCCCATGGTTCCCTCTTCCAGCCTTCAGCCCCCTCCCCCTACTTACTGGCACAAAGCCCAGGTCCAGCTCCCTGTGGTGGTGAGCAGGGACTGCCCGAATCTCCAGATCTTCTCCAAATTGATTCAGAGGCTTTGAATTGATTTGGACTTTTTTACTGGTCTCCCAATTCAGTTCGGATTCAGAGATTTGGCTGCTGAATCAGGCCGAATCTCCTTCAGATCAAATCAGCAACCGAAGCTTCGCACAACCTTAGATAATATGGCTCTAGTCCCCTAGCTTATTAGTAAAGCTTCTAGTTTCTTTTTAGTTTGATAAAAATATGTGTTGTGCTATATGTGATGATGCACCACACCTTCTGCACCCCTCTCTTCAAAATGCTAAATCCATTCATGGCCATTTGTACACTCCAAACCAAGAAGATTGCTGGTGAGGCTGTCCTGGGATCATCTCCACTGACTGCTCTCAAGCATGGTAAAAACTAAAGGTCTCAAGATTAGCCACCAAGGAACCAAGAGCCATCTAGCTCAGGGTCTCAATACGAGCTCACCTATAAATACCACCAGGATCTGGTACCACCAGACCCAGATCCTGTTTGCTGCTTGATACTAAATAAAGAGTGGCTTCTGCTCTCCTGAGTTTCAGGACTCTAGCTCTAAAAAACAGTTGTTTGTAGTCATTTATTTTTATCTATCCAGTATGTCCTGAGGAGACGTTTAAGTAGTCTATCAGAGGATAACTGAAGTCATGTTGTTGTTGTTTGTTTAATCTCCCTCATCATGTCATGATCACTTCTGCTATCCTGTTCAGGTGGTTGATAATACAGCCTTAATACTACGCTTCTTATCAAGCATAGAATTTGAGTCCTGAGAGGTTAAACAACGTCTTTTGTTTCAGTTAAAAATGTTACCTTGCTTGATGCTATAATTTAATGCAAGGCTGTCTACCTGGCAGTCCACAAGTTGCATGTGGCCCTGGAGGAGGTTAACCTGGGACCCCTGGGATCCCAGTCTCAGCACTGCTACTTTAATTAGTCTCTTGCTTCTGCTGCTGGAGTCTCCAGGTTCCCCCTTCCTCTTCCACTTCCTGACCTTGCTCTTGGGGGCAGGGTTGGGCAGTGTGGCTCATGGGGCTGAAGTAGCCCACCACTGAGCAGCTCGAGAGGGGCCTTTGGACAATGTGCAGTGCAGCAGGTAGGCACTGTTGCAGTGTTGGGGTGCACAGTGTGGTGGGGGTACTGGTACAGCACAGCATCGGGGCAGGGTTGGGGGGAATGCAGTCAGCATGGTGTAGGAACACTAGTGTAGGGAAACTCGCTGAGCTCCCAGCCACTCAGAAGTTAAGACAGCCCTGTTCTAACATACAGTGCTACTCCTCCCCTGAACAACTTGCTCACCCACTCCTATATAAAACTATATCCTGGTATTGGAGTGTCCCGTTGATTTTTCATCCTTTCAGCAAATGTCCAAAATGCCTATTCTATCAGTATCATCACTTAATGCCCAGTTTATTCACCTCATTTTTCAGGTTTCTTGCATTTATATAGAAGCACTTATAAACTAGTCCAATTGCCTATTTTTGCTTCCTAACTAGGATTTTATTTGTTTTGACTTTTCCTCACTATCTTCTATCTTTGCAGCTTCTGTTCTTTCCTATCCTCTTTAATAGGATATGGAGTTTTTATGACATCTCCCCAAGGAATATGTCAACCCAAACTATGTGCTCTTCTACACCTGCCCCTTCGCTTTAGTCTTTAAAGAACTTTTCTAAAACCTTTTTAATTATATATAGCAGCAGTCTGGTTCCATGTTGGTTCAGGTGGCATCTGTCCTTTTTACACGATTGTTTTATCTACGCTTGAGACTGCAGCTCTGCCTGTATTTCTGGCTCAGGGCACAACACTGGTTGCATTTTCAAGAATACTCAGAACACATGGTCATTACTACTCCCTGGGTAAATAGGTAAGACGACAAGCAAACTCAATCCAGCAAGGAGGACTTAACTCTTCCTTAAACACAAATCCCTTACAAGCCACCTCCCACTTGTTTTCTTTCTGCCACTTGTTATATAATAGCTTTTATATTCTGTAGTTTGATATTAGACCTGGCCCCCCCATTAAGGCATCAGAATGACTAGAAGCAGTGACTTCACATGGCCAGCACTACCCATCAGACAGACAGACAACAAACATATTCATTTACCTTCCAGGAACAAGGATCTACTGCTTCCCACAAACTAAGTCTTTTGCAGACTCCTTGGCTGGTTGTTCCTCTGTTGTGGGGATGCCCCTAGCAGCTTCACTTGGATACTGTTGGGTTTGGAATGCATGTGTTGAAGCTGGTGGAGAATGGCCTGAGTAGGACATCTCACCCCTGTGTGGGAAGGGTAGATGCTTCCTCCCAGATGCAGACTTTGAATCCATATTCCTTGCTGAGGCTGAGATAAATCTTTTGTTTTGACACCAGAACTCGTGTCAACTCTCCTAAGCCCTTAGTTGCTTTTTGAGGGACTAATAAGAATTTCTGCTATAAACTAGGAACTTATTTGTTGCAGAGGACACTAGAGGAAAAAGACCTGAGGTAGATCAGAGCAAGCCACCAGTGCGGTCAATCCAGGAGACAGGTAAAAGATACTCTGGCTTCTCTTCAGACTGCACAAATCTTTCACCTTGTACAGGTCACTAGTGAGACCTTGTTTGGAATACAGAAGAACCTGGATATTTTCCGGGCATAGATTTCTGACTCCCCTGCAAGAGAAGGGGCAAGTAAAAGTACAAAGTAACAAAGGTATACAGCCCTGCAGCAAACAACTCCAGCTCCAGCTGTTACCTGCAGCTTTTATTTCAAAGGGTGCCACCTCATTGATCAGCTGTGTAGGAGTCACTGAGAAGTTCCAGCTGAGTGGAGAAGCAGCACCCTTTGAAGCGAAAGTCACAGCAAGCAGCTGGGCACCTTGTCTTTGATTCAACAACTTGCTGCAAAGTGAGTGAGTTGCAAACCGCCCAGACATGAATAGTCCAGGTTCCACTGTACACTGTACAATACTTGTATTGAAACTGGAGCAAGTGCAGAGAAGAATAGCTAGGATCATCGGGGGAACAGAAAATGTATTTTATGAACAGAGACTAAAAGTGCTTGATTCATTTAGTTCAGCAAAGCAAAGGCTGATAGGGATACAAGTGGTCTTTATATTCATGGGACGGGCTAAACACCAGGTTAGGGGTGAACAATGTTGGCACAAAACAATCTTGTGGGTAAATTGGACGTGACCAAATTCAGGCTAGAAATCAGAAGGTGATTTTTAACCATCAGAAGCTAGTGGAGTTATTATGAAAGTCTTTCATTAGTAGGGGTAAGAGAGCCAAGTCATTTCAAGATTGAGCACATTTTCAGTTTATAAACTGAGTGGTATAACATGGCTGCCTATAATAGCAGTACTTGGACTCTGATTCTTGTAGAGATCTATGCTCCTAGGTTATTTTCATATAAATCTTAAGTACTACTTAATAATTTTATTTACATTTTGTTAAGCAAGTATTAATGGTATGTACCTAGGACGTGACTAGTCAACAGTACTATCACCTTTATACCAGAAGCTTGCTAGTCTCAAGCAAAACCCTGGGTTTATAATTATTGCTCTTTAATACTACTTCGGGAAGCAGTCTTTCATTGTGATGGTAAATAAGGTTTCCTTATAGCCATCCTTACTGAGTTTGAGTCATGGGTGTTCCATCACAGAAGAATAGATAATTCTGATGTGCTAGTACAATAGTCTCACTTGTTAAAACAGACTTCAGTTCCCAAGGCTGTGTGTGGTGTGCTGTCAAGCATGTAATGGGCCACTCAATTTGTCTTCAAATGCTAGCAGTATCTACTTCTTTATTGTAATGTGCCATGTGATTCCTAGAGTTTGATATGAGCTATAAAACTGCAGATTGTGTTAGAAAATTACACTGCAGGAACAGACTAGAATCCACTAGTCTCCTTTCTTGTCTTGAGTGTTCTGTACTGGATGCCTCTAAGGAAGGTAAGAAACCCTTTTACTGAAGCTATCCAGCTGTGCAATACCTTGGGGTGAGACAGATAGAGACCTTCTCTCATAATAAATGCCACCTAGGATTCTATTTTTAACCAATCCCCATATGCAGTCAGTTGGGAATGTGTTTCTTTTCATGTGCTGCATTCCCCACCTCAAGATTCATATAATCAGACTCCTTCCTCTTCATTTGAGACCTAGTAAAAAAAAATTATAGGATTTTATTTAATAATCTAGTGTGGCTATGCAGCTTTCCAGCTTCCTCATGTTAAATACTAGTATCATTAACTCTCCTATTATATATATTACAGCCAGATTTTTAAGGAAATGCAGGTCTCCTATATAAGGCTATCCTAATGCCCTTTAATTTTAGATGCGAAGCATGCTTCAGTTAATTACTTCTTAGTTACCCACATTCTGCAAATATACGATTTACATTTTGTTGATATTCTTATGACAAATACGTTCTTTGGAATGAAAAAGCCACCAGATACTACAGAATGTTTTAAAGCAGGTGTAGCCAACCTGTGATATGGGCAGCCAGCAGACTGGGGAGTAGACAGGCAGAACAGTGCCAGACTGGATATGGAACAGAAAGTAGAACAGCAGATCAGCTAGGAGAAAGACATCAGAGTGGCACTTGAGGAGGGTTTGGGGCTAATTTGTGGCACGGCTGCCAAAAAGGTTGGCCCTCACTGTTCTAAAGCATGTTTCATGTTGTAGTGTGCCACAAAGGACTTAAGTCTCCAACATAAGCTAAATAATCTAGAACAGTGGAAGGCTGAAAGAAAACAAGGGTAATATGGGCGTAATAACCTACATGCAGGCACAAAAAGCAGGGAACAAATAAGTAGCATAATTGACCAAGTTAAAGCAAGTGAACTTGGACCCTTAATGTTCCCAAAGTCTTTTTACCTTTTGTAAGCAAAAACTGATTATAGTAGGTGCATAATGAAAGTAAAGATGCTGATGCACAGTGGGAACACTCCAACCTGTATCCAAAAACTGTGATTTTATGTAGCTCCAAGCACAGGAGCTTTCAAGCTTTTTCTGTATTCATGCAACTTCTTAAGAGAGATCCTCCAACTGGGTCATCTACCTAAGTCAGGGGCGGGCAATTATTTCAGGCAGAGGGCCACTTACCCAGTTTTGGTAGGCTGTTGAGGGCTGACAGGTGCCCCACCCCCTGGTCACTATCTTGGGGACCAATGTCCCAGGGCTAGCACTGGTGGGGCCCAGAGCAGGGCACAGGCTGTCAGGGGTCTGTGGAGCTAGTCTGGGCTGCACTACCAGGGAGAGGAGGGAGCTGACTCAGCTCCATAGAGCTCCTGCCACCCTGCTCTGGGCCCCGACAGCACTGGCCCCGGGACACTGGTGTGGGCCCCGTGCTCCTGCTGGATCTCGCACCTGCTTGCTCCCAGTGCCCCCCAGCCCTATGGTACACGCGGGGGGCAGTGCACAGCCCTGACTGCTGCTGCCAGCAGGGATGAAGCTGGTGCAGAGCGAGGGGAAAAACAGCCCCTCGCCCACCCCATGGCCGATACTCCCTGCTGCAGCCGCTCGCAGCCCACGTGGGGCTGTCCGGAGCAAGCACAGGCAGCCCCATGCGGGCTGCGAGCGGCTACAGTGCAGGGCACCAGCCATGGGATCAGAGGGGAGGGGCAGCTTTTCCCCGGACTCCCTCCCTGCCCGCCCTCCCCCCTTACCTGAGGTTCCAGCACGGGGCAGCCATGTGGTCTCAGGCCAGAAGCCCCTGCTGGGGCTTCCAGCTGTGGGGGCAGGGTTGGGCAGGCCCTGCTGTTATGGGAGCCCGCTAGGCTTCCCCGTGGCCCTACTGCCCTTGGTTCCTGTCATTTTTGACAGGAACCAAGGGCAGATAAATATTCATTTTCTAAATTTTTTTAGGGGTCCCGTGGGCCGGATAGAATGGCCTCATGGGCCATATTTTGCCCACCCCTGACCTAAGTCCATTATTCCTTGAGAAACAGTAGTAGCTGCAGTTTGTTAAGACTTTGGATTCTGTTTCCTTCAGGAAGGCTTAGAAAGATTTTTCAGCTGCAAATACTTCATGGAGCTCATTATATGCTGATGTGCTATCCCTAACTTTCTACAGTAATTGTGTTACAATATCCTAAGTTTCAGCAATTTCAATTAATTGCATTGTTTTTCACTTGGAACTGGTGCCTTATTGAAGTAGATCATTCCCATACTAATTTCAAGAGACCTCCACCCCTACTGCTGTAGTAAGGATTTCAAACTTCTCATTAAAAGTACTGTAGAAGTTGTTTGCCATTTTTAGGTTCTGAGATACACTGCCAAGTTGGTAAGTCAGATTCTGAAACCTCTGCTCAACATTACTTTACAAAACTTAAAGTAACCAACAGCCCAAAACATATAAGTCCCTTTGTGGAGTTTTCTCTAATTACAACTGTAGGTGCCAAAGTTCAACATTTAGGCAACAGAGAGATCCTCCAGTTGCACACTGGCTGCTGCCTAATTAGGACTGCACCTGAAGTCCCCTAGTGTGCATCTATATTACCTCCTCTTGAGCAAGATGGGGCACATTACCAAAAAATGAGAACCATCCGCTTGCAAATTTGCAGAGTAGATGGTTGAATGTAGTCCAGGGTATATGCTCAGGGCTGCATCCAGCTGCTTATTCCACAAATCTATAGGCCTAAGCAGCATGCCCAGTCTGACTCAGGGAGTGGTATAGATATAGCCTCCCAATCCTCAGACCCCCACTCTCCCCAGGTGCCCCAGGACCAGGGACTGCAGCCCCCCTGCCCCTCCACCCCAGCAGCACCTGAGCTCCAGCTGCCACCTGCAGGAAGGAGCAGCTGCTGAAGCCAGGGCACAGAGGCCGGCTCCTTGCTCCTGTCCACTCTCCCACAGGTGGCATGGCCAAAATGGAGCCCTTGGTAGGGGGAAGGTGTGAGGATGTGGGCTGCCCGCTGTGAGCTTGGAGCTCCCCACCCTGCTGTCCTTCACCTGGGCCTCTGCAGCCCAGCGGGCTGGACCTGACATGGGAGGGAGTGCTGTGCCACAACCCCATCTGCTGGGGTTGTGACCCACAGTTTGGGAACCATTATTCTAAAGGGAAGGAGGGTGTATAGCTTGGATTGTCTCCATTTTAGCTGGGAAGGTACTTTTCCAGGAAACAGAGTGGCTGGATGAGTCAAGAGGACATTAAATTAATCACAAGAGAGGAAGGTGAAAAAAGGGAACAAAAGTACATTCATTTAGCACACAATCACGATACTCAGAATTAAATTAGCTGACAGAAAAATCTCTAACCCCTTACACCAATGTTGAGTCTTGGTAATAAACAACAGCAATGGAAATTTCTCATTATGAGCATAAATTTGACCTAGTTGGCATTACTGGCATCTGGTGAAATGATTCACATTATTAGGATGCTAGAAAGTAATGTTTATAACTAATAAAGGAAGGATAGTGGGTAAAATGGGAGGGGAAACGTAAAAAAATAGCACTGTGCATTTCCAACAACCTGGATGAAAATTATCTTGGATATGTGCATGCAAGATAAAGCACTAGTTAATTTTTGTTGCTAACCAATAGATTTCACTGGAGAACAAGAACAACTAGCTTCTTGAAAACCTAGCTGCAACGTAGAGTGACAGGAAAAAAAACTATGTTGCTATACAGGACACCTCAGCGTTATTGCTGGATGTCTCATACTGTCAATACTAAAACACCCTCAGAATTTCTGAGTATAGAAGATGGCAGTTTCCTAGCTCAGAATTTTGCAGCTAACACTAGGGAGATGAACAGAACACCTTGTCTTGCCAGATATTGATCAGAGATCTAAGAATTAGCTCTACCTTAGGTACAAATAATCATGACTTCATCATATTTTTATCTTTTATACCAAACTTAGTATATATACACATAATACAGAATATGTACACACCTTGTGAAATTGGTTTTTTTCAAAGCACCAATCTGAACCCAGAGATACCGTAGCATGAATGAGCAGGGATTTTTAAAAAACATTTAAGTTGGCCAAAGACAACTGAGAAAAACATTGCACTGGATCAAAAACTAACCCTAGAGGGATGGAGAGACAGCTATTAAAATAAACAAACAGGAAGGTGTGATTGTAATGAATATAAAACTGCAGGATGGAACCATAATAGCTGATTAGAAAGTGAGGCATAGGTAGGACCAAAAGGAGTCCAAGTAATGGCACTGGCCCATTGCTACAAGGACCTGGTAGAATTGTCAGCAGCCCTGCAGAAAAAAAGCAGAACTCCACTATTTCTGTTCTGGATTTCAGGAAAAGCCAGATAAGGTAGTTATTCATATGATCAAACACTTTCCATGATGGCAGGGAAGAAATCAGTGGGTCTGGATGTTTTCCATTCAAGGATTTTAAAACTGTGAAAGCTTTCAGTCCTGAAAGCTGACTTTCAATTATCCCTGAGAACATAAAGGATGTTAATGTTGTGCCAATATATAGAAAGAACAAACTGAATGAGCTATATAAGTGCTGTCCTGCAAACCTGAGAGCAGAATGGCTGAGATGGGACCTAATTAATAAAGAATTCAAGGAGAGCATCAGTCAATATTGGTTTTCTTTTGTCAAACATACTTTGAATCTTGTCAAAGTAATTTATTTTTAAGATAACAGTTGATAAAAGGTAATAGCATAGATATTATACATTTGGAAGACATCTGACTTGCTAGCATTTGATTTTTGATTAAGAAACTAGGAAACGCCATGGCACACATTAAATGGATTAAAAACTGGTTAAGTACAAAGTTTCAAAACATAACTATAAATGGATATGTAGGTGTATTTCTAGTGGATTCCACAGTGAATGGTTCTTGGATCTACAAGAAGATGACACTGCATTTGAAAGCTTGTCAAATCTATTCCAACTATGCAGCTGGTCTAGTAAAAGATATTACCAACAAAAGGACTCAGGATCATGGTAGTTAATCTGCTCATCATGAACTCACAGAATTACATTTGTGGCCACAAAGACTTATGCAATTCCTGAATGTGTGAAATAGGGGAACAAGTATATTTCATCTGTATTTGATACTGATGAAAAAGTTACTTGTCCAGTTTTGGTATCAATAATGGATGTTGATAAATTAGTGAAGGTTTAGAAAAGAGTCATAAGAAAAAGTAAAGGATTGGAAAAGATGCCTTAAGGCAGCAGAGTCCAAGGCCAAATCCACACAAATGCAGCCGTGTGATGTATGGGGCCACAGACCCACCTGCAGCACCACACATCCAGGCGTTACCCCATGCTCCTACCTTGCGGCACGAGGGTTTTTTGACCCCAGGAGATCCTGGGATCAAAAAAACCAACACAGAAAAAAAGCAGGGCAGCATACGTGATGGCAGTGTGTGCTGCCCAAAGCCACAGCCAGGCCTGCCAGAACCATTCTCTGGCTGCCAGCCAGGCTCCCAGCTGCAGGAGTGACATGACTGCAGCTCCCTGAGGCCCTCAAGACCCCAGGTAAGACTGCTAGGGTCAGCAGTTGCTGGCCCAGCTTCTCCTACCCCATCCAAGGTAACCTGCAACATGCCAGAAGGCGCACGGCATGGGTGTTCCCCAGGGACAAAAAGCAGTGGCAAGGTGTGCTGCTGCTTCTTGTCCCTGGGAAAACAAATGTCCACACTTGTATGGACACGATCCAAGAGCTCAAGCTGTTCAGTTTAACAGACAACTGTTAATGGATGATCTGATCACAATGTTTGAGCACTTTCCATCGGAAACGGAACTCTTTGATAATGGGCTCTTCAATCAGACCAAAACATGGCAAAGTCTAATGGCTGAAAGCTGATGCTAGACAAAAATAAGACTTGATATAAGGTGCAAATTGTAAATAGCAAGGTTAATTAACCAGTGGAACAACTTATCTTAAGATGTTTTAGATTCCTTACTACTGACCACTTTTAAATTTAGACTGGAGATCTTCCTAAAAGAAATGCTTTAGTTTCAAACAAGAATTTGCTTAGTAATGTCCTACAGGCCTTGTTAGACAGCTCAGATGAAGCAGGAGTTGGAAACCTATGGCCCACAGACCAGATCCGTCCCAGGAAGGGGTCCTAATCTGGCTCTCAAAGGTCTGATCCAGCACAGGGGAATTAGTGGCACAGTTGTGTTCTGCTGCCCATCTCTGCAGCAGTCCCCTTTGCAGTACCCAGGGGCTGGGTATCTACAGTGAGGGTGAATGCAGCAGCTAGCGGTGCAGGTGGGGGCGAGAAGTGGAAAAGGGACAGGGGGTGGAGACTTGTGGTTGCAGGGCTGTCTGGGTTGCAGGCTTAGGCGTGCACTGTCAAAATTGGCTACCAATCCCTGGGCTAGAGGATCACAAGTAGTCTCATCTGGCTTCATAATCTATGAATCTACATTAGTTGTAAATTATGCTTGAAGCTGAAACAAGAAAAATTGAAAGTGAAATGACTTTTCATTTCTTTTCTCTATTTTGCCATTGCAAGAAGAAAATAGAAACTCCAAAAATGAGCAACAGTCTGAACTCAACTGTTTCTATTTTATAAAAGTAGAAAGGTATGTTAAATAATGCAGCTATTGCTGTTTGTTTATTAAACCTTCCATTCCAACTTCATGGCTTGGTACTGCCCAACTTTTTATTTATTGTTTCTCAGACATTAGATAGCCATCAAACAGGAGATAGCACCCTTCTTCTGGAAAGCCTAGAGTAAAGAAAAGAATGAACTCCCAGCAGCGAGGACTACTGGCTTACAGTAGGGAGTTGGCATGTTATTTTTATTAAATTAAACATTAATGCTTATGTTTGACACCTCACCTATGCTTATAGAATGCAAGAGGAAACACAGGTGTTCATGAATTAAAGGGCTGCTTTTCTGTAGAATCATTTGGACTGAGTTCCTGTTGTGAACAGGGTTTCTAACCACCACAGAAACCTCTGGGATCTCTTCACAGGAGGTACACACTGCATGGGTTTAGGGGCCTTCTTTCAACAGATCAGGGAGTTTTACTGTTTTTCCATGCATGCTTCTTTATCATTTCATCTTCCATTCTTTTCCCCAATCTGAAATTGGGCCTGTAATAATTTGTGAGCATAACCTCCTATCCCTCAGCTACGACCCCTCTGTGGAAGTCAAGTCCTGGTAGCTTGGTTTCATTAGAGCCATGGGACCAGGGATAAAGTAAGAAACCAGGGCCCCTGCCAAGCATGCAATACTGAGGCAACAGCTTATGTTTTGTTTCTTACTGGAACAAACACTTCAACACTTCCTTGGGAGATGAAGGAAACAAGGTCAAGACATATCACTATTGTTACAGTGTTAATACATTCTTCCTAAACAGTACACACACTGCTCTTATAAACTTAATTTAATTTGGGACTCTCTTCAATTTACTTACATACTAACAGCTTTCATGATTCCATTTTACATTAATGCATATTTTCAGAATCTAGATTATCATTTATACAAAACAAAACCAACTGAAAGATCCTTTTCACATTCGTTACCCTAAGTTATGAAGAAAGGCTGATTTTTTGATGGGAGAGAGCATCAGCATGATCTAGCATTTCCTGTAGTTGAAGGATTGGGAATTTTGCTTGTTTTTCAAACCATTTGGCTACAGTGAGAAGCTGCAGCTCCTGGAACGCACGTCCAACAAACTGAAGCCCAATTGGCAAGCCTTTCTCTGAAAGTGCAGTAGGAATGCTTACAGCTGGCAGCCCTGAGAAAAGACAGAATTATTAAACATCATGCATGCAAGATTGGCTATAAAACAAACCATATATTAGGACTTATTAGAAAAAGTAACTTCAAAAAAGAACCAAAGCAGAACTTGGGGAAGGTGGGTGGCAGAGAGAACAACGACGACTAGAATAAAAACACTTGCATCAATTAACCAAGTTTATATGTATTCAGAAGCTTGTATATTTTAAGGTAATAGGATAAGAACTGTTGATTCATGTAAGTTAGGAGTTTTCAACCTTTTTGGGTCAGTGTACCCCCAGCCGCTGGTAGAGAAGGCAGGAGTCCCCCAGTGACTGGGGTGGGGTGGGGTTCTCCTGCGGCCGACTAACAAGCGTGCTGGTGGCGTGGCGGTGCCTGCTGCTCAGTACCCACCAAGGCCATCCCAAGTACCCCCAGGGGTGCATGTACCCCCAGTTGAAAACCCCTGATCTAAGTCAATATAAGCCCACAACTTAAGATGACAAGTTGATTACAAGTAAGATGACAACTTGATTAAGCTGGAGCTTCCTGTGCAAAGGCGGTGGGGGAAGCTGGAGCTTCCTGTGCAACGGCAACTGGCAGGAGGTTATAGGCTCTAACCATTTTTCCCCAGCAATCTACTTAAGTAGTTCATCTACTCACCCGACATGTTTGCAGCCTGTGTAAAAATATCATCCTGTGCACTGCGGGTTCTATTGTCTTCTTTGATGAACTCCATGTAAGGAACTGCATCTCTCAGAGTGGTGGGAGTGAGCAGAACGTCAACACCACTACTGAAGACGTTCACAAAGTCATTGGCAATGAGACGCCTCACTTTTTGGGCCTTGATAAAATATTTCTCATAGTTCCTAGAAACAAATATTGTCACTCTTGTTAGAGATCCAATTTGTGAAGACCCAGAACCTAATTCCTCAGCTGCTATGGAAAAAACAAGCCCAACATTTTCTTGAGCTGCAGGACTGAATTTTCAATAGAGCACATAATCACTCATCAAAATGACATGCTAGTGTTTCACCAATAACAGTAAAGCATGTTGTTAAAAAAAGCCATGAAAGAGATGGAGAAGGGACAGTTGTGTGAGGGAAGGAGGAAGAAATGGAGAAACATAGCTAGAGAAGGCTATGAAGCAAAGAGAAACCCAGTGGAAGATGGGAGACTAGCATCAAAATCGGCTCCCTTTGCTTGACCCCTAAGTATCCACCAAATGTTACTGCGTGATAGAACAGTGATGACTGAAAAAAAGCAGACAGCTAAAACAGAAGTACAGTTCAGGATAATCACCATTTACGATTCAATCCAGCATTTCCATCAAGCATATGAACAGTCCCATTACCTCAACGGAGCTACTCACATGCTTAAAGCTATTCACATGTTTGTGTGTTCTATGGATTTGATCTTTTTTTTTTTTTTTTAACATTTCACAGAGAAGTTAAACACAACTCCTTACCCAAACATTCCTTATTCATTTTTATATGTAAATAGTACTTTAAGTTGAACAGTTTATATGTTTGTTGTCTACTTCTGTAAACTTTTGAGCCAGAAACCCCACCCCCAGATAACTATATGATTATGATTCCTGCTACTCCACATGCAGCGCTGCCCTCAATTTAGGGTGTTAGGCAGCTGATATTTAGGATCTTGTTTGCAAAATCACTGAACATCCAAAACTCAAAACCAAACACCCATAGGTATGCAAAAATAAGCAAATATATCATAAATGGACAGATATTGCAGTGCCACCGTGTCCGCATCTATAACGGTCCAGATTATACAAAACCCACAATTGTCACACGATCAATCTGAAGAACTGATTTTTTGGAGTTGTAATGAAAATGATTTGAATGCTTTGTAATTTTTCAAGGCTTTATAAAAATACTGAGATAGAAACTAGAACTTAATTCTCAAAAATGATGGTAGACTACAAGTTCTAGTAGAGTCTATGTCTTGGGTGATCAGTTATATTGTAGAAGATAGCTATCTTTTTCACAGTTATTTGTGAAATTGTCCTAGGCACAATATGGGAAAAGCAGTTCATGAAAATACTAAACATTTTCAGAAGTCATAAGAATATAGAAACACATCAGCCTCATGCAGTCACTGGCTAGTATTTTTTTTAACTAGGTTTCACATATACCTGAAAATATTTTATAACTTGAATATATCAAAGAATAAACATCTGACTCCTACAATTTCTTACAAGAAAGTGTTTTTAACCACGGACTCTATTCTTAATAAGTCATTTACTGTAGCTTGTAACACAGTGGCAAGACTGCCCCCTGTTTAGTTTTAGTGGAAGTCAGTCCTGTTTTCCTTTACCCAAAGTGATCTATACAGGTAGTTAAGCATTCAGTCTAAAATAACGAAAGATGGTCCAGACAAACTTAAATCAGGAGGACTGAACTGGGCACACAAAGCGAATATACTGACAGATATTTCTTGGGAGCTGGCTTCAAATACTGATTGATAACATCTGTCTTAAAGACACAGGTTTTAGCAGCTCTACAAGATTCAGTCAGCAGCAATATTCTTCTGGAACATTTATTTTGAGACTGAGTACACAGCTAAATTATCCTGCTTGGTATCCAACAGGAGGAAGGCAGAGAGGGTAGAAGTCTTACCAAGAAAATTTTCCACAATAGTTGTAAATAAAGATAGAAATTAAAAGTGAGAATTAAAACTATCCCCTCTGAATTTTCACAGCAGTTTTTCAAAGCCAGATTTGGAAATTATATGACTTCACAAAATAAGTGAGCTCATTTGATCACACAGAACAATTCTTTCCTCTTTACAATTGGAAGGATAAAAGGGAAAGGCAAGAGATGTATATAAATTGAGTACCATTTCTTAAAGATTTCTGTGGGAGGTGCCAATGACACAGACCAAACCATTTCTATGCATCGAGGGCTTTAGCTAAATTAAATTGGCTTTGTTCTGAAGGCCACATTACATTTAATTGTATACTTAGGTTCCATTTGGATGTCGATGGCATACCACTGACTAGATTTTTGCATAATTTAACTGAAGGTTGCCAATAATGTCAGATGAAAGAAATCACAAAGTTGTTCGACCTTGCTAAATTAAAAAAGGCTTCCAGCTAAGAGCAAAGGAAAACATCATTTCTACCTATTAATAACTGTTAACAGCTAAAGCAATACAAAAAACTATTGTCTTAGTAACATAGAAAAGTCTGCCCCACACAAGCAGTTTTGTCATCTGGGCCGAGTACAGACATTCAAAAGGCCCGAGCCTGAATCAATTCAAGCTTTGCAGGTTAGTCTAACCTGTGTAGATTGAACCAGCAAGCAAGTGAACAGACATTCACTTTTGATTCTGGAAATGCAGCCACATGCCTGCAGTGGCCCAGGCCAGAAGCCGGGGGGGGCGCAAGGGAAGCTGAGCTGAGGAGGGGGCACCACCAGGCCCCAGCAAGCTGGGTATGATTGGGGAGGAGTTTAAACCCCCATGATGGCCTACACGATCCCCAGTCAAGGTGTGCCTGGAGGGGGAAGGGAGAAGTAGCCCCTGTTAGGCATTTTTCCCCCCCCTCCCTCCCGCCGCTTGAGCAGTGCCAGCCTCAGCAGCAGCCTGAAGTGAATGGGGAGATGAAGTATGGTTTAATTCCCCCACTCCCTCCCATGTGCCACCGGTACAGACCGCAGCCAGGGGCGCAGTGGCCCTTATCAGGCATTTTGCTCCGCTCACCATTCAAGTGGTGGAGGGCATGGCCAGCCCCAGTAGCAGCCAGAAGCAAACGGCCGGGGGGGGGGGTGGCCTTTCAGGCTGCTGCCAGGGCTGGCCTCGCCCCCCAATGCTTGAGCAGCTGGGGGCAGGGGGGATGCCCAACAGGGGCTGCTATGCCCCCACTAGGCAGATGGGATCCCCCAGGGGAAATAAACCCCCTCCCTGCCCCCTTTGCCTTAGGGAGCCATGCTGGGCCAGCATCTGGCCATGCCCCTCAACTTACTCTGGCTAAGGAGCAGAGCCCTACTCTCTGGAGCAGACAGCACAGCCCAGTCCAACGCTGGAGAGCATGCTGGGATGCTGGGGGACTCTGATTTAACTTAAACCAGGAAGGGGTCTGGGACAGAAGTTCCATAAATCAGTTAAGTCTAATACTACATTCAATCAGATTTGTCTTAAACCAGTTTTGACCATTGTGAAACTGGTTTATGTACACTAAGCTTCTGTTCTGTTACAGGTTTAAACTAGTTTCTGATCACTTAAAACCAGTTTATGTGAAACTTCAGTCCCTAGCCCTGCTATAAACAAATATATTAACTTTGAAGATTTAAGCTTTAAAATGTGCTGAACTTACTGCTTCAGCAAAAAGTAGTTTCCTGATAGAATTCTTCCCCTTACAACATCATTAAACCCTTCTCGTCGTGTTGCAGCATACATGCTTTCTGTTGACTTGTCCATATTGGAACGGTGTCCTAAAAATAAACCACCAGTGATTTGGAAATAAACCCTAGAAGCCATGAAAACTGTTAAACAATAGTGACAGTAAGGCAGAGCTGAAGTAACATGCAATTAATTTTTCATGGAACCAAACCCAAAGCTTTTATATTTATTAAAAGCTATTAACGTATATTAAAAGCTAAAATATATTAACCAAACTTCAGCACTGGACTTCCACTTTTAAAGACCAGGTGGCACCTACTATACAGGATATGTTTACAGGATACTGTATGGTTCACAGATCCTCAGTCTAGCCCTCTGCACACTAGCTCCTAAACCAGAAGTACTGTAGCTACGTTTGGAGAAACAGAGCTAAATGTCAGGTTCAAACACGACTGCTGCTTCTGACTTGGAATGGTTTTGTGCCTTGTGTGGCATGTCATGCTTGTGTCATGGAATGGATCTAACTCTTACTCCTGCTCTTCAGTTTGACATGGAGAAAGCTGCCTCTTTTTTTTTCCCTGTCCTTGACTTGACTTAAAATTATTTTTGTAACACTGGCAGATCATCCTCCAGTTCATTTTGAGCAAAGATTAACACTGGAGTTGAACAGTGCACTACTCCACAAGTAAAACTGAGACAGCAATCTTCTCCAACTAAAAATTGACTTATTCATCTGAAAGCTTTGATTCTAAGCCAACTGAAGTTAACAGGACTTCCTAGGGAAGTGGTGCTGGCTCCTACCCTGGGGATCTTTAAGAAGAGGCTTGATGACTACCTGGCTGGACTCATTTGAGTCCAGTCTTTTCTCCCGCCCAGGCGGGGGGGGTCGGACTTGAAGATCTACAAGGTCCTTTCCGACCCTACTTCTATGATTCTATGATTAACAAAGACTTCAACAGACTTTGGATCAGAGTCTAATCTTTCCAGAACTTAAAGCACACCCCCAAAAAATTGAGGACCAAAGACTGTACTGGCATAAGCAGTGCAATTCCAATTATTTTAGTGGAGATGTACTTGCTCATGGGACTTTCTTATGAGTTTGGCCAATTACACTCTTCTGGAACTATTGAACAGGTGTGCAGAGAAGATCTGAATTTAGTTCAAAATTTTATTTGCATGTGTTTATAAGTTGGTAATGGCTATATTATCCCATAGTGGTTTAGAGTACACACACATCATTTAAGTATAAAACAAAATCCAGATAGGTATTAGACTGTGAATACCATAAAATTAAGGCCTGCGATTTAAAGAAAAGCAAACCATAACTAAAAGGAAGGAAAGCACAGTATGTCTTGCAACTGTTTTGTGCAAGTGAAACATTTGAGGCAATTAATGTAACTTTTCTATTCCCTGCAAACCAGATCACCATTAGGTAGAAACTTAAAGATAGAGCACCAGATCTCTTGAAAATCCTAACTCATTTTAAGGCAGTGTAGACTATGTCTTCCTTTAGTGAATGACCAGCTTCAGAACAGAGTAAAAATAAATATTCTGTTCAACTGTATCACACATCCCCGTAATACCATAAACAAGTGATAAACAAAGAAGCTAATTCAGGAAACTATTTTGTTCATATTTACTAGCATAGGTTTTTTTCAGCACACATTTACAGAAACAGTAACTTAAGTGTTAGAGAGAGTGGCATTCTATGGGGCATTGGTGACAACAGGCATGGTAAAGATGCTGTAATTCACGGCTGCCTAAATGGTGTCCTACGGGGTTAGACTGCAGCCCATAGGGTTCATTAGTGCAATTGCTGAAGCTGCTGCACTGACAGCTCTGTAAATCAAGGGTGAATCCTGATGCTAAGCCCTCTTGCTTGCCACTGATTTTGGACTTTTCGGTTACTGCAGGTAACTAACTAACTGGTGGCATGGGAAACTAGAGCGGGGAGGGGGAGAATATGGGAAGTGGATTCAGCCACAAGCTGCCACCCTGCTGCCAAAAGTGAGCTATCTGGCCCACAGAACCAAATACATTGGACAACCTTGCTTTAATTAAATCCATGAATACAACAAAGAGGTTAATTTAATTGAGGGCAGCATGTTCCTTGCAGTCGGCAATGACTAAGCTGAGTGAGCCACTAGCTAGATGGGAAAACTTTGTGTATCAATAAGCTGAAAACTTCCATAGATTACATCATCTGCACAGATTTCAACTATAACTACACTATGAGACTGCTGCCACTTTAAGTACAGTGGCTGAGCCACCTGGTATAGACCCAGCTATGCCAGTAGAGGGAATGTTTCCACCAAGGAAAGTTACACCAGCTCTTCTAAATGGCAGAACCCTTCTGCTCTGTCTATGCCAAGTGTTTTGCTAGCATAGCTGTATTAGCTACAGGAGATATTCTTGTAAGATTCCATATCTGACATAGCTATACCATTCAAATCAGTAAGATAAAGCCCATGTGAAAGAGTATAATGTATAGCATCTCACCAAATAAAAAGGCAGAATGTTTAGGTCAGTGGTTTCCAAACTGTGGGCTGCAACCCCAAATGAGGTTGCAACATCAGCAGATGGAATTGCAGTATGGTGCTCTCTCCCACCCCAGGTCCCACCTGCTGGGCTGCAGAGGCCTGGGGGAAGGGCAGCAGGGCAGGGAAACCCAAGCCTGCAGCAGGCAGCCTGCATCCTCTCCCCACCCCAGGACTCCCACAGCTTCTGCTCAGGCTGTGCCACCCGTGGGGGAGGGGACAGAGGTGGGGAGCCACACTCTGTGCTCTGGCCTCAGCAGCTGCTGCTTCCTGTGGGCAGCAGCTGGGGCTCAGGTGCTGCTGAGGTGGTGGACAGGAGGGCTGCAAGTTGGGAGTAAGGGGCCATACTGAGGAAATGGGGTTATGCTGAGGAAAAGTTTGGGAAGCACTGGTTTAGGTACATACTGAACACATTGTACCTTTAAAACTTCAATTTCTGAAACAAAAAAAATCTACTTTTCTGCTAGAAACAGATATCCAATAAGGGCTTCACAGCTTTTGGGTTATCTAGTCACAATGCAGGTGACCTCAGTTTCCACTGATTCATTCCAGCTTTCTTCTAAGACAGGGTTTTTACTTTACAGTGCCTTTGGATCACACGACTCTCCAAACATTTAACTATATACTACACAGTTGTTAACAATTTCCAGGCCACTTAAAACTTTCTTACTCTCATACCAAGTGGTATGGAGTCATGTTTTCAGAGGAAGGAGGACTTACCGTATTCCAGTCCATCAAATCTGGCCATATTTGATGCAACTTCTGCTGTGCACAGCACATGATAGCAGACAATAGAATAACAAGTGTGTGGTAGGCTCACTTCAATTACTCTAGCACCTGCATTCTCAAAGAGGTCAGCAGCTTTCGACCAGACTGCCAGAGTTTCACTAGACAACCCAGGTATGCGGTATTCCTTGGAGGAGAACAAAAGCCAGGAGATTAATTCTATGCATAAATATATTTTTGGATAGTTTTACATGGGTTTACTTTCAGTGGTTCTTATGCAAGCAGCATTATGGGATATACTATTTGATGCAAATACTTTTAAATGATCTTTTAAAATATTTATTATAGACAACTGTCTCTGCGGTGTGTTGGCTATCAAATACATACATGATTCATATATTTTAAAACCATTATGATCACTTCTCCTAACTGCTTGTATAGACAGAGATGACAATTACCCTCAGGTGATTCTTGCTGCAGGTCTTGAATTACCAGATGAGTAGCTGCCTATTTATCTTTCTTTCGACAGGGACCATGGTGCACTGCCCTGCATTCATGAACAGTTCGATTTAAATTTTAATCCATGATGCCAGGAACTGTACAGGTGACATTACATGAACAGAAAACATTCAAAAAGCATTTTGGCAAGTGTTATGCCTAGGGCCCCTGGCACTTGTTTATGTAATGGCAAGATGGGATCTGATCCCCCATCTCAATAATAACACCTCCTGCTATACCACCTATGTATAGCAGAAGGCATGATTGCTGGGATCAGGGATTAGATCCCATCTCGCCATTACTGCTTGCCAGTGAAGAAGGATCATAAGCCTGGGCTCCCCCTGCACTGGAAAACTGAAAGGAGCGCCCACAGCAAGTCCAGCAAAGCTGATAATCAGCTGATAGTTTGCTCTAGCCCCATCAGAGACTCAAACCAGCTCCAGTACACTCTGGGGCCAGGGCTGACAATCAGCTGATTCTCACCTAGGCTTCTGACAGCACTAGGGCCAGTTCCAGTCTCCAGTGTAGCGAGCTGACAATAAATTAATTGTTGGTGCTGGCTGGGACAGCTCCAAGTCCAATTCTAAACTGGGGCCGTCTGGGCAGGGCTGACAATCAGGTGACCTCAGTTTCCATGGATTAGTGGAATTAGCTGATTGTCAAAACCCAGCACCCTGCTGGGGCACAAGAGAATCAGAGACTTGGGGGTGGGGGGAGCTGAAGGGCTTCCCCTCTGGGGACTTTAAACTCCACCAGAAGCCTCTGATCCTCGACACACTGGCAGCCTAGCCAGACTTATGGGTGCCCCTTAAATCTGCCTGGGTGGTAGGAACTAGAGACTGGTTACCCTCTCTCTACTGTCTGGGTCTGAAGACCCATGGAGTTTTAAAAAGCATGGCTGTGGCTCATGGCGCAGGGCATAAGCTCCTGGCTCCTCAGCTGCCCATGCCTCACAGGTGAGAACAGTTAAAATATTACCTTTGGTATTCCTACACAGAGCTTGCTGACATCTATGACACCTGAAGCAGCACCTGCAGCTATGAAGCAGGGAGCTCCCAGCTAATGCTTCCACAAGTGCCTTGGGAACTTAAAAAAGTGGGTGCGTAGCTGGGAACCCCAGGTGCATGACTGATTTTAAGAAGTCAGATATGCAAGGAGCCTGACATCAAGGAGATGCTTCCCGATTCCAGGCTCACGGCGCCCCCCCCACTTCTGGCTCTGGGGATGCAGCAGGGACACCTACTGCTGCCCCCAAGCAGGTAAAGGACAGCTGTGTCCTGGACTCTGGGGCTTCTCCATGCCAGAACTGAATGCTCTGCTGAGCACTGGGAGCTGTCTTGGGTCAGCCCTGACATGCTATGTGTTCAACTTAAAGTATGATGCAAACAAGCCATGAAGATGTTACACAATATATGTGGAATATCTTTGTGGCATGTTTTCTATATTATCACACCATAAATTGGCCTTAATTCTTGGCTGGATTACTGTATGGTATGATTAACACCTTAATCATAACCCAAACATAAAATGTGCCAGGGCCTCAAGTCAAAAAGTACTGAAGAACAGTCTAATAAATATTGGTGTTGAGACTGTGTTAACTATTGGTGATAAGATTCAGCTTTGTGTATGTTCTTAAAAAGCAGTCTAAGATAACCAGCCTAGTTGTTCTAAGATTTGGGTGTACAATTTAATGAAAAAAGGTGTGGGGCTACTCTCTGAATCAGCTGTTCTAACTGCCCATGTACACAATATCTTACTCTGAGGTAGAAGTAAACTGACCCATGATAACTTACCTCTCTTTTACTGAGGGCTAGGCTCAGTAAAGGAAGGACATCCAGTAAAGCCTCTCCCTCTTTTAGAGCACAGTGAATTGTTTGTATGTCAATAGCCTAAGTTACTTAGCTGAATTATCCATTTTGTGGACGCCCATTGTTGTTTTAACTATAAGTTCAATGTCTCAGTAGTTTTTCCTTCTTAAGAAAAATCTCTCACATCACACAAAGGTTTGTACTATTAGGATATATATTAAAAACCCTTCTTTTAGATTACTAGGCACCATTTTAGATTACTAAAATCCAAATGTTAACATCCTACGTGAAGTAAATTAGATGCCTATTTCATATAGACTGGACAACAAGCTGATCTGTGGCATGTTGGTTATTCAAAACTGGTTCACTTGTTCTAGCACAATGCTTGAAAACAAGTGGAAGGGGAAGAGGAAGAGTCTTAGTCAAATAGCCATCCCCTACAAAGCACAGTCAAAGTAACACACATTCACACACTTTTCTGCTAGTAAATGATTAATTAAAAATATACCAAACTTCAATTCTTAGCCTATCTGGTGATAACTCTTTTAACCACAAAATTATTCAACTCTGTGGACTTGAAACCATGAAGCTTATTATCAATTCTAATAAACAGGGCAAGTTTCTCTTTGTATCCTTAATAGGACCATATACATCATTTGCTTTGCTTTCCTCTGCACCGCAAAATTTCTTTAATATTTTGCCTTATTATAGCACTTTCCAGTCAAGTATTCCAGAGTTTTCCACAATGTCCCATCATTCCTCTGTGACAAGTATTTTTACACTAAAGGTACCAAAAGAAGAGTGACTTGCCTGCAGTAAAAAATTCAGTGGTAAAACTAAGGAGTTCAGGCTCCCGATCTTCTTTTGTCATTTCTAGACAATGCCCCTCTAACAACTGGACAGAACTTTTGAGAAAGTATCAATGCCCCAGCTTAGCCACCTGAAGAGGCTGACACTAAGCAAGAAGATAGAAATCCTTTTACTCCCAGAGGCTGCATATACAGCAGATTTAAGCCTGTAGATTAAGTAAACAGGATATAAAGGTATGAATCCTGACCCTGGTATGAATCCCCACTCTGGTATGGATCCCCACCCCTGCTCTTTCAAAACATGAAAACAGTTAAAATATTACCTTTGGTATTCCTATGCAGAGCTTGCTGACATCTACGACATTGGGTAATTCAAATGGGTTAAAGGGGTCTTGCACTGTGGTAGAGTCTTTAGGATCGTGCCCAGCAAGCACACCTGAAATGTGAAATAGGTTTCAAAAGGTACAGGAAAGAAAATACAATAGGGACTACTTGAATTCACAGGTTTTTGAGACAAATTGCATAAGACATGTACACTAGTAATACCTAACACAGTTGCAGCATCATCCACACATCTGGTTAAAATCCCTGGTACGTCCATGGAGTTCACTAGAGGAATGAGACCATGGCGAGACACCAATCCATAGGTTGGTTTTAAACCTACTACTCCACAGTGAGCAGCTGGGTTTCTGGTGGATCCTCCTGTATCTGATCCCAAAGCCCTATGATGTAAACAGAATTATTAACAGAATTGACTACTGTAGAACACATCCAAAGTGTATCTGTTGTTAAAGTCACAAACCTCTAGATGTGATTTTTCTACACAAAGGTCATGTACAGACACGGTGTTTGAAGTGCTCTAAACAGCAAAGATAAAGATGTGCACATGCTTTCAAAGAGCGCTTTCAAAAAAGTGACCCTTGGAAAAAAAAAGAAAAAAAAAGGAAGGTCTTTCAAGGGCTTCCCTTTGTAGCACTTTCTGAAATGTCCCTACATTCTAGCAGTCTTCTGGTATTCCACAGTGGAAGCGGGGGGTAGACAGCCAACGAATACTCTCCTGTGCATTTGACTGTCCTCAGGACCCTCTGAAGACCAGAAGCTAAGAGGTATGCACAGTTCCCTGTTCACCAGGCCCTTGGCTAAACAGCAGTCCTGCTATGTGCCTTCCTGGCCATTTTGAAGCTCTCTGGGAATGGGGGAGAGGAAGTAGGGTGGCCTGCACATTTGCATGGTGCTGAAACAGAAGCATGCCAGGGTTGAGAGCACTTCAAATGTATATCTGTCCATACTCAAAGAGAAAATATTTAAAGCACATCCTTTTTATGCATTCAGGCCCCATTTATTCTGCCCTACCTTTCCACTCTTTAGCTTGAACCAGGAGCTTTTAGTTTATAGCAAAATATTTATAAGCACTTACCCTTTAATACAATAAGGTCCAATACCTATTAAAGATTATGGCACTATTTTTTGTTTTCCAAGATTACAATGGCACAAGGTCTTAAGTTTCCATTAGTCAAACTCACACCTGCAATAATACCACATTTTTTGTACATTCAGAAGGAAAACCACAGCTGAACTTTTTTAAAACAAAAAATGCTGCTGTTAAAAATCAAAATGTTTTGTAAAAATAAAAAGTTTATTCCAATGAAATCTTTTATTGTTTTAAGAAACTTAAAAAGGAAGAAAAGTATCATTTTTAACTGAAATCTGTCTTTATTGGATTTTTCCAAAAAAATTTGTAAAAAGGTCAATTTCAGATGAAAAAGTTCCTTCTTGTTTTTGAAAAATTGTTTCACTAGTTCAAATTTTTCAGTCCATTTTTCCAATGAATTTATCTTTTTTTCCCCACAAACTGGATTTGTACACGAACTCTAATTTTTCATGTTATATGGCATGATACTGCCTAAAAGAAATTGGTTTCAGAGTAAACTGGAGTAAAAAAACCCAAATCCTCTTATAGTCTCCATAAATATATCTTCATTTGAGATCTTATTTTTTTCTTCAACTTAGAATCAGAAAATCTAGGATGACTTGTATTCAAAAGGGATACAGTAAGCTCAAATGTCTTCTGATTGAAAAATATAGCTGGAGTGTTCATTATACAGATGACCTAGCATTTCTAAAAGCCCTGCAAAAAATGTTCTTTATATCTTCCACCTGTACTGATACTAACAGAAATCTGAGTTTAAAATTGTTCACACATTTTTATTTCTTGCAAATAACAGCTCATTAGTGTATGCAGTTAAGAACATTGTTAAAACACTTTTTGAAGTCATAACCAACTAAAATTGGGTTTTTAAAGAAACTCTTTTTGAATGCATTTTTCTGAAAGGTAACTTTTAAGTATCTATGTAGTTCAAACCATTTCAGTAAATCTGAGATCTGAAAGTTATTAGTCCCCAAATCCTATAAATTTGCCTGAATTATAGGTAGTCCTGCCATATAAATTAACTCTGGGAGAAAAGAATATTACACTCCTAGAGATGAGAGCTTTTATATGGCAGGGTTTTTTGTGCCGATTCAGCTAGCTGATATATCACTGATTGTAGGATACTTTTTAAAAGAGCAGGTATGGATGATAACAGTAAATTTCCCTCTTCCATAAATTTATTTCAGGCAATCCAAAATGTTCATACCACTATGCTGATTAAGATTTAGAAGGAAATGTCTTAAATCTATCCATACAAAATCACTTTCCTTTTGTGTTATGCCTTATATCCTGAACACCACAGAGGTACTGAAACTAATTATTGAATAGAAGTGCTAATAATTGTCCAGTTTCAAAAAGAAACACTATCTGCCCTCGGGTATGCAATATGAACTAGATTATCAGAAGCGCCTAAAATTAAGCTTGGAGGAGAAGTACTACATGAGTATGGTGCAGTTAATTAAAACAACATCTAAAGAGCTTCTTACGCAAAGCATGTGAAAGATGATACAGCAGCAGCGCTACCTCCTGAGCTTCCTCCTGCTATCAGCCAACTGGAGTCTTCATTCTCAAGATGGGAGTTCTGCCCACACTTTTCCTTGTACTGTCTTGAATAACTCCATGGGTTTCTAACTGGTCCAAATATCCCATCAGTGCTCCCAGATCTGATGTAAGAGATTAGGATAGTTTAAACACAGACAACTGTAGAGCAGCAATGGATTATACACTGAGAAAAATACAGTGACTACAACCACTCCTTAACCCTAATTACTCCTTAACCCTCAGTGATAACTAACGTTTCAGTTGCAGGTTGGAGTTTGCTTGGTTACCAGAAAAAGCAATTTTTTTTCAAAGAGAGTGAATACTACTTAATCAACCATCTCAGTAGCATCCTATTGTTTACAGGTGATACAATGGCTAGCTCACTCTTTTCTTAGAAACAGATGGATACACACCATAATGAAATAAATATCCAGTGAAGTTCACAGAAATAGCCATTGTGTAGCTATAGCCACCCATGGTAAATATTTGCTTTCCTTATTTTCTGAATATGCATAAATTATTTATTAAGGATGAGGGAGGTGTTAGAGTAGACACTGTGTAGTCACACAATAATGTGCAAATATTTGTTAATAATGTTAAATATAACTCACCCCATAGCAAATTCATCTAGGTTTGTTTTTCCTATAAGCACAGCACCCTGATCCAATAATTTTTGAACTACAGTAGCACTGTAAGGAGGAATATAACCTGAAAAACAATTAGATCAGTTAAGAGACTGTCTGGTGCCATCTGGATAAATTTTAGTAACTAGACCTCCAAACAGTTCTAAGTAGCCATTATCTCTGCATGGCAACTGTCACTATACAATTCCAGGAACCCTCAAAATAGTGAAGTTTATCATCAATAAATTCTGATCAATCACAAACAGGGAATGAGTATTAGACAGAATGCTGACTTATTTCCTAGCATCTTTCTTTCCTGCCCTCCAAGACTGATTGATTTGTGCAGCTAAATTCAAACTACATTTGGTCATGCTGTGATGAGAACCAGACCTATTACAACAGAATTTAACATGGTGGTTGCCACTAGTTAACTGATGGAATATCGTTAATCAGTATGGACAGATATTTTTTTTTGAGAATGAAGTCAGCACAGAGCAGTCTAAACCTTGAGCTTCTCAGACGTGCTGTCTTCCATCACTCAAAGCTGCCTGGGAGGCATGCCAAAGGAAAGGCATCTGAAATAACTTGACACTCCTGTAAAATCCATTTTTTTCTTCTATTGTTAGAAAAATAAAATAAAATAGTAGAATTTCTTCCCTAGCCACCCTCAAAATATTTTTAAGTTTCACTTGTGCTTCTGTCAAGATTTTTTTCTATAATCAGCTTCATTCTTTCTGCCGTGCTAATTAATGAATTTTCCATTTGTGTTGGCTTCTCAAAGCAACAGAAAAATGATATTTTTTTTTAAATTCTATTTTTAATTGTGCTTTTTCTAAGCAAACAACACAAAGCTATGGGAATTGTCATGTTTATACATGAAGATTAATGATCAAAATCAGGAATGCAGAGAGCAGAATTCAAAACTAAGACAACATCAATTTAAAAGACAGCTATTTAGTTCAAGGACCAGGATCAAAAATTCTGGAAGAACAAACTAGAAACTGTATTTGAGTTCTGCTATATAGTACAAATCAACAAACAAAAGTGAAGAGTGAAGAATACTGGCAACCTGAACATAACTTGGAACAAAATGTAACCTATTGTTAAAATTACAGTCTGTTGGCTAGAGTTAGTACTGGATGACCTTATTTGTCAAACAGTTACAATTTCAGGAGCAACATATATAAAAAGTGAAAACTGTCTGTAAACCCAGAAAAGGCAAGGATGACTGCAGTGTCCGAAACTACGTCAAGATTTTTTTTTAAATGACTAGGTTTCAGCTACACTGTGCTTCATAGAAGTTTTAGAGAAAAGGACCAGAGCTTTAGAGAAAAGAACCAGAACTGGTTTTGCCTCTACTTTACCTTTTAGCATGTTTGATGCGCATGTTGTTTCAATGCCAGCTGTGCTAAAGTTGTCTTTTACTGCAACAGGAATTCCATCTAAATCCCCCAGTGATTGACCTATAATAACAAGAGGTATAACAGCACCACAACATAAATCTAAATATTAAGAAGGGTTTAGTCATCCCTTTTTATTTTCCACTTCTGTTTTGTTTTTTATTAGGATTTAGGAATTATTTCGATCATCAAATGAATGCTTTTAAAGTTATATTTTCACAAAGTTTCAACTCTGTTCTTAAGTGTTTTGTTGCCCAAGCCAGATTTGTCCTAAAACTGCTTAGGTTCTGTAAAATGTCATCAGCCCGCTACTAAGAGAGCTGCTTCCAAAATAGGTTAGCTAGCCCAAAAAAGTGCCTTCCCCACAAGGCATGACTATATAATGCTTGTATCAATCTGAAATCCATGCCATTCCCACCCAGGAAAGGAGTCGAGGCTGCCTGCCTGATGTGCCCAGCAAGTGAAACCATAGCAAAAAGAAAACCATAGCAAGAAGAAGAATCTGTCCAAGGTGACTTGACAATTAATCATCAAAGGAAGAATCTTTAAGGAGACAAATGTATTCGAGTTACATCTCCTCTACAGCAGTTTGCCAAAGGGGTTGAATAACAGAAACTGTCAGCTACAAAAAAGAAAAACCACATCAGAATGAATTCTCCTTTTCTCCCCGTTCTCCAAGCAGGGACATACAGGAAATGTACCTCAAAGTGTTGGGAGAACTCCATCAACAACAGGAGACCACAGCTTCATAAAAATCACCTCTAGTATGATTTTTTTTTTAACATTTAAAACTAAATTAGGCTGGGAGTTGTTTTGTCTTCCCGTGTTGATGGGGCTACAAAGTAAAGGTTATTATGCCCCACTAGCTCTAATAACTGCTGCTGCCAATGTGAACTGAGCTGCTGAAGAATGGGTGGACATTAAGCAGCAGTACAGCTCAGCAAATAGAGCTGACCTTTATGTGCAGCCTCCACGTGAAGGAAGCTAAATGATTTTGAGTAGTTTTTGTTCTGGGGCACCACAATGAGCACACCAGTGAATAAATATGCTTGCTGTGCAACCAGTGGTCTCCACAGAGCATTTAGCCTGAATAGGTACTGTTGCTGTCTAATACAACCAAGTCAAACAAACAGTAACTTTCCTTTTTTATGCAAGCTGCTAAATCTGACAGAAAGTACTATACCCACTACAGTCAAACAAAAACTTTTGAGGAGGTATAACAAATATAGGCAAGCTAATTTACCTCTCCTATATCTCTTCTCAGATTCTTCAGCCTGCCTTAATGCAGTATCTTCTGTTACAGTGATGTAAGCATTAAGAAATTTGGTGGTTTTGACAAGAGACAAACATCGTTGACAAAGTTCTGTTGGACTCACTCGGCCTTCCTTTAGTGCTGTAGACACCTGAAAGGGAATTTTTCATTTTCAAGTGTTAAGAACCTAGTCACAAAAACCAGTTAGATCTGCAGTTTCATTTAAGTTTCTAAAACTAATTTTTTCCACCTTCTACTTGAGGATAAATACAGCTTTGGTGTGTAGCATGTACATGATGGAAAAACAGCCTTGGCTAATCAAGCACTCTGCAAACTTTTGCCTAAGTTTCTCAAATGGTTTCATCTTCAGCCTGCAACACCACCATTTTGGTCAATGCCTGAACAACTTCTGAACTAGAGGTACACCAATACATCGGTCCAATATCAGATAGGCACTGATATAAAGAAAATTATTGTATTAGAAGTCAGCCTGATGTGGCCGATAATTTGGCCAATAAATGCCTGCGTGTGTGTGTATGCGCAGCCGCAGTGCAGCATGCAGGCAGCAAGGAGCACAGCTTGGCAGCTTGGAGAGCTAAGTGCAGCTAGTAAGTCTGTTGTGGAGGGGCAGATCAATACCCCCCAGTGAGGCAGGGGCTAGGGCAGGTGCTGCTCAGCCACAGTGGGCACCAAATCACAGCTTGTCCAGGGGAGTGTGGGGGCGCTCTCCTCCTGCTGCATGCACCCCAGGTGGGCATGGGGGAGGAAGCATGTGCCCCTGAACTGTGTGTGGGGGGCCAGCAGCTGCAGGCTGGTGCCAGGGCTGCACTGGGCATTTCCTGGTGCATGGGGGCTGCACCTGGAGTAGGCAGTGGTGGCACTGAGCAGGGAGCTATAGTGAAATTTGGGTGGCTGCAGCCCTCCCCTGTAGCCACCCTCCCAGTGCCATCTCCGCCCACCCCGAGCACAGCCCTGGCCCAACACTTCCCCCACCCACATGCTGGGAAGATCTCAGCACAGCCCCAGTCCCAACCCAGAGCTTCAGCCCCCCCCACCCCTCCCTGCACATATCCAGGGGGCACATGCTCTCCCCCCATGCCCTCTTGAGGTGCATGCAGCCGTAGAAGCTGCCCCTTGAGGTGCATGCAGCCGTAGAAGCTGCCCCTCACTCTGTACCCCTGGACGAGCCGTCCTGCACCCAGCCCCTGCCCCACTCCTTCCCTCACTGCAAGGGCCTTGATCTGCCCCTCCCCCCATTCCCTTCCACCACAAGAGACTTACCAGCTGGACACTGCTCTTCAAGCTGCAGGGCTGTGTATTGGAAATTGGATCAGTATCAGCCAATATGCCTCCTTTAAAAAATTGCCTATCGGTATCAGCCCCCAAAATCTCTATTGATGCACCCCTATTCTGATGCACCCACACAGATCTAATGTGGCAACCTGTCCTGCATGCATTTATCATAAAAACATAGGAAAGTAGGTCTGGAAAGGACTTCAAGAGGTCCATTTAATCCAGTCCCCTGCTCAAGGATCTAAACTGGTGGCACTCAACCTTCACCTTGCAGGCTGGATCCAGCCCAGGACGCCGTATACTCCAGTCCGGGGGGGCTTCCCAAGGGTCCAGAAATTTGGTGGAATACTAAAGCCGTGGCAATTCATGTTGTCTCTGCTCCCCCACTGCCACACTTCCAGGCCTGTGGGGAGCCCTGCAGGCCAGACAACATAGGCCAACACACCAGATCCTGTTGCTCTGCGGCCTGATTCAGGGTGGGGGTGAAGCAGTGAGTTCCTCTGCAGCTGTATCCAGCATGTGGGGCTGGGCCAGTGTGAGTGGCCAGAAGGTAGAGCCCCCATGCTCATCCCCCTGCCTGTGGGCCAGATCCAGCCCATGGAGCCATGTCACCCAGCCTGCGTGGCTCCTGCAGCTCCAAAAATCTGGTAGTAGGTGGCAGCATTAATTGCCACTTCCCTACTGCTAAATTTCCAGACTGGGCAGCGTGACCAAGAAGGCTGAGCCCCCTGCTCCAAACCTTCCCCCACAGGAGTGTCTGTCCAAGGTGGAGCTGGCCAGCTGGCAACCCGCCTCTGGCACTGCGCCCGCTACCTCTGCAGCTTCTGGAGTCTCCAACCTCCCTCCAGGGTTGCCAGGTCTTAAATATGAAATGATCACATTGGGAGCTCAAAAATGATATTTGCTGAAAAACAATTGTACACTGAAAAAATATGCAAGTAAGTATGCTGCAAATAAGTCTTGTTCTTATTTACTTTATATTGCTCACTGTAAGATGCCAGCAAGTGAATGAGTGAGAACTGGGTCACTGAAGTTGATGTATTTCTTTATTTTGAGGCAAGCAGCCATAAGCCAGCCTTGACAGCAAGCCCTGAACTCAGGTCAGATTCCCTGAGAGTGACTTGGATTTTGCATTTGCTGCATCACTGAGCTGCCTCAAAAGTTATGCGACATTTTGAACGCTTTTACTGCTCTTGATCGCACAAGGGGTGAAATTACTGTTACAAATACAATAGTTATCGCACACCGGGCAACACTGGCTCCCCCCAGCATCCCCACCCCCCC
>NW_017729026.1:31644129-31644610 GCF_001723915.1 Gavialis gangeticus
ACTGGCTCCCCCCAGCATCCCCACCACCCCGCCACGTCCCGCCCCGCTCCGCTCCTACTCCCCGCCCTGCCTCCAGGGGGATCGCGGGGCCGGGTCACGTGACCCGGCCCGGGCACGATAGGGCCCGCCTCATCTCCACTCACTTCTCGGAGGGCGGCGCGCAACATGACCCCAACACCGCTCCCGACCGGAAACCTGCCGCTGCCGCGGGACTTAGGGAAACATGGGCGCCGCCATCTTGGATCGCCGGGTTAACATCGGGCTTCGCCATTGGCTGCCGCGCCGGGGCGGGAATTAAGGTGGCTGGGCATTGGCTGAGGTGGAGGAGCGGGGGGCAATCCAGGAGCAGTAGTTGCGGGCGGGCGGGTGTGTGGTGTGCTCTGGGGTTGTGATGGGTAGGTGCTCGCTCACATAGCCCCTAGCGGGGGCGCTTCTACCACTTTCTCCCTTCGTTCATTTTTTTTTTTTTTTTTTTTTTTTT
>NW_017729026.1:31644841-31650893 GCF_001723915.1 Gavialis gangeticus
TTTTTTTTTTTTTTTTTTTTTTTTTTTTGCAGGCTTCCCTGAGCAGCCCTAGCACAGTTCACAACCCACCCCTCCTCCTGCCACACGCAGGTGCAGGGCCCACAATGCTGCCCCCTGGGCCTCTGCTGTGCAGGGCAGCGCCTGCCTGCCTGCTCCTGGGCCCTGGCTGCGCCCGATGGCTCAGCCTGTCGTGCCCAAGGCAGGTGGTCATGCCAGCCTGGGTGATCAACCGCTATGGACAGAACAATGTGCTGCAGTTGGCCAATAACATACTGCTTCCCTTCATCCGCCTCCCCAGCGAAGTCGTCATTCGTGTCCACGCCGCCAGCCTCAATCCTATCGATGTTAACATGAGAAGTAAGCAGAGGTTCGGTTGGGGTCGGGATGGCGGCGTGTTTGTGCCATTGACTGCCTGAAGGCGGTTTCAGAGCCCTTGTAACTGCTTAAGTCATTTTGTTGTGAGCTCCTGGGGGCAGGTGGCCGCATTAGGCACGCTTCCGGCTCTGAGAGACTGTTTAATTGGGACTGTTTTGAAAGATGCTGCTTTGTGTGCATTGTGGGAAGGCCCCCTAGAAGAACTTATTTCCAGAAATTGTGTGAGGTTTGGGGATGTCACCCCCAGTTTTAACTGGGATTGACAGCGAGACTGATGACCAGTGAGACTATTCCGTTCACAACTTGGAACTGTATTAGGATACACGGTAGCAAAGACTTGTTTGCATTAATAAGGACAGTGCTTATGTAGCCTTGGATTCAAGGGAAAACGGGTCCGCTGCCCAGGCTTTTCTGCTCCCTTGGAGACCATCACTAATTTGGTTACTCTTTTTCACTGAGCTTTGGAGCTTGCACAGTTTAAGCACGATTGTATACTTTACACAGGGTTTTCCATATTCGGTTATGCTTTGGAGCTACACCAATCCTTTTTCATTTCCTTGTGTTATGTTAGTGCACCTTATCACTATCTATAGACCATGGTCAACTTATGTCATTGCTGCCTGAGTCAAGCTCAAATCACAGTGGGATTCATTTGCAGCTCAATTTTTAACTGCATTTCCAGGCTGGTTCTCATGGATCACCAGCAGAATACTGAGCTCTACTAGGAAACGCTGACCATTCCTAACTCCCTCTTAGTTGTCTTGTGTGGCTGAGTCCCCAAACTGTCAAACTCTACTGTTTCTTGTCCCTCATTTCTCCCTCATTTCTTGTTGCCTGGGACCCTCAGTAGTCGCTGTGAACAGCATTCAAGGCTGTTCAGCCAAGACATGTAATTGCTTTTTGTATAGTAAGAATATAAGAATTGCCATTGACTGGGTCAGGCAATAGGTCCAGCTCGCCCAGTATCCTGTCACACAGCACTCCCCATCCATGGCCCCACCAATGCCCAGGACCTCCTCCTGGCCCTGGCCAAATTTGTCGTGTACCTCACCAGGAAGGAGGCTTTGGCCAGGAGGGTCCCCAGGGATGATGGGGCTCTTTTCCTCACCCTACTTCACTCCTGTCTCCAAGCAGAGCATCACTGGGCTGTGTCTGCTGGCTCCTTGGACTCGTCTGAGGGCGAGTGGGCGCTGTCCAGTGTACTCTGCTCAGTGTCCCCTCTTGACACTCTTATTTTGAACCTCTGATCAGCTTTCTATCCCTGTGTTGTTTTCCTTTTTATTATTTGTCCCAAGAAATCTGTTGTCCCCTTTTTCTGTAGCCTCTGTGCCTGAAGGAGGCTAACAAGAAACTTGGTGGGCTGGGCCCACATGATTTAAAAGGGTGACAAATAGGCCTGTCACAGCACTCCTTGGCCATGGCCCCAGCAAGACCTGGGACCTCCTGGTCAACCTCCTCCTGGGCTTGGCTAAGCTGGCTATATACTCCTGGGCTCTGGCCAGTAGAGTCCCCGGGGACTGTGGGACCACTTTCCTTGTTCTACTTGGTTCCTGCCGCCGGGCAGAGTATCGCTGGACGGTGTTCACTTGCTCCTTGTACTCATTCGAGGAGTGGGTGCTGTGGCCTGGTATGGTCTGCTTGGTGTCCCCCTGGACACACTAGTTATTAACCTTTGGCTTCAGTCCCTGTTTTGTTATCAGTTGTCTCAAGTACTCAGTTGTTGCTTTGTCAGTAGCCTCCCTGTCTAAGGGAGGCTAATAGTTTACCTGATGGGCCTAGGCCAGGGAAGGGCAATTATTTCAGCTGGAGGGCCACTTAATGAGTTTTGGTAAGTTTGTGGAGGGCTGCAAGAGTAGCCCTGCCCTTTCACAGGTGCCCTGCTTCCTGGTCACCATCTTGGGACTGGAAGTCCCACCCTTAACCTTTGTTCTTTGCCACTAGAAGCCCCTCCCCTAGCCCCTGAAAGTACTCCTTTTGGTGGGTGGGGATGCCATTTGAACCAGAAAAAAAAATGTTATCGTAGGTATTTGACTTAGTATGATTTGTTTTTATTACAAAAAATTATTTTTGTCATGATTTGTGTAGTGTGTACATAGAGGTGACTGCAAAATACGTCAAAAATAAAGCCTTACTCTTGTATTTTGTGCATGGGTGAGTGTGTGGGGTGTGATTGGGGTAGAGGTGTGTGTGTGTGTGTGTGTGTGTGGTTTCTGAGGGGGTGTGGCTGTGTATATTGGGGTTGTGGGGGCAGTGTGTGGGTTTGTGGGGTGTGAGTAAGGGTGGGGAGGTATGGGGACCACCACACACTTCCTGCCCCCGTATGCCCCATAGCACACAGCCCCTGCTGACTGCAGCAGCAGCAGGTGGGGGTGCTCGTGGCACTGCTGCCCAGCAGTGCACAGCTCTGGTTAGCACAGTGCACGGTCGAAGGAGTGCAGCCTGCCCAGCCCACTTCTATCGTGCGGAGCTCTTCACAGCACATGTGCAGCTCCTGGCATCCATGCACCACTGGGGGAAGTCCTGTGCAATGGAGCCAGCTCCCTTCCCCATGTGCAGCTGCCAGGACTCCACCAGAAATGGATGGGGAGTGCCACACTCTGCTTCTGTGATGGCAGGGTGCAGTGAAGGCAGCCGGCTCCATCATGCAGGACTTCCCCCAGTGGTGCACAGGTGCTGGGAGCTTTGGGTGCATAACATGGAGCTCCGTGCAATAGAGGTGGGCTGGCCTGGCTGCACTCATTGCTGTCGTATGTAGCACTGGCCGGAGCCACACGCTGCCGGGTGGCAGTGCCATGAGCATCCTCAGGGCCCCATCTGCTGCTGCTGCTTCTGCTGCCACTGGCAGGGGCTGTGCACCATGGGGGGGAAGTATGCGGGGGATCCCCCCCACACACGCAGACCCTGCCCATCACAGCTCCAGGCTCCTGCTGCCCCCCTGGGTGTGGGCTCCCACCAGCCCCATGCTCCCCACCCTTGCCCAGCTGCAGCTCCCCTTCTTACCCTTGCTGCTTCCTGGAGTGAGTGCTGCAGCAGGAAGAAAAGTAGAAACTGCTGGAGGCCAGGGAAGCTGAGCAGATCTCCCTGTGGTTGCTGCAGCCCCACCCAGAAGCTGTTTGCTGGGTGGGCCAGGCCGCTCCACACACCAGATTGGGGTGAGATGCGTGGGATGGGCGAGTTGCAATTAATAGGTGGGTGCCCCTGGGCCAGATTAAATTACCTAGAGGGCTAGATTTTGCCCGCCCCTGGCCAAGGCGTGCAATCCTGCAAGGGAACAAATAGGCCTATGTTACACAGAGGCACAGAGTAGAGGCTGAAAGGAAGAGTGAACTGGGTATAACCAGGGTTTTAACTTTAGGTATAACATAACCTCTGTTCCTCTCATTTGCAGCCTCTGGCATATTTAACAGTTTAGCTACTGTTGGCTTCAAAGCCAGGTTCAGAAATGCCAATAAATAAACAAACACAAAACTTCCAAATCCCAGGTTATTCACAGGGAAAAGTGACTTGCGCATTTCAGATGTTGACCATGGTGTCTGGAGAGGGGAATTGGAGGAGCTTTCTCTTTATTTAAACAACAAGCAAATAAAACATTATAAAACGATTATTTGCATGTTATCACTTGTTAGGAGTCACAGGAGCTTCATGTTGGCACAGCCTCCAGTATGCAAAATTCAGGAGGACTCTGGGTGGATTAGGGGTCTTTCTACATGAAGCTCATTGGGAGACTAAGTTCTAGGTTTATAGTTGTGGGGGAAGGGGGTGGGAGGCTAAAGCTATTCGGAACCACTGCAAATAAATTGTGATGGTGCCCAGTTTTGCAGCAGCTACGGTCTGAGTAGTTTCACTGACTTCCTTATCTGTGGCATCAACAGCTGTGGGATTGAGCTGTATATCAACAGGTGTTTAACTGTAGAAGGATAAATTAGGAAATCCTGTCATCTTGAGAAAATCAAGGATTATCAGTAAGAGCCATGCTATAATGTTTTACATTTAGGCTTGTTCCTTTAAGCTTCTTTATAATACTGCATTAGAAAGATGGTGATTCCCTCTTTTTCTGTGACTGATAATTTTTAACATTTTCACATAGATGCCTCCTGAATGTTTCAGGAGGAGTGCTTCTGAGAAATTGTTGGACCAATACAAAATGGTTAGTCCACAGTGCAGGATTATGGTTTTGTGCTGAGCGTGTGATTGCAAAAGTGGCAGCTCATTTACATCTCCATTTAATAAGCAATGAGCAATCATAGCTCCATTTTAGTAAAGGTAATGTACTAGAAACTGATTTTTGTCCTTCACAGATTTGAAAGTCCTGTGTCATTCTCAGGTTAAGGTCACAAGTGATTTGCATAATCTCATGCATTAACCAGTGCATGACTATGTAATATTCCCTCCCCATGGACAGGAGGAAAGTAGAGTACAGATCTCCTGAATCTTTAACTACAGAATATTAATAGAAAAATGTGGAGAAAATGAAGTGTTATTTTTGTCTCATGTCAAATTGTTCATTGTTATTGTCATGGAGCAAGAAGATCTGTTAATGTAGTGTCTATAACCATATTGTAAATTGCTAAGTTTTATGAACTTTTCTGGTTTTATACATACCAGGTGCATCTACATGTGCAATTAGGGTGAAGAAATGTACAATGGCACAGTTTATGCTGGAGTTTATATTTCCTAGGTGCACACTGAGCAATGGTGGAGCAGCCCCAAACTAGTCTGAGGCCCGGAGGGATCAGTTCCAGGCTCCAGGTGGTGGAGGGGTTGGCTGGGGCATGAGGGTGCTACAGTGCAGGGCTAGCCAGCTGGCAATCCCTGCTCTATAGCACCTTTGTGCCTCAGCCAGCCCTGCTCACTGTCTACATGTGCATTGTGGTGGTATAAATTACTCCACTGTATAATAGTGCTTGTTCCAGACATTACTAACCTACAGCAGAGTTAATTAATTTACTGCACCCTAATATGGGCGCATATGTAGATGGTGACACTTTTAATATGGAGCTAATTAGCCATCTCCACAGTAAAGCACATGTAGATATACCCACTGTGCACCAGACAGGACAAAAGAAGTATTCAAAAGTTAAGTTTGATACTAATTTATGTGAACTTTTCAAAAATATATATTCAGATTGTTTTGCTTGTTTCTGCTACTACAGACACGAGAACATTTTTAGAACTGTTTAAAATATTTTTTTGGTTTTGCATTATGTAAAGACTAAACAACTTGCTTTCTAATCTGATTTGTTCAGTTAATATCTGAACAGATTATATCTTTGTTAAATCTATATTTCATAGGTGGTTATGGAGCAGCTGCTTTAAATATAAGACGGGATCCTTTGAAAATCAAAACCACGGGAGATGAGTTCCCACTAATACTTGGTCGTGATGTCTCTGGTGTAGTTATGGAATGTGGACTCAGTGTGTCCTATTTCAAACCTGGTGATGAGGTAAATAACCAGTCCCATTTTTCCTGTCTTTGTGTGTAACGGAATGTGACAACATCTCCATTAGTAGTTCTTTTCTTTGCAAATATTTTTGTCTTGTCTGTCTATAACCTACATGAGAACTGTGGGGCAGTAATTTACTTCTGACTCCCTCCTAGTTCTTTGAAAAATGTTCAAATTTTCTCCATTCGCTAGCACTAGTTTCATAGTTTCTAGGGTCAGAAGGGACCTGAGTA
>NW_017729026.1:31650904-31655799 GCF_001723915.1 Gavialis gangeticus
ACTGCTCTTCTCAGCAGATGTCTGGGAAGTTCAGGTCCCTTCATTTCTTTTTTTATTAGGGTCCATTTCAGCTTGCAAATTTTAAAATCCATCAGAGCTACCTATATTTAAAAAAAAAAATGCCTAAAAGTTGCTACATCTTGTTTGATGCTATTATTTTCACAGGAAATTTCTCTTGAGTATCTTTACCTACCCCAGAGATTTTACAATTATTAGGTAATAACCAACAAAATTTAGAGCCCCGTAAAAATCCTGGTATGATTCGTTCTAACTTTCCTTTTTTATTGGAACATATGTTGTGTTTTCAAGTACTTGTACCAGCTTAAGAGAACTACTGAATGTAATCTGCTGTCTTCAAAAAGAGTATATTGCACACAGTACAGCATGTCTTATTTTTATTGGCCATCTGTCTTATGTTTTTCTGTAATATCTTTATTTGTAAGAGAGCAAGTGAAACCTTTTAGTCGAGATGGATATAGAAAAACTGGCACTTTGGTTAACGACTATATATTTAATCTAGAATGAAGTTGTTCAGGAGAGAGATTTTTGCCATGAGGGAGACTCGGCTGTAGATGCAATATAAAGAAAACAGAAGAAATTGAAATATTTTTCCCTGTGTTTTTAGGTATGGGCAGCAATTCCTCCATGGAAACAAGGCACTTTATCAGAGTTCGTTGTAGCTAGTGGAAATGAGGTAACCATACAAAAGTTTGGAAATACTGGCAAAATAATAGACGCTATTGGTTCTTGCAAACCTCACATAAATAGCTATTCTGCAATTTTTAGGTTTTTTTCTCATGTATTTTAGCTTTTTAAAACCTAGTTATCTTGGCAGCTGATACTCAGTAAAATGCATCTGCTGCCTCTTTGTAGCTCACAAATGTATCAGTCCTTGTGGTTTAGACACAACTTACCCTCTGCTTTAGGTGTCTCTCAAACCTAAGAGTCTCAGTCACACAGAAGCTGCTGCCTTGCCATATGTTGGCCTTACAGCATGGTCTGCAATGAACCAAACTGGGGGACTGAACCAGAACAACTGTGCTGGGAAACGGTAGGTGACTTGTCCTCCTGATACCTTTGCAATGAATATTTTGTGTTTGGACTGAGATGTCATTGATTTTTGTCTTCCAAAGTTATGTAAAAAAATAGACTTATGGAATCTTTATAGACTAGACTGCAAAACTTTTGAATTTGTATTACTTTGGTAAAGGCACACATAGAGGGGTGTTAGCTGTATTAGTCTGAAGTCAAGCAGAATAAAGGTGCATGTGTCTGGAAATTTACCAGCCTAATTCAGAGACTTGTACCTCTACTCTGACAAGCAGTCCTATTAATTTATATGTAGTTGTTTGCTTATGGAGAGTTTGAAGGATTAGACCCAGGAGTGTTTTAATAGGGAGTGGGTTTTCCTCACCTTTTTACTTCCTTTCGAACACCAGGAAAATCCATCAAATGCTTACACACATTCTTAACTCTGTTTCCATGAGCAGCCCTATTAAAGTCAATTGGTTACTGATATGAGGAAGATCAAGCATGTGCTTGTGTTTGCATGGTCTTGTCCTTTTTTGTGTTGTAGGGATACTCACATATTTGTTCCACTACAGGGATTACATTGGCAACTTGCAGTGAGGCTTAATCAGAATCCTGCAGAACAGATTGCTTCCATTTTTGTCTGTAGTATGGCTATGTGGCTTGTTCAGGTTACAGGTTCCTGCCTGCAGGGCACTGTCTCAGGGAGGAAGGTAGAAGAGAAGGGAGTGGGGGTGAGCGGGAAGAACACAAGATTAACAGCCAAGTCAAATAGAAGACTTTAGACCATTTATCAACCTGCTGCTGTGATAGGGGCAGGTGGAGGGCAAAGGAGAAAAAAGTATTGAAAAATTGAAGGAGAGGTTTTTGGGGTTTTGGGGTTGTTTTTTTTTTCCTCCCTTCTGATGAAAACTCCAGGTATTGTGGCCTTCTGGCCAGTTTGTGTAAATACCTGCAAGAAGCAAGGCACTTGTAACAGAAGTGTGAAAAAGAATAAAAATTATGAAGAATGAAATATAATCACCAGAACTATTATGCTGCTTCCAAAATTTAGAACCCAAATAATGAATGACCCAGCAGTAGAACTGTACTTGTCTGACCTCCTTTTATCATGGATTATTACTGTTTTAATGCAGCATATTGCAAAGGACATTGGATTTAATGAAAATTTTTCATCCGATTCCTTGGAAGCTATTTAAGTAACTGGCTTTTGCATGCCATGGTAAATTTCATCATGAAAATATAAGGCAAATGTTTGTTCTAAAGGTCAACTACATTTTGAGAAACTAAATTACTCTTTGGAATTGCTTCAACTCTGATGTCATTGATTTTAATCTGAAGTAAATGGTAGAACTTTAGGCTTATCTTGCTCTTTATTTTTATTTTGATGTTTTAAAATATTTTTCTTACTATATGTTAATAGTTTAAATTAAAAAAAGAAATGCTAAAATGTTAAAAAAGACTCTTACCTGTATTCCAGATAACTTCTAATAAGTCAAAACAATTTCTATTTTATGTACATGGTTTTTTCTGTTTGAATCTGCAGTTCCTTTTATGTTTCCAGTCACTGTTTGAACACACTATTATTGCTCTGAAAAATACTTATATTCATCTGTCATTTACACCTATGCTCTTAAGTAATATAAGATATGTGAATCCATGAATGGTTTCCAGTCTATAGCATCTGGATTGCAGACATTGCAAAGGGGTGTTTGTGGGACTTGTTTTTAACTGTTTCCTATGGGATTCAGACAAATTATACAGAAACTGAAGTGTTTCTTGTTGATCCTAGTTTTTCTAAAAGCTTGCTTTTACATATGTTACTTTTCTCCTTTTTTACAGCATAACACTATTGTAATATGGGTTGTTAAATCATGTGTTCAAGTCCTTGAAATAATTTTCAAATACACTTAGTAAATATCCATTAATTTTATTGCTTCAAGTGCATCAGCATGCATGCATGCCTCTGTGTGAGTGTGTGTGTAATTTTCTTCTTCTGAAAGAACATCTTTCTTCCAAATGAGACATTTCACTAGTCCTTTGTGCAGTAGTTATGTAGTGTTGTAATTCCTAGGGGAAGGTGGTAGTTAGGACATGGACTAAAGGCAAAGAGTTAGCTGGAAAGAGACCAGGCCAGCATTATTAATCTTATTGTGTTTTGTTCGATTCTGAAATCAACAAACTGATTCTGACCTGTGATGCATGTAAAAAAATGTCTGCATATGCACATACATCTGTATCTGCTTTTACAAGATTCAAAGCAACATATGTATCCAAATCGATCCAAATGGCTCCTGTCTCCAGTTTCACATCAGCTTCCCTTCGTTTCTACTTGAAATATCCCATGCTTGGTGTACTTTATTGTAATGTGCTTGAGCAATGAAGAACTTCATTTCCCTATTGTTCAGAGTGCTTTTTATGAGCCAGACTCTGCTGTTCTCTCCTGCTTGTGACACTTATGTGAATGAGGGTCCCTTTGTCACTGAAACAAGGGTATGTTTAAGCTTTAGAGAGTACTGAGCTAAATACCCTGCTACCATACAGCATATTTCTAAAAGATTAATCATTTGGCACCAGAATATTTTTGCATTGGTATTCACTATGTAAGCAAATGGCTTTTATCAAGGGAAAATTGAGTCAGTATTTCATAGATTAAAATGCACGAGTAGGAAGTATATTAAGATTTTAGTTATGTAAACTGCTTCAGCTCAGTCCTTGCATTTTCTTATCACAAGAAATGCTATGAAAATATTTTTTGGATATGTTTCATTTCAGTTTACGTTGTTCTCTCAATTACTCTGCACAAAAATGAAGATTAAATGCCCAGCTTCTCTATACACACTATATTAGGAATAATTTGCTATAATGGATGAAATCTCTGAGAAGATTTCATAGTTTGTAGGGTCGGAAGGGACCTGAGCAGATCGAGTCCGACCCCCTGCCATGGTAGGAAAGAGTACTGGGGTCAAATGACCCCAGCAAGTTGTTCGTCTAGCCTTGTCTTAAAGACCTCCAGGGTAGGAGCCAGCACCACTTCGCTTGGAAGTTGGTTCCAGATCCTAGCCGCCCTGACAGTGAAGTAGCGCCTCCTGATATCTAATCTGAATCTACCCTCTGCCAGCTTGTGACCATTATTTCTAGTCACTCCTGGTAGTGCTTGGGGGAACAGGGTCTCCCACAATGCCTGCTGGTCCCCTCTGACTAGCTTGTAACAGGCCACTAGATCCCCTCTCAGCCTTCTCTTGTGGAGGCTAAACAGGTTCAGGTCCCTAAGTCTCTTCTCAGAGGGCCTGCCCTGCTGCTCCCTGACCATGCAAGTGGCCCTCCTCTGGACCCTCTTCATGTTGTCCACATCCCTCTAGAAGTGTGGCGCCCAGAACTGGACATAGTACTCCAGCTGCAGCCTGACCAGTGTCGCAAAGAGGGGGAGTATCACCTCCTTGGATCTGCTTGAGATGCATCTGTGGATGCATGACAACGTACAGTTGGCCTTCCTGACTGCATCCGCACACAGCCGGCCCATTTTCATCTTGGCATCAGTGATGACTCCAAGACCCTTTTCTGCCTCTGCACTGACGAGAAGGGAGTTCCTGAGCCTGTAGGTATGGTGCTGGTTGTTCATCTTGAGGTGCATCACGTTGCACTTATCAGCGTTGAATCCCATCCTATTCTCATCCGCCCACCCCTGTAACCTGTCTAGGTCTGATTGTAGCCTATTCCTTCCTTCTAGTGTGCCCACATCCCCCCACACCTTAGTGTTGTCAGCAAATTTGAACAGGGTGCTTTTTATCCCCTCGTCCAAGTCACTGATGAAAATGGTGAACAGTGCGGGCCCATGGACTGAGCCCTGGGGGACCCCACTGCCC
>NW_017729026.1:31656811-31663009 GCF_001723915.1 Gavialis gangeticus
CTCCTGAATCAAGGGCTGCTGCCTTGCTGTAGGCCTTTGCCACATTGCGCTGGATGGTGAATACACTTTAGTTAAGTGTACATCTTGCCTATGCCTTAATCTTACCTGGCTGATTCCCTCAAATTTGTACCAGTTGTTGATATTCTATGTAAAATAATAGGCCAGGATTTTCAATGTCATTTTATCTCTGCTGGCATGAGTGGGGGAGGGGAGAGGTGCAGAATTTCTCACACTGCCCCCTAGCCTTAGCATTGTCCCGGGCAGCCTCAGGGCTGAAGGTGGCCACACAGGACCTCATTGCGTCCAGGGAAGAAGTAGCATTGTTGAATTTGCACCGCCAAAATCATTACAAAAGGATCAGAATGAAGGTGAGAATCTGATCTTAAATATTTAAGAAGCTAGCAGTTCCATTCCTTTAAAAATCATTCAAGTACGTTTGCTATCAGACAGCATTTTCAGTTCCCCCCCTGGTTAAGATCCAACTGTTTTCCTCACTAGAGTTTGGAGAAAGCTGTAAAGAGTTGAACATGCATTTTTTTAAATCGGGACCTAAAGAGAAACATTTCCATGTAAGTTGAGGACTTATGTTTTTGGGTCTGCATTGGCAAGGGTTATCTTTTTATTCTAGAAGTCCCTTTGTGTACTTATGGACGGAAAGAACTCTGGAGTTTTATTTTTGGTAACACAAGATCTAGCAACTGTCAAACTTTCTAATCCGTTTAGGTCTTCCTGGCACACGGGCTATGTACAAATATTTAATTTCAGACATTCAGGTTTTTTCTCCCAGAGCAAAAATGGATGCTCTGGAAGAAAAATAACCCTGGAATAAGTAGAAGAGACTCCTGGGAGACTGAATGTCTGCATGCTTTCCCTAAACTTAATTCTTCCTGGGGACCAGAAGGAGTGGAGCAAGGGGAAAGACTTCCATGCCTTCCAGAGATCAGAGTTACCTGGTCTTGAGAAGGAATTGGAGGGGGGGAGGAGCAGCTGCTCCTGCCTTTCCTGTAGTTTGGGAAAGGAAAGGAGCAGTTGGCAAAGTTCCCAATGTGAGAAGCTTTGCTGCATGGCTCCCTCCCCTCAGCTGCTGGAACCCAGGAGCATTAGGGAGCAGCAAAGTTCTCAGTGTGAGAAGTAGACAGGGCTTTGCCCTGCTGCTTGGTCTGCTCAGCTCCAAGGGAAAGCCAAGTGGAGGGGGTGCTGCTGTCTTCTGTTGGCTCCCCCTTGCCTGCTGAGCAGCATGGGGGGAGGCAAGGGGAGAACCAAGCTTTGGAAATGGGCTCAGGAAGGCTCTCTGTGGGGTAGTGGGGCAAAGCCTCTGCCCACTGCTTACACTGGAGTCCCAGCTGTTTGGACCTGGCAGGGAGGTTACCCCACTACTTTGTCCACTCAGTTCCCCTCGCCAGGAGCTAAGTGCAGGGAGCAGCACTGCGAGCCCTGCTGCTTGCTTCTCGCACCTGAGTTCCAGGAGTGAAAAGCAAGTGGAGTTTTCCCCTTGCTGCTCCCTCCTCTTTGCTCCCTGAGAAAGGGAGCAGAGTGAAGGAGCAGCTGCTCCCCTCCCCTCTCCAACTGGTCTGGGAGAGGAAGGGAATGGTGAGGCACAACCTCCAGCGCCTTCATAGATTGTAAGGGGCTGAAAGGGACCTTGCAGATCATCGGGTCCAGGCCCCCCACTCTAGGCAGGAAGACAACTGAGGTTAGGTGACCCCAGTGAGACAACTGTCTAACCTTCTCTTGAAAACCTCCAAGGTAGGTGAATACACCACCTCTGGAGGGAGTTTATTCCACAGTCTGGACACCTGGACTGTGAAGGAGTTTTTCCTAGTATTAAGCCTGAAGCGGCCTTCCAGGGGTTTATATCCATTGGTCCTGGTCTTCCCCATGGGTGCCCTAGTGAACAGTTGTTCACCAAGCTCCTGATACACTCCTCTGATATAGCCGTAAGCTGCTATCAAGTCCTCTCTCCACCTTCTCTTAAGGCTAAAGAGGCCCGGGTTCCTCAGCCTTTCCTCGTATGGTTTGCCTTGCAAGTCCCTGATCATACGGGTGGCTCTTTTCTGGACCCTCAAGATTTTCCATGTCCTTATTGAAGTGCAGTGCCCAGAACTGGATGCAGTACTCCAACTGCGGTCTCACCGGTGCTGAATACAGCAGGAGTATCGCTTCTTTAGTTTTACATGAGATGCATTGGTTGATGCATGCCAGTGTGTTGTTTGCCCTGCTGACTACTGCCTCGTGCTGATTGATGGCTCATATTCATGCGATGGTCAGTCATTGCCCTTAGGTCCCTTTCAGCTGTGGTACAAATCAAGCTGTCACCACCAAGCCTGTATGTATGTTGAGGGTTGTTTGCCCCCAGATGGAGCACGTTACACTCGGAAATGTTAAACTTCATCTGGTTCTGGTCTGCCCAACTCTCAAGCCTGTCCAGGTCCACCTGTATCTGCAACCTATCTTCTGATGTGGCCACACTGCCCCATAACTTGGTGTTGTCCACAAACTTGGCCAGGGACCTTTTCACTCCCCCATCCAAATCACTGATAAAGATGTTGAAAAGCACTGGTCCAAGCATGAACCTGAGAGACGCCACTGGTCACTTTGTACCAGGACATCACAGATCTGTTCATGAGAACTCTCTGGGTCCCACCCCATAGCCAGTTTCCCACCCACTTGAACTGTTGAGCTGCTGAGTCCACAATCTTCCAGTTTTCCCACAAGGATTTTGTGGGATACTAGGATCAAAAACCTTTTGGAAGTCTAGGTATATAATGTCTACCACATCTCCCATATCCAGGTGGTGAGAGACCTGGTTGTAGAAGGAGATGAGGTAAGACAAGACCAACCTGTGACAGCCATGCTGGCTGTCATTCAGAATCTTACCTTCCACGAGCATATTGCATATAGATTCTATAATGAGCTTTTCCAGGATTTTCCCTGTGTTGGAGGTTAGGCTGATTGGCCTGTAGTTGGATGGGTCCTTTGTCTTCCCCTTCTTAAAGATGGGCACAATGTTGGCCCTCTTCCACTCCTCATGGATTTCCCCCCGTGTGCCACGGATTCTGAAAGAGCTTTGCCAGGGGTTCCACGATGACCTCAGCCAGCTCCTTCAGCACTCTCGGATGAAGTCCATCCGGTCCTGCTGACTTATAAATGTCTAGCTTTTCTAATTGGTATTGCACCTGCTCAGCATCCACAGTGTCCTTGACTCCCGTAGCTAACCTAAACTCTGTTGCCGACTTGGCTTTCCTGATCACTTCCCTACATGTCTTGGCCACTGTTGTATAGTCCTCCTTGAGGACCATCCCTAGATTCCATTGTGCATACACCTCTTTTTTTTTTCTTTTTTAAGAGGACTGCAATGTCCCTATTAAGCCAGGAGGGCTTGCCAGCCCTTCTGCTGCTTTTCCTCTTTGCAGGAACGGTTTTCTTTTGTGCTTTGAGGATTGTATCCGTAAGCAACGACCACTCTTTGCGCACCCCATTTGCCTTGCCTTTCTGGTCTCACATCACCTCCCTTACTAATGTTCTGAGCCTGTTAAAGTCAGTATTTTTGAATTCCAGGACTTCAGTCCTGCTGGTTGATTTCTCAACCTTGTGGCAGATAGTGTGAACAATATGACCTAGCCAAGTGTTCCTCCCAATCTGTGTCCAGGTAATTTGAAGTCACCCATGACAGCTAAGTCCCTTGCATGCGTGGTGCCTGTCAGTTCTCAAGAGAACTCCAGATCCAGCTTTCTGCAAGCCATGGAAGTGCCTGACTTGAGGAAGAGGCTGGGGGCTGTGTCTTGGTCCTGGAGGGGAGAGAAGAAGCTACTGCTGCTCCTTGCCTCTTGCCCAAGCTGGCTGCTGCTCTCCTTGGAGTAGGAGCTGGGGACTTTGCCCCAGTGCTCCCTCTGCTCCGCTCCTGAAGACTGGGAACAGAGTGGAGGAGACTGCTCCCCGACCCTGTTCCCCAGAGTTCTGTCTGGGGCCGGTGCAGGGAGTCTTTCCTTGCTGCTCCAGTCCCCTCCTTCCCCCCACCCCGACCTGGAGGAGTGGCAGACACTGTTCCCCTCAGGATCACCCCAGTCTCAGGAAGGCACAGAGAGCAGGGGAGAGCGGGTAGCTGCAGACTGAATATCTCCCAGAAGTATTTCTACTAGGGCAAATTTCTCAAAAGTTTCCCCCATTAGAAATGAATGTCTATGCACCCATGGTAATGTAGAAATCTAAAGGGTTTCTCTACATCTGAGGCAGAGAGAGCTGATTTTGCAGAGAGAATATTTTCACCTCGCATAGCTCAGGTGCTGATCCCAATCTAATAAGTCTAGCTGTTAAAGATTTAATAGAAAATATCTGGATGAAATTCCTAATTGCACTCAGTAGAGTTCTTCAGTGAGGTTTCATATCACTAAGTCTAGTTATATTTTATAAAATATAATACAGTTTATTTAGCAGTTCACTGTGATGTATTTTTTTTTATATGTAGTTGAAATTACTCCTTCTGCTTGTTCAGAATAATTGTAACAGGTCATTCTGAGATGCAGTATACTTCAATTTTGCCTTGTTCATCAACTGATTCTTAAAACGTAATGTTCTGCAAGGTCTCTCCCAAATGTAAGTGAAAACAAACAACATTCTGCTTTACTTAACTTTTTTGTCCAGAAAAGAAACATTTTATCACTTGGGGTAGCCTCCAAATTTATTTGTGCTGACTCTACCTTGTTATAAATTTTGTCTTAGACAAGTACATATGCATATTCTATTGACATAATTTGTCTCATATCTTCTAAAATGCCCCATTTTTGTGAATTCTAGTGCTGTAAACAAATCTCTTTTTTTAATTTATGAAAGTTTGTAAAACTATTTGAGAATTGATTGGCTCCCCCCACCATCAAAGACGTATCACAGTGCAAAACTGCTCAGTTTGTACAAAGTATGAATCCACTTCAAATGAGTACTAAGCTTTATGTAGTTCTTTGGGGGAGGCAGGAAATGTGTGAATTCTTTAAACTTTTTTTTGATGTAAATATTGGCTTATTCTGGATTGGTGAAAAACCTAATAGGCAAGGGGTTCTCATCATTGTGGGAGATAGTGGTATTGACATAGGAATCTAGATCAGTGGTCCTACCTTATTTGTGGTACTTTAGGGGTTAATTCTTGAGACACTGATTTTGAAATGCAAGCGCAAACTTTAATTTTAAGGTAAGGGACATTAAAATAGAAAAAATATTAAAGGTTTTTTTGTTTTGGTTAGAACGGACTTTTTAAAAAAAAAATTCATATTTAAAAAAATGTAAAATTTTTCAAAATTCACCTAGGCGTTTGTTAAAACTGCAGCAATATTGCAGTTATACTTAGCCTAGGCTTCTATTTAGATCAATTTTTACTGATCATGTTCTTCTCCTTGTTGTGATTTATACTTGCATAAGAAGGGATTAGAAAGGAGGGAATCATTGCAAATATTGAGTATTTTATTAGTTTATTTCACTTAGATTCTTATGTGGCAGAATAGTCTTAGTATGTGTTTCATCTTTTATCAACTGAAAGTACTTTTGTCTTGCAGAATATTAATCTTAGGAGCATCTGGAGGAGTTGGTACCTTTGCTATACAGGTAATGTTTTACAAGGCAAATGTTTTTCCCTCAAAAGTACTCTAGGATTAAATAACTAAAATTTTAGGCAAGGAAAATTAGCAACTGCAGGGTGGTAAAGTAGCAAGCAATTGAATGAACTCAGTGTAAGCTACAAAGGTAGAGAAATATGAAAGTAGTTTATTCTTTTCCAGATATACTGTTGTTTAAAACTAAAGGGAAGGAAGAAAATTAGAGAAGAGAAATTGTGGATGTAAAAAGTCAAAGATTTTGAGTACAAGGAAGTATGACCCAGTTAAAGCATTCTCTCTAACTTTCTTGAGACTTGAAGTACATCATCTGATTTGAAAGGTTCACCCATACATGCACCTCAGAAGAGGTAAGCATGCAAATAGAATAAAACCAACTGGTGTGGTTTGATGCAAATTCCCCTTTATATTTCTTTGTGCATCAGATGTACAGTAATGGTTCAGCATAAAATTTCTCCTTTCTCTTTATCTTAATCGGTCTTTACTTTGGAGAGAGGAGATGGTCTTAAATAGGTTATTCATTTTGCAATGCGTGCGTAACGTATTTTCATTTAATTTGGGTCATAGAATCATAGAAGTAGGGTCGGAAGGGACCTTG
>NW_017729026.1:31663020-31663470 GCF_001723915.1 Gavialis gangeticus
CTGGATGGTGAATTCCAGCAAGCGATGATCGCTATCGCCCTTTGCTTGAAAGCAGTGTTCCATTACGCTTGAGCAGCTTTGTCTTCAGAATATCACCATATAGATGATTGTGCCACTAAACTTTGCTTTTACATTTTTAGACAAGGATGGAAGATTGTTCAGTGGTACAGTGTTTGAGTCATGAGAAAGTACTAGGGGTGCACCGATAAAGATTTTTTTGGGCCGATACCGATGGCCAATTACTAACCAGCCATATTGGCTGATACTGATCCAATTGCTCATATGAAGCCTGGCAGCTTTGTAGAGCAGCATCCAGGTGGTAGGTCTGGGGGGAAGGGAGCAGATCGAGGCCCCCACAGTGAGGGGCGGAGTGGGGCTGGGTCTGGGGCAGGGACGGGGCAAGTGCTGCACAGCCAGGGTGGGGTGGGGCACGGGACAGAGCTGGAGCTT
>NW_017729026.1:31663743-31673175 GCF_001723915.1 Gavialis gangeticus
AGCTGGAGCTTCTCTGGGGGTGCGGGGAGAGGGGGGGCAGCTCCTGCCACTCATTGCACTCCCGGGGAAGGCATGGGGGGGCATGTGTTCCCTGTATCTGTGTATGGGGCAAGGGTGGGTGCTGCCATGTGTTTGGGGCCGGAGGCTGTGCTGAACTGTTCCTGGTGGGGGGGGCTGGGCCCAGGCTGTGCTTGGGGCAGGGCAGGTGATGGTGGCGCTGGAAGAGGGGATATGGGGGGGGCCTACAGCCACCCCAAAATTCACCATAATGCCCCCTGCCAGGAAGAGCCTGGCGCAACCTCCAGCCCTGACCATGCAGTGGCAGCCTGCCCTTGCCCTATGCACAGATCTGGGAAGCACATGCCTCTTCTGGGGGTGTCTCAGTGGTGGGAACGGCCCCCCCCAGACAACCTGCAGCTCTGTCCTGTGATCCACCCCGCCCCAGCTTTGTAGCCCCTGCTCCTGCCCTGCTTCTCCCTCACTGCAGGGGGCCTCGATCTGTTCCCCCTCCCCTGCCCCACCCCTTTCTTCTACAGAGTTACTGGCTTTACAAGCTGCCAGGCTGCATTCCTAGCAGTGTGCATGCTGCAGTTGCATGCATGCGCGTGGCATTTATCAGCAACATTATCTGCCATATCAGACAAAAAAACAGCCGATTGCCAATAATGTTGATTTTCCTTTTATTGGTGCTGAAACAATATGGACCAGTATGCCTCTAGAAAGTAGTTTGCTAAATATTTTCCCTGGGAAAGTTTGAGTTTGCTACTGATTAGCCTTGATTGTTATTGAACTGAATAATAAATTTCTGTGTCACATTTTCAGTTGGTAAATGTCAGAGAAGCTATTGCAGAGAAGCCCGTAAGTGGCTTAGAAAGAGTCAGATTAATTTATACAACAGAGGTAAATTAAACAACTAACACAACTTGTTTCTGTTACTGCAGTTTTATAGACTAGAAGCTAACAAGGCACCACCTGCTAAATTTATGTCTGATAAATTAGAGAGCTTTGTTTTTGTTCCTCTAAGTCTTGAAGCACTGAGTCCTGTACACAGGGTACTTTACTGACAGTTAATAATTTAAAATGTTCTAAGGTTTTCAGTTTTCAGGCTGTCAGCCAAATGCACACGGAAGCAAGTTGGAGCACCTGGGTGACTGCCTTTCAAAATGGGTCATTTGGTTAGACAGCCTTTGGTTAGAGAGCCTTTCATTGAAAGGAATCCAGTATCTGAAGTTTATAAGAGGCATCAAAGCAGTAAACTTTAAAAAACTGCATATTGATAAATTCCCAACCACTTCAGAGCCACATGTTAACAAATCGCCTTGTAGAGTAGTAACACTATAACACCACAACCTCTACTCTCTGGCAGCTGTTAATAACGAAATGACATTTTGGCTTTTTTGGGCAGTTTCATTGTTTGAGTCCCTTTTAAACCATGCTATATTTCTGGTCTGTTTTTAGTTAATGAAGGCCTGGGGTGCTCATGTAACAGCAGTTTGTTCTCGGGATGCCAAATCACTAGTGACGAAGCTTGGAGCGGATGATGTAATTGATTACAAGTCTGGAGACACAGAAGAGCAACTGAAACTTCTTCCCTTGTAGGTATTGCTGTAGTTAGATATCTGTACTAGTGATTCTCAGCCAGTGTGCTGTGGCACCCTGGGGTCCCTTGAACTCCTTTCAAGGGTTTCCTGGGATTCCATGCAGTATTATCACTGTTAAGGGTACACATGTGATTCACAAAATAAATACAGATATTTTAAAGGAGAATCCATTGTCATAGAATCATAGAGAAGATGGGCTGCAAGGGACTTCCCAGAAGTAATCTAGTCCAATTGCCTGCCTGAAGCAGGATCATCTCTGTCCAAACCATTCCATACAAGGCATAATCTAACCTCCACATAAGGCTACCATCAACAGTGTTAACAGTGAGACCTGTTGTGGTCTTGCTCAGTTCTTTGCAACAGAAGAATTCCTCCATTATTTTTCAGTAGTCAAAAATAAGTGAGAACTAGGAATGGGCATTTGAGCAGTGCCTTGAGTTTAATGAGGGGTGCCTCAAGTCTGTCAAGGGGTGCCTTGAATCTAAAAACATTAAGAACCACTAATCTGAAAGATGGGTGGTAGCAAGCAAACAAGTTTTCGCTCCATATACCTTTTGGAGACTTGAATCTTAATTAGCTGATGAGACTCCCTTGTCTTCTGGGTTTTCAGCCTCCCTGTTTGTAACACTTCAAATTCCTAAAGCAAACGTTCCCCAACCTAGCTCTGAATATGGTTCGCAAAGTAACAAAAATGTAGACTACATGGTAGGGTTAAGACAGGGAAGATGGATTTTTGGGGAAAGAGTTCACTATTTAACCACAGATATGGTTGTGGTTTGCATAGTTATATGAGTTTCCATTCAAGCATTTTGAGGCGTTTTTACTAAATTCTGAAAGAGATCTCACAAACCACAAGAAGGGGACACTGAGGCATGGAACTGTTAGTAAATTGTTTTTGGTCCAGTGGTAAGAGCATGTCATGGGTGGGAATAGATTCAGCATTTCTCACTGTTGTGATAGTGTTCGAATGATATTGTAGCTGTGATGGTCCAGAAAGTATGTGAGAGGCAAGGATTTGTGTGGGTGATATCTTCTATTCATTGGACTTAACTGCCTGGTTGGACTAGATTTAGACAAACTTTGTTTGGCAGTTTTCTTGTCTGTTAGCTGCTCCTGGCAGTGTTTCTCCTCCAGTCTTATAGACCTGCAAACTGTTTGTGACCTGGTGTTTCCTCAGACCTGAAGAACACACTGCATTTGAAAGCTTGTTTAAGTCTATTCCAACCACAGAGTTGCTTGGTCCAATACAAGATACCTCCCACAGAAATCTTTGTCTTCAGCATTCCTGACACTCAGTACAGCCATGTCAGATAAGTAACACATGCAGCAAGATATGTACGTTTATGTTTAACAATTTTCCTTGGAATCAAAATTTGTCCTTGATAGGATTTTTGTAGCTTCTTTTTTGAAAGAATTATTCAGATCGATGTTTTGATAATTATATTTCAATCCAAATAATTTTATAGTTAAGTTTTATAGTAAAATGTTAGCTGGAAAAAAACCAAGAAGCTCTAGAATATGTGAACCTGTCTTTAATATTAAGGCTTGGGAAAACAAGCAGGTTACACTGACTTAAAAGAGAGCAGGGACTTACTGCAGAGCAGGTGATGCATGGTAACTATCTGTGTGCTACCCTAACTTTACGATAAGTGGAAGGTAAGCAGCTTAAAACATATAAACTAGCTGCAGCTCTTAGGCAACTTCTCATTCTCTTTTAACTTGGAGTAATTTGTTCATTTGTTCATACCCTAAACAATTAAGCCACTGTGCAGTGACATTGTTAGTTTATGTGTTGTGCCTGTAGTGCATGAGTAGTAACCATAATGTCCTTTGTGTTCAGTAGGCCTGGGGCCCAGTGAACTAGCATTTAGCTTGAGGTTTGGGACTTTGCTTCTTTGCTGTAGGCAATTTATGTCAATACAGAGCATCTGCAGATGGGAAATTTCAGCTTACACCACTCCCTGCCAAGAGCTAGCTGCACTCTGAATTAAGTGAGATAATGACAAGACTCTTCCTTTGTATTTTCAGAACAACACAGTGATTTGTTTTTTTTTTAAGCATGTCCTTTGCCTGTCTCCAGGTTTGATTTCATCCTAGATAATGTTGGTGGATCCACTGAGAAATGGGCTCTAAATTTCCTCAAGAGGTGGTCAGGAGCTACATATGTCACTTTAGTAACGCCCTTTCTACTGAATATGGATAGACTTGGTGTAGCAGATGGCATGTTACAAACGGGAATCACTATGAGTACTAAAGCTGTGAAGGTATGTTAACAACATGCAATATTTTAATGCTTGGCAACAGACCATGGATGCAGCCAGTTTACGGGTAAATTGGGCAGCTGCTTTGCTTGGTCTCTGTATGCTCAGTGGGGCAAATTCAGACTTACTTCACTATTCCTTCTCAAAACAAAAAATACACACAGGTGTGATGCTAGTTAAGGAAGAATTGGCGTCTGTCTGCCTGCTGGGTCAGAGAGATAGGAGAGTCACAGTTCTTATTTTTTATTGTAGCTTTCTATGTGTAAACTTCCTCCTGAGTCCTGTTGTTTTGTCAGCACTAAATGCAGCAAGTAAATCCCTGCTCCAGACACTGGGAAGTACTTTTTGCCATGGATTTTAGCTGAGTGAAATCCTAACAAGATATATTACTCCGTGGCAGTTTTTTTTTGGCTAAACCACTCCTCATGGAGGGAAATCCCACAACAAGGCATTTCTTCTTTAATCTCTTTCTTCTGCTGTGTCTAGGTGGCAAAGTTGTCACCCTGATTATTCCTCTCTTCAGTGACTTCTTACTCTGAGCATGGGAAAAAATAAGTTTGTTTTTGGAGTGTTTTGTTCTGTTTTTGCTTTGTTATGTTTTTAGCCCTGTAGAGTCCCTACTTGATATCATTGTTGATGAAGTTGGGACTGAACAATCACAGATTAACCTTGAAGCAACTGCCAGGGTTTAAAAAAAACTTTAATTGTAGGGTTGGGGCGGAAGGAGGAGGCAGCTGCTGCTGCTTTTTTTTTTTAAGATACAGTAAATATATTTCACTGAGTTTTTAATAAGAGTTAATTATACTATGCTGACAGTATCAGATGTTGGTTATTGCCTCAAAAAATAGATATGAAACTAGCACAGCTGCTACATAGCCATGTGACCCCACAAGTATACCTTAGCAACCCATTGTCAGGTAGTAATGACTTTCATTCATCACTGCTGCTAGATTTGAACCATTGGCCTAGAGTAGAAGGACTCCGGTTCATTCAGTTCCCTTTGTTAATATATGTGAACATAAAACTTGCACAATAAAACCTTGCACAATTTGTAGTTTGCATAAAAAGTCCCCTCATTTCTGGCTGTACAGAAAAGTCTGTTCTCACAGCTAATTAACTTGTACAATTGTGCACCAGAATTCACTCTGTTCCTATTGTGGCAACGCAGCCTCCATGTCTGTGTGTCTAACCATCTGCTTTGATGACATTTTTATCAACTATGACCAATAATTCCAGCCCTTGAAGTCTCATCTCTTGTTTTGCCCCCTCTCTTGTTTTTTTTAGTTCATATTTTTAATTTGGTATATGTATGCCTGTCTATTTCAGCACCTCTGTAAAGGAGTTCATTATCGATGGGCGTTTTTCACGCCAAGTGGCGTATTTTTGGATGAAATAGCGGAACTGGTCAATTCAGGAAAGGTATGTCAGAATCAGTCATTTAACCTTCTGTGTTATTGCCTAAATAAATGCTGCTTTAATTTTAAAAAATGTTGTGTAATGGAATAGTAAGCAATGAAATGTTGCAGTAGGTTTTCCATGACAAAAATGTTAGTGTTACTTTAAAATCCTCCTCTCACAGGTAGTTCCCTTTCCAGTATATAGAGCTTACACATGAGTGTTTCTCACTGTTAATGGTTAATTGCAGGAATTTTAAAATATGACATCTAAGAGGTTACAGGTAAAGTGATTTACTGTAGCTGCTACTTTTGCCACTGGAAATTGTGAGGATGAGTTTGCTGCAGAGAGGGTGTGGTGGCAGATGGGCTGTGGTGTTATGACAGTGCTTGTGGCATCACAGATTTCCCTTAACCCATAGTGTTTGGCTTACTTCATAGCACCTGTGTACTGTTGAAATGCATTCTTCTGCCTACACACTCCTGTTCCAACTGAGCCAAAGCCAGAAAGGAGGCAGAAACAATTGCCCTGAAAGTGGTCCCTACTGTTGCTCCTGAGCACAAGGGAGACAATGATCCTGTGAGCGGTGATGCACAGTACACTCAGGAGTACTGCAGAAGCACTATAGACATGCCCACTGTATTCATTGCTTTAAGCACAAATGTCATAGCTTAAAAAGAACCCACAGCAAGTGCTTCACTCCTGTGTCCTTGTGCAGCCATACTCAATAAATGCTAATTCAATGAGGTGCAGAATTACCATTTTTTTTCCAGGGTTACAATTTGTTCAGCTTCCTGGCCGGTTGCAGCACATTTGTGTTCTGTTCTTACCTTGTATTCAAAACAGAAATGCAGAATATGCCTGTGAATGTCTGTTTGGAAACACCTATTTATGCTATAGAGAGAAGGCTTAATTGGCTTTCACCTGTCTAATAATCTGGACAGGTGAATGCTAATGCCATTTAGAATGTACGTCATACATTTATGGATGTCCTGATGTACCTTTTGTTGTAAGATGATCATGAGAATAAAGGTGTTTGCTTAGTCTTTTATTCTGTGTCTACAAAAACAGATCATAATATCAGAGGTTATTTATCTACGTAGTCATTATACCAGCAGTATGTAAGTTATTACTTTATAAAATGGTTTGAACATCTGTAGTGCTAAAGGTGTGGGAAGAGACTAAAATGCACTTAGCTTAGATCTTTTAATATTGTGCATTTGTGTTGCCAGTATACGCTGCTTCCCTTGGACAGAGGGAACCAATGTTCAGTGGCATAGAAATATGAAAAGGGGAGGTGGAAAAGAGAGGGATACATCTGTCACAAAATGTCCTGTATCAGAGTTATCATTGATACTTTTTTGTGAAACTGGATTATCCTAGGGGTGCTGACAGACCTGACAGTGGCTCTGACAGACGCAACAATTTGATGCATGATCAGCTACTGGAAGTGGCTGACAGAAGTGCATGGCTGCAGAGCACTTTAAAAAGGTCCAATCGGGTGACAATCTGAACCCTCATTATGAGTGTTCAGATGAAGGCACTCCAAATCAGCACACTATGTGCTCATATGTTCATTAATATCTGTCAACACGGCTGGAAGTAGGGCTTATCTGACACAGCTGAGCTCTGCTCCCCATGCTGTCTTCCGAATGGGAGCAAGGAAAGAGAGTGGAGGGAACTCATTCTGGGGTTTGCCCAACCAATGCTGGAGAGTGGGCCAGAGAGCCCCCCAAGGTGGGGATGGCTCCAGTCCATCTGCCCCTCTCTCCAGCTCTGGCCGAGTAACCCTCAAAACAAGCCCTCACCTCTCCCTTCAACCCCTCCCGTTCCAAAGAGAGCACCAGGGCTTGGAGGCAGGAAGAGTGGCTGGAAAGACACAGCCATTCCTAAACTGCACCTCATTTTGCAATCCCTGAGACCCAACAGCAAATGTCTGTTGGGTCCTGGGGATAGCTGCAACTCCTGGCACTTCCTGTGAAGCATCATGTGTTACAGCTGGGAGCTGTGTGTGCCCTCAGTGAAGATTTTAAAAGCTGAAATGCAGGGTGGCTGGCCCTGCAGGTGGGCATTGCCTGTTGAAGGCACTAGAATCCTTCATTTGCTGGTGGGCTTTTGGGTCAGATTTTCATTCTCATTCAGCATGCAGGCTGAATATGTTTTTGGGTGACTCTAACCCAGTCCTTTCAAAATTGTATTGAATCATCTTGTAAACTTTGCAAAGACTTTTTTTTTGGTGGGCAGAGAGGAGGGACGAATTGTCTACCGTGAGGTAGAACATTAAGAGACTTCTTGAGGAAGGGCAGGTCACTGGCTTTGTGCGGGGAAGCATGGCTTGTTTGGAGGATTCTCTTACTTCTCTCTTTGCTCAGGTTAATGATTTAAAGAGGTGGAAACCTTTAAAAATATGCACCTTAAGTAATTTTTAAGTGTGCAAATGAAAACTGCCCTCTGAAAGTGTAGTCCTGGAATTATTGCAATCTCACCATGAGGTGCTGCATTCCATGCACCTCTGAACGCGAGCTTCCAACATGAGGGAGACCATGTACTGTGGGTTCTTGTTCCTCCCCAACATGGGCATGCTCACAAGATGGTTTACTGGAAAATGCATTAATTTAACTATGTAATGGCAGTGTGTATTGCAGCTTTCGGATACCCCAACATGAAATACGTTTGGCTATCAGATCTCTATTCATTGGTGAGAGTTAGTAGATGATAACATGCTGCACACATGATGATCTTTTCAAATGCTTTTTATTTATACACAAAATCCTATATGGGTATCACAGCAACAACAACATTCCAACCCTACAACTCATATCTATCAGTTGTTCTACCTAATCATAGGCTACATGCATGCCAAATTGGCATATGATTTTTAAGTAGGTTTGAGCAGTCACAAAAGTGCCTTAGCTGATTTAAGAGATTTTTCTTCTTGGATTACTCAAAGGTGACCAAAAAGAATTCTCTCAGACTTTTTAAAAATATCTCCCCTCTAGGCAGAGAACATACTGGAGAAGTCTTACCGTGGGCCTCTGTACAGTGTGCTGACAAATAAATAAAATATCTGTTAATAAAATATCTGTTTGAAAAGACATTTCCAAAATAGTGAGTAGTTCCTAAAGGCAGAATCTTTGGAAAAAGGGGATTTGCACCAAGTAAATTTCTCAGCTCTTTTCAGTCAGGAACATGCACACACTTCTCACATGACTGACTGTATCTCACATGGGTTCATTACTTTTATTCTTTGTAAATTATTTGTAGGGAGCTAGCAGCTGGGAGCCTCCATCATGGGCCATAGGTATTGTGATAGGTGCTATACATGCACAGCAGCAATGCTGTCCATACACCCAAACAACTTAGAGTCTGTATGGCCAGGTATACACTAGAAAAGGTTTGCCAGGGTAGCTAAACCAGCACATAGTCCTTCCGCAGATGCAGCTTTTATTGGCAAAAATGGGCCTTTGCTGGCACATAGTATATACTGGGCTTTTTGTGAAGTCATTTGTCTTTGTGAAAAAGCACTCGTTGCTAGCATAAGCAACTTGTTGCATCTTAAGCCTGTCTAACAGTGTCACAACAAAGTATCTTATTATCTGGTTTTCCCCTTTCACTTGGAAAGAACTTGGCTGTCCTGTGCATGCATGGGGAGGATTGTGGGAAGGGGCTAGAGAGCCACTAGTGCTGGAGATGATTTGGCCTGCATCTTTGCTGTTAGGGATTGGTTAACCACCCATATGAATGATTGCATTTGGTTTTCACATAGTCTCTCAGGGAGGCCAGATAGCACTGGTTGAAAGCATCAAAAATTAAACCGTTAGAGGCTTTTCTGTGTGGATGGAGTGACTATTAGGGGACGGTACTTGAGTAAAAGCTTGCAGTAAAGACCTACCTAGAAAGCAACCCCTCCTTGTTAGGGTCAATTGGAAAGCTTGCACCTACACTTCTTAACTTAGTGCGTTTCACGCTTTCTCATTAGACAGTCCTTGACTTCAATTTGCGTTCCATATTGGCTGGCCAGAACCCAAAAGTGTTGATTACTGAGAGAGACAGCAAAGGCTGTCTGTTAAATACCCCATCTCATCAAAAAAAATAGTCTGACTACCACTCATTGTGGAGATGTAAAAACATGTTGTGATTTTTTTTTTTTTTTTTTTTTTTTTTTTTTTTTTTTT
>NW_017729026.1:31673279-31682960 GCF_001723915.1 Gavialis gangeticus
TTTTTTTTTTTTTTTTTTTTTTTTTTATTATTATTATTAAAACACAGCTGTTCCTCTTTTCTTCTCAGATGGTGCATCCTGCTCATGCTGTTAATGAAAAAGCTCTGTGATTATATTATGAGTTTTCTCTGAGCAGAGCTTACACAAAACTTACACTCTCCATGGAGGTGTTGGGCTCTTTTGGAATATATGCATTTGCGTGAACCCTGATTAGAGCTGTCAACAGATGGCAGGCTCTCAGTCAACTGTGTTACTTTCTGGCTTGATGTAATTGTGTACTGTGGTAAAGGAGCACTGATGTTCAGGCCTCTGTTCTACTGGGAAGGGAGGGAAGTGCACCCAGATTTACTTAAAAATATCTTTAGCAGAACTGGTAAGCTTGGCTAACAAATGAACATAGCTGCTGAACCTGGTGGGGTCCGTTTTCTTGACACTTGCCCCGGGAGTGGGTTAGGCGTGGCAGGTGAGAGGATTTTCTCATTAGGAGAGAAGTTTCCTTCTATTGAAAAAGCTAATTCAGGAAGAAGGTGATGTGAACATGAGGTGCAGCTGCCAAAACTCCTCTGCCTTCTTTTTAGGTGAGATTTATCACAGTGGTCAGATTAAATTTACAGGACAAGTGAGTAAGATAGTGTGTCTGACAGCAGCTTTCCAGTATCTGCTATGAAAGAACTCCAAGAGATGTGTAGACTGTGCTGATTAGAGCCTTCCTCTGATGGTTTAATGCTTTAAACTGAACCCAGCATCGTCTGGATTTCTTCTGAGGAGGAGAATTTGGCTTGGCCTGGCAAAGACAATGCTTCTGTGGCTCAAGTCCTCTTTTCATTGTGTGGATCCCATTCCAGGTCTTGCTGGTGACCCGCAGACCATAATGACTCATAACCATGCTACATTTGGGGAAGTTTTAACTGATTTAGCTGCTGGCACTATGTTTTTGTGTGGTACTTGCCCTAGATTATCATGGACTGTTATGGTGGTGTTACAGGTATCTGTAAATCTTTTTTTTTTTTTTTTTTAAATGTAACATCACTCTTAGTCCTAGATAACAGGATAACAACCCAAATTAATTAAGCTTTTCCACTGAGAAACTGAGCTATAAAGAGGTTGTCACACATCCAGGATCTGAAAGGAAATAAAACCTGGACCAGAATCAAGAACTTTTGCCTCCTGTTCCTAGGTCGTAACCACCAGAGCAGTCTGCCTTTCTGTGCATGCACATGTGTGCGTGTGTGAATGAATGTGATCGTTTTTTCATAGGCAATTCTAAAGTGCTAACAAGTTGTAGGCCAGGGATGTGAAACAGCTGACCCCTTTGTACTTCTGTTCATGCAATATTCAGATTCTGGGGTACCTAAACTTCTGTTGAAAATTCCTGATTTGTGAGGCTACCCTTGAATGCATGACCAGAATAATCTGGCAGGTGGCATGTTGTTGGATTTGTCTGCAACTTCAAATAGCCAAGAGGGGTGAGTTTCCTTTGCTCCCATTCTCTTGCTGGAGTGCTCATTTTCCAGCCTATTGACAATGCTTCAAATGTTTGGTTGCATATCATTTCAGTGGTGGAATGGAGAAAGGGTGGGAGTGAAACCAGTGGAAAGTAGGACATGAGCAGTGCAGCAGGGAAGGAACTGCACAGCTAAAAAACAGCAGAGAAACAGGAAGAAGGATGGGAAAGGAAGAGAAACAAAGGACAAGAATTAGTGGAGTTCCTCAAGGTGAGCATGTTTTCTAGTCAGTTATGGTAAGGTACACAACGAGCCTTTAAATGTGTAGCGAAGATGTGAGGCATGCCATGGTGGGGGAAGGGAAGTATCAAGTCCTACGTTTGGACCTCTGCTTAAAAACCATAGTTACAGGCAGAACTTGACTCTCCCCAAAGAAGACGTGCCATGATTTAGGCTGTATCTCAAGTTGTGACATGTTTTTCACCACATGTGCTCAAAAACATACTGTGTGAAGGTTGTGGACTGAGGCATGTGTGTGAATGCCATGCTTCCCTAGTTGTAAATATTAGTGCACAGAGCCCCCTTCAGGTGTAAAGGCTTCACTGTATATAGGGCATGGAGAAGATTGCCAGTCATCCTCATTGCTTTGCAAATGATGGGTTTGGATTCTGCAGTCCTTATCCGCTCCCCTCAGACTTGAAAGGGCTTTGGTGTATCCCGCCTACTACAGATATAACAACCTGTAGCAAAGGACTTGAATTGGCAGCAGTGTGAAACCTGCAGTTAATGACTTGGATGTTTGCAGCCAGTATCCCAGTCCTAGCCTATTGAGTTCAGAGCTGGATTTGCCCTGATACCATTTCAGTGCTTTCTGTAGGATATTTGTAAACAGCATCAGCCAATAGAATTTTTTGGAAATCTGTGAAGAGCTGATTTTGAAGTGCCCAGGGCTCCATTCCTAAAGTGTATTCTGCGCTGCTAAGAAGAGAGCAAGAAAACATCACTTGGATCCAATCTTTATTTTCAGATGTGTGTCTGTAGTGCTGCATGTAATCCCTTCACTCCGTGACTTCAGTATTTAATCCCTTTTCCCTGAACAAATAGGTGCCTCTTACAGCAAGGGGGGGGAGGATGATGGTGACTGATGTGTGGATGCAACTAGGCAGTGTTTTCATTATCCAGTTAATCTCTATCTATCATCATGTATTCAATAAACAGCCACACTCCCCTTGCTGCTTGCCTGCTCACAGGAAGAAATTTTATCTTAGTCAGTTGATTATGGTAAAGGCTGAATGACTCATTGCACTGTGATCCTGTCAGCCCTTTCAGGGTTATTCAAACAATGGGAATGATCAGCCAGAGAGATGAAATGTTTAATGCTCTAGATTGCCAGGGTCATCAATTTAGCATTCGTGTCTCTGCAGCAGTGCCGAGGGCCAGCTTTCAGATCAGACTAGTGGTTTACAACAATGTAGCAGATGAGCATTGGGTGACAATGATGCACACGCTGTTTTGAATTCTGTCAAGTTATGTTCAGAGCATACCTGAATCCCCTCCATCACCGGTTTTATGATGGAACTTTCCCTATTAGACTGCGGTGAGAACACTGCACAGATTGATCCGGGTTGTGCCGTAACCTTAAGGAAATGCTCACTAGTTGCTTATGATGAGATTGTAGTAATGATCTTGCTTTTTATCCAGTATGTAATTACTACTGGTGTTTGGAGTCATGCTTATTCTTCCTTCTCTTGTAGTTCACCTTTCTGACTTTCACACTACAGATTGTACCCGATTTTATACTTCACACTACAGCCTGTCTCATTCTACATACTCCACACAACAGATTGTTCTCTTGTTTCCCCTTTACTGTTTGGATATCTTCACCCTTCCACAGGCCAGACCTCCCCCACTGCAACTAGTCTGCTCAGAAAGCCGGGGGGAAAAATCCCCCAGTCTTCCTGGTTTCTTTGTAAACTAAAGTATGACTTTGCAAGTATTATTAGCAGAAGCCTTTTTTTTTAGCAATTTCCCTGAACTTGTGGTCAGCACTGGTCCTCTGGCCAGGACAGCAAACAAGTATGTCTTGCCCTCAGTCACTTCTGCTCCAGCAGTTACTTATTAGGAGATGGTATGCAGCATCTGTCTGGCCTTTCCTCAGAGCAGGGGGTCAGACTCTTCCCAAACAGTCCCCGTGTTCAGGCATATCAACCTTATGCACTCTGCAGAATGACATGTTGGCGTGTATTTATTTCCAGAGTATCTTTAAGGGGGAATAAAATGCTAATTCTGATCTTTAGCTTACCAACCATCAGGAACTGCATGGGGGAGTTAAGCTGATAATGCACAGTTCTACATTTGGCACCATCCAGGTCTCCAAACCAGAAGCCAGGTGATGGAGATCAGGTGATACTGCAGCCTGAAACATTTTATGCTATCAGGATGAATATGCTAATACTGTTTGTCTTCATCCTGCTCATGTGACAGACCCAGTTTAGAACCAGGATTTATAACATTTCTTACACTCATCAAACTGCGTTCTTTGAGGACTAATATCCTGGTTTATTGTAGTCAGAGAAGACAAAGCGAGCAGTTAATCTGTTGCAGCTCTTGGGCTTTTCTTTGGGGAATTGCACACAAAGACATTGAAAATTAGAGGGGATGAGCAAAGGACTGAGATGAGGTGTTTCAGCTGCTAACTGGCATTTGTGCAGCTGCTGGGAGGAGTGTCATGGTGCCAGGTTTCAAAAGCCTGTTTGGGAAACACATGTATGGAACAGCTTGTTGTTGATGTGCTTTGTGCACTTGCTTTCTGGACTGTTTCTGTAAATGTGCCTCTGCGTTTAAGTTAGAGCTAAAGGCTGGAGGAGCCAGTATGCTCAAGTGCTTATAACAGAGCTCTGGTCTTTGAAATGTACTAGTAGTTTGTTTCTGTATTATTGCATTATGCCTGAGCCTTTTGCAGGTATTTAAATATGGGAACTCAGGAGGTAATCATCCATTTTAAAGAATTCAACTGGACAGTTTAGGAGAGGGGAACAGCAACTTTTCCCAAGAGATTTATCATCAACAAGTGCCTTAAAGACTAAGCAGCTTTTCTGGCATAACCAGTAGCGTGTTTAGGATTTGACTGTTTGCATTCTGATCACTGCAGGAGCTAGATGCAAAACCATCTAATGCTAATGTGCTTCCCTGATAAGAAGATTAGGGCCAGTCCAGTGATGCAGGAACAAACAGAAAGCTCATCTGTAGGCAATCCAAAGTATGGGAGCAACCTGCGGGAAGATTTTCTTGCAGGGCTTATCTCAGCCTTGGGAGGCTGACTCAGTGCTTGATATTTTTCTAGCACTCTCTATTTGGCTATCAGCGAGAAGTGTTGCTGCTTTTCCATTTTCATGGGTACAGCTGAAATGGTGACCATTAGTAACAGAAATGTGAGGAAAATATTAGGAGAAAAAAATTAATCATTTCTGACTGCCTCTTAGTGATTGGTATAATGAACTTGGTTGTTGTACATTAATCATCTGAAGATCACATTAAAGCTGTCTATGCAACTGATTTTCAAAATTAAGACATTGGAATAGCTGAAAGAAGCTGTATTTCTTAGTCCATAGGTATAAGAATGCAGAATGGGTAGGATTTTCAAATGTGACTAATTTAGGAGCACAAGTGCCACTGTCTTAACTCAGGGCCAGGTTTTTAAAAGGTATTCAGGCATGTTAAGGCTCCTGAATAACTTTGAAAATCTGATCTTTGAGATTTTGAAAAGCATGTTGTATGTATGCCAAGTACAACACAAAATAGCAATTCCTATTGTTGCAGTGTAAAGTGGGGTGAAGATGTGTATTGTATTCGTAAAACCTTCTCGGAATACCAATTGTAGAACCACTGCGTCTAATTCACAGGCCCCATTAAAAGAGCCCCGAAGAGAAGACTATATTGTTAATGCCTTAAGTTGGGTAGTATAAACTATTGTCTTATGCTTTTGAAGGAAGGGGTTTTTAAAGATAGATGACTAATAGTCATTTGGTCCTTGTCAAATGACACTCTTGTTTTTTTTTCCATAGATCCATCCTGTTATTGATGAAGTCTTCTCTTTTTCTGAAGTTCCAAAGGCTTTTCTGAAAGTGGAACAAGGCCACGCACGTGGAAAAATAGTGATCAATGTATTGAATAAAATATAATGTCCCTCGGAGCCATGTTGTTCTGTTTGTAATTTGTTCCATCTGGTGTATGATACTGGAACATAAAATTGCTGGGAGTTAAGTAGCTGCTTCTTGTAAATGCATCTCAAATGATTTAAAAACTTCTTAGCCTCACTGCCTCTGAGCAGCAGGTGAGAGGTGTGGGGGGGGGGTATATTTTGTTTTTTAAACTGTGTAATTTAATATGAAATTTACCAGTATAAAGAAGCCCTGTCTTCAAGTCCATTCTTCACCAGTTGTTGGATTTGAGAAAAAAAATGCTAATGCTCTTTTTGGACCAAGTCATTTACAGAAGTGTTGGGAAGAACTGTTGACTGCACAGACTGCCAAAAACTAATGCTGATAGAACAGTTAAATTGATAGCTGTTACTAGGTGCCTGTAGTTATACTTCTGTATAACTGAATGGTCCTAGGAGACTAAGGGGAGGGGACTGTACCCCCTCAGACACATCAGGAAAGTGAAACCAGGTCTCTTACTTACAGGGCAACTGCATAACCATTAGGTTATGGTATAAAGGTGGGTACTATCACTTTTTTTTCTTCCTCTTCCTACAGTCATGGTTAAAAAAGGGCAGGAATAGGAGGGGGCCTTGTTTCCTCCTTCAGAAAAATGGCAGTAGCCATCTGCCTTCAGCAGAGAGCTTCAGGCTCTGACTCCCAAGTGAGCAGAAGTGCCTCGCAGCAGAACTAGAGCTCAGCAGCGGAGAGATGGGATTTCTCACATAGCTATGTGATTTAGTGTTGTGTACTGATTAGTTCTGAGTGACTCTATTCAGCATGGAGGTGTCTGACTTGCTGTTCTGAGGTGCTTAACTCTACCTGGCATGGTATGGTGAGCCAAGGCTCTTTATCCCAGGTTTTGGATTCTGCTCTGGGAGACAGGCACCAAATACTTAAAAGACAAAGGGTTTGAATTATAGCTACTGTGAGAAGGTTGACCTTTCCCTGCCCCCCTCCCCCAAATCACACTCAAAGATTAATGGACTCTTAACACTGTACCCATGCCTCTATCACCAAGACTCACTTACCACCAGTTGCTTCAATGACTTAACTAGGAACTCCAAGGAATAAAAATTCTAGTTGTCACAATCCTAAGTATTCTGCTGTATAAACTTTCATTTCATCAGACTTCCTATTTCTCTCCTTATCCCATAGCCACTGTCATATGGATTTTTCTGTATTTGTTGCAGAACATCTTTAATTGCCCTTACTAAAATTCAATACATTCTCTTTCCCTTTAGTCTTACTTTGTCAACCATACTAATTCATGTTTTATCCCTAGAAGGCTTATTTTTGCAGCTTGTTGCCTTGCTGACTATAGTCAAGCCTGGATAGTTCTACCACATAATGGCTGCCCTATAAGTTGGCTCAAAGAGAAGGAATTAGAATCATGGAAAAACAGGGTGGGAAGAGACCTCAGGAAGTCATCTAGTCTATCTCTTTTCTCAAAGCAGACCCATCCCCACCTATAGCATCCTAGCCAAGGCTTTGTCTGTCTGTGCATGTCTACACATTGCTGTGCTTTAGTATTTCCTTTTGGAAGTAGTAAAGCATGATGCAGCATGCATGTGGTGTACAGTTAGATTCCACTGCTATGTCACCATAGTGGTAAGCTATATCAGGGGAGCATGCTATTACAGCAACATAGCTGGTAATTGCATGTAGACCCACATGATTACTACATTGCCATAACGCACTGTATGGCAATGTAGTGTGTTGCTAGGTTGTCATAGAGCAACATGTAGACTCACCCTCTGTGTCTTAAAGACCTCTAATGATTAAGATTCCATAACCTCTCTGGATGTCTTGTGCTAGTGTTTTACTACCCTCCTAGAGAGAGAGAGATTTTCCTAATCTCTAACCCCAACTTCCCTTGCAACTTGCTTGAGACCATTTCTCCTTGTTCTGTCATCTGCCACTACTGAGAACAGTCCAGCTCCATCTTCTTTGTAACCACACTTCAGGGTGCTTTCAGATGTAATCTGTACCATCCATCTACCTTATAGTAGGCATAAATCATCTGCTGATGTCTAGGGATTGGTAGAACAGTAGTAAAAGTCATTCAGTGCTTAAATTACTGATTCAATTGGAAATAGATCCAGAGTGCCCAAAAGTCATGCTTGATCGATCTATACTGCAAAGTTCTGCTGACTCTTACATCCTTACCAACACAGGAAAGTCAGGTTTTTTTCACTTTAACAACTCTAGCCAAGACAGCTAAGCTAGTACAACCCCAGGGATGGTGCAGTTATAGTGACAAGAGTGCTTCTGTCAGCTTGTATTATTTAGGGAGTTGGTGTAACTCCACTTAGCAAGTCCTGCCATCCTCTTCCTCCTTCCCCTGCTGGTATATGCGCTCTTTCCACCAGGGGACTCTGCTGTAAGACATGTCCATAGTCCTCTCTAAATACCATATTTTCTTGCATACAGCATGCCCCCAAATAAAACTGTACCTTTTTTTTTTTCTTCACTGCCTTTCAAAAACATCTTCCTTTGAGAGCCTCTGCTGGGGGGAAGAGAGCCCCCTCTGCAGTTTTACTTTTGCTTTCCCAAGACAGAAATTGCTGTTACCATATTTCCTCACTTACAAAGTGCATCCTAACTTCCAGCAGCTGATTTTTGGGGGAAAGGTGGATGCTGCATACAAGAAAATGACAACTTGATCTTAATACAATTTGGAGCAGAGAAACATCCATGTAAAAGAAGCTGCTACACTTCCCCAACCACTATCATCTACCAAAATAGGCAATAACCTAGGAAAGCTTATCCTCCTCTGAACTATTTAGTCTGTAAGGTGCCACTTTATGCCTATACATTCACCATTAGCATTCATTTGGTAAAGGAATAATGGACTGAATAAGGCACAAAACTGAGTAGTCATTAATAGAGTTAAGGCACAACATCTGGGCAGTATGCAGTGTTCCTGCTTGAACTGAATCTCTTCTACATGTAGAGTGGATTTGTATATACATTCTTGTAAAGAAGCAGATTTACCACATTCAGATTTATTTGTCAAATATCTACATAGCATAATATCAATACAACACTTAGGCATGGAAGTTGGCTAGGAGTATTGCTAGTCTACAAAGTACTAAAAACAGTGTTTTACAGTATGTACCATAGTGCAGCTTTATTTTAGAGCAACAGTCTACCTGAATTTTAATTATTACAGTTGTCTGTACAAACATCATTCATGGAGCGTTGAAGGCACTGACTTCCTCATAGGTTGAGAGAAAATATGTTTTAAAATCTTATGTCCAGTGAGGCAGCACATACAGCAAAGGAAAGCATTATATTCTAAGACAAAGTCTAAAGCACCCCCTGAGGCTCCTAGGAGCAGTTTTTAATAATACTGGGCAAAACCTGAACGAAATACAATCAGCACAATAAAGGATTACATTCACTTTTTGCTATTCTGCCACTGTCATGAAATAAACAAAGGGGGTGGGAGGACTCAACAATTTTAACACTGGGCCAAGTGAGATGGTGAGCAACAGGATGGCCTATTAGAGTTAATTAATATTCCTCAGTTGTCTCTGCCCTTTTCTTGGAACAAGCTCTTTGCTAAGTCAGTGTTTTCTAACCGTAACTATAAAGGGCAGGCCTGGGACTGCAGAGTTGTGATTGCTAATGTATCAGAGTTCTTTCATGGCACCCTGGTCTGCATACGTCCAAGTTTTCTTTCCTACCTCTATAATCAGCCTTTGTGCTGGTTCATGAGAACTGCTCCGATATTCAGTTCGGTGCGGACCCTGCCCTACCTCAGCTGCACCTCAGGTAGCTGGAGCATACCAAGCTCCACAGGTTAAAATGTAAATAAATAAGGCTGGGAACAGAAAGACAGTGTTGGCAGAGGTCTGGAATGACTGAGCTGAGTTTCTTTTAAAATAATTCATTTAAATTTATCCTTAAATTAAAAAAAATGGGGGCTGGGGAGAAAGGGTATTTGAAATTAAAGAGTTTCTGAGTCTAGTGAGAGTGCACTTATTAGAATTACCCTCAAGTCTGAAAATTTAAGACTAGCAGAGAAGTAC
>NW_017729026.1:31687960-31689603 GCF_001723915.1 Gavialis gangeticus
AAAAAAAATGGGGGCTGGGGAGAAAGGGTATTTGAAATTAAAGAGTTTCTGAGTCTAGTGAGAGTGCACTTATTAGAATTACCCTCAAGTCTGAAAATTTAAGACTAGCAGAGAAGTACAATAGTTTTAATTTATAAAAAGTAAGGCAGCCTAGCAGATATAAAATGGGTGCATTCCTCACACCTGATGCACCTGTCTGGCAGCCCAGTGCTTTTGCTAACAAACATCTGAGGTTCATGTCACCTCTGTCTAATAGAAAAAAAAAAACTAGAAATCAGATTTGTTACTTATTAAAATACAGTCTTTAAAATAGTCTTTAGTAAGTAATTTACTAAAATAGATAAAAATAGTCTCTGAATTTTTTTTTTTTGGTAAAAATTCCTTAGAAATGCTGTTCCAAGCAACTCTTAAGCACTTTCAGTAAGCAAAAAATATTTTTTTGTTCTAATGTACCACTTGCATCTTAACTGTCAGTAAATGAATACTCCAGTGCATTACAAAGCTCAGCCTATTTTATGCATGTACCTGTTGTACTCTAATCCCTTATGGAACAAAGTGTTACCTGTTTTCTTAATATATTGGTTCACATACTTCCCTGATAAAAAGCAATTCTGAAAATCATTTAAAATGACACCTATTTAATACACTTTGGATTAACTATTCATCACCACTCTGGTGTCAATGCACCCAGCCTCCCTGTGCTTCAGTGCCCCATCTGTAAAAAAGAAAAACATGGAGCTAACAGCACTTGCATACCTCAATCCTGGAATTGTGAGAACTGTGCATCAGACTACAGGGTCTTCAGGCCAGGGATGGAGGGACATACAAATACTGTGAAGAAGGAACTGAAGCTATTCTATTGTTTGTTCTTATGATAATCATGGAAGAATAAGTGTCACATCATCAAACTCTTTTGTCTTCTTCAAAGGATGTCTCATTAGTTGTGGTATCCAGAATGCTCCTGGTTCATAATTCTTCTCTGCTCAATAAAATTGAGTGGACTTACACAACCAATGGCTCCCAACATTGTGTTGGCCTTTCTTTACTGATGGTGTTGACAACAACATGGTTTTGATCATACTGTGTGCCCCCTAAAAGGAAAATTGAGAAGTGAAAATAAAGCATGAAGAAGTTACTGAAATAATTACTGAAAAAAGGTGACTGATCTCAAGTGCATTTAACAACCTTAGCAGCGGCAGAACATTATCAGTGCCCTCATCCCCCCTACTTTATCTATTGCAGATTAGTATATTCTTGGTATTTTGTGGTTATGTACCCTGTCATGAGCCAGGGTTGTTTGTGTAGTTTTAGGAATAGGGAGTAAAGGGATGGAAAGGCTCAAGCATCTTGTGCAAACATGTTTATTAGCCAAAGCATCAAAATCTAATGCATCTGTGACTCACGGGTAGACTAAGGCATTTCTTCTTTGTCTGACCGCTCACATAGGTTCTGAGCCCAAATGCAGGACCTCCATCTAACCCAGAAGGTGCACAGCCCCACCAGGGGAGACACCTTGTTGGACCTGGTGCTGGCCATGGGCAACAACCTCGTGAGGGGGCTGCGAGTGCTTGACCACCTGGGTGACGGTGATCGTCACCTGCTGAAATTCACCATCCAGCGCAAGGTGGCGAAGGCCTACAGCA
>NW_017729026.1:31692322-31703014 GCF_001723915.1 Gavialis gangeticus
ACACACCATTAGAAAATCTAAAACCCACCAAAAAATGATGCGTCACATTTCTGTTTGCCTATTTTCCAATTAAGAAATATTCCTGGAACCAGGTGGTCTTCCTAACCATATTTATATCACAGGATGCTGCTTGAAAAATCCTAGCTTCAGCTCTTCTACTGAAGTCAGATATTTTTTCCCTTCTTTTACTGTACTATGTTACTTATAGTTGTTTTCCCATATGCACTACTTCCAGAATGATTTTTTTGCCATAATAATGACTTATTATGAACTGTACTTTAGAAGTACTTATAAGTTGTCATCCTCCCCCTAAACGATTGAGCAAAGGGTGAACTTTATCGTTGGAATCACCTTAATATATTAAGTCAACAAATACAGACTCTGGCAGATTCAGAGAGAAGTGTACTGAATTGTCAAGACCCCTTTACAGCTCTCCCTCATGGAAAAGAAATGCGTCTCAGGTAACCAAGCCCCACATCACATAAGGACCTACTGACGCCATGAATTCCACCTGTACTCCAACTAGATGCAATGCAAATCTTGCAAATCTTGTACATGAAAAAGCCTCTATTTTATTTTTCATTAAGAAATCAAACACTGTTAAAGATGACATCTGGCTTGTTAAAACAACATAAACGTTTATCTAACAACATTTTAGGAAACAGTAACTCTAAGTACTTCAAAGGTACAGAACAGTTATCAGCATGGCATACGCATTCTTGAAGTACTGCAGAATAAGGTGCAACTATGTATGTTGCACAGTACAGTGAAAGAAGATGAAATAATCTGGATTTGATATCAAGTGGAACATGACACAATTTAAATCTATAAATATATGGCAATTTCAGACAAATAGCTGCCAGGTACTTTTGCAGTACCTCCACAAGATGGCATCATAACCATACATTTTGGTCAGGGAAATGTACTTAAGAATGGTAAGGCTGAAAAATGGAGGTAGGTTATTAGACCTTAAGGGTGGTTCAGCACCATTGGAGGGATTAAGTGCAGTTTGTATTAAATTGTCTGAAGCACCTACATTAAACCTATTTATTATTTCATATTTATGAGACGGCTCTCTCTCTACTCAGCTCTCATATGATTTATAATAGCTCCAACTTCAACTTTAGGTGGCAAAACAATGATGGACTATTCTTTATAAAGAGCCAGACCACTTTCCATCCCATTAAGTAAATGTATGAGAAAAGAATATCTAGCACTCTGCCCATGAAAGCCACAACAATCAGTCTCTGCCACATGAGAGGGGAGCAGTTCAAGGAGAAAATGGTCCTTTGTTGAACCTCTAACCAGTGCTGGCTTAAACACCTCACCTCAGCTGACAAAGTGTTCCAGTTACCCTAGCACCACAGAGAAGTAACTTTTTAAAATTTTTCCTGAGTCTTGATCCCAACTATGATTCATCATATCATTGATCTCACTGAAGTTTCTCCTGAATTAATCCAGCAGCAGATCATAATCTGGCTGCTACTCACTACCACAGTTTAAGGGTACCTTTTAGTATGTGCAGCTGTCAGTCCAAGACAGTCACAGTTAAGTCTTACAAGTAAATAATATAAAAAAGATGCTTACTCCTCATTGCTGCATCTTAAAACATTAAAAAAAAATTATGTAATATATAATGTATATTTAATATCTATATATGAAATTGTGTTATAAAATATATATTATTATATTGTATATACATTCATCTATACATGCACAATGAGTTTGTTATATACACACACACACACACTAAAAAAAAAAAAAACTGTTTAGGAGCCTGACATAAAATTGGAAAGAGAACAGACACCTAAAGCATTCTCCAAGGCATATTAGGATATTAAATCTCACTCTCTTTAGATGTACAGTTTACCTTTTGGATCAACTCAACATGGTATTTTGCAATTAAATGCATGAATTTGACATCCTTTTAAAAAAGTTTAACTGAAGACAAGCCAGTATGTAAATAGTTTGCCTCTTCTACTAGCTCAATTAAGATTGAAAAAAGAATTCTGCCTGGGGTCATGAACAGCCTCTGTTGACTTGGATTCCTTTTGATAAAACTTCTCATTAATAGTCATGCTTTCCCTTTTGGAAGGGGTGGGGATGGGTAGGGGGAGAAAAATTAAGGCACTGGTGTAAGACAAATTTTGAAAGCCAACATTGTTTAAGCTTCATTTGTGTCCACACATTCCATATTTATCTCTACTCATTTTGTTTCCAAAAACAAAAACAACCCTCAGCTGTTTTAATGAGCAGTACAATGTTATTTCAAATAACATTTTAAATAGAATAAAATTAAAACAGCTGACTTGTTTAGAGATCATTTAAATTTAAAAACAAAAGTAAAATGCAAAAAACATAATATTGAAAACAAAAATAGGGGTTAATTCTGTTGTGAATATAAAAAAAATGGAAACAGTAAACAGCTCAAGAGTTGCATCTAAATGAAACAATCTTTAAAAAGTTTAACACCAGCTGTTATATATTAACAGCAAGTGCCTACAGATCTGACACTACTATAATATTAATCTTGTTTTTGCGTTAAAAGAAAAATGCAAATAAAATTTTACATCCTTTAGGTTAACAACTACTTAAGTGTATAAGCCATATATGCAGAAATACAGGCCAAACAAATCAAAACAATAAATGTATTTTTTTTTCTTTTCTTCCACATTTTATATTTTGAAGAATTTTATGCAGATAAAGTTAAAAAACCTTAGGTTTTCCAAATAATTAAATATAAATATATACTTTGGGGGTAAAAAAAGACATCTATGGATTAAGAGCCTGTAGAAATTACTGAGTAAAAAAGAATTATGTAATGCAGAAGGTGATACTAAATGATCAAATTGTCTGAAGTATAAAGCCATATTTAAACTTATGGGAACATTTAAGTACAAAGCCCATCATGACATGTGCAACTGAAGAAGTGACACAAGACAACAAGTGCTTACCTTTGATATCTAAAACCAGTTCTGGTTTCATCTTGCTATAGATTCGGCCATCGGGATGAATATGCCAATATTGTTTGTCTTCATTCTGCTGAAGTGACAGACCCAGCTTAGAGCCAGGAGTTATAAGATTTCCTACAATCGTCAAGCACAATTCTTCAACCATCTGTATAATTAAAAACACAAAACCTGAGTTAGTCAGCTTTGTTTCTAACATCTGTACCCAAGTTTTATCTCGTCACTGATGGAGGATATAGACAGGAGAGAACAGATCTGGTTTCTACTTTCTATCCCTAGGAAAAAAAATCAGTCAGGTTTTACTTAGTGGGGAGAGAGGGGGAGAAATAAATAGCATTGACTAAGTCTGTCTTTCTGCTGGCAACCTACAGGGGAACTCTTTTAAGTTTCCATGAAGGACTGGCAAAACTGATTCATGTGAGAAGGATGCTCAAGCTTGAGCAGAAGGATTTCTGAAAATGGGTTAATCACACTAGATTGTAAAAAGATGCGTCTTTTCCTGGTTTGATTTTCTTAAATGATATTTTTAATGCGACAAAAGGAACATTAGGTATTTATTTTCCTCCATCTATGAAGATAGGATGTTATGATCCTAATTGTATATTTGACCTGAAGCAGAAATAGTCAAATCAATCATACTGGATTGAAAATATCTAAAGGTCTTTAGTTGGTTAAATACACACAAAATAAACTCTTCATTTGAATATCAATTGTTGTTGTTTATTATCATCAGGGATCCTGGTTTTGTCCGATTTAAAAAAAATCCCCAATTTTTGGTTAAAAAGTAACCCCAAATCCACATTTTTCTGTGATTTAAAATGAAACATGGAAAAATGTAAATTTGGGGTTACTTTTTTTTTCCCCCTACTGAAAATTGGGGATTTTTTAAAATCAGACGTAACCAGGGTTCCTGGTTTTCATTAATTTATGCCATTCAGAAAAGGGGAGGCTCAATGTAAAAAAAACTTAATTTGTGTTTCAGTTAAATGGAGAAGTATGACATGGAAAAAAATATAATAAAGTGCATTTTAATTTTAGAAATAAAAGCATATAGCATGCAGGTTTAAGAAAAAAATGAAAGACCTAATTAGAGTGAGAATATATTGCTTCCAAAAGGCAAAAAATATCGTATATTCTTGCATACAACATATCCTTTTCCTCCCAAAAAGCAGCTGCTGGGAATTGCAGCATGCATTCTGTACAAGAAATATGGTAAGAATTCTCTGCCAGTTAGTGCAAAAGTTAAAGTAAAATCTGGACAAGATGCATCTATAGCAGAACAATAAGCAGGCTCTACTCCTTGGCTGCTGCTACTCAGGCCCTTTCTAGATGTTACACGTGTTACACACAAAAAATCTGGTTAATTGTACAATCGATTTAAAGTGGCTACAAATTAACTATGGCACTTTAAAAAGGCCTAACCAGCTATAAAGTTATTACTGGAAAATGCGTAATAATTTTACAGCTGGTTTCTATACAGCTTTAATTTGCACGTTGCCTCAGTTACTTAATACAAAAAAAAAGATGCTTTTTCTTCAATCCGTCTTCCAAACATAAGACATATTATATTCCAAGATGTTGTATGCAAGAAAATATGATACTGTAGAGACAACAGGCAGTGCTCTTGTGAATCTTTAAAAGGATTTTGAGTTGCATAATTATATAGACTGCTATACTGAGATATATCATTCAATGTTTATAAAAACAAGAGAGTTCCACTAAAACATTAACCTCACCCTGCACTTGATGAATCCATCCTGATAAACCCATATTTGATCATCTGATTTATCTTCTGAAACCTGTATTCGGAGAAGATTCAAATTGTCCAGATTTCCATCAGTTGAAATGAACTGTCCCGTTTTCTTGTTTCGAAGTCTGAAGTATATACATTTCTATAAAAACAACAGTATTTTAACCATAGCCTTTCATGCAGGAACACATCTTGTTTGTGGTTAACCTCAAAGCAACTGCTACTTACTGGGTACATCTACATGAGATATTTACTGCAGAGTTGCCTAATTAGCTCCGCAGCAAAGTCTCTGTCTACACCTGCAGCCCTATTAGGCCACAGGTTCCCTGCCAGCCAAAGCTGCTCCAACTCAGCTTAACATGCTGTGGTCCCTGGTGCACATGTAAACACAGGTTCCAGGAGCAATACATTTTGGCACAATATGCACCAAATTTTATTACATCGCATTAATATGTACATGTAGATGCATTCAGTATTACTCAATGTAATACTTGGGACCTGTCCTCTGTCTCCCCCAAAAAAGCTCTGAATTTCCTATTGGGATATTTAAAAAACAAAAGAAAGTCTGAGGAGACCCAAGGCTTAAGAGGTCTTCATTCTGTATCAGTGCTTTAAAATCTATAGTCCACAGGATGCAAACAAGTGGTTCTTATAAAAATTACACTCTTAACTTTTGTACAGATACTGTTATCAATCATGCACTAAGGGTGTCTTTGGAGGATCTAGTTTTACACACTTGTGTGGAATAGCTACTGTGTTATAAATTCACATCTTAATTTATTCTGGATTAATTTCTCTGCCTTGTCTTTGAGGCTCGAGCAGACATTTATACGATAGGGAGCAAATGAATTCATTATAGATACCAAGCGCTTTGAAACTTGAGTGATGTGAACTGCTAAAAGTTTTTTTCCCCACCCCCAATGAAGCATCATTTAACATAAACCTTCAGTGTTAGAGTTTATGAGGATGGGCTAGGTATTAAAAAATCTATGTAGTCATGATGCTTCAACCTCAAATGAGATGATCTTTACAAAAAAAAAGTCATGACGGTACTTTATACAGTGTCACCAACTAATCAATTTACATATTTAAAAGTTTATAGAACAGACTAGAATTGTTTTTGCTTTCTTCAAGAAAACAGATTAAATGCTTCTGGTTGAAGTACCTAGGCAAAAAATTAGCAGTTTCCCTGGCCAATTTGGTTGAATTTGTGAGAACAGTTGAAGATGATACAGATAGTCTGTGACCAGTGGGGAATTCAGAAGGTTGACCACTTGGTTGAAGCAATTCAGTTAAAGTGATTTGCTCACAAGTAACTTTTATTTGGTTTCAAGTATACATGGAAGACAGTTTTAGACTTTGGGAAACAGAACAGCAAAACCAAGGGGCACAGTCCACAGAAATATTATGAATGGTAAAAGACAAAATTTTCAAAATGTTCCTTCCAGGTTCCCCATTTCTGTTTTGTGACCTGCAACAGGATTATAATGTTGCCTTTAATTCTGTACTGCAAAAACAAAAGTCAACAACAATAAACATACAGGAAGCACACAAAGGAGACCAGTGCCCTTCTCTCACCTGTAATAAAGGTCGTAGAGAGCCTATTTGGTGATATCCACTTAGTTTATACCAGTCTGGGATATCATTGGGGGATAGCAACATCTGACGTCCTCTGTAATTACTATGTTCGTAGATTACCCATCTGAAAATACAAAATGCTTGTGAAATATCAGATGTATTGATGGCTGCTTCTGAAAATATTAAGTGATATTTTAGAAGTTTAATTGCACCAAAAGTGTGCGCTTATGTCAGCAGTGCTAATGAACATATTTATCTTCAACTGCTCTCCAAAGCAATAAAATCATCTCTGGATTTATAGCAGCCATGCCAGGAGTTGTAGGTTTGGGTTCACATTTCTAAATCTTGTCATAAAAAAAATAAATCCCACCCCAAATGAAACAAAGCATTATCTTAGATTAAAAAGAGTATGAAGTACAATGCTCTTATGAATGAACAGTGTCAGGATGTGCACAGACATGCACAAATAACTTAGTGCCTGCTTTTTTTCACCATCATGCCAGATTTTGCCTTGTGTGCAATAATCCCGGGAGTTCTAACACACAAGGGTTCTCAGAATGCTTATTATTCTACATTACTGTGAAATGAGTCACCAAATATGGGGGTACCTAAATTTCCAAACTTCTTACCCAATTATATATAACCAGGTATGAAATTTACTTTTTTTAAAATGAGCTACTCTTATTGGTGAAAACTCCTGCAGTAGGGAAGAAGGTGCAGCAGAGAAGGTTTTAATAAGCTTGGGATCTGATGAAGACAGGAGTCAGCAATGGACCTGGCCACAAACACAATGTGTGGTGCATGGGCAGGGAATTCTGACGGCACTGAACAACCAGAACACAGTGGTTTATTGTCCTAGAATAGGAAGTGCACATAATTGAAGGTGTTCTTCTAGTGACTGAGTAGTAACCACATATTTGGCCAAGAAACAAATTGGCCTTTGGCTTCAGATTATTTCCTGTAATGGAAAATGAGAAGCAGCTTTTCAGTAATTATGAAAATGCTTGCACTTTAGCTGGTTGAGGACCAATATTAATAAGTCACGATGGAAATATTTTCATACCTCTCCAAAGAAATTTAAAACTTCTTCCTGATGGTCATTACAGAAATCAGAACACTAGCCAATTCTACTTGAAAGGCATACATGATTGAGACTTAAGTATTATGTTAATCTTACAGGATAGTAACTGTACAACACTTGTTGGCTCTGCTCTCCATATATTGCATTGCTCTAACTCTACCATCATAGTAATTTTACAGAGACCAGCCTGAAGACAGGGAGCAGGAGTTCTGTTTGTTTAAATGATACTTAATTGTCCCATAATACTATTTAGTTTTAAAAAATGTGTTGTTAAGTTTTACTTTTATAATATACAAAATAAAAAAATCAGAATCAAAATGAAAACTTTTCAACTGATCTGTATTTAAGTATGCAGGTTATAGATACAAAACCTCTCTATTTGAAATAGAGAGAAATGCTAAAAATTCAAAATCCTTTGCAAAACAGAATTTCTATCCCCTGAGGACCTCTTTCTGTGAATTAACTTCAAATCTCTATTCAATGAGCAAACGAAAATATTCCCAGTAGTTTGTCCAGATGACAAATATGAGGCATGCTTGAAGACAGCTTGAGTTAAGCCATCCAATTCAGGGCAGTGCTGGACTCCTCTGGGGTATCAGTCTGCAATTTGAACTTTTTAAAGAACTATTTAAATGCAAATTTTATTCACAGAGTAAAAAAAATTTTTAAAAAAAAACTTATTTATAGAATTAAGATGGGTATTTTGGAGGAAGACTCAACAGAAGTATTCTAATTGTAGTGTGTGATCTAAGGAGATTAAAGCTATATGAAAAGGAAAAATTTTCAGACTGCCTCAAGCCATTTATAATTTTTTGTATGCCAGCATGTATGAAATCAGATAATTTTTTTTTAAACATAGTTTAAGAGTTTAAGGTAAACCAACAAAAGAAAATATTTTCATAATAATTTCATAATAAAAAGTCCCACTAAACTGAATCAGAGAAATCTCACTAGTTTAGATTGAAGAACGACAATGATCCAAAGCTATCCTCTCTTCACTCGTAGTGACTAGGTAATGGAGTAAATATGGGAGACTTTCTAAAGCAGCTTCCTATTGATTGAGATAAGAACAGAACATCCCATGTAAATAGTGCCCTGCATGAAATCAGTACACAACAAACTGTGGGGTGGAACAATATAGTGAAACAATACTACTGGAGGAATTTGCAAGAACACTTCCTTAAGGCACCAATCCTATATATTTACTTCTATGGGATGAAGAAGTCAATACCCACATCAGTTTTATACAAATTCAAGCTTCTCATCCTAGCCCAGAAGATACAGAGCACTTTCTTCTCCAGTGATGTCATCTCATAGGAAGTAGCTTTTGAGCCTCCTCTTGGCAAATCAAGATTGAATTGTGAAGTAATATTTCAACCCAATGTTCCTTATTTTCATTTACACATGTATTTTTGTACTATTTAACATTTACTTAGTTTCACAAAAGTAAATAGTAAGTTTAAACTTACATGCCACCAGAAACTTGAACTGAAGCTATTTGAGAATTGTATCCCAGGAACTGGAGATTTAAGATTTCTGTAGTAAATTCTATTTTCTTTCCTTGGAAATCTTCCTTTTCAAAAAGGGCTATGCATGGTTCAGAAAGCTCCTGAATTAAAAGAAGAGGTTTACTTAGTACTTTTAAATTACATGTGGAACTTGAGAGGTTAGAGAGATCATCAAGCCACAAAAATTCTTTATTTTTAAATGCTTTTTCCCTTTTGGGACAGAATAGCAGAAACTCCTCTTGCCACAGTTTCTCATCAACAGAAGGTTGTTCATAACACCCATATATATATATATATATATTTTTTTTTGCATTGAATGAACAAATCTATTCTTATCACAGAAAACAAACCCATGGTTCTATGCATTTGGGCTGCATATAATATCTATCATAAGTATACTTTAAAACAAGTTTTAATTACAAATCAAACCCCTCTTATATTGTTCAGTTAACTATCACTGGGGAATGTGCATCCTCAAAGCTGAATGGAAACTATTTTAAAAAGATTTTTAGAGCCTAAGAAACGTCACTATCCAGAACTCCTTGCTTTCCACTGTCATCTGAGTGGAGGAATGGAAAGGAACCATACCTCTTATTTTGAACAAAGTTATGGTCCACAAAAGGAAGCAAGTATTCATTAAGTAATCCTCGAGATAGTTTCTGGGGTCATATGCCCGATCAAATGCATGCCTTTAACATAAAACGTCTAAGGCTCTAATCTTCCAGTCTGCTCTGTGGTGGTTGGATCCTTTGTTCTTATGAACCCCACTGAAACAAACTTGGATGACTGGCATTCCCACCCCTACCCTTTTTTTTTTTCTTTTCTTAAAGAGCATGTTGGACAAAATGCATAAACAGCATTTGGGGCAGAACACCATAATCACTGGATTAGAGATACTCCCTCTCAAGTGAGTGCCTTCTTCACTGGGTGCGAGAGATCTGTTTACTGGCATGACTTCAGCTAGAGGGTTGAAGATAGTCCACCTTCCCTGAGATGCATGTCTGAACCTGCTCAAGCTCAGAGGAGCCTAGAACACAGATCACTTTCTGGATGAGTGCGCTAGCCACAGGACTACTGCATAAGGAAGTTATCTTTATTTCTTTCCTTCCCTCTCCTGTGGCTGCATCTTTGAATGAAAAGGCTATGGTTGCTGGTATTAAACTGGTTAATAAATCACCCTATAGCCCAAAGCAGTACCTCTAAAATAATGTATTCTGAGCATGCACTGGAAAAAGGAGGGGGAATGAAGCCATTTGACTTTGAACCACACCTTCCAACTTGGGTATTTTCATGACTCAGTAACGTCATTACACAACACTCCCTTCAGCTAAAAGGGCAAGAGGGTCAGTTAGAAACTTTAAAACCTACAATTTCTTTATTACATTGTATAAAACTAGCACTTGTGTTAAAAAGAGCTTAGAAACATACACTTACATCTTGAGGTTTTACAGAGTTACTAATTAAATATGTATTTATTTGGGACTCAATAGAGTAGATCTGCAGTACAAGCAAGATCAAAGAGTCCTACTCTGAAGAGTTTACAGCATAACTTAAGACATGACACTGGGAGGAGGTGAGGAAATACAAAATTTGCTATCAATAATTAAGTTATTCAGAAGATGCTAGTGCACAGCATGATGCAGAAAAATAGCCTGGATAAACAAATGGTTCTGCAGTCTTCAGGCAGTGGTGTCCAACCTTTTCTCTCTGTATGCCAGACAGATGGTGCTCAGACCCTCTGAGGAGTGCATGCAGATGGTGGGACCAATCTGGCCATGCTGGGGGGAAGGGGACGTGACCTGGCCT
>NW_017729026.1:31703073-31706186 GCF_001723915.1 Gavialis gangeticus
CCTACTGCATGGGTCTTAAGGATTTGGTAGCAGGGGACAGTGGCAGTATTGATTGCCACCACTCCCCTGCCATCAAATCTCCTGACCCATATGAAGTCCTGTGGGCTGGATGCCACATCTCTGAAGGCTGCATTTGACCTGTGGGCCTGACGTTGAGCACCCTCACCTTAGGGAGACATTTTCAAAAATATAAGCTCCAATGAATTAAAAAAGATATGTGCTCCTAAACTCCTCAGGCGCTTTTGAATATCTCCCTTTGCTTTCTTGTGGTATCTAATTAGAAGTGGGTTTCTGGAGAAGGGATGTGAGGGAGGGAAGGGGAAGTAACCCATTGTATTAAGATCAGGTAATACTACAGAGATGTGGAGAATATCTGAGGGAGAAGCAGAGAAACACAGTACTGAGAATGAGTGGCATCAGTGCAAAAGTGGCTGAAAAACTTGAGAGGTAAAGCTGGCCAAAAAGCTGAAAGGTAAGATCTGAAAAAGCAACCTCTGCAGAATTATGAAGGTAACCTTTACACAATTGTGTGCATTTCTGCCAGTAGCGCTTTACTTTCCATATGTTGGTTTGCTGTTACACAAATATAAAGAAGTAGAACATAGGCTCTCTTGCTCAACTCATCTTCCCCTCAAGGAACCAACCTCTAAGACGACATAATTAACAACATACAAAATACACAACATAGCATTGTACTTACTCCTGCTAGGCCTAACAAAACCTGTTACAGAACAAACCTGGGAAGTGCTTGTGAAATAGAACAAACAAATGTCTGTCATTTTAGCCAGTCTACTTTCCTTTACTATGGACAAGTTTTCAAAGAGTAAGTTTATCCTTCTACATAGGAATCAGGCGTTCAAAACTCTTCTAATGCCATGAATAAAAGAATAATTTAGTATATTGTATTCTGTTACTATTCATGTGCACATTTTTTTAAAAAATATTTAATAATATGCATTAGGAACATGACAAAAGTAGTAAAAAAAGTAGGATACATCTGCAGAGGCTCTTTTCTGGGGCTTCTATTATGCATTAAAAACTAATACAGAGGCTAAAAATGACAAAATGTTTACTTTTTTTTTCTGCAATGGAAAAATTAAAGTGAGTGTGCACTATAAAGGCCAAATTTGAAGAGGAGGGTTCAGTTTACTTTTGCTCTTCTATAATTAGTAAAAACCTCCTGTAACCAAGTCACTGGATTTCTTTACTATATTTACTTAATATTTATATTAGCTTTAAAAACACACTTGGCACGGTCCTGCAAATAATTTACTGTAATAATTTTTTGTGGGATCCAGTCAGTTTATTGTTGACCCCTAGTACATAAAAGGCTCAAAATAAAAAGCCATTTGATTTCTCGTTTGCTGGAAATAAACAAAAAGTTAGACAGACAGAATTCTACATTACTTATATAAAATATTTTACTAATATATCAGTAATTTTTTAATATAATATAGAATTCTGATTTTCAAATGCAAGGTTCAGTTTTGTTGCTTATTTAGAAGAATGGCTATAGGTGAGTGAATGAACAGAATTGACAATGACACTGACAACAACACTTCATAACTAGTTTAATTTTTGTAAAGTTGAATTCCTTTTTAGGCACATGCTCCATGGACAGAAGCTGGGACACTTACTTATACTGTCCTACAACCACCTCAAACATTACTTGAAGGGACCACCTATAGTGAAAAGCAGCCACTGGTGATGCATAGGGAGTATGTGCGGGTGCACGTGCACCCAAGATTGGCTGTGCCCCTCTTGAGATTGGCCGCCGCTGACACTGCCAGCAGCATCTGCAGGTGGTCACTGCTTGCCACCCCTCCACTGCTGGTGGCATCTGCAGGCAATCACTAATTGCCACCCCTGCCACCACTGTGGCTGCCTGCGGGTGGCCCCTGCTTGCAGCCACCACACCCCCACCACTGACACCGCTGCCTGGAGGCAGTCGTTGTGCCTGCCCTGTCTCAGGAGACAAGGTGTTCATGAAAGCAGCAATTCACTCCCTGCTAAAATCATTCTTGACTCTTTTATGCATACTGCTATCAAGTGTACCACTAGCAATAGTTAGCACTTGTTGGTTCTGTAGGATCGTGTCCTTTGCAAAATAGATTTGTTACCCACAGGTCACTGAACAGCAGAATATGTTCCTGTAGCACCTATGCCTCTCCGTCTTTTTACAATTGCAAAAATGAGACCTTAAGTATTATGAAAGTATCTGTGCATACTTATCCAATCATACTTACAATGTTGATAACTTGTAGAGACTGAAGGTTTGTTTGAGGTGGACATCCCATTGCAGACAGTGTAGGATACACTCCTTCTTCTAATACATACTGGTTTCCAGAAAAATCTTCTCTATCATATGCTATCCAGCTACAAGAAGTGATGATTAAATTATAATTAACCATTCCATTAATAAGTACACTTTTGCTAGCCCTTCTCAATTGTTTTTAGGTTGTAAATAGACTAACTTATAAACCATGCCAAGAAACATGGCTATCCTCATAAGAGAGTGGATTAAATGATGATACAATGAATCATGAAACATTACTGTTTTTCTTCCACTCAACTCCACCTGGGTTTGTGAAACTATTTCTGACTTTTGAAAGTTGTTATACTATTTTTATTTTAAATGATCATTTGCCATTTTGGTGTTTTTTATAATAATCATATAATTCTGTACTTACCTGCCAGCTAAAACCTTTGAAGATTTTGTAGCAAATGAAATGCCAGTGCGATTGGTGTTTCTCTCAACAATTTGGCAACTACCCTTGAATTCTGGTTCTGAGAATAACTGGACCTTTAATATTATAAAAACATCAACAGTTAAAAAAAGAGCACTTTATAATGTTAATAATATACTCAGCAGTATAGCAACTCACACGTTACCTCCAATGGATAGTTATAGTCAATTATTTTTAAAAATCCAGTATGCTTCAGTTTTGCAGCATACTTTTATGAATATTTCATTAACATAAGTAACATTTAAAAATGACCATTCAGTGAGTTTATTATTTTTGGCAGTAAATCATTTGGTAACATACAAAAGAATTCAACAATTACTGGTAAACATAAATATCTACCACAGCAAATTTTTAAAATTTTCCTTG
>NW_017729026.1:31711186-31718966 GCF_001723915.1 Gavialis gangeticus
TTTAAAAATGACCATTCAGTGAGTTTATTATTTTTGGCAGTAAATCATTTGGTAACATACAAAAGAATTCAACAATTACTGGTAAACATAAATATCTACCACAGCAAATTTTTAAAATTTTCCTTGAAAGGCAGGAATAATCACAAGCTTAATGAAAGGTCCATAAAAAACTCTTCTGTTCCTGTTATTTAAATTACTTAATATAAGAAATACATTTTCTTTTCCTCACAAATAACAATATATTTGAATTCTGAGAATATAAATGGAAGCATAATTTAACATACGGAGATTCTGCAAGGATGGGTGTGGTACAAATTTCTAGATAAGGTGTACAGTACTTGCCCTGCTATAACTTAATTTGTGTCAACACTTATAAGAATGTTTTTCTACGCTGTAAAATTTCACCCTAGGCTGAAAGCCACACACAGTCATTTAGTTAAATAGTGAGCCTATTAATTAATGCAGAAGGATAGTTTATCCATTAAACCCAATCATACAGAAGTCATCCACATCACAATAATGAATGCAAACCTGAGTCACACTTAAAGGATATACTCATTCAAGCATGTATAAACAGAATCCATCCCTAGAACAAGTGCAATATCTGTTCTTTAGTTTAACATGTTAGATGCATTTAATATGCAGGTGTAGACAACAGGCATAGTTCCAGTTTTTTAGTGCTCAGTTCCTTTTTTTGGATCTGGTCCTAAATTCTAACCGCACAGCTTTCTGCAGATATTTTCTTGAGCAGTAAACAACCTTAATAATTTTCCTCTGCCAAAAACTACACTTAACTAGCCAAGACTTTAAAAAAAACAACAACCACCCTGCCTCAAATAAATAAATAAATAAATAAATACATACCTTTTAAAACATACTTACTTGCATTTAGGACAAAATTAGAAAAGAAAGAAAAACCCACAATGCACTGCAATTTTATACACAGAGGGTTCATCTACATGTGATGTTTACTGCAAAGCTAATTAGACAATTGGCTCTGCAGTAAACATCTCAGCATCTACATGTGTGGTCATATTAGACCACAGGAAACTAATAAATTCTGCAGCAGGTTAGTACTTGTAAATACAAGTACTATCCTATTGCAGTGTTTTTTTTGTGTGCTGTAATGTACGTGTAGACTCTGACAGGGCTGGCTGGGGCATGAGGGTGTCTCAGTGGGAGGGAAGCACCCTTATGTCCCAGCCAGTCCCTCTGCAGCATGCTGAGCCAGGTCAGAGCAGCCCCAAGCTGGCAGGCTGATCCACCCACAGGCCTTCTGCCAGCACAGGCTGTTCTGACCCTGCTCAACATGCTGCAGTCCTGGGCACATATGTAAACATGGTACCTAGAACCTATAAATTCCAGCACGAGATGCAACAGAATGTATTACTATGCATTAATATGCAGGTGTAGATGCAACCAAAACAACCCTAAAAAGTTGAGCTACTTGAATTAAAGGGATGGGATGGGAGAGGGACACCCTTATTCCTCTGTTAATGTACTAGGAATTTAAACAGAGGCCAATGTAAAATATTACATCTCACTGAACAGATGAGTGCTCTCTGCCTATTTAGTCATATCTCACTGCTTTAAATGTTAAGCAGCAAGATTTTACTACTTTTTAAACTGACAGCGTGAACCTGATTTTTTGTAGCTCAGGTATCATGGACAGAATTAACTGAAGGCTAGACCCAAGGATAGACTTCAGAATTGCAGCATTATGCACTGCAGTGCCTTTTAGATGTCTGGCCCCTGGAGTAAAAAGCCCAACCTGCATTAGGCAATAGGCTCTCTTATACAATTCAGGAGGAAAGTTTGGGACTGCCTTGAACCTTGTTCTGAATGAAGACACCTAGTTATTTCTTTAAAAAAAAACAACAAATCGGGAGTTATCCTCTTCTTTTAAAGCCCAGCAATCTAGGGTCAGGTATATTTGTCAAACAACTCACCTGTTATGTGGAAGAGTCAATTAATTCCCTTCTCTGCCTGAAGGCACTAAAACTGACATCTCCCATCTCTCACAAAAATGCCCTGACCAACATTACAGGCAAATCTGGGATAAGGGTCCCCTCTACCCTGTCTACTGAGGACTGTGCCATCAAACTAAAAATAAATGATTGGACATACCTTACCTATATACAAGATAGGCACCAGAATAGTCAGGTCTCTCAAATCTGAGGCAATTCTGGATGTATGCAGAAGTACCTGGGGAACTTTAAAGAACTTCTGGGGTAAAAAAAACTGAGGTGCCATTGGAGGTTATGTGACTCCAAGGTTAGGCAGCAGCCAAAGCGTGATTTTCAGAAGTGCAACTTTAGATTTAAGCACCTAAATTCTTTTTAGCTTCATTTTAGGTGTTTAAAAATGCCTAGACATGTTCATATAAGAAGCAAGAATTCTTGCGAGCGATGTCTTTTATTGGACCAACTGCATGGTTGGTCCAAACAAAGGCAAGCTTTTAGGATTCAATACCCTCCTTCAGACCTCATTTTCAGTCACTTGCAGCTATCTGACTAAATTATATTTTGATAGATCTGACATAATTTTTTCTATTTACCCATGTTACATGCATTGTGCATTTGTTTTATAAATTTAGAAGAGGTTCTTACCTTGAATTTCCCCATTTGGCTACTGGCAGCATCCTAAAACATTTGGAAAACAAAAACAAAAAGATATTAGGAGTGCCTAATTAATACAAAAGCACACAAGAGCTTACTATTTGAAGAACCTGTGTAAATCAGTTTGATTAGGAGATAAAGTTTTGGGAGAAAATTATACAAATAAGTTTCCTTACCACTACTATAGGCTGAACTGAAGATATTTTACAGTTCTTGCCCCCCCAGGCTTCAATGCTGGGATACAGTCCTTTATCAAGTATATACTGCTCTCCTGTAAAGTCAGGATTCTCATAGATGACCCACCTGAAAAAAAGTTTTAAAAATGCTGATGCATACTATAACAAATGGCTAATTGCATCCATTTTCTAAACAATGAGGATAGTATTCACACTGATAAATAAAAACACATTAAAAGAAGCATTAGTATTACAAATACCCTGCTGCCATTATAAAACACGTAAGCACAAAAACTGAGTGAGAGATTAAGAGGCTTTTATGTATTTATTTTAAGGCACAGAATCTGCTGTGTTAGGGAATAATGCTACCAACAGAAATAACTTATTACCTAAAGATTAAATGTTAAAACAAAGTCAAACACATTAACAGATTCTAAGATTTTAAATGGCAGAAATAACATTATGACCATTTAAGTATGACCTCCTGAAATGGTATATTTTCACAAGTGGTTTCTGCATTAAGCCTACTACTTTTGGTCCAGGCAGACCATATCTTTTAGAAAAGCAGCTAACCCTGATTTAAAAACTTCAAGCATTAAATAATATATCCTGCCTACAGGTAGATTGTTTCAACTGTTAATTATCATTACTGTTAAAAATATGCACCTTATTTCTATTCTGAATTTGTCTAGATTTACTTCTTAGTATTAAATCCTGCTATGAATTAGACCATGGATGGGCAACCTATGGTCCTAGGGCTGTATTTGGCTTGCAGGGCCAGTTATCTGGCCTTTTGGGGGGTTCTGGCCTGGGATTCTGCAGTGTTTCAGTGGCAGAAAGCTTCACCCAAGTGATGAGGAGATGCAGCAGTGGCAAGTGGTAGCTGTGGGTGTGGGAGGGAGGGGGTTGAATTGGAAGTAGTTTGCCCTCAGAGCTAGCTCCATTCAAAAGTTCCCCTCCCCACTGCTAAAAACTTTGCCAGCCCAAATTAGACTACTAGAATTAAGAACCGTCTGCTATGATAAATCTTTTTTCCACAATGTAAGTATTTGTAGCTCATGAGCATGTCAGCTCTTACCTTTCCTTTTGTAGCCTGCTAAATGTTACATTCCCTTTGTCTGTCTTTTCTATTTTCCAGATCCCAAAAAATTCTTGTAGGTGTTTGCCCAGTCCTTTCCATTTTCTCAACACCCTCTCCTATTTTAGTAAAATATAGGGCACCAGAAATATGAAGTATCTGTAAAAATTTCACCTCAAACAGCAATTTTCACATTGCAAAGCACTGAAATAAATGTGAAATTTTTACTTCATTTCACTGTAAACCAACTCTTAATTTAAGAGGATTTTGCCATTCTGAACAAATGGATTCTAAGGAGCTGCATTTTTATTCCAGGCACAAAGAACGAGTTTTTCAGTAGGGCATAATTCTACTGATTTAAGCAGAGCTATGTCGATTCATACCAGTTGAGGATCTGACATCTGGAATGCAAAAATTAATTAAACACATCCATAAGTAGTATGAGAGGTCTGTAGGATTTGTTCAAGGTAAGAATTTATACCTTTCCTCTGACTCAAGTATAACTGATTATTTTAACCTGCTTTTGACTAATTGCTTAAGGCATATTCCAAGGCACACACCCAAACCATCTATTTAACTGTTTAGTCAAAATGACATAGGAACGTGGGGAAAGTTGATCATAGAGGTCAAAAAGTTTGAGGTACGTCCTATACACTAGAAGGTGTAAAATGAACTTTTCTTGGCCAGTTTCTCAACAGATGTTCATTAGTCCTCACGTTATACAGATATCAGGGCATCTCTGCTACGCATGAAATAGCCTTACACATTTTAAATAAGCAAATCTCCAACTGTATTTCAGAATCTCTTATTTCAGTTATTTTAAATTATAATGACTACTGTGAAAACAAAAACTTCTGATAGTCTAATCCTAAGGATGATTTAACCATATACCAGATCCCTCTCCAGCATACCTCCATAATGTGTAAGTTACCAAAACACACAAACAAAAACAAAAACAAGTTCAGGTTCAGAAAAGAGAATCTCTAGGGCTGTCTGTGGTCAGACACTGCAGTATTGTTTTGGAGGAGGAACAACATAGAGGGGAACACAAATTAAACACTTCATTTATATACAAGATGGTATTAAAATGGAGTAAAATGGATCTCCCTCAATCTCCCCACAAGATTTCCAGTTGAAATGAGAGGGGAGAAAGACAGGGTAGGTCCATTGTTTGTTCTTCCCATAAAAAAAACCCAAAAACCCAACATTAGCTTTACATAGACTCTTCTAAAATGATACATATCAATGGCTAACTTGGATCTCCTCACAGTGTATATATAGTTAGGGTTATTCCCCCCCACCCCATGTGCTTTGCACTTATCAAATGTTGAGTTTCATCTGCTACTTTGCCTAACTGTTTAATTCTGCAAGATCTTTCTGTCTTTGTAGCAGATACAAAATTATGCCAGGTAGTCAAATCCAAAAGCTGATGGCAACCTGCCAGCTCTCTATTAACACCCTTTTTGAAATCATTTACACTGTTTCATAACATGTTCATAAAACACAGCACAGATCCCTGGGAGACTCCATTCTTTGCCTGCCCTCCACCATGAAAAGTGAACATTTAGTCCTACTTTCTATTTCTTATGTTTAACCAATTCTTGTTTCATAAGAGGACCTCCCCTTTGCTCTCATGACAGCTTAGTTTCTTTCAGAGCCAGTGGTAAAGGACCTTAGCAAAAGCTTTTTGAAAATCTAAATATATTTTATCAACTGCATCTCCCTTTGTTCTACTTGTTTGTCAACACTCTTAAAGTAAACTTTCTTTTGGAGTGAGCTAAAAAAAATCTCCACTAGTTCTCCTGAATGCTTTACCTAGTTTTAAAGCCATATTAGGTAGACTGAGTTTCTGCCAGATAGCTTTCATTCCAGCCCTAATTTCAGTTACAGACTTGATTTGTGATTTAACTGCACCATCCAAGTCAAAATGATATAGAAGCAGAGAGGAGGGAACCCTATGCACACTGAAGTATTTTCGCCAGAAACCACCTCACTTGTACTTCTACAATTCTCTTATACAGGCTGATTATATACAGAACCCAGTGGAACCCTGTACGGGGGGGAAACTAGAACAGATAAGCCACTTAAATGCAACCCCTTCTATTTCTGCAGTTTTGTTAGCATTTATTTGTGCTCTACAGATTTAAGGCTAGCTTCCATATCTCCGAAAATCATTGAAGATGTCTGGAAAGAGCATTGTGGGTTCTTGGGACATCTCAGGATTAGATCTTTTATGTTTACAATGAGTTTGAAATAAGAGCCACTCTCAGTAGTACTAGCCACTTATTGAAAACTTATTTCAATTTCATTTTATGCAATAAAGAAAGTCAGGTTTACATTAGGAACTAATTACTTGTATGTTGGTTAAAAAGTAGTCTTCATTTATAGAAGCGGAGCAAAACACATGGAAGTTGGTGGAAAAGCTTTTCTGATTCTAGTGAACTATGTAACAAGAGTAATATACCAGGTAGGAAATCAAGAAAATTGTGCAGCTGCTTTTAGTACTTGTTTACACTTGTGCCAGGGTGTTACCTTTTGCTGCTAAATACTTCTATCTTCTGCCAATTGTAAAACTGCCAACATGGAACTAAAGATCAAAGCTGATTTAAGAAAGTAAAACTCTGTTTTAAGTTACAGATTTTCAAATGTTCATAACATAATATTCCCTGGATTCCACATTATAAATTTTTGCTGGGAGGTTTTTCTGAAACATTTCTGAATAGCGAACCTTGTAATGATTTGTTTGAAAAGCAGGCAATAAAAAAAGAGTCATGCTTTAATCCAATCTGTTTATAAGGAGGTAAAGGCAAAAGTGAAAGTATTCTTCAGAAACATTTCTTAGAAAAGCAGTAGTTGAAAACTGTATACATGTATCATTCTTATTTATAAACACAAATAAGCTCTGCTAAGCTTTATTTAAAATTCTGTATATTTTTAATATAAAAAGATACCATGATGGCTATTTAAAACTTTACTGACAAATCTAAATTGCCTGTATAGTGCAGTTCTCTATTAATGGTATTCAATGGTCTAAATAACTTTGAAAAATTAAATAATTGATACAGAGTTCTTAGGCAGCTGGCTCATATTTGAGATGGTGCTATTGAATATCTGTCTTATGCCGTACCGAAAATGATTTGGTAGCTGCACATCCACAGTATAAAAGTATCCACATAGGGCCTGGATAGACATCTTTTGAAGCACTTCAAAAGGTGTACGGACAGATGTTCTTAGCTGAAAACCCTTTAAAGAATGGCCAATATGCTTCAAAAATGATCCTCAAAGGATGAGGAACATCTTTGAAGCACTTCCTTTTGAAGGAGAGCAAAGCACACGGAAGTTAGTTCACTAGAGTCAGTAAAGCTTTGCCACCATGCAACAAGAGTAATACACCAGGTAGGAAATCAAGAAAATTGTACATACATAAAACCATAATTGTACATACATAATTTCCAGTCACATCTACATACACCATGGCAGTGATTCTGAACTAGGGTGCCACCAGATCCTTTAAAGGGTTTGACAGGTGAGGAGACAACATAAGCAAATAAGCAAAAGGTGCCAGTCAGTTCACAAAAGTTACAAAGAGGGCCTCTCAAGTCCAGTGAAGGGTGCCTCAAATCCAAAAAGCTCTATGTAGTGCAAAAGGGGGTTGCTTTGTCCTTTGGCATTCTGGCGCTCCAGTTTCCTCCCTCTCTTGGGGTGGGAGGGTGGGGGAAGAACAGAATTAATAGCCAGTGAGCATTTGTGTGTACTTGGCCTTCTCTGGCAATTTCCTGAGTCTGAGAGAGCAGGAATCCCTCCATGCATCTCTGCCTCCAGTCTCCTGGCTCCAGTGGGGGAGGAGCAGGAAAGAAGAGGGACTCTGGTCTCCCAGAGCAGCATGTGGGTGCTTGGATGTTCTCAGC
>NW_017729026.1:31719110-31722188 GCF_001723915.1 Gavialis gangeticus
CTCTGGAACATGAGAGCCATGCAAGGAATCCTGCTCTCCAGTTTTGGGGCTGCAGAGAATTATTCTCTGTATGGTTCTCAGCCTCTGAAACCAAGATACTGGAACTGTGACCTGGAAACCTCCTGTTAGACTCCCTAGCTGGAAAGCATATTGCTACATGCTTTTGCACTGATTCTGAAGCATGGGAGCATTTTGGGGGAGGGTGGGGGGGAGAAAAAAAATGCAACACAGTCTTGCATTCAAACGCAAGACAGTCTTGCATTCAAACTATGCAGTTGGTCCAATAAAAACAAAACACCCAAATAAATCCTTGCCTCTTGCCTTCACAACTACAACATCACTCTAATAATTCAATATAGGGTCAGATTCCATTCCACCTATTAGATAAACACATGGATTAAAACACCTAAGTCTGATTCAATCCACCATGCTAAAGCCTTTGAAACAAATATTAATCTAAAAAGGTGAGTGGGGGTCCATCTTCTCACTGTTTTTTTTATGATTGAATCTTAAGGGTCAAGCGATGCTGTGCTCCAAAAACAGATGTATTAATGAATTTTAAGGGACTCTGACAACATGGAATAGAATCACATTTAAACCCCCTAAGCCCACTTAGACAGCCAATGGGTAGAATAGGGCCCAGTCTGATGATTCGATGGGCACAGAGACTGAGCTGATCCGAACAGAAATGCACGTACAAATGGAATATTTAAGAGTTTTCCAACAGACAAATTTGTAAAAATGTTGTGAAGCTGCCTGTGCTGCAACAGCTCTGTGGGCTAGTCACCAGTGAAATTAATTAATCAGTTTTCATAAACCCTGCATGATAGTACCCAACATCACCACCACGTAGCTGATTATGGGAAGGGAAGACTTGCTGTTTATGTTCCCAAACATTATGGAACAAACATAATTTAGTTTAATGCATAAAATTTTTACAAATGTTAATAAAATCCCTTTATAGAAGAGCCCAGACACCTGAATTAACTATTTCTACTAAACCATATCTTGAAAAGAATGAACAACACAGGAGGGGAACAACTGCAGAAGGAAGTAGGACACTTTATACAAAATTAACTTGATCGAGTTCTACATTTTGAAGTTTCACTGCTATGAGGTCAACAGCATTCCTTCCCCCTTGAAAATGGTGATGTATCCTTAAATATTTAAGGCAGTGAGAAGCTACTATTAGGAGTGTCATCTCTACTGTAACAGAGCTCAAACCTGCTACAGTAGCATCTGTGTTGGGGCTGGGATGGTTATTCTACATACTGTCTCCGAGATTAGCTTCGGAAGGGATTGTTTTCCCACCTGACTCCATTTGCTCAGGAGCCACAAAGACCTTCAGGCCAAAAGAGCTGTCACAATACAAAAACACTAAAATAAACTGTGCTTAAGAACATTGCACATTCTGAGGAAGATCAACTATGTAAAACGTGTACAATTATGAAGAGGAATTTTTGTTACACAGTAACTTGGGGAAGGCCTTCAATCGAGAGTTCCTTGCTTTCTGGGAAAGGAGAAGCAGGTCTCAATAGGTCTGACATTCCTTCCATGCTATTCATTAAAAAAAAAAAAATAAAAAAATAATGCTGTGTCTCTTAAGACATGTTTAATTAACGCTTCTCGTCTTTCTAGAACAATTTGCAGTATAAAGTCCTAGTGTTGGTTAATGGTTAGCTTGAAGGGCTTGTCGAAAAACAATTTTATCTTCAGAGGAAACTTCACTTCAAAGTAGCAATTTTTGTAAAGAAATGGTAAAAAGTAAAATGGAAAAGAGTGCATAAAAGTAAAAATAAAATCATAATTACATGTATAATTACATTTAGAAAAAAAACAATATTTGATTTAAGGTAGCAAAGGTGAATTATTCCTTCCTACTGTTAAATGCAGTCAGAATGAGTAGGAGGATATTTAGAGGTTGTCACACCTGTTGTTAGTCACTATTTCACACACACGAGCCTCAGAGTTAAAAAATTGCCAAAAAAAATTAATAGAAAGCAGGCTAGAGTCCACTGGGAAATTATATGCACCTTCTGAAACTTAAATTTCATCTTCACTAACAGATAGTTTGGCTACTATATTTATTTCAGTGATACAATAATATGTACTTATTTAGTGCAAAAAATTAAGTGGGGTCACTTCTATAAGCACCATTTTAACATTAAAACGTTAATAGGATTAACAACATATTTGAATTGGACAGATAGATATATTTATGTAACAAAAGATCAAAGATCATGAATGGTAACAAAAGTCCAAAATGAATAGTTTATTTCCCAATTAAGTATTAAATATGAAGAACAGGAAGAGTTATGCTGTATGTAAAAGAGCCATATGGCTGCTCAGAGCTCCAGTATGAAACTGGAGATAGGCTTGCTGAAAGTCTCCGAGTTTGGGTCAGAGGGGAGAGCAACAAGGGTGATGTCATGGTAGGGTTCTGCTATAGCCCCCAGGACCAGGAGGATGAAGCTTTCTTCAAAAAATTAGCAGAAGTTTCTGGTTCTCATGGGGGGTTTCAACTACCCCGAAATCTGCAATACAACAGCAGTGCACAGGTAGGTTTCTGTGTTTTCAGTTTTTATTTAAAAAAATTAAAAATTCCAGGAATTTTTCAGGGTTTATTTTCCAAACATAAAAACCAGGTTAAAATTGGGATAAAAAGGAAGAAAAAAAACTGGTTTAAATTGGTGAAAGTAATATGTTCCTGTGAGGGAGGGAGGGAGTGAGGCTGGGACTAGGGAAGGGATGGGGGGAGGCATGCGGCACAGCTACTCCCAGGACTACAGCAGGGAGCAAAGTGAAGGGAGCTGTCAGTGAGTGCGGGGTGGGCACGGTTCTTGCCGTTACATGGCTGGGGGGCTGTACTGGGCTATTCCTGTTGGGCGTGTGCCCCCAGATCTGTACACCAGACGAGAGCATGCTGCTACTGCAGGTGGGGGCTGCTGGTGGCACTGGGCTCTTCCTAATGCTTGGGGTGGGCAGCAGGCTGCTCTCGTATGGCACGCAGATCCGGGGGCACACGTGCCCCAGGAAGAGACCGGCACAGTCCACCAGCCTGCAGCCCTCCTGGGCAAG
>NW_017729026.1:31722428-31751343 GCF_001723915.1 Gavialis gangeticus
GGGGGGGGGGGGGTATGACCCAATCCTGACCCTGGCACCAGCACCTCCTGCCCCACCTGGGGTCAGAGCTGGAAGCCCTGTGCCCCTGGGCAGTGGATCCAGCTCAGCAGGCCAGTGTGGAACAGCTGGGTGCAGTGCCCACTGCTTTCCCACCTGTCCCCCCAGCAGGGATTGCAGATCCTAGCGCCCTGGGCAGGGCCACAGCTGGAGCCACTGGGGTGGAGCTGGGACCCACCCACCCCAGGAGCAATTCCCACGGCCCCTCCCACCCCACCTGGGGTCAGAACTGGGAGTCCTGCACCCCCAGGCAGTAGCTCCAGCCACCCTCCCCAGTCCCCACATGGCCACTGCCTGACCCCCTCGCACCTGGCCAGAAACCTGTGCCTCAGGTAACTAGCACTTTTAGCTTACTGGCACCCCCAACCATTCCCCACTCATGTTGGTTAACAGGGATTTTTACTGTACCTAGTAAAATTGAGTGAACCGAAAAAAAAGTGTGCAAATCAGTAAAAATGGGTGTAAAAACTAAATAATTTCAATTAAAATAAAATCAGGGAATTTATTGGTGAAAACCGGTAAAAGCTGAAAATGTGGAACACTATGCACAGGCAATCCAGAAAGTTTTTGGAGAGTGTTTGGGACAACTTCCTGGTGCAGGTGTTGGAGAGGCCAACTAGGGGCCATGCTCTTCCTGACCCACTGTTCAAAAACAGAGAATAATTGGTAGGGAACGTAGAAGCGGAGGGCAACTTGGGCAGCAGTGAGTTCAGGATTGTAACAGAGAGCCTTGGAGAGCCAGGGAGCTCAGTAGGCTAGGCAGGGCACAGCAGTTGCAGGTTGCTGGGGCAATGGAGCAAATGAAGACATTATTAGGCACCTGCAAGCAGCCTGCTGAGTGAAGTGGGCTGGGCCCTGGAAGGATATAAGCCTGAGACTTGGGCTGGCAAGCTAGTCTAGCCCTGCCAGCTGCTGGGTTAGAAGCTCCTGCCCAGGAGAGCAACCCAGGGATGCTAGACTGTCTGTAGGAATACTGAGGCTAGTAATCAATGGCTTGATGCCTAATTGGGAGCTGGTATCAAGTGGAATGCCCCAAGGGCTAGTCCTGGGTTTGGTGTTGTTCCGTATCTTCAATGACCTGGATGTTAGATGGAGCGCACCCTCAGCAAGTTTGCAGGTGACCAAGCTGTGAGGAGTAGTGGATATGCTGGAGAGTCGGGTTAAGATTCAGAAAGACCTCGACAACTTGGAGGACTGGGCCAAAAGAAATCTCATGAGATTCAATAAGGACAAGTTCAAAGTCCTGCACTTAGGACAGAACAATCCCATGCACCAGTACAAGCTGGGAATCAACTAGCTAAGTAGCAATTCTGCAGAAAAGAACCTGGGAGTTACAGTGGACAATAAGCAGAAAATGAGCCAGTGTGCCGTTATTGTTAAGGCTAAAAGCATACATGAGCTACATTAGTAGGAGCATTGCCAGCAGAATGAGGGAATTGATTCTTCCCCTCTATTCAGCACTGGTGAGGCCACATCTGGAGTACTGTGTCCAGTTTTGGGTTCCCCACTACGGAAAAGATGCGGGTAATTTGGAGAGTTCAGCGAAGGGCATGGAAATAGTTAGGGGGCTGGGGCACATGACTTCTGAGGAGAGGCTAAGGAAACTGGGCGTGTTTAGTTTGGAGAAGAGAAGACTGAGAGGTGATTTAGTAGCAACCTTCAACTATCTGAAGGGTGGTTCCAAAGAGGACGGAGGTAGACTTTTCTTAGTGGTGGCGGATGACAGGACAAGGAGCAACAATCTCTAGTAGCAGCAAGTGAAGTTTAGGTTAGATATTAAGGAAAAGTTTCTCAGGGGAAGGGTAGTAAAGCACTGGAAAAGGTTACACAGAGGTTGTGGAATCTCTGTCCTTGGGGGTTTTTAAGACCCAGCTAGACAAAGCCTTGGCTGGTATGATATAGGTGGGGATGGTTCTGCTTTGAGCAAGAGGGTTGGATTAAAATGACCTCCGGAGGTCCCTTCCAATGCTAATTTTCTATTATTCTATTAATACTACATTTGAAATATTAGAAGTATTCCTGCACAAAAGGCAGAGAAGAACAACATATTGATTTATACTGATCTAGTCCAGAAAGAGCAGCTAAGAAAAATAAATTGAAAATGTAATTAAACATTTCACTTACACTCCACTTAACACGTTTATGGATTTTGTTCGCAGTCCATATCCAGTGTCCTTTAAATTGGAAATTATTCCTAATACACTGATATTGGCACCTTTAGACCCAAAATTTTCTTCACTGTACATTATCATGTGGGAACTTGCAAAGTCCTGTTGAAGCAAACAAAAACAAAGGCAAATGTAAAAAAAACCTGTTTCACTGGGTCCAAGCAATAAATAGCACATAATCTTGAAACTTACACCAAGAACAGGCCGCAGGGACTGCAGATCCTCACTGTAACCACCCCAATCTTTCCAACACTGGTATGCTCCTTCTTCCAGTAAGTATTGATGACCTGCAAACCTTGGTTTCTCATAAGCCACCCAACTAAAATGGGAAAAGAAAGGTAAACAAACAAACAAACAAAACAAAAACACACACACACACACACAGTGCTGGAGAAAGGAAACTAGTTAGTAAAAAGATCTGAATTTGTCCTATAATCCTTCAATAATAATGGATCCTGATTTAAGAAATTTGCTTCTTTTAAAACAAAGGTACATTTGTGACTCAGTCTTAAGGGTCAGACACTAGAGTATTACAAAGTTGATGCACTGATGGAGTTTCAAGAACTTCATACAGGGTGTAAGATAATTGCACTTAGATATCTAAGTCTACTTAGACACCCAAGAGGTGTCACAGGAACTGGCTCTGAAGGGTCCAATTTCCTTGTACGCCCTGAACTGAATATACAAAATTTGGCAAAAGTTATGAAGGCAAAGAAAATTTGCCTGTCTGGTACAATTTCCATTTTCACATTGCTACTACTTGGACCAGATTCTCCTTCATTCTTAAATTAGGAATGTTGTGGTATCTCCTTCTACTTACAGTCCTCCCAGCACTTTTATAGACCCCACTGATGTAAACGGCATTGTCTTTTTTGATCCTAATTCTTCTTTTTGTTTTTCTTCCACAGTAAAAGTAAATATTTCTGATTCCAGTTCCATGCTTTTCCCTTCAAAGAAAGGCTTCTCATAAATGACTACCTACAACAGAAATTAGATGAAGCAAGTTACAAAAAAAAAAAGTAACAAGGACAGTCCAATCAAGATGTCTCCGGCATTAAAAGTGCTTGCCTGATAGTAATTAAATACATGCACTTGTTGTTTTACCTTGGGCTCTCCAGTATGTTCAACTTTGCGGCCACCCTAAAAACAAAAAAAATAAAAAAAATTCATCTCCAATAAATTTAAGTATTCACAGATGTATTCCAAAAGACAACTTTCTTTAAGAAAGAAGATTTTTCAAAGTCCATAGCATCACAGACAAAAATTTAACACTAATGGACACAGTTAATCCTAGAAGTCCAAGATCTTTCTAGAAACACATTAAAAATCCTATATAAACGACTTTCAAACTGACATATATGCTATTTTTGCAAATTTTGAAAAGGGCTGCAATATAACATGTTAGTATTACCATATTAGCACTAAGTGCCTTGACTATAGAATTTGCAAGCAGTTACATGTTACCATTTTCAAGGGCCTCATAGATCTAATGTAGGCTTCCTTTTTCTCCCAGAAGGCTAAATTAGGATATTCACCAGGCTCCAACATTAAAGGAATTCCCTGGAAACCAGGTTCTTCATAAATTAGCCATCTAGATAAGGACAAAAAAGCAAGGAGTTAAACACTTCAGTACTATTTGTTGCTCATTCATGCAAGCAGTGCTCTGCCATCACACACATACACACATCACATCCCCCTCTACGTGACGCTGGTCAGGCCACAGCTGGAGTATTGTGTCCAGTTCTGTGCGCCCCATTTCAAGAGGGATGTGGACAACATGGAGAGGGTCCAGAGGAGGGCCACCCGCATGATCCGCGGACAACAGGGCAGACCCTACAGTGAGAGACTGCGGGACCTGAACCTATTCAGCCTCAACAAGAGAAGGCTGAGGGGGGACCTGGTGACCATCTATAGACTCACTAGGGGGGACCAGAAGGGTTTGGGGGAGACGCTGTTTCCCCTAGCGCCCGCTGGCATAACAAGGAGTAATGGGCACAAGTTGATGGAGAGGAGGTATAGATTGGACATCCGCAAAAACTACTTCACAGTTAGGGCGGCTAGGAGCTGGAACCAACTTCCAAGGGAAGTGGTGCTGGCCCCTACCCTGGGGGTCTTTAAGAAGAGGCTGGATGCCTACCTGGCTGGACTCATTTGAGTCCCGTTTCTTGTTTTGGGGTTTTTGTTGTTCTCCCGCCCTGGCGGGGGGTCGGGCTAGATGATCTACTAGGTCCCTTCCGACCCTTAATCTATGAAACTATGAAACATACATTTGAGACACGCATGAGAAAAAAAGTAAAGACTCTCAGGCTAGGAACAGACATTGCATTTGTCCCTGGGCATGTTGTGCCTGTGTTTGTCTTGGAACAGAAATATCCTGGAATTGGCATGTACACACATAGCCCTTCTAATTAGGGTTTAGTTAGCAGCTGAATTCACTGCCACTTTTCTGCCATAGAGCCAATGATGCCATCCCAGGATAACTGTACAGGCACGCTTTGTGATGCCCCAGGATAAACTGCTAGTATTTCTTATCCTGTAAACCTAGTTAGGATTTATTCTGAGACAATGGATACGGATGTCTGAATGACTGCATGCTGTCCTGGGATAAAGTGGCTCATGTCAGGACTAAAACAACATCCATTTGCAGCCTCACAGTACCTTGCAAGGATGTCACTGCAGTGCTGCAATAAAAGCAAATAAAGGACTGCATGTATTATTAGGACCCCAGCCTCAGAACAGATGTGCTAGCACAACCTTCTGCTCCTTGAGTCCCATTTTTCATTTGCAGGATCAGGGCTGTAGGGAGGTCCATACAGTTAGCAGATGTTATGGAATTTGACCACATACTTTTTTTCTTTGGAAAGCTGCTGTTTTTTTTATGAAGAAATTAGTTTAAATGAGACAATTTTACATTGAAACAATTTTGATGAAAAATTCTGACCAGACCTAAAATCACAACCTATTAGGTGTTACATTTTTAGTTTAAAATGAATCTAGTGTTCTGTAGAAAAAGGCAGTGGCTTAAAAACTTTGGAAACAGTATTTCTTCGTTTCTTTAAAAGAGATGCAACATAGGTAGCAGCACTTCACTTTCACAACACCTCCCTCACTTTGTATTTCAATCACACTTTTCTGAGTGCGAGAGCTCAGAAACTATCCTTGACCTTTGTTAAGACTTAACAAAGAAACTGAATATCTGTCAGATGTTACTGGCAGCAAGCACTCTCTGTCCCTCTGTCTTGTGTAGAATTGATGCTAATCTGCATAGTTCTATCAATTTCATGCTTAGTAAGAGACTTTGATGATACACAGGAAGCAATATAAAAGGTAAGAATGTAGGCTCACAGCACAGTGGTATATGACTTAAACTTAAAAAGTGGTACGGAATTTCAACTCTTAACTTACAATTATAAAAGGAAAAAATTAGAGCACAACTTTAACTTTATGTCTCCCGCTATAAATCGGGTAAAAAAAAAAAAAAAAAGAGAGAATGTATATACCTCTAAAGCATATACGGTGTGTGCGTTTATAATGGGAATTCCTGCACTTCAGCAAGTTTGCAAGAGACTTTACTAGAAGATTGTTTTTGACCAACAGCCTTTTATTTTCCTTTAATATGTATGGTTTTTAATAAAAGGTTAGCAGCTCATATTCTCCTTCTTAATTGTGCAGTGAAGTTGTAATCACATATTCAGGATTTTATATTTTATTGCCACGGAAGTTATCTTGAAAACATTATTTTAGAACCAATCACCTCATTGCAGGGTCAAATAGATATGAAGGGTGTAAAGAAAGAAAATCAGTGGGGAAAAATGAGAAAAGTTTGAGATGATGAAAAAAACCCTTCTAATGTCAGTCAGCACCCTTTTCTCTCTCATAATTTTCATGTATTTTATTAAAGGTATCCAACAATAGTAACAAGTTGAGATTATTTTTATATATAGGGTTTATAAATATACACTGCATTCACAGGTATGGTTGCAGAATATGCAGGAAGACTTGGGCTAGCTCCAGTCTAATGAGCTCAGACTAGTAGCAAGAAAGCTGCAGATGCACTGGCAGTATAAAAGCTTATTATGGCTTAATTGCTCCTGACCCCTGTACTAGTTACACTAGTGTTAGCTCAGGTAGGTCTCCCTGTACTGTAATCACATTTCTGATTGCAGTGTAGACATATCCTTGAAAGGCAGATCACCATCTGAATGAAGTAAAGCTGGATTAAAGCTTTAGAATGCCTTGAACACTTTCCGAAGTGGTAGAAAATTGTTTTTTCCTTCAACCAGTGCCGATATGCATGTATAAGGGATGAAGTAAGAACTGTACTAATAACTGTTACCTGCCTAAAGAAGGTCAGTTCATTTTTAAAGTTATTTAGACTTCTAATAAATAGAACATGAAGCTGTATAAAACAGAGAAAAGGCTCACTTGTGTAACCTTTGATTATTTAAGGGTTCTGATGTACAAATCTAGTGATGAAAAAGAGGTTAGTATCTGCTGCTTCATCATTCTAAAGGGCCAATAAGCCCTGTAACTATGCATAAAAATATACATGTAAATGCAAATATGATCTGATCTTTCCCTGCTTTCCCAACCAGAAAGTAATGGCACATAGATTCATTTTTAGCAATGGCTTCTGTTGAGCAATACCAACGAATATGCACGTCTAGATATGTTTAATAAATTATGTGCAAAGGGGTATGATCACACAGTGTGACTCAGGATAGCAACTAACCATTTCTTGTCAGTACATGAATAGTGAACATGCATAGCCAGCAAGAAGAAAATCTCTGCAGTGTGCAGGAAGTACACAGCTTAAACTTGGTTAGCAAAAAAAACAAACCACTTTAAAGATTTTCCTGTTTAAGCAACAGGAAATGACCACCTTTTCTAGATCAGGCTAGTGGTCATCATATTTGAACAAGAATATATTCCAAGTGTTTCTGATGTAAGCAACATGCTAATTTCATTAATGAATTAAAAATTGATTAAAATAATGATTATTTAATTAAACTGAGCATGCTTATGTCTGAATCTCTCATCACTAAATAGGAGGAAAAACAGCAATAACTCCTTGAACAGTTTCAAATGATGTGTATAAAACTGGTTTGTTGTTCTTACAACAATAATGCAAGGAATGTGCAATTAATTCCTAGTTAGGGAAACACTTGCATATTCTAGTTGTAGTGTTTGACACTTTTACCCACTGTGCATTTCCCCATGAGAATTTTTCTCCAATTCTTTTCCAATTTTTTAAAATCATGTTTATATCTGAATCTCCATAAAATCTGAGACACAGTACAAGGCTAATATGTAAAGACAAATTATGCTGTATTTAAGGTTCAAACTCCATGCCTGCCTGCCTTCAAAAGACTCAGATAGTTCTGAGCAGTCAGGATTTTGAGTTATCGTGGAAAACAAATGCAGAAATATTTTCATTTTAAACAAGTTTACAGTTGATTCTGAAATCTGAAGAATGTGGCCCAGGCACGATTCATTTCCTAGAAATATCTAATCTCTGTCATTTCTATTCACAAACCACGTATAACTGAAAAGTAGAACAAACAAAAGAACTGATTTTTCCCTCATCTGTTTTTAATTAGCTAGTAAATACAACAACTGTAAATATTTTTCTAGCTTAAGTTCTTAATTCGCATGTGTAGATATTGCTTACAGTTACACAGAAATTCATTCCTGCGAGCAAGGCAATAATTAGGACAACTTCGTAAAGTATTCCTAAAACCTTCTTTATCAAGGTAAATAAAGACTGAAACATATGCAGCACATTTCTTTTACCATTCAAAAAATCCTACAATGGTTTTGTGTACCCACCCTTTGGGGAAAATGTGGCAGTTGTTTTGCTTTGCACAGGAACATTCTACAACACTTGAGCTAAAAAGATTAGGTAGGGATATTAGGAATTTTAGGAAGGGAAGTTATAATAGTGCCCATCTGGAATTTAGCCAAAAATTATGATAAGCATATGTAGATCTTGAAACATGTACTGTGGGATCTTCATTAACTTATCTGAGGGAAAGCTCTTTTACCTGCACACTTTCCTCAATGCCATTTTGGAGGAATAGATAACTTCAGTTCAGATTTGGAGGAGCTTGCTAAGTCACCCAAGCTTCCTCGAGAGTTTCCTTTTCCATCAAACTTGTTTACTTTTAACAAGAGAAACTCCCAGCTTACAGATTTTTCAGATAAACTAAAATGCACTGTACATTTTAATTACCTCCTAACAGCAGCCATGAAGAATACTGGAAAGTGGTATGAAATTCAGGGGCTATTTCACAATGTTATGAAGTCATTAAAAATATTCAAACTAAAATGCTTTTATATTCTGCGGTCTGGTCCACTTTTTTCTTTTAGACATCTCAGCTGATTTTTAAAATTAAATCTTCTATCTTCTTCACTGAACATTTCAGTTTACTTTCTCAAAGTTGAAAACCCTTGCAACACATGCTGTAAGCCAAAAGGAATACTCGCACCTAACCTCATTATCACACATCCTTTAGAAGTTATCATTCTGACCTTTACTATGCATCTGCCTGGACTGGGGGGACATAGGGTAAATTAAAACTTTTGGCTATTAGTAGGCCTGTGTGAAACAGCAAGTATTCAATTTGGATTCAGCTGATTCAGTGATTCAAATCACTATCCCAACTTGATTTGGCACCAATTTGGAGATTTGGCCATAGACTATAATGGGGAATCATTAAAATACCTATAACTTTGTCATTTTTGTGCAGATTCAGATGAAAACAGCAGGACTGGTAGCCTCTTCTGAAGGCATGAAGCCTGCCAAGTTACAAGGACAGATGCTGGGGTTCCTGTGAAAGTGCACCTCAATATGTTGAAAGCAAAACTGGTATCACTTGTATGTGTTAAGGCAGAGCAGGCTGAATGCAGAATGGATGGTAGCCCCTCGTGGGGGCATGAGGCCTGCCAGGTGTCGGGCAAAGTAGTGCATGGGTTTCTGTGGAAGTGGATCTCAAGGTTCTGAACACTAATAAAAAAGGCAAATAGGTGTGGAGTGAGGAGGGTGGCACTCACTTCATCTGCACCTGGAGCCTGGGGAACCCCAGCAGCAGGAGTTTTACCTTCAGGAACACCAGCTGCTCCACCAAACCAGGATCCAAGGCAGACCTACCTCTGACCAGGACAGTCCCCAGCCAGGCCCAGGCTGCATGGAGAAGTCTGCATGTACAGGCCAGAGCTGGCTGTGGACTGCCCAAAACAGGACAGCCCAGGGCTGGCCAAGGAACTGTCCCGGTCAGGGACAGGCCCCAGCGAGCTCCAGGCTGGCCAAGGAACTCTCCCTAGTCCCTGCTTCATGATTGCAGAGTGGGGACTGGGAGCTCCCTGCTGCCAGGGTAGGGGGACATTTTCCCTTCCTGGAGTATGGTGGCAGTGCCCGCCCCGACAACAGGCAGCTCCCAGGGGCAGGGAGCAGTCTCCCACACTCTGCTGCCTGGCTGACCGGGAACAAATTTGTGATCTACACATGCTACTCTGCACAGTAATTACTTGTGAGTAAATTTGCTACTTGTATTTACAGGTAGTAAATTTACTCATGTTTAGAGCAAATTACTGTGCAGCAAGTGTCTGCACATGTAAATGGTGATGCTTACTCCACAGTAATTTGCTCTAATCATGAGTAAAGCATCTTGTGTAGATGCATCCTGTCAGAAAGAAATCAATTTTTTTTAAGTTTCTTCTCATATGATAGGTTTTCCATTTCCCATCCTAGCAGTCATTATCTGCATCTGCTCCAGATTAAGTTGGTCTTCCTTGAACATGGGTAACCACAATTGTATACAGGTTGCACCAGGACCTTGCACAGTAACATGAACACTTCTTTTGCCCCTACATTCTTGATCTCAAAAAACAGCTTTCTTTACTGCTCATTCTTCTTTTTTATATTTCCTATGGGCACCCTACTTATTCCTAATTTCTTGCTTGAGATGTTTATCCATCCAGTTACATTTGCAGCCCCTAGTCTACTTGTTTTTCCTCTCTGCTTAGGATACAAATTCCTGATGATCGTGCACTTTTGACATGAAGAAATTCCACACCTCCTCCACATTCAAGTCCCTAAGCTCCACTGTTTAGTTGACTTCACTAGCTGGCGCCTGAAGTTTATCAAAATCCACACTCTTGAATTCATAAAAACCTACATACCTAGTTTTTCTGATCCTTCTCTTTAATTCAGACTGAATCAAGTTCACAAGAACTTGACCAAGATTATTTTATACTACCAGATTTTCTCATTACCAGTCTGGTCTTGCTTCATTATGTGGTATTTCTTTGCCTGGTTTTCTACTTATCTGGAATACTCATTTTGGGAGAACAACTTTGTAGTTTCTCTATTACTATCTAATCATTTAGATGTGCCATTAGGATCCTGTCCCCAAGCTGATTGCTTGGAGGGACCACAATAGCCAGCAAAAAAAAAGTTCACTCTCCCATTGTACCTGCCACCAGTCACACACAATGCCAACCTATTTTAGGTTTACATCTCCTTGTAAAGGCTACATGTATTGTGTTCAGTCATTTAAAACTAAGAGACGAAGTAATTCAATTTACTCATTCACAGGATGTTATTTCATGTGTTAGAACAATTCTCTGCCATTGACTTCAGTGCAACAGATAATGTCAATACTTCAGTAGTTATACCAAGTCAAGAATATAGTAAATAGAGTAAATATACTATTTTCATTGTTTAATACTCACAGCTAATGTACCCTTTCATATGACCTTTCAGTGAGTAATCAGGCAGCATGTGACTAGAAGTAAAATATTACCTATAAAGATGCATGTATTTGCATGTCTGGTAGCTATAACCAGCAGTTTTAGGACAAATTCCTTTCATACTAGTAAAGTTACATAAAACTATGTACTTACACGCCCCAAAGTACTTTGATAGAACAAGTCTTCTGTGTTTTGCCAAATATGCCCATTTCCTCAGTGTCATCAAAAAATGAAGTTACAATACCTGACCCTTCTGGTTCTGTATATAAATCAATTCTGCAAACCCTGTAATCCTGAAAAAAAATATGATTTTATAAAAATGATACCACCACTTTACTGCTGCTGTAAGTTCTTACATAGTTTAAGGAGCTAATCAGTAAATCAGTTTTCAACATAACCACAGATTATCCACCATTTATCCTCTTTCTGTCTCAGTTACAGCTGTATGGAGGCCTGTAACTGAATGGGGCCAAGCTGGAGGCCCAACTTCCACTATGTTTTTCAGTGCATTTTAAATCACCTTTGAAGTTTTATGGAGACACCCATCTCTTTCTGTCTTTCCAATGTCTTTTCTTTCTAATTAAATCTTAGCATAACAGTGAATAGGCAACTCTTAGAAACTCTATTCACAAAGAAAAAGTGCCGCCTCCTCCAATCTTCTCCTGCTTCATATTTATTTGGGTAAACTTGAAAGCTAACGTGTTAATGATAGACTGAAAAGGCATGCAATAAGGTACTCCATCGTGTGCATGAAACCCTCAATCTACATATTCACAGAGACAACTTGTAAATCAGAGTCTATCAGTGCACACTGAAGTCTGTGTGTGTATTAATTGGATACACATAAAAATGCATGTGCATTTTTGAAAATTTGATTCGATTAACTTCTTTAAAAGACCTATGTGAGAATAGGAAAGACCAAATAAAAATAAGCCAATTGTAGTAATGAAGACAGACTTTTATAGAATGTAAAAATACAAAATGCAGATTAAAAGATAAAATCATCAACAAGGCATACATAGCATGTCATGTTTCTACTGTGCTTTGAGAGCTCAAGTCATGACAAATATCAGGGAGTAGGTGTCCTTCCTCTCTTAGCCCTGTAATAGGTATTACCAGAGCTGCTACAATAAAAACAACAGAATCAACCAATAAATTTAAAAATCTCAAGACACGGTTGGTTTATTACTACATCAGTTTCTCAACATTAAATTATTTGTGCCAATAAAGCAAACAACTGGGGAGCCTATATAAAATACATTTCATTACTTGCCTTTACTACATGTTTTATGGAACCAATCACTGTAGGTTTAGCAGATTTGCATTCCTCTTCTTCTGAGGTATTTTCATCCCATATATTAGTGAGTTCCAATTCTCCTTCCTCCAGAGGAATAGAGGCTCCTTCAAAATTTGGTTTCTCATAGAGAATCCAGCTGAAGAAGAGAGATTTTCCTTTCATGAATTTATTGATGACATTTTAACTAACCATAACTTTCTAGAACATATGGTGTACTTCAACCAACTAATCCACACAAATCTGCAAATATATATGATATGCCAAAGTTCACACAAGATAACCATGGCCTCCTCTGACCTTAAAAAAAAAAAAATCTATCCACATGATTAATTAACAGAAGTAGCCACCACACGCTTTTTTTTTTTTTAACCAATTCTGAACTTAAAAACTTCTGATAAGCCATCTTATTTTAGAGATACAAGGGATAGAAACCTTATGCTCGCCTACCTCCACAATACTATAAACAGCTTCTCATTACAATTTCACTTATTTCAAACTATAGTATAGGCCAGGGGTGAGCAAAATACGGCCCATGGGCTGGATCTGGCCTGCAAGGCCCCTAAAAAATTTAGGAAATAAATATTTATTTGCTCTTGGTTCCTGTAAAAAATGACAGGAGCCAGGGCCAGTAGGACCCAGGGGAAGCCCTGGTGGGCTCCTGCAACAGCAGGGCCTGCCTGGCCCCGCCTCCCCAGCCAGAAGCCCCAGCAGGGACTTCTGGCCTGGAACTATGTGGCTTCCCAGCTGCACTGGCACCAGAACCTCAGGTGGGGGGGAGGAGGGGAAGAAGGGCAGGGGAGGACCCTGGGCAGGGAAGGAGCCCAGGGAAAAGTAGTGCAGAGAAAAGTGGCCCCTCCCCCACAGTGTGGCTGGCATCCCATGCTGCAGCCACTCACAGCCTGCGTTGGGTTGCCTGTGTCTGCTCAGGGCAGCCCCGTGTGGACTGTGAGCGGCTGCAGCAGGAAGTGCTGGCCACGGGGCAGGGAAGGGGCTGCTTTTCCCCTGCTCAGCACCAGCTCCTCCCCTGCCAGTGAGTAGGGGGTAAAGGCTGCACGCTGCCCCCCACCTGTACCGTGGGGCTGGGGGGCACTAGGAGTGAACAGGTGCAGGAACATGGGCACTGTACCAGTGTCCCAGGGCCAGTGCCAGCAGGTCCCAGAGCAGGGTGGCAGGAGTGAGGGTCCCAGCTGGCAGGGGCTCTATGAAGCTGAGCCAGCTCCCCCCTCTCCCTGCTGGTGCAGGCCACCCTGGCTCCACAGAGCCCTGCCAGCCTGTGCTCCGTTCTGGGCCCCACCAGTGCTGGCCTTGAGACACCGGTCCAAAGACATTAGGACATTGGTCCCAAGATGGTGACCAGGGGGTGGGGCACTTGTCAAGGGGGAGGGCTACCTATGCGGCCCTCGACAGCTTGCCAAAACTGGGTAAGCAGCCCTCCGCCTGAAATAATTGCCCGCCCCTGGTATAGGCTATCCTAAGCCATAAGGTAAAAAGATCTCATAGGATTTATTTTTAAATGAAAATTTGAAAAAACATACACTTAAAATGCTAATATTTATATCAGTCTATAATGTCCAGGCAAAGTTGAGGCATATGAATTAAAAATGCTTTTAAATTTAAACAAGTATACACACAAAACCAAGACAGAACAGGAGAAAGAGTTAAGAAAAGACTAGAATTAATTCTGAAATTCTATCCCAGTGAAACTGAAATACTGAAGGAAATAAGTCAAACACTGCTGATGTATATACTTTCTTATGTTACTCTTTGATAGATTTTAAGATTGAGGGTATGATTTCTTTAAAATCAAAATGTAGTGTTGGAATTCCAATTTCATCTGAAAATACTGGACAGTAAGAACACTTTGTATTAGCACAAAACCCTACATTGAACACTGGAATTCTAATAAAGCTCTATCAAAAGGAGTGTTCCAATTCCAAAACTGCTTATGAAAAATAAATTTGATGATAAAATATGAAGAAGCAAAAGGAGATGAGATATAAGCTTTCTGCCGCACACAAACACAAGGTTTATTATGAAGCGTGAGGACAAGGCTAAGCATCTTTGACCATCTATGGCCAAAGAGAATGTTCATACCCTGAAGTTATTACAAAATGATAATTATTAAAGTATTTGGTAAAAATAATCCAAAAAATTGTTTAGATTTTCCCTAGGACATCAAGTCAGTATCAGATAATCACTGCAGCTGAGGGTGAACAATGAGATTACTTCTGCATTTGTTATATGAAATGGAATATTACAATGCATTTCAAATGAAAAAAGCAGGACTGGACTCTAAAAAAATTCTGAAGTTTTTATACAAGGTATTTAATCCAACACATGGATCAATTTTCAGGCAAATAAAGCAATGACCAGTACTACGGGTATTGGCAAAAAAGAATCTGAAAAGTTCATATTCATTACTTCAAAAATACCATCAATATTGATCTAGTTAATGGAAAAAACCCTGAATCTTGGCTGTCAGTGGTTTGAAATTTGAAAACCTTTAAAACATACTTGAGTTTTAAATTTTCACCCATTATTTGGCTTTTGAAGGGGACAAAGATTTATAAAGAGAAACATATATAGAATTTATGATGCAAAGTGAGATTAGAAGCCAATCATGGGTGGATCTAATGATAAAGTGCTGTTGGCCCAATTAAAAATGGACCATCACAGCATAGTCAGACAGAATGAGTAAAAACGAAGTTGCAGCTGAGGGGATGTCCATCTGGCAGGCTGTGGCAAAGTGCAGACACAACCAAGTTAGCACAACACATTTTACTGGCAACCCCAGCTTAACACTGTTTCGCTTTGCACTGTTTCGTTCTAACGCTCATTTTAAATTGATCCCCCATTCCACTTAGCGCTCAGCAAGTTTCATTATACCACTCATGGCCACCATTTTGGGTCATCAAAAAATTCTGGCTTTGCTTAACACTCATTTCACTTAATGTTCGTATCAATTAAGAGCACTAAGTGGGAGTTGCCTGTAGCCACAACTGGTCTACTCAGCTTCTTAACAGAGTAAGTTAGCTTATCTAGAGTTCCATTCTGCAGTGATAAGATTGATTCCTGAACTTGTTTGGATATCTCTGCCCTACAGTGCAGTCTGCAGAGCAAATATAGACTGAACCTATCCCATTGATTCCTAGCCGCACTAAGGAAGGCACCATAATGCGTAGAAAAATCCCCGCTCTTACCATCCTCGGATAACTTTAACTTTAATCACTGGTGACAGCACCCAAGAACTGCAATCCAAAATATCATAAAAAACTTCAATATTATTCTCTTGAACATTTGGTTCACTGCATATCACCACCTGCATTTAAAAAATTAAAAAAAACAACCATAAAAGAGAACATTATAGTTCACTGTTTCTAATATAACAGGAAACAGTAGCCTGCTAAATAAAACTAAAAAGACAGTGAACAAGAAGTAGAAATGTTAACCTTACCTTGCCAGGTCTGGGATTGATTTTATTTTGGCCATTTGCTGAAAAAGCCTGATAGGCAGAGGAGAGGAAAGAAACACAAATATTAATATATTAAATAACAAGTATAGTTTGTAGTATTAAAAAAAAAATACGTTTGATTACATTTCTCATTTCTTTTTCTGTAGACTGATGTTGTGTACACTTTGTTCCAATTCAAGTTTCTCAAGACCACTGTCTTGTTACACATACTAATTCAATTCTGGCCTCATTAAAGCTGGAAAGACTCAGGCAGGCCTGGTACCTTCTAAAATTTTTGCTGGCCAGCTTCCTAGATTTTCCAAAAGTTTCAGGTATCCGAGGATCATTTTGAAAAAACTGGAGCTGTTTTGCATTTAAAAGGTATGTGCTCTAAAATCATAGGGTACCTGGACACGAGCATGGAGGCTGCTCTGATATACCGTAATTAGTGTGTCAGAGCATACTCGATTAATAGAGTCTGCTGGAGCATGGTAATTACCACACTCCAGCTAGCCTCTGCGTCTCACGAATCAGCATCCCCATGCTTCAAAATGGCGATGGCGGTGCTTTAACTAAAGCTCATTGGATGAGCTTTAGTTCAAGTACCCCTGCCACTATTCTGAACCGGGGGGACACTGATACACGAGACACTGCAGTGTATTAAAGCATCTATCAGAGCTATTCTAATTAAAGTACCCCCCCCACTGCCAGAGCATGTGTAAAAGTGCTCAAAATGTTAAGTAAATGGTCAGTATGTGAAAACAGAAAAATAATTCAAAACTAATTTAAAAAAACTACGTACAAATATTCAAAAGAGCAGCATATCAAGTATACATTTCAGATAATCATACTACCAGTAAGAAAACGTTCATTAAAAAAAAATTACTAGGATAACAGAGGGAGCTCAATAAAAATATGCCAATAGTAACACCCAACATAAAATGCTCAAATGTACAAAATTAAAAAGCAACAGCTTAAAACTTAGTTTAAATTAAATGATACAAAATATGCCGCATAGCTGTATTTTTCCCACAGAAAAATAAAGCACTGGAAAATTTTCAAAAATGGAAGATTTCCCAAACCCCACATCTCTGGTTCCTGGAAAAAAAATAGCATTTTAATTTATTTGTATTAGAGAATTTAGGAGCTCTTGTCCTGAGCCTCAACCCCATTAAGCTATGTACTGTATACATACACAGAACAAAAAGATAGTTCCTGTTCCAAACATCTTATAATCTAAATATACAAAAAGAAACTACAGATAGGTACAGGCAGAATAGAAGAAAATAGCTTGGCAGTATTACTCAGAATGATAGGCATTAGTTTCACAACATGAGCAGCCTAACCAGCATTAGTGTTTTGTAAGCATTATCAAGATGTAGACGCAGTCACTACTGGTTTTATAGCTTCTGATTAAATTCCAGTTAGTACTTGCCCCATTTTAAAAATGGTGTCATGGTCATTTCTTTTTTGCTGCCCTGACTTTATTTTTTTCTTCCTGCTGCTTATTACCTCGAGTGTCACAATCAGCTTAGTCACCAGAGTATATAAAATAGTTCTTCATCTTAAGTGTAACATATAGAGGGGGCCTAAGGTGTGATTAACCAGCTAATCATGCCTTAACTTGTGACCCAACTGCACGTCCAACCAATTAATGTCATATAAAACAAGCAACAAACTATGAAGTTATTCCACAAAAAACATATAACTTTGTAGTTTGTGCTAATCACGTCATTAACTGAATGTGTGGCCAATGCTCTCGTGTGTCTGGAAGCCCCATCAGTTGAGGGGTTGCCAGCCACAGAGGTGCACCACCCACTGCCAGCCCCGCAGCTGACAAGGCGCATAGTGGTGGCAACACTGTCAGCTACCAGATCACAATAGAAGCAGCAGAGGTCACCATCCCTGCTGCAAGCCCCATGAGGTGTGGGGCTCAGTGGCAGCAGCATTCCCTGACACTGCCTCCACTGTGAGCACCACAGGGCATGTCACTGCGGGGCTCACAGTGGTGGCAGTGAAGAGAACACTGCTGCTGCTTCAAGCAGCATATGGAATCCAAGTAGATCCCACATGGGAGTAAGTTTCAGGAGCAGAAAAGGATCTGTTTACAGACAAATCAGGGCCCTCAGCTTGTCAAAAGTGTTGGTTTGAACTCAAGCCAGGAGCACAACTGGCAAAGGGACAGTAACCAATGAAACATCTTTAATATCCAAGTTTCACAAACATCCTCTTAAAAACTGTCACAGCAGAAACATTCAAAGGAAGAATGCCTTTCCATCTGCCAAGTTAAATCTGAACTTTTGCTTAATTTATTTGATTCTTACAACATTTTGAAGTAAGTCTGGACTCCAATGGGGGGGGAAAAAAACAGCTTTAAAAGTGGAAGACGGTGTTGTCTCCTTCCTTGAGGGGAAGGCAGGAAAGATCTATGCCAGGGACATCAGATAACTATTCAGTTTGAAGAAATGCTTCCTGACTTCCTTTTCTTCTCAATCCTGCAGACCCCACTGAGGAAAAGAGGCACTACTTTCCACTGTTCCACCACCTACTGAATACATTTGGTCTACTGTGTAATGGTGAATAACACTTCGAGAACCAAGATCTCTAGCAGCAGGAATAGCTGAAATTGTACAGTATTTATTCACAATTTAGATAAAAATAATATGAATATACCATAATGGAGTGAAAAAGAATATCACTACTAAGGAAGTAGCAGGTTTTCCTTTATCGGTTACTTTAACATAAATATATATATAGCTATATCTGTATCTATAGATATCAATATCTATAGGTAGGTAGGTAGGTATAATCAAATGAATAGTCTGCATGGATGCTACTCAGAACAAACAAAAAGGACTTCAGTCTAAGGTGATTAACGCTTTTCATCTTTATCCCTATACAGCTTTTAAAGTCTTTTTCAAGATTCTGGCTACTGCCCTTCGAAAAGTAGATGGATGTTAGAAGCAGGAATGGACAGAAACTGTCTTTTTGTTAGAGAGAATTTTTTGCAACAGAGCATTTCAATGGAAGAAAAGAAGTATTTATAAAAGTCACTAAGAACAGGGGAGCATATAGAAAGCATGCCACTAATTTGCAAGAAAGATGGAATTAGAACATACTTTGCAAAAAAGCATGGCAAAGTGAAGCTTCATACTACAGTGTCTGATGTTTATTTACACAGAGTTGTAAGATAAGGACACCTCATAGGACTGTCATCACATCAAGAAGTATTACATACATAGTCTCACTTTTAAAGCCTAAATTTCTATTAAACCATTCTTCAGTCTAAACTCATAATTTATGTATGTCACTGTTGAGAAGGAAAAATAAATCAGAGAGATGTGTTCAGCATGTAGCAAATGTGAAAGGTGAATAACTTTTCAAAGTGACACAGAGTTTTGACATACTCACCTCTATATCCAATGAACCAGAAAGAACATTTTGTTCATACTGGCTAGACCCTAACCAGCTTGAGAAACTTTTGCCATTGCTTCCATAATTTGGCATTTGTAAGCCTAATTCTTTTTTCACATCATCCATTTGCAAATATTTTTCCATGTAACTTGGAACTTTATCTGAAAGAGACTGAATTAGAAAATTAAAACAAAGGTTACTTGGAAGCCACACTGGGTTTCTTAAGGCTTAATCTTCTGAACTATTTGGTTTTATTACCTCTGACTTTTGAGGAACATTGAATGGTCCAGCAGTATTCAGCAGTAAAGAAGGAATGCCTGAGGAGTCAGCTGCAAAAGCTGTTATGATGGTATTTGCTGAGGTTGTAGGAGGAGTAATCTTTTCTTTAGCTGTTGATGATAGTAAACTTGAGTAGAGGGAACTTTTTTCCAGACGGGATCTCTTAATTTCACCATCTACACTATCGTTGTTCTCTTTTCCATTTATTTCCTCAACTATTATAGGTTCATTTCTGTTGGATGACTTCAGCGACTGGAAAAGTATACTCTGCTCTGTAGATATACGCTTGGGTCTTACCTTAGCTATAGTTTCTAGACTTTGCATTTTAATTTGTTGGGCTGGGGATAAATCTTGTTTCTTTTCTCTCTTTACTCCCAAACCAAGTGTAAATATATTGGGATCAAATATTTTCTCTAAATTGTCTTCATGGATTGGAGGCATTGCAAAGTACGGTGCTGGAGATTTGGGAAGCTTGGGCCTTTTTTTCTTCTGTGGTACACAAATTGAACTGTCTAGATTTTTGATAGTTTCAGCAAACTTCTTCATGTCAGTTGGAGAATCAAAAATGCTATCATCGGGAGCAGCAGAACCATTACAAATGTTGTCTGGGCTTTGCTGTATATTGGTAACATTTTGCTCTAACGTCTGCATGTTATCTAAATTGTCTTTGGTACAGTGTATGTTTGTAGAATCTCCTATTTTCGTCTTTTTGCAATCGTTTTCTATCTTCTGTAATTCTGGTTCCTTGGAAACCAAAACAGACTTTAGAGGATACTTATCATTACAAGGTGATGAGCTGTCTACTTTTGGCAGCAGTATTGTTTTTTCATTTTGAAGTAATTTTGAGCACACAATTGTTTGGTTATCACCATCTTGGAAGATTTTACATTCACTGAGAGATTTAGGTTGTAAACTGTCATTATTAATCATAGGAGGTTCTGCATCCCATTGTTTTAATAAGGTAGAACAAGCATCTGCTTTGCTGGTTTGGTTGAAAAGAGATCCAGCAGCTTTTACTTTAAGTTCTGCTACCCTTCCACCCTCCTCATTAGTTGGAGTCCCTGCTTGAGAGCTTTCTTGAAGTTTGACCTTTATTTCTGCAGAGTCTTCTTTAATCTGTGTCCCGTTTTCAGAAAACTTCTGGTGACTGTTCTGCTTATTTATTATTTTATCAGGTTGTCCATTTTCTGTGGCTTGCTTTCCAAATTTCAACTTTGCTCTACCAACAAATGCATTTGACATAACACTGTTTTTTGAAGCAGGGACATCAGTAGGTCGCTGATTCTGATGAGAACATTTATTTTCAAACAGGGAAATTTTGTTGGCAATACTGTTGTTAGTTTTATTAACTGCTTTTTCAAGAGACTCTTGCTCACTTTCCAAGTTGTCAAGACTCGTAGGTGCTTTAAAATTCAATTCTACGTTCTTGGGTTTGGCTGGACTGCAAAAAGCAAAGTGATAAAGATATGTTGCAAAGCATTACATAAAACTAACATACCAATTACAAAAAAAGAAATAAAGCACCTTCACAACAAAATCTTTCCCTTTTAACAGTACTTAATAGCATTCCTCTTTAACAATTTACATTTCAATACTTTAAGAGGACTTGATGAAAAGAAAGGCATGACTGCCAGCATGCCTACACTGGCTCTATATTGCCATTGAATGTGATGACAAAAAATAAGTCTCATCCAGCTAATCTCACTCTGCAACTGGAACTTGCTGCTGCTGCTGCCCTTATAATCTGGACACACAGATCTCAAGAGCAGTGGTGGGGAGCAATCCCACGGTATCCTTACCACCTCAGATCTGTACCACCTCAGGGTAAAATCGGAGTTTATTTTTAAGAAGCATGGAAACAATGTAGACAAGCCCTGTGCTAATGGCAGTAAAAAATAATTGGGTACTAGTAGGGACATAGCATCTCACAAACATGCACACAATTTACTATAACCTAGACCACTGGTGTCAAACGCACCCCAGGCTGGATCTGGACCAAAAGGGCTCCTCTTGGGTTGGATTCGCAGGGCTGCATTTAGGCAGCGGTGTGGGTCTGAGGTTGGGCAGCTGCGCATAGCTGTATTCAGGCAACTCAGAGCCAAGGGCATGCACTGGTGAGGACACTTGGATGCGAGGCAACCCAGAGCTCTGACCAGACATCAGTATGGAGCTGGAGCCAGGGACATGCAGCGGTCCAGACAGACATCACTATGGGTGGGAGCCCCTTGGCTCTGCAGTATTGCTTGAACACAGCTCCCTGCAGCTGCATACCTCTGGCTCCATGCCACTGCCCGGTGGCACAGAGTCAAGACATGGCACTTCTGGTTACCCACTAGACTACCAGTGGGCTGAATGGAATGGTTCTGCAAGCCAGATCTGGCCTGCAGGCCTTATGTTTGACACCCCTGGTCTAGGAGATCAACACAATAGTGAATCAGTTGACAAGATGCAACAGAGATCCTCAACTTTTTATATCTGTGTCAAAGTTTAAAAGTGAACAAATAGAATTAAATTTTCCTTTTTTAAGCCAGGTACATTTTCAATGTAAAGTGAGCTGGGCTTTACAACAATAAATTTATTACAATATTTCCCTTTTCATCTTGGAGTCCATGTTTCAGTCCACTCTAATCTTGACAGATAAAAATCAATAAAATCATCATAATTACTATATTATATGTCTAGATAAGAAAAATTCTCCAATTATGAATTTTATTTGGTAATTTACAATTACATTTAAAATTGCTAGTCTCCATTTCTAATAGATATAGCCAAACTTTAAAGGCCAAATTATGAGCCACACCTCTGAAGAGCTGCAGGCCGAATGACAAGGGACAGAGCTTTACACCACTTCTTAGACTCTCAAATTCTTGGCTAGCCCAAGACCCATTTCTTAAGGCTTAATCTACACTGAAAAGTTTTGCCAGCAGTTATATTTGGGTACAAGTATGAAAAAAAAATTACCTTCTCACTGGAATTGCTATGACAGGAAAAACTCTGGTGTGAACACAGCTATGTCAGCAGAAGATGGTTTTTATTGCTCTGGTTCATGATGTTCAGGAAGACAGTATAGCTATGCCAAGAGAAAGACTCCTTCTAATGGTCTACACTAGAGAACTCTTGACATAACAGAGGCTCCACACAGGCAAACCTCCCCAGGGACTGCTCTAGCTTACTAAGAGTTTGGGCAATTCCTTTTGAACCACCTGGAATCTAGAATAGCCAAAGCACTGAGAGCTTCAGGTCACAGCACACCCCTCCCCCAATCACTCCCACACAAGGATTTCCCAGAGGAATGGCTGCTGGGTAATCAGTCTGTTTTAGGCTCCTTTTGCACAGCAAGAACAGCTAAAAGGGTCAGGATGCAGTAAAGAATTGGGGCAAAGACTTTCAAAACTTATCGAAGTGTTAAATAACCCATTACCAGTTCATCAAGGAGTCCCCTGTGATTCAGTGGTAGAAACCTTGTCTACCACACAAGAGACCTGCGTTTGATTCCCAGACACTTAAACAACTACAGCCATGGAGGATTCAATCTGGTCTTTGGATTCTGTCTCAGTGGCCTAAAAAGAGGATAGAAGGTCTGGGCAGCCTCCGCTCCTCCAAAAATTCCTGCCCAGGCATATGAATTAAAGGTCTGGGTGGCCTTCATGCATACACCATGATCCAGGAGGATCAACATTTGCCACTACCAGTTCAACAAGTGGAATTTGTCCTTTAAACCCTATAGGAAGTTACATGCATGCAGTAATGGAAAAACCTTTGCAGCAACAGGACACTGGCCACCATAGTCTGCCTGCTTTACCTGTTGTAGGTTAGGTATTAGGCCTTGTGGTTGTGTCAGGGTTGACCTTGTCGTTTTGCTAATAAGTTAGACAATGAATTTTTATAGGATGGTTTGGGGATGATTCTGCCTCACAGGGGGTTGAGCTAGATGACCTCTAGAGGTCCCTTCCAGACCTACTTTTCTATGATATTCTATGGTAGAGTAGTATGTAAATAAGCTATATGGACACTAATGACTGTGGGAGATCACAGATAAACTGCCAGCAACAAGCTCTAAAGTCACATGGCATCTAGGTCTATACATAATTTTCTGGCGCACAAATACTTATTCTTATCTGTCTACATACTGAGCTATTAACTAAATAGTGGGATAGAGCTTTAGTTCTAGAGAAATTCTATATACAAATAAACCCAGAGAGAAACCAACTGAAATAAAACGTCACGCCAAAAAACAAGATACTCAAAAGCAAATATATCCTGCTCAAATACTGCTTTCGGTTTTTGCTGCCATGAGAGAGAGAAAATACTGGGCTACATGGACCTGTGATCTGAGTATGGCATTGTTTATACTTTTTTGTTCTTTCTTTGAGTGAAAGGATGAGAGAACAAATCGTATATTACTTACTGAACTATTAGAAGGCCATCAGATACTACAGTTATAGGTGGAGCAACAAGAGCAACAAAAAAAAAGAAAGAATAAAACTGGAAGCATTAACTATTTTATAAAATATTCCTCTGCTAACACTGAAACTACAACTTTTAAAATTTTAATCATAACTATAAAGGTACTTATGTTTCATCAATGAAAACTAATTAGCCAGTATAGAAAATAAAATATTTTTAAAAGTACTGACAATTCCAAATTCTTTTAGGCAGGTCAATTCAGCAGGAGCTAAAGGAAAACATGTACGTTGAAATGTGAACACTATTTTTAGGGAGTTCTTGTCTGTTTTACATTTGTGGGAAGGCTGAAATTCTGTAACTCACAGCGCAACATTGGGGAAAAACAACTTTATGAGCAAGATTTTTAGATATATTTTTCACTTGTCTTAAGTCTGTGCTCTCCTAGCAACATGGAAGGATGGTGGGCACATGGTTAGGTTTCACTCTCATAGGTTGTTAAAGGATTCCTCATCTCGATATATTCATCTCCCATCTCAATATATTCATCTCCCATACCCTTTCCTGACTAGCTGTTTACTCCCACTACAATACACTTTGGGAAATAGTAAAGAGATCTTCCTTGCTTCTCTTTCTGCCCCACTAAGTAGTGTAATAAGTAGTGTTGAGAGCTAAAGTATTATCAAATTGCATCCAAGTTGAAACCCATATAAATGAGCATTTACCACCTTAGTGGTTCAGTTTCAGTCTTTCAGCAAATTCAAGCAGAAGCCTCTGCATCAGTATAACTTAGCATCAGTAACATGGGCTTCACATTTTGAAGAGTTGCTTCAGAACAGCAGTTAGAGGCTCACTTCTTTAAAAAGAAGAAAAGAAGAAGAATTTTGAGCCCATGGAGACGAATTTATAGGTCTGCCATGGCAGACCTATAAATTCATCCATGAATTCCACCCCTTTCCATCACTCCATCCCAGCTAGTCCTTCTGATAGCTTCCCCTGACCAGTATGTTTTACATTTCAGGTAACATAGTCTTATGAGTTATAATATAAAAAGACTAAGCTTCAATTTCATTACATGAATCAAAGGTAAATGCTATTTTTGATGTGCTTGAAATATAACTCTGACTTTGTGGGGAATAGCAGAGGTTGGGTTTATACATCAGATTACCCAGACTATCTTGTGCATGCATTCAGGTCTTGCTAATAATTACTACAATCCACTATTTGGCTCCAAACCTTCTTTTACTTAAGTGAAAGCAGGAAGAAGATACTGGTGCATTTCCTTTGGAAGTCTACCACCTTGCAACCAACCTGCAGAAGCACATAACTAGACCTCTCCCAATTTAACCTGATATAGCCAGTGACTCGCACAAACAACATGTAGTGGAACAGACAAGTTAAACAGGTATCTTTAATGCCAGAACATCAGAGCCTGACACGAGCAAAGCAAAATGGCATGTTAGCAGAGCAGGATAATTAAATGAGATTAAATGCAATTATTTACAAATCAATGGTTGAACATCAAATGCTAGAACTGGGGCCAAAATCCATTAAGAATATCAAAATAACTGTACAGTTTGCGATTTTATTTATGTAAATCTAGATATTGCTCCAAGCCTGATTAGTACTAGACTTCAATCACTTAAGCTCCAAACTGGACTCTGTTTAAAGTTGTTAAAAACATTCGAGTTTTTCAAATAAGATTTTAGCATGTGAATACAAAAAGGGAAAGAACAGGTAAAAATGTTTAGCTAAAAGAATTCTAAATAAATAAATAACAATTAAAGACTAAACTCTTAGTGTTGCTTCTGCAGCAGAAGCCTAATACCTAGACTTGTGTTGCCACCATTAAGTATAGTAAAGTACAGAGTAGCCTATCCGGCATTGGAGAATGTTGTAGCTTAAAGTGGTATTTTAAAAATTCCAGTTCCAGCTAATAAGCTAGAAGAGGGTGTGCACAAGTGTGTGTAAAATCAAAACAGGCCAAACAAAAGGAATAAAAACAGTACATATATTTTTTAAAATATTTAATGTGTTTTTAGCTTTTGAAAATAAAAAGTAGAGCCTTCTCAACTGCGTAAGGTTAATTCTTTTCTCACACTACACTAGACAAAAAGTCACTTTGTAATGAGACCAATTGCCTTTCTCTCCCATTACACAACAGTCTGATACACACCTAGATTTACAGCCTGTGTGTTCTGATGAATAAGATGAAGAATTTCATTTAGTGCTTTGACTATATCAACTGACATTACCTGCCTATATCAGCCATGTACCACTCAGCTGACTGATGCTAGCATAGCAGCTTCTAGCTAATAGAAATAGTCAATATTATTATAAGGTGCATAGGGATCTTTCACCCTACTAAACCTACTCCAAGGTACTAGGGCAGGATACAAATCTAAAAAATAAATAAATATTTCCCTCTGAAGTCGCTGACAATTGGGGATTTTTGGCAATACCTTTGTTGGACCAACTGTAGAGGGAAATGTTGTTAAAACTTATGTTTGGGAAGGAAAGGGATTTTATGCGTGAAAGCTTGTCTAACCTTGTCAGCTAGATAGGTAGCAGTTGTTTAACTGGGAGGGGTGGGGATGAGGCAGGGATTAGCTCCAGGTATCAACTATCCCCCTTACCCCACAGAAGTCTACCACAGCAGAGGCAGTTGGACAGTGCAGCCTTGTATCCAGCTGTGCATCTGAGGGGCAAGAGTTTCTCCCCACTCCACACATGCGGGGGAGTATTTGCCACAGCAGGTGGAGCCCTGCACCCAACAGCAAATGGGGGGGGCAGACAGGCGGAGGAAGGATGGGGTAAATACCAGGGCAGGAGGGTCAGCTCCCATGGAGCCCAGGCCACAGGGATGCAACCACCAGAGCCAATGCTGCGGTGGCAGCCTTTAGTGTATGAGAGCCTGGGCAGACCACTTTTCTTACCTCCCGCCCCCAATCCCTGTCTACAGTGGTTGGCAACCCCTCTCCCCTCCTCCAGGCATTGAATGAGCTCACTCTGTCACTTGGTCCAATTTAAAATTCTCAGCAAAACAACCCTTGCTTTTCATATATTTCCTGGACCATCATGGCTACAAAGGCATAAAAGGGTAGGTCTGCACCTTGCAGCTTCAGTGCACAAGGCAGCACTGAGCCCTGTGCTGCCAGCAGTGTGGCCAGCTTCCCCTCTGTGGCAGCAGCTGTCTTTGTACCTTTTCTTTTCATCCCCAACAGCTGTGACTTGGGCTCCTGCTCCCCTCAGTTACACCACTGACAACAACACTCCAACTCTACTGCTGGGAACTGGTTAAACGTTCAATTTTGCCAAATGACTACATGTTATTAAATAGCAGTGCTACAGTGCTGTTGTATCCACAGTGGTCCATACAATATGCTAGAAGCAAGGTTTGTCTCATAAAATCTTTCACTGAACCAAATATATGGTTGGGAGACAGGTCAGACAAAACAGATAGACCCTAAGCTAAATATCAGGTAGAACAATTACTTTTAACTCCTTATTTCCTTTATATTTACCTTTTATGTATATAGTTGGTCCAGTTAAAGGTATTACTAAACATAACTCACTTCTATTGGAAAGAGCACTTGCTTCTTACTGAAAGACAATGGTATGAAACAATTTAGTGTACAGCAAACTAGCAGCAATTATCCCAGGTATGGTCCAAGCAACATAGGACAGGCTTATTTGGCAACCAGCTAATTGGCCAGCAGATCTGTGTCAGCTGTCAACTGACAGCAAAAGCCTTAATCTATTTGACAGAACAGTGGGGGAGTTTTCAGTGTGGAAGCCCTCAGAACTCTGCCAGGAGAACATAAATTCTGCTAGCAAAACTTGGTAATGTGCAGCAGTCTTCTAAGACTACAGCAGAGACTGGGTGTGAGTAGAGGTGGAGCGGACTAAAGTGCAAGTTGTTTTTTGATTAACTGTAATAGAGTCTTTTCAAAAGCAATGTTATCAGCCTTAATTAGTTGCTAGGAGGCAGGTACAGGATAAGTGCCTGTGGAACAAAATAGCAGATCATCTTAAATCATTTTCATCAGTGCTTTTTATATATAAAGTGACAGGATTTGGCAAATGGCTTGTCACCATAGGCACAATTTAAATTAAACAAACAAACCGAAACAGTTTAAGTAGTGTGTATCATAGTAAAACAATCTGTATGTTTATGACTGCATCAGCATGGTACCTGCACCTTAGCATGACACAATAGAAAAAAAGGCAAAGAGCGGTATTGTTGAAATTCTGATGTTCCTGAAGATAAAATTTGCTAAGATGTGAAAATAAATATTTATGAAAAAATAAGAGAATTGATTTTTTTTAGAATGTTCATGCCTTATAGCTAGGCGTTCTTGTCAGGATTTGCTTCAGTTGCAAGTGAACACATCAGACTTAGATTCTGTAGTCGACTGGCCAAGAATAATATAATGGTGCCAGATTGTTTTTAAATTTATAATAAAAACAATTTTCTATAAAATGAAAATGTTCTCTGCAAAGTTTGCTAGGCAACTACTGTAAATCAGACTAGTACATGAGAGAGATTAGTATAGTTAGTTGAGTGAAATGCAAAAGAAGAAAAACAACTGTACAATTTGTAAAAAACTAAATTTAAATGTTAAATATTTAATATTTAGTTCTCTGTTTTGATAAAACATCACAAGAAACAGGTGCTCACCTTAAACTATAGTTTCTAACCTTCATACTCCTTTAATACAAGGCACTGCTACATTTAAAATACAGTACTAATTGTTTGGTATTTCTTGGTTATTTCTCCAGGGCTGGAACAAACAGATGTGTCAAAATTGATAAACTAACAGAAATCAACTGTTATTTTCACCTCCCTAATTTGAATATCATGCATAATGAGAGGTCTGATCAGTTCAAATAAGTGACACAATGCAGAACTAAATGTAATGGATGTCACTTATTTTATCTATCATTCAGGTACAGAAAATAAACAATGGCAGTGATTTTACTGTTAATCTTCAAAAGGGTCATAAGAAGTGCAGCCAAAGTACCTATGCTTCTTCACACAGTTAGAAAAACAAATCATCTTTTTTTTTTTGTTTCTTCAGAGTTTTGTATCAG
>NW_017729026.1:31751369-31755499 GCF_001723915.1 Gavialis gangeticus
TTTTTTTTTTTTTTTTTTTTTATGTGAAGGACATTTTCAGGCTCAGGCCCTGACAGCTGTAATATTAAGACATGTGCATAGTAATGCTGCTGTTACTCATGTGCACAACTATTGGCAGGAGCAGTTGAATTTGTATAGCTGATCCTAGTACAGATCAAATAAAATGTGCTATCCTCAAACAATAACAAAATAACCCAAACAGAACACAAACCACATTTGCTGCTTAAAATAATAACCTGAATATATTTCTCACTCCAATATTTTTACATTAGAAAATCTCCAGCCACATCCTCAGGTGCTAGGAATTGGGATAGCTACACTAAATTCAATGGAGTTACATTCATCACCAGCAGAACCCCTTATCTATAAAATTACCACCAAGTTTCAGCTAGTGATAGGGGTCATATTACCCTGCTTTTAAGTGTCCGGGCAAACTCAATAGTGCCAAGCATTCTGCTTTTCAACCTTCTGAATTCAAATTGAGCATTCATCTTATGGTAACTAAAGATGGGGCTTTCTAAAACATGACTTACTGTCATATGAAGTGACACAGGATATTTAACGTTTTTGCAAAAATGATCTTTTTTTTTTTTTAATTCTACCTCCTAAAACAGGCAAGTTTTAAAGAGTCTTCTTTTGCTGATGGTTGTCAGCGTCTTGTAAACAAAAGAGAGACTGACTGACTATACAGGGGAAGAGTGAAATACGCAAAGCGCCGTTGGAGCACAAGGAAAACTGAGAGAGAGAGATGTTGGTAATATTTTTAGTTATAGTAACCTTTAAGTGATACTGGTATGTATCAATTACGAGGTCATTATATCAGAAATTCAAGTTCACAATGTTATTATTAACCAAGAATACTTTATATGGATATACATGAGAGGCAAGAAGTGTTTCTTGATATTTTTATTGGACTGACTGGAAAGATGGGAGAGATATTGGACAAGCTTTCAGGCATTAAGTGCCCTTCTTGCCCAAAAGCTGGTCCAACTATACATTATGTCTAATAAAAGAGATCATAAAAAAAAAAAATTCCTCCTTGCCTCCCATACATTTCTTGGACCACCATGACTATAACCATCCAATATGGATTTAATTCTTTATTAATAAAGTGTGCCGTAAGTTTATCAAAGGATTTTACAGATTCACATTTTAGGGACCTTCTGAGATCATTGGGTCCAGCCCCCTGCTCTGGGCAGCAAAGACTGCTGGGGTCAAATAACCCCAACAAAGTGACACTGATCTTGCTAAATTAGATAGAAGTATAAAAAATTACTTACAGACTAATTTTTGTTGTAACTGTCATTCTGGAACCATCCACAGTTCTCCGATTTGAGCTGTCTGAATCAGAACGTGTTAATTTTTCGGATGTTTTACCTAGCTCTCCATTTTCAATCCTTTCCGTACACAGGGGAGCTCTTCCATCAAAGCTGTTTATCTGTTTTACTGTCTTAGATTCAGTTCTACCTTCAGCAAGTAATGAAGTGGAGTTTTCCGTGTTAGCAACTGCAGCAACCTTAGAAACCATGTTATTTTCACCTGAGGATACAGATACAGTTCCCTTTTCCACTGAAGCATTTTTCGTTGTTGAGTTACTTTCTGTTGCTGTTACAGATTGCCTTTTTGGCACAGAATCTTTTACCTGAGTCTTTGAACCTGTGGGTGAAACAGGGACTATATCAGATTGATTCTTTTTAAGCGATCTTCTTCTGAATGGGGCTGAAGTGGAAGCCTGCTGTTTGCTTTTATCAGTTTCAGCTTTAGGAAGCCCCTTGTGACTAGAACCAACTTTTAAGTCCTGATTACTAGAAAAAGAATTCCGTTCAGGAGTCTGAGGAGGAGACTTAATTCTTCTCTCTGAGTTTATCTTTCCTGCATCAGAGGAAGCATCATCAACAAAAACTGAATCGTCTTTTGAAGAGCTGTCAGTCTGGTTTCTTTCACCATTTGGAGTGTCACTAGAAGACTGAGATTTCCTCCTTTTTCCAGATCTTCTATTTGCAGGTTTTTTATCCATTGTGTCTATATCCCCACACGTTTCTCCTGTTACAGAAGCCACAGATTCATGAGAAAGTGTTTCTTCTGTTTTTCTAAGATAGATATCAAATTTTAAAACTCTAGTAGACTGTGCGCGCCCACTTGCTTTGGATTCCAAACTCCGTGGGAATTCCTTTGATTCTGCATACTCAGGTTCTGCAGAAACTTGCACATTCACTAATTGCTTGTGGTTTAATATGCTGTTTTCTAAGTCTTCACAAGATACACTATTCAAGCTCTTCAGAAAATCTGGTGTTGTTGAATTAATGAGATCTGTTCCTAGTTCTAATCCCTCCAAAGTAAAGTCACTTGCAAAAAATGTGTTTTTTATGGTTTCATTACTGCTGTTCCAACCAGGTGACCACTCATCAGAAGAGGCTCCTTTACTACTACATTCTGCAGCATCCCAACTTTGTGCAGCCTCCTGTGCTTGCAGAGTTTCAGATCTTTCCTCTGTGTCTGCTATGCCTATCGATTTCTCAGTGGCCGTCTCTTTACAAGGAGAAACTGATCTCTTACTTTTCACAGTTGGACTCGAAGATTCTATTGGATATTTGGCATGTTTCCTCCTCCCTGGACTAAACAAATTTCCAAGCTTTCCCAAAACTGGCTTCTTTTTGTTCTCTTCTTTAGTAGATTCCAGAGGCTGTGTCTTGGACTAAATAAGAATCAGAAAAAAATAGCTCAATAATGTAAAAAGTCTTTCTTCATAAATATTTATTAACAAACACTTGTACATGCTAACCAGTAGCAAAGGCAAACTAAATTATTTACTCAATAGCTCTTTTTAAAATGGAATTGCCTATTCCTGTATGTGGGGTGTATGCGTTTAGAAAATCCACACTTCTTGCTTCTATTTTACTGGTAATATAAGGTCCAAATCATAGAGAAGTCAGGCTAGAAGGGAGAGTTCATCTACTCTTTTTTGTACCAGGACCCATGTGTAAACATCAATGGCCAGTCCTGACCCAGCACCCCTCACTCCTGCCCCACTGCTCCCAGGACCCAGTCCTAAAGTGTGTGGGGCAGAGGGTGGGGCACATGGGCCCCTAAGCAGCCCCTTACAGGCTGGATCTCTGCCAGCCTGCAAAGGAAAAGCCATGATTCCCCATGTTTTTCTCCTTTAAAGGAGAATCCATTTTTAAAGTTTGTTCATGACCCTTTCACATATTCTTGCGACCCACTTTTGGGTTGTGACTCACCAGTTGAGAAACACTGATCTAGTCCAATCCCCTGCCTGGGGCAGGATCATCTCTATCCATGGGCAACTGGTGCCTCCTAATACTGGGGGGGCACCAGCAGCCAATCAATCACCAACTGGGGTGGGGAGAGGGTCCCCCAGCGGTCGACTGCAAAACTGGAAGTGCCGGTGGCAAACCTGGAAGTGCTGCTGGTGCTTCTCTCAAGGCGGGGGTATGGCCAATCTCAAAGGGTGCATGTGCACCCGCATGCACCCCTTACATGTTGCCAATGTCCCTATCCAAACCATCTTATATAAATTCTAAGGTTACTCTCAACCCCAACACAACACAGACCTAACACCCTAACCTGCCACAGGAAAAGCAAAGGAACCACGGAAACCAACTTCCAGCGTCTAACGTTGTTAATACATGCTCACAAGCCTCGGGTAGAGGGGCCATGGCCCTGCTATGGAGGAAATCAAAAAACCCCACAGTCCTTACCAATCTGACCATAGGGTAAAATCCCTTCCTGACCCCAAATTTGGCCATCGGTCTGACCTTGAGTGGAGGGGAGACACCATCTGCTCTGGCTTTGGTCCCAGCAGGAGCCCTGGCACACCCCAGCTGAAGTGCCCAGCCTGGGCCGCAGCCAAACACCCACACCTGCAAACTGGTGCAGGGGCTTAACTTTAATCACAGCTCTGAAAGAACACACACTTGTGCAAGTGGGCACGTCTGTATGATAATACATACTATCCTGCAAACAGGCACGCACACGCTCCGTCCCGTCCGGTCCCAGCCCTGCTGCAGCAGCCCGCTCCGCCACGCGTGCTTGCGGCTCCCGGGCCGCCCTCCCCGCTAGGGCCCGCTCCCCCGGCCCGCACTTACCGCCCGGCCGCAGCACCGCGCCGA
>NW_017729026.1:31755902-31797527 GCF_001723915.1 Gavialis gangeticus
GAGCCGAGCCGAGCCAAGAAGGCGCCGCGCCGCTACCTGGCAGTGCAGAGGCGCCGCCCGTCTAGCCCCGCCCCGCGCAGGTGGGAGGCGGCGGGAAGCCGCGGTCAGCCCGCGCCCAGGTGCAGGGCATGCCTCGTCCCGCCCGCCCGGGGGTGACTCGGTGCCGCTCGCCTGGGTCATGATGGCGGGGCCGGCTCTGCTGGGGCTGCTGTCCTGCTATTTTAAGTATCTGTTCCCCGCGCGGGCACCAGGATCCTAAAAAAGTAATGACATACCTCAGGCTACCTGGCTCTCTCCTTCCACTCACCCGCTCCCACAGGAGCCCGTCCACAGGTGTGCTTTGATGCGCAGTAGCCTATTTTGCGGCGCATTTGAGCAAAGACCTTGTGTGTGAATGCTCAGCGAAATGAGGCAGCTTTACGTTGTGTCCCTCAAAAAGCGTGCACTTTCACTGCTGTGCGTTAGGGCAGCCTATGCACATTAAGTTAGGAGGGCCTCACATTAGACGTAGTAAATTGAATGCGCAGTAGCAAAAGCGCATTCATGAACATGTAGAAACACCCACTGTGGCTCTTCTGCGAGTCCTCTCTGTTTCCTTTAATCTCTTTCTTTAAGTAGGGGTGCCAGAGGAGTTTCACCAGTGCCAAGTGCAGACCTGTTACAACTGTTATCCCTGCTCAGTGCTCCTCCGTTTACATCAGCAGTATGACTAGCCTGACTGAACACACGCCAAGCTATGGGAATTCCCATTCTCTCTTCAGAGACTATCTCACTCATGGTACAGTAAAGACAGGAATAAAGGCAGAGGTGGTAGAGTAGAAATGTCCATGAATGATAGACTATTAAGAAATAAGGAGGGACAACATGATAAAAACAGGATGGCTCCAAGAGGCAGGAACCTCCTGGCGCAAGCCCAGCCTCAGGCAGAGGCTGGCAGGGCACTGTAGGGAGCAAAGGGCTGAGCTGATGAGTAGCCTGGGGCTGGGCTGCGCCAGTGTCCTGTCAGGCAGGGAAGTGCAACATGTAGCACCCATGAAGCCACCGCAGAACCCCACAATGCTGCCACCTCCTCTGGCACCTGCTGAGTCCTGGCTGTGCTGAAGGTCTCTGAAATGAAGCCCCCAAGTACCCCTCATGGGTGTTACCCCACATATCCCTTTGTGGGATGTGACCCATGTGGGATGTGACCCAGCAAAGGACCTTGTTGGAAGCGACACATGGCATATGTTTTATCTGAGACACAGTAGGCATCACTGTACCATATTAAATATTAAAACAAGTTCTGAGTAGTCACAAGGTAATGCTTACTGCCCTCACAGCCCGCTTGGGACAGGGCTGGAGCCTGCTCCCTCCTCCCTGCCCCAGATGTTGAGTGCCGCAGCTTGTACATCTGCCCATGTAGACATACAACCTGCACACCCTCCTTGCTATCTGCCCAGCTCTTACCAGCATGGGAGCACCTGCCCCAGGCACGTTTGAGTGAGATGGATCTGTGCCACTAGTGGTGGGCAAAGGGAGACATGAAGACCCAAGCCCAGGAGAGGGTGCCATTCCTGCTGCTGGATCCACTCCTGCCTTTGGATCCCTCTGGTGCCAGGAGGACCATGAATTTGCTCATATTATGTCTGTGGAGTGGTCAGACAATAATTGAGTTCATGCTATTTAATGCAATCTGGAGATACTCCTCCAGCAAAAAGTTGTAACTTTACTACAATACAAACACTCTGTGCCATGTTTGACTGGTCGAACATGGGGAGGCTCACATTTTAAGTGCTGGTAGCCCTCTGGCTACACATAGCAACAGTGCTACCCCATTAGTCCAGTCGTTAGAAAGTTACTATCCTTTCTCTGAGAAATGCGAACCTGTATCTTCCACCTTCAAAGTGACTGTTCAAACTATTATATTATATTTTTGAACTTCAGTTTCTCCTGCTGAAGTGGTTTTGCTTTGTCTCAAATGCTCAGATACTGAGAGCATGAGAATGACTCTATAACCTCCTTGTCAGGCACTCACTTAAGGAATCCAATTAATATCTAATTAGCTATATAAAGTTAACATCTTCAGCTGAAAGAGACTTATTTGAGAGGGAGATAGAGCTCTAACAGGAGAGGGAAGGTGGGAGAGATGAGTCCAAATCCTCTCAGACAGAGGAGGCAATTGAAAGTAGGTGAGTGTCTGACTCACTGGACTGCTGTATCAAAAAGCCACATATTCTCACCTTGCTTTTAAATAGTACCAAAACCCTCCCACTTTCTGAAGGAAGGGCTTTGGTGCCAAAGTTCAGGAGAGGGTTCAGGGCTGTGAATCCCAAGCAGACATACTCTTATCTGAGCCTGACAGATACCAAACTCCACCAGAGATGTTGGGCTTCCCCCACACCTCTCTTTTTGGCATTTTACACTTGGTAGTATAGACAGCTGCCTGTTCAACATGCTGGCTCCTGCAAATTCCACTCTTTGACACTTTACTCTCCCTGGGAATTGTATAGGGTAGCCTAGGCATCTTGCTCAGGGTTGTAAATCCCACTTGAGAGCAAAAGGCAAAAGAACTGCTATTTACTGGGCTAGACCAGGAATCAGCAACCTACAGCCTGTAGGCTAGAACTAGCCTACAAAGCCAGGGACTTCACAGCTTTTCTGTGGCAAGCATTTAAACCATGTGATGGCCAGGTGACAGGAAGAAGTAACAGCAGTCAGGCCAAAGGGCTGGCCCACCTTGGAGTGAGCTGGGTAATTTCAGACCTCCACTGAAGCATGAATGACCCCTGGGTTAGACCAGCTAGTCCAACAGCCTGTTTTACACAGTGATGAGGCACCAAAAATTAGGCACTGCAATACTGTGTATGAACCAAGCCCTTAGTCTCAACTCTCTGGTTCTATGAATCAAAAATATATTTCCAAGACTGTGTGCTAAAACAAACTTTTATAAAGGTATATTACTTACTTGCAGGCATAAAACTGTGGGTAATGAAGAAACACAAAGCTAACTATCAAAAGCTCCATGTCAAAGAGAAAGAAAGAAAGAAAGAAAGAGAGAGATATATGTGCAGAGGTGAATATGATTCTATATAATGATATATCTGTGATTTTTTTTCCTTTGAGAGATTTTTGATCTTGGAGGAAAGGAAAAATCAAGGTTTATTAAAGCAGAAAATAATAAAATTTAAACCAAAGCAGTGCTTTCAGATCATTTATGTAAAACTAAAAACTAGGGAGACATAGCATAGTCATCTACTGTGACCAAAATAGATGCAAAACAAACAAAAATTTTTATATGAGACAACTCATAAAGGATTTTTTTTGTTTTAGTAGGACTTTTTGCATTAGTAGGAGCATTGCCAACAGATTGAGGGAAGTGATTCTTCCTCTCTATTCAGCACTGGTGAGGCCACACCTGGAGTACTGTGTCCAGTTTTGGACCCCCCACTACAGAAAAGATGTACACAAATTGGAGAGTCCAGTGGAGGCCAATAAAAATGGTTAGGGAGCTGGAGCACATGACTTCTGAGAAGAGGTTTAGGGAACCGGGATTATTTAGTCTGGAAAAGAGAAGACCGAGGAGGGATTTAATAGCAGCTTTCAACTACCTGGAGGGTAATTCCAAAGAAGATGGAGCTAGACTGTTCTCTGTGATGGTAGACTACAGAACAAGTAGCAATGGTCTCAAATTGCAGGAGGAGAAGTTTAGGTTAGATATTAGGAAGAACTTTCTCACAAGGAGGGTAGTAAAGCATTGGAACAGGTTACCCAGAGAGGTGGTGGAATCTCCATCCTTGGAGGTTTTTAAGACCCGGTTAAACAAAGCCTTGGGTAGGATGGTACAGTGGGAAGGTCCTGCTTTGAGCAGAGGGCTGGACTGGATGACCTCCAGAGGTCCCTTCCACCTTAATTTGCTATGATTCTAACTCTAGTGTAAGGCTTGATTCTAGTCCCAGACACTTTTTGTGCATGTGCCCTATCTTATAAGCATATCCTTGGTGCCAATGTGCAGGTCTCACTCTTTAACCTAATTGACTATGTAGTGGAGCACTAGGGTGCTCGCTACTAGTAGGGGTGATGCAGGATTAGCTGCCAATCAGCAGGGCAGCACAGCTGAAGGTTGCTTGGGCAACAGAGTGGGTCAGCTGACCACCAGGGGGCAGGGCTTGGCCTTTATAAACCAGAGAAGGCTGAGGCTAGGGTCAGTCCCCTTCTGGCAGCTGGAACAGTAGGAGGCTCTGTAGAGGAACAGAGCAGAGTAGTTGCCATCTTGTAGCCTGAGAAGCAGCAGCTCTACTATAGTGCGGAGCATTGCTTGACTGCATGAGGGCCTGCAGAATGGCCTGGGAAGGGGAGGCCTCTGACAGGGAGGCCTGAAGGAGAGCCAGGGTGGCCTGGAGTGTTATAGCTGGTAGGCTCATTTGGGTTGCAGCTGGGTTGGAGTGGAGTTGTGTTAGAGCTAGGAGGCTTAGTTTATGTTATAGCCAGTTGGCTCATGGTTGTGTTTGTTTATGTTATGCCACAGGACTGGGTGAGGCTGTAGGGGTGTGAGGAGGCCTCACAGGAGATCCCCAGTAGTCTGGGGGGGGTTTCCTGGGTGCCCTGTCCCGGCACTGAGCAGTGCCAGGGAGGTATGGCTGGTTTGGCACTGGTGTGGTGCGGTGTGTGGGGTTAAGACCCTAGCCTGAAGGCAGTATTCTGCCCAGTTGGGTGAAAGACCCCCGAGAAGGGTCAGGGGGCCAGGCATGGCTACAGGTCACCTGAGCCCCGAGCATGGTTGAGCGGGGTACAGAACCCAGAGAGGGCGATAGCACGGAGAGCATGTGTATAGGCTCGAGTGTGGGTGAGTGTACGAAGCCAGAGTAGGGCAGGCACGTGGTTAGAGGTCCAAAGTAGGGCCAGAGCATGCTGGTGAGAGCCTGAAGAGGGCGAGTACGCTAGCCGAACCCTGGAAGGGGCAAGGCCAGGCTTGTACAACGAGGGTGCGAGAAGTGCGGGACAAACCCCAGAGAAGGGCAAGGGCGCAAGAGGTGCGGACATAGGCCCCAGAGAAGGGCAAGGGCACGAGAAGCGTGATTAAAAGCCTGGAGTAGGGCAAGCGCGCGGGTGGAGGCTCGAGGCGGGCCGACGCATGCAGTAGAGCCTGAAGAAGGGCGAACACAGGAGTAGGCCCCAGAGAGGGGCGAGGGCTAGCGAACACGGGGGTGCTAGAGCAAGGGGTGTCAGTCGCGTGAGAAGCCCAGGGATGCCTGAGGAAGGGCATGGGTTGCGTGACAAGCCCAAGGTGCCAGGCAAGGCACAAGTGACCAGACAACGTCTGGAACAGCTGCGAGGCTTGGGGTGTGCTGAAGGGGAGGTAGGAGGCACACAGCCCCTAAGGCTGGGGTGCGCCAGGTCACCCATAGAGTAGGAGCCCGGATAGTTATAGCACCGTGTCCAGGTGGATTAAAGGCAGCCTCCCATATTAAGCTAGATACTATCAAAGACATGGCGGGCAAGAAGTAGAGGGTGCTGGAGCTCCTAACTTGGCATGGCAGGGGGGGCGCTAGCGATATCACGGCCGCTCCTAGGGCCTACCCCGTGACAGACTATTCTTTAAAAACAAAAAAAAGGCAATGGTAATGGTTGCTTGAGTATAATGGCCAAAAGCCTAAAGGAAAACTGCATTTATTTAAACCCTGATACACAGCAATTAATCAATTTGTAGAGAACTTTGCTGCACCTGCCTTCATTATACATGAGAGAGAGTTTGGGTGGTCATGTTAGTTTGCAGTCAGTCAGAAGTCGGGGTACATATGCACCTTTTTTAAGCTAACTAAATAAGATGCATATAGAGAGAGAGCACAAGCTTTCATAAACCCAGATTCACTTAATCAGATGTTGTGAAAGGACAGCATAGAGCAGAGTATGAAGTGGAGGAAGTAATTAGAGTAGGTGAGAACATGGTAGGGAAGGAATTGAGTCAGGGGGAGGGAAGTGCTGTGAGAGGTATGCGAGCAAAAAAAAACCCATAGGAACCCAAAGGGGTCATAAAAGCTAATCCAAGCAATGGGATAAGAATCCATGATCCCTGTTTAAACCAGATTTAACACAGTTCAGTTTGTATATAATTTCTTGTTCTGTGATTTCATGCTTAAACTGGTCTCTAATTTCTTTTTTAAATTTAATGAGTCATCCATCAGACTTGTAAGCAAGTGCACCACTAAACAAGTTTTAGCTATGCCCTTTATAGTCTCCTGAGTCTATGGTCCTTCGGTTAAAGATTTTTCTAATCATGGTTCTGACTGTTTACACAAGGTTAAGCTGCCGGGAAGAACCATGCTGTTTATCATCTTCCTCATTCCATTGACTGACTTCAGCAGAAGTGAAGTGTACAGAATAAATAGAAAGAGATGGTGGTTATTAGTGGAACTGTTTCCAATGTCACAATGACATTAAGTACCTGAGCTGTCACCAACTGTAAATAAAACTATTGGATACAACAGTCATGCATAAGGTAGGTTAATTACAAATTCGTTTCTTCAGATATAGCCTCTGCAACAATTTCTAATGGTGTAAGATGATATGGGAGAAGTGAAGGGCTGATAAACCACTGCTTACCCAAAGGGAAGTACAATACAAGATACTCAACTCTCAGGCTCACAAAGAACGAAGAAACAGTTTTACTTTCAGTTCTCCACAAAATAATTATAGTTCTACGGTTGGAGAAGAGACAATGTATACTATTCATACTGAAGAAAAGTAAATCTTTAAGAAGTGGAAAATGAACTCAGTTGGAGCTATGGAGTATAATCAGAATCTCCATAATGTATCTGCAGGAATAAACAATTCCTAAATATTGAAAAGCCCTGCAAGGTTACATTTTCAAACAGTGCAGATTAAAGCTCATTGTCCAGATTAGGGTTTGCAAGATTTTGCATACAAAATGTCAGCTATTTCAAATATACTGTTCCCCAAGGAAACTTGTTTTCCTATAGGCAATTCTCCTGCATTGGTTCCTACACAGATTTCACACTGTTTTTGAATATCTTATTTAATTCTCTTCCTGAAGATTGAACTAATTTACTCTATTAATCCATGTAGATATACACAGAAGAAAGAACTGTTGTTTGAACCTGAAATACATGCCTTATGAAAAGTGTTCTCAAGTAAAGCTTTTATATAGTGTCAAAATTATACACAGCTCATGCAAAATGGATAAAAGGCCAAGTCCTTGCCCTGAAGAGTTTGTATTTTAACTCAGATATACCATGGGGCAATAGTGCAAATGCAAGTTGACATAAATGGCCAATATTTTCACAACTATGTATTGTTTGGAATCCCAATTAAGGAACACTGTAGAAGGGGTTGATTATTACTACTACTCTTATGAAAATCAGGCTTAAGATATCTTGACTAAGGATCCCAAAAATTAAGGCACCCAAGATAACTAGTCACTTTAGAAAACCTGGATCAAGACATACTTGGCAATGAGAAACACAGGAAACTTCATGCATGTTTAGGATTAATGTGAAGCTGGATTCAGCACTCTGCTGTGTAATAGTACTGTTAGAATGATGTTGTAGTTGTGATGGTTTAGGATTTAAGTGAGAGGCAAAAATTTACTTTATTGGATCAACTGCATGGTTGGGACAAAGTTAGCCAACTGTAATTGACAAGTTTGACAATTGTCTAACTTTATCCCAGTCATGCAGTTGGTCCCCCCAAATCCTTGCCTCTGTAAACATAGGGTTCCCCCCCACCCCACAATGTATCACAAGCATCTTTAAAATAATTTTCTACTCTGAAAACTATATCAAAATGCTATCTTATTCAGTGGATCTGAATTTAAGTGTAATTATATTGGTGCTGGTGACAAAAATATTTTTTTACTGGATTTTGACTCCTGTTAGCAATATAAAACCAGTACAAGATCTCAGCTCAGCAAAGCAAGTAAATGTTTTACTGGACCTCAGTCAGACATAAACACATACTAAAATGCTTTGTTGAATTAAGGCCTTAAGAACATGCCTTTAGGGGCAAAGGGCACTATGTTCAGTCAGGTTAGTTCAGCTGAGCTATTTTAACATGACTGAAAACACTTCTTAGGGAACACCTACACTAAGCAAAAAATGGGTACTTTTAGCAGATGTTAGCTAATGTTTAGGTGAGGGTGTTAAGGAGTCTGAGTTTCTTTAAATTACAAGGTCATAATAGTAAAAATATGTAAAACAGGATGCATCAGAAAGGAGCTCTAGCAACCATGGATGAGGACAGGGAAGTAGTGTTAGCTACATTGTCTTTGAATTGAAATCCAACAAGGACATGTGCTTAGCTCTGCACTTGGGACATTTATAATTGTATGCACAAATACAGACTGGGGAATGACTGGCTAGATTTCAGTACCACAGAGAAGGGCTTGGGGGTTACAGTGGGTTGTATACTGAATATGAGTGTGCTCCTGTTGCAAAAGAAGCCAACAGCATACTGAGTTATAGTAACATGAGTGATTTCCTCTGTTTATATTTGGTATTGGTGAGACCTCACTTGGAGTGCTGTGTTCAGGGTTGGGTCTTCCATTCCAATAAAGATGTGGACAGACTGGAAAAAGTCTAGTGGAGACTGACAAAAAACATGTACAGGGTTGGAAAACATGACTTTTGATGAAAGAGAGGCTTTTTCTGTGGCTGTAGGGGACAGGACTAGGAGCAATGGCCTCAAATTATAGTAGAGGAAATTTGGGTTGAGATTAGAAGAACTTTGGCTAAGAGGTCAGGCATTGGAACAGGCTACCTCAAGAGGCTGTGGAATCTCCATCCCTGGAAAATTTTAAGAGCAGGTTAGACAGACAATTGACCAGGATGGTTTAGTGAGGGATGATCCTGCCTTGAGTGGGCGGCTGGACTAGATGATCTCACGAGGTCCCTTCCAGCCTTACTTTCCTATGATGCTATAAATCAGGGGTGGGCAAAAAGGGGCCCCTAAAAAATTTAGAAAATATATATTTATCTGCTCCTGGCTGCCTGTCAAAGATGACAGGAGTCAGGGGCATTAGGACCCAGGGGAAGCCAACAGGACCCTCCAGCAAGGTTGTCCTGGCCCCGCCCCACCCCAACTGGGAGTCTTTGCCTGCCCTGGCTTTCACTCCTTCCCTGCTGGGGAGGCAAGGGAGAGGGAGAGAGATCTCGCCCTGCAAACACACACAGAGTCTCTCCCACACACACACGCCCATAGATCGATCGATCGATCGATCTATGGGCGTGTGTGTGTGGGAGAGACTGTGTGTGTTTGCAGGGCGAGTCCCACATGCATACCCTACCATACACATGCACCCACACTGCCCCTCACACTGACATGCGTGCAGACCTCACACATCCCAGCTGCCCTCCTATTCCACACCCCCACAAACCCCATACCCCATGTTAAAGAGTCACACACCCACAGCCCCCCACAAACCTATATCCACCCTACAATAAAGAAGCATAAAACTTCATTTTAAGCTACTGTAATATCACCTCTGTGCACTACACAAATGCATGCAAATCAGGACAAAAATATTTTTTGAAATCAGATTAATGGATGTTGTAAATATTCAATTTTTAGAATATAATTTGGTATTTTTCTGGTTCTGAGATGGCAAAACCCCTTGCTGAAAGGAGTATTTCTGGGGGGCAAGGGGAGGGACTCTTGGTGCCAAAGGTCAGGGGCTAGGGGGTGGGACTTCTGGTCACAAGATGGTGACCAGGGGGCAGGGTACCTGTCATGGGGCGGGGCTACCCATGCAGCCCTCAACAGCTTGCCAAAACTCAGTAAGTGGCCCTCTGCCTGAAATAATTGCCCACCCCTGTTATAAATACTTCCCTTCATTGGCAATGCGTAGGGGGTGCATGTGGGTGCACATGCACCCCCTGAGAGTGGTGGTGCACCCCCTGTAAAAAGTGCCACTGACACTGCTGCCGGTGCCTGTAGGAGATCACCGTTCACCCTGCCCCACTGCTAACACTGCCGGCAGTGTCTGTGGGTGGTCCCCGATTGCTGTTGGCCACCACCAACACTGCCGGCAGCATTTGCAGGTGGTTGCTGACCATTGGTCAGCACTCTCCACCCCCCTTATCCTCCACTGCTGATACTGCTGTGGCCACCTGCAGGAACTCCCCACTTGGCCTGCTCCTGCTGCTGACAGCACCATGGCTACCCAAGGGCTCTCCCCACTGCCATACCCCCGACATACTGCCTGCAGGCAGTTGCTGTGCCCCCCTTGCCTCCAGAGGCATGTGGCATTTATGCTTCCCTTTGCTCCACCCAGTACAGGAACTGAGAGAGTTCAGAAAGACATCACACTTGGAGCACAGGGTCTCCAGTTTCCTTGTTCTGACCAGGGAGTACTCTGAGAGAAGAGAGGCAGAGCAACAGAAGAGCACCCACTGACATTGGCCCCGCTTCCCCCTTCTCTCCTAATGGGAATGGGGAGCAGAGCCACATCTCAAGAAGACAGAAGATGCAGAGCCACACTACTTTGCTCCCCATGCCCTATGGGCTGAGTTGGGAGCAGAGCTGCAGTTGGGAGCAGCCCCCTGTTGCCCCCCCTGACTGGAAAGTATGCCAGTGCATGTAGGCACTGCCATTTTAAGGCTCTGCGGCCAAAGGGCAGGAGCTGTACATCTATCTAGCTGTTGAAATGTGTTTAAAGGATTCCAAGCCTGTTTTGGATATCATAACTGCATCTTCAGCTGAGCACAACCAAGAGCCCAGAGTTTTGTTAGGGTTAGCTGCTTGCGTCCATAAAGCATACTTTCAAAAGATGACATGGAAAAAGTGGCACAGGAGTGATACACTTGTTTTAAAGACCCAAATAAGAATGTATGATATAAATAAAAGGCAACATCTAAATGACCAGCACACCAAGGAAAGAATGCTAAAAGGAAGAAATTTAGGGCAGAGAGGTAACAGTGACGATGCTTAAAGGAGGGGAGACAAGAAAACATGAAAAATTTAAATTGGAAGTTGAAATACGGAGAACAAGAGCTAGTAACTCATATTAAACTGTTTTTATCCACATATTTAGAGTATGGATATCAAAGTTTAGAATTGGGGTTTTTTTTTAATATTTGTTTTTTTTCTGTGTATTCAGTATCAATGATTAACTAGGGAATTATGTGCTATTTTTTCAGTGAATCATTTGGTTACTGAAAACAGGTTTCAGACCATCATGTTTTTGTGAATAGTTTTGGCCAAATACATGAAAATGGAAATATGAAAATATGAAAAATGGAAAATACACATTAGTTCATAAAACGGTTGGTGTAGCATGGAAGGCAAGGGTCAAGTCCCCTTTTTGCCTGATTCATAGTAAGGTTTCCCATCATCCTGGAGACTGTCCTCATCATTAATCTGTAGAGTGTTCTGGGTGACAGTCTCTAATTGAAACTGTTCCACTTTATATAAATAATCATAAAGCCAGAAAACCAGAATGCTTCTACCTTTGTGCTTGGTGCACTCGTCTTGTAGTTGGAAATGCAACCTCAGATCCCAGCTCCAATTCAGGGATAGAGGAGATTTCAAAAGCCAGTCTCCCGCTTTTCTGGTGAACACCCTGACCTCTGCCTTATGAAAGGGAGAAAAACCTGTTTTGTGAGTGCTGCCTGTGTCCCCCTGTGAATACATCCCTTCATTTTCCAAGCTTTTATTTAAATGCTTGAAATCAAAACAAAACATGTCATATTGAACAACAGGTTTAGACTGGCATAAAACAAATTGTCAGGAATTTACTTGGGAGGCAGGGAGGAAAAAGAATTAAAATTTTGCATTTCAAGTTTACACATAAGGTTTTTCCTATTTCTGGTTTAGTTGCCACCCCCTTAAATCCTACGGTTCACACAGTCTTAATTCACTACAGTCATATTTCTCTGCTGTTCATGTGATCTTTTCACAAGGAAACACGAGCATTACTATTTTGGGAGACAGGAAGAGATTACTATGAAGACAACAAAGAAAATAGGGACACCTGTATTTGGGGACAGATGCAGCACTTAATCTAATGATACTTGTAGCTGTTTTTTGTTCAAACAGACAAACTTTCAGATTGACAGCACCTCTTAAGATATGTAGAAAGAAAAATAATCAAACTGACAAACTCCATAAGACAGATATTACTAGGCTCCTTTGTGGGTTCTCCTCCTTTCCTGCTGGTCCCCATTTTTAGACTGTACCAACCAGCAGTGCTCAGGCACCACTATTTAGTACAGTAGTCACTAAATTATAAGATATCACCTGTATATGAACTCTGAAGACAGGGAATGCAGTTACAGTATTTGGTGAATTTGTTAACAGAATAGGTATTGTTCTGAGCTACCTTCTTTAAACTGTGTCCTGAAAGCAGTTTTTGTAATGTACAAAGTAAATCAATTTTTGGGATCGCTGGCTGATATACAGTTTGTTATACAAACTATTTTAAGTGCTTTTATTTCCAGTATTAAAGTATGTTTTAGGCAAGGAACAAAAAACAGACAACAAAACTTATTTATTTCCCCATAAACTATTTTACCAGATCATTAGATGTTTCGTTTAAAGAAAGAATCCAAAATAATCCTTGTTAGAACAACATACAAAACAACACTGAGAAAGTATAGCTTCCACACAACTGAAATTAGAAGTACAGCCAGTTTACAAGCTCATTTGTCTGTCTCAAAAACTATTCAAAAACAAAAACAAACAACAATAGTCACTAAAATCTTAATAATCCCCAAAGTGGATCTAAGTCCTATATTTTCCCTAGGTTCCTAGTGGAGACTACAACAAACAAAACATCAAGTGATCATGCAGAAATCAGGAAATTCGGGGAATATTTAAACTTCACAAGGCTGAGAAGGAGTAATATTTCTTTGAAGTAAAAAGTTCTGAACGTGGATAAAAATTAAAGGATTTCCTTCTGCTCACACAGGTATATATGAAAGGCACAAAACAAAACAGCAGGCACAGCAGAAAAGACATGCCTGTTCTCATTGCCTCTACCCCAGAGCTAGTTATTTCTCCATACTAAAACTTATTCCCCTTCTGCCAACAGCAGTTTTTAAAGGCGGACTCTTCACATGAAACACAGGTCAAAGTGATTAAATGAACTTGAAAATATTAAATTAACCATATATTAACCCAAAAAGGTTTGAAAAGAAGGAAAAAGAAAGGATATTGTTTGCCTTACCATGATGATGATGATAATAATCCTGTTTTTGCTTTTTACAAAGGAATAAACAGACTATGAGATCTGAGATGCAGTCATGTGTGCATTAACCAAAAAAAAAAAAAAAGCTTTACTCTTCTGTGATCCTCCCACCCACTAACTCCTTGTTCTTTGTTTTCGGAGCATTCAGTTTACAAAATAAAATATCCAAATCAAGTAGTATCTAAGCTCAGCCTTTCTTACTGATATGTCATCTGGCAGATAGAAAATGACAAAGTGACAAACACTCAATTACAGGCAATGACACTTGGCTTTGAAAGGGTTAAAGAGGTGAGTCATTTAGTAGGTGTAACACAAAAAAAGACAAAAACTACAGAGGCAGAGTTTGGCAGATTCCTTGCATGCATTAATTATCATGTGCAATCCAAAAACACAGATGTGCAATAAGGAGGGGGAAAAGTCACATGCAACAATTACCTCACATAAACTTAATATGATCTGCATTGAAGGTGATTGAAAAAAATGTTACAATTTATACCTTTATTCAGCAAAAGATTGTTCCAGACTGACATCCATATCTATTCTGCTCTCTGAATAAATGTCAACTCTGTAGTTTTTTCCTGATCCCATTGAAAACACAAAATAATAATAATAATAAAAAAGAAAAAAGTGCAAAACACAAGAAGTCAGAAGTTTGAAAGAAAGGATTGTGCAAAATAACACCCCCCCCCGAAAACCTAGGATATGGGAAATATTTAAAATCCACTGAACTAATATATTTCAGAAATATAGAAATAGAAAAATAACCGTTACATTAATTGTTGTATTTAGCAGCTTCCTATCCTTAAGCAATAAAAGAGACTGTACTCATCTGGTCTCGAACATCCAGTCACGTGTCATGCGGCCCCGGATGCTTGGGGTTGTCCACCGGTCCGTCCCTGTGGTCCTGCCGAGTAGGTGTCTCTTCCATGGATAGTCTCTCCCCCAATCTCGCCTGCCATGACTTTGTATCTTATCCCAATGGTGGGGGGTCCGACTATTGGGGGTCTCTCGCATATGAGACCGCTGGATGACGATCTCCTGTGGGGCTGCACCTCCCCTCTACCTTGCCCTTACACCTCACCTTGACGAGTCCTGATGTCCTTCGGCCAAGTCTCCAACAGTTGAGGCTCCACACCCCTTGCAGAAATGGGCTATAGGGCAGCCGGGTCAAACCCAAACTCCACCCACTGTGCCTCACGGCCATCTAGCCTTTCCTGTGACTGTAAACCCCCTGTGGGTTTAACCAACACTTGGGCTCCATATACCTCATCCAGCAACCCCTCCAAAAGTGGGAAATGTAAAAAAAATAAATAAATACCAACAACAGAGAAATATAAAGATACTAAGGGAGGCCCTCTGCCCCCTTTACCGCATACTCCCACAGCTTGCCCTACAACAACAGGCCCAGGCCCCTAAGGCCCCTAGCAAGCCCTAAACTGGGTCCAGGTTAGACTGCCGGGTACGGCGTCTTCCTCTCCTCTCTTTGCCCAGCCTGGGGTTCGCTGGACCCTCGCTGGTCCTTCTCGGCACGTCTTCCCCACGTCTCCTGTCATGGTGGCTCTATACCATTGGGGCCTGTCTTCTGCTGCCCTTCACACTGCTCGTGCCCTTCGTCCCCCACCTGGGGCACCTTCTTGAGCCCTCCTGAGCCCTCTACGGTCCCACCTGATCTGGCATTTTGGCTTCTGCTGTCTCTTCTGGCTCTTTGGTGGTAACCCCGAGCTTCAAGCTCTTCCAGCTCTTCCCGGTCCCCTGATCCTGGTTCCTGGTCCGGATGAGGTGTCTCCGATCCCTCACGCCCTGCATTGCTGCCGGCAGCGTCTTCCCTGTGGCAGGCTTTACTGTGTCCTCCCATGCTGCGAGAGGCAGTTTCCCATGCTCTTCCCCCTTGTGGGGGCTCCAGGTGAGACTTCCCGGCTGGTGCTCCTGTAGGTCTCTCCCCTATTTCCACACCAGCAGCTCTTTTTATATCCCCTGGCTGGTTCCTGCCGTCTGCCTTATCAGCCAGCTGCAGCTGTATAAAGGCGTGGCTAACGAGCCGCCGAGGTCCCACTGCCATTTCCAGCTTTGCCGCAGCTTCCGCTACAGGTAAGAAGTTTCCTGTTTCTTTCGTTCTCCTTTTACCTTCCCTGGTCAATTCCTGCTCCCAGGGTTCCGCCCTGGCTCCTCGAGGTCTGCCCCTCTGTTTCTCCCCGTGACAGAGACAATCTGATACTGCCCTTACAGCACTCTTGCATTCAACAAGAGAATCAATATCTATATATATCAATGCATTCAATATCTATATTCACTAATTACATTCACCCTAAAGACTGCAGGGAAAAGCAGAACCACTTTTGATCATAAAGGTAAAAAAAAAATTAAATCAAATGTCTCTAATTTACTATATGGAACAGCCACATACAATCCTTGACTTGTCTGGAAGTGGGGGAAAAGTAACAAAAGCATACCTGCTGAATATTTCACCAGTATCAGGTCTCGCACACCTTAAGACATGCTTATTAAATATAACCCATGTATCATATATATCCAGATGCAAATTAAGGAGAGGTGAAAAATTGAATACAGGGATGTGCTTTACATTAGGGCTGTCCAACTTCCAAGGGGCTAAAGGCTGCAGGCCACACTGCCCACTCCAGTGGGGGCCACACTAGTGAGCCCTGGAGATCCAAGCTGCACACATCCTCCTGGCTACATTGAGTGCACAGGTGGCGGCCCCTGCACTGTGCACATAAGCATGCAAGCAATCCCCTCACTGCACTGTGCCATGGGCTCTCCCGGAGCTGTGGGCCAGGCTGCCCTGCCCCCTGCAGCAGGAGCAGGAAGTGAAAGCTGAGTAAGGGAGATGAAGGGAGCCTAGAGAGCCCAGCAGCAATGGCAACCAGAGTGATAAGGGGAGTGATGGACAGGTAGGAACTCAGCAGCTGCACATTAACCCATTGTGGGCTGCATTTGGCCCATGGGCCACCAGTTGGACAGCCCTACTCTACGTTATAGTTTGCAGGCCTCCTCACTTTGTTTTAGTAAGGAGGTACAATATTTTGTCATAAGACAGTTAAATAACAATATCATGTTCCATAATACAAGTTAGCCTATATGAAATCATATCATGTTAAATAGTTTTATTGTGTAAGCAAGTCTTGAAGTATAAGAAGGGTAATTTAGCCCTATAATAAAAAAAACTTTCCTAATTCCCGTTATGTGAGCTGCTTTTGTATAATTTTTGGAAGTGGGAAAAGAGGAAAAGAATCACCTTGTAGTGTGAAACCAGAAAATGTCTGTACTAATGAGCAATGGATTTCTTAGGGTGATACCTTTTATTGGACCAACTGCATAGTTGGGATAGAGTTATACAAGCTTTCAATTGCAAGACGTTCTTCATCAGGTCTGACATCACTCTTATACTACTAATGAGCTAATCCTACTGACAGAAAATTTCAATCTCAGGACAATTTCTTACATTAGGTTCCTCTCCCTGCCATAGGCTGTAACCACAAACCATTCAATTTTTTATTTCAATGTTTGAAGCCAGATTGATGTGGCCCTGTCACAGTATTAAAGTAATAAGAAAAATAGTAAGTTTTATATGAAAACCATCTATATCCCATTAAAAGTAACAGCTGGTCCGAGTCTTCTGAAATGTCTGGGCTCAGGATAGAATTCCTGGTTATTCCTTATAGGCAGGACTTCGAAACTACTGAATCTGTAATTCACTGGAAACTAAACTGCCTGGAATCACTGGTAACTCTTTCCAAATGTTGCAGCTGACCTGTCCTTTCCCCTTTATGTTAAATTCTTGCTGTCAGTGCTGCCCTACACTCCTCCTGAAAATATATGATATTTGAGCAGGTCAGGCAACATTTCAGAGGATGTGCAAATATCATGGGGGCACTAGTTTGTTTCCAAAGTAGCCTGTAATTAACTTATTATGAGAGAAACAAAAGAAATCCAGAGTTTTCATTACCAGAGAGTTACCAAATCCACCGTTAGTAGGACGCAATAAAAAAGCTATTCAAAACTGAGTAGGTCAATTAAAAATGTACACAAGCAAAATTAAAATCACTATTTATTTGCATTCTGCAGGTTTCTAGTCTACAAGAGTGCTTTAAATATGTAATCCAGATTGACTTTTTTTACAAAGAATTACATTAAATTGTGGATGGTCTATATCTTGACATACATTCTGATACACTAGCACAGGGAAAGCAACTACTGTTGAAGTCCTCTACTACCAAATGCCAGTAAAGCCCCCCTTGGATCAAAAGGCTCTGCAAGCTGCAGGTGCCAACCCCTGCACTGGGAGGGGGAGGATCTGGCACACATGGATGGAGACAGAAGACAGGAGTGACCCAAGGTCCACTCATCTATACAGTCAGGGAAAACTAAATGTATCCACAAACTTTTGCTCCAAAGACAGGTTAAGCAGCCCCTAAATCTTGAGATTATATCAATATTGCCTAGGATGCACCATTACATAAGGGAACCTTCTTATAGACAGTATTGTAATAAAAAGAATTTATATTGATGGGTATTTTTATTTTGAGCTCCAGAAATATATATTATAATTTGAGTCTAAAATAAATAATACATGTCACAAAACATGTGTTAGTTCTGTAGAAAAATATGAGCTGCATTGATTTATGTTTTATGTTAGTTAAGGTTCCTAAATCATTCATCCTTACACACAGTTATTAAATATTGTTTGCTAAATAAATATAACCTGAAGTACCATTTAAAATCTTGCTAATGTTATTAAGGGATATTCTGCTGAAACTTCCAGTTCCCAGCTACTAGCCTTGAAGAACATTCTTACGTGTTCTCTCCCATCAAGATAACATCTTTTCCAAATAAATATTAATTCAGCTGCGTAATGAATTAATTGGTTCATGCCTGCAAGCACCTCCAGGGAGCATCATAAATATGCATGTGTATTAGTTCTGTGTTTTAATTTCTGAATATCATGCAAGTGTGGGTAGAGGTCAGTGTAACATATGGTTGGATCAGCATTGATTTCTGAATTTTAGAACAAGAAGCATTAAAACATTAATTTAAAAGTTAACACTCTTTAACAGGGTTATTCCTGAGTATAAGAGCAACACTCTTATACTCCTCCCTAGTTGTTTGTCCAAGTTTCTGCTTTTTGTAAGCTTCCTTTTTGTGTTTTAGCTCACTGAAGAGTTCCCCGCTAAGCCAAGCTAGTCTTCTGCCATATTGCTAGTCTTCCTGTGCATTGGGATGGTTCATTTCTGCACTCTCAATAAGGTTTCTTTAAAATACAGCCAGCAATCCTGGACTCCTTTTCCCCTTCAGGCTGGTCTCCCAGGGGATCCTGCCCATCAGTTCCCTGAGTGAGTCAAAGTCAGATTTTCTGAAGCTTAGGGTCCTTATTCTGCTGCTCTCCTTTCTTCCTTTCCTCAAGATGCTGAACTCAAATCATCTTGGGGTTGCTGCTTCTCAAGTTGCCATCCACTACTACATTCTCCACCAGTTCTTTCCTGTTTGTGAACAGCAGGTCAAGAAGAGAAAATGCTAAATAAAGTTGTGACTTTTCCCTTCCAATTTGCCTTTTCCACTATTCCTGTTCTCTACCAACACTAAATATTTGTTACCAACCAGTCAAAAACATTGTAGCTCAAAGGTGAACTCCTCACTAGAGAGCAGCATAAACAGAGTTAGAGAGAAGCCGTATTTAATGCTTCTATGAATTAGGTGTAACAAAGTAAACATGGAATAATGTTAATGTTTAGGAAGTACAGGAGTTAGGTCCTAAATGGCATTGAAATTAGGCAACACAAGAGAATTTTTAATTAATGTAATAAATTCATGGTTCAAAAGTAAAAAAAATGGTAAAGAGCTGGAAATGGTAATGAAAAAAGGAGCAGCTATGAGAAAGTTGTAATGATGCCATCAGCTTAGTCAGCAGAAGAGTAGTAATTTTGTTGAGCAATTGTCTGACAAAGGCTCTGGCTGAGTGGCTGAGAACTCTCTTTTGAACTATAATACACACAGAATTAATTGTTTTCAAGGATAAAAGATGAGGAAACCTTTAGTGAATGATGATGACATCATTTGATTTTATGCAGCATTGGTGACCAAACTTTTTAACACATTTGCATTACTGCTAGAACTTGGTTTGCAGTACCTCAGAAAAGTACAAAAGGGTATTTGTAAATAGTTTGCAGGACTTCTGTGGTTGAACTATGTCCACATAGCAGCTTTTCCATAAAACATGCACATTTTTGTGTCTGCACATTCCACATCACCAAACTATGTTTATATCAGTATGTCTTGGGAAATCTGGGCAGAACTGTGCTAAAAGATACAGCACCCAGAAGGCAGACCCTGGCATGGTTTCTCTCAGAGTATTAAGAATGGCATGTAGTCTGCACAAAACATATTATTAATGTCTTACAAAGTAAGTTAAAGGCTAAGAGCTCAGAGTTTTCAAAAGCTACAAGAAGTATAACTTCTCTTGGCCAGAAACAGGAAGTAGATCAGGCCTCCAATAGGAACTAGAGGTTGAGTCCTGGAGGGGAAGATGGTGGAGCAGGTGACATCAGACATACCTATCATGACTACAGATCACTCAAAATGCGTTAATGCCAGAAACTGTTTGCTTTTCTTTACTTAGAACTTTGATGCCTTGTTTTATTTGTAGGAGTTATTTTTGGTAGGCTTCTCATATATCCTACCATAGCTTAAAGTGGGAATTTTTATGGAGTAATTGCTCTAGTGCTCTCTTTCTGCAACTTGCAGGAAGCTGTACCTCTGGCAGCAAGGAGTTTCTGCCTCTTTCAGCATTTTTTCCTTTTTATGTCTTGGCTTGTTTTGGCGACATAACTGGATGCTTGAGGGCCCTGAATGGTGGAGAGAGGAGAGAGCTTGGGGATGGGTAGCGATGGGGCTGTTTGCTCCTCAGGGAAGGAAAACTGGAGCATGGTGGGGTTGGGGACGCTTAGGGGCTGCCTTAGCAGACAGCTCTGGCACCGGGTAGGGGAAAGGCTGTTTGTTCCTCCCAGGTGGGAAAACTGGGGTGCTAGGGGTTGGAGGCAATGGGAGAGAACACACGCGTGGAGGACCAAACAGCCCCTTCTCTACTCGCTGCCCGGGCCATCTCTTAAGGCAGCCGTCCCCCGTGCCCCAGTTTTTCCACCCAGAGGAGCAAACAGTCCATCCCCTACCCATCCCCAAGCTCTCTCCTCCCCCTGTCCATTTTGTGACCCCCTTCTCTTCTCCTCTGGACTGCCAGGCTTTTCAACAGCAATCAGAGGTCTTGGGAGCAAGGCCTTTGCTGGTACAATTAAACCTGACCCTAAACCTACCCCCTCAGCCAATTAGGGACTATGGGGAGGCGGGGGAGGGAGGATGCACCACAATCTGGGCATGCAAATGGCAGCCCCTGCCACAATCAGGCCACAATATTAGTGACCTGGGCCCATGATTTAAACTAGACCCTAGCTATACTGATATGGTAGTGATGGCTGCAAGGTTGGCAGCAGAGTTGCTACTATTTTTGTGTTCCTTCCTCCCCCCCACCCTCCTCCCCCTGGTCACCCTCAGGTCTGGCCCAGCACTGGTGCTCTGATTCCTTATACTACCTTATTTTTCCTAGCTCCATATTTTATTTTCTCCTCTCTCATATGCCCTTTAGTCCCTTCTTTCAACTGGTGTTATTCTGTTTTTCTTAGGTCTGTGCGCAACACAAACACAAAGAAAGCAACAAAAATGTGCTTTAAGGGATTACCAACCTAAAAAGGATCTTGGTGAATATAAACTCCAAGATTTTTTCCCCTAGCAATCAGATGGCAGCCTGCTGTCATCTGGAGATGGAAAATCTTTTCCATATGGAGCTAAAACACAGGCCATTGTTGTATCTGGTATGTAGCTTATGGTTGTACCTGATTCTTTCCCCAGACTTGAGGAAGGGCACTTAGTGCTAGAAACTGGTCACTGTCCCAACTACACAATTGGTCCAATAAAAGATTATCACCAAAAAGTACCTGTCATCTGGAGAAGCATTCAATGTGTTGACCTACCAATATAGATCACTATCCTGCTGGTTTGTTTATTTCAGAATTCTGACAGGTACATCCTGCACTGCTGAAATAAGCTACTTTTAAAGGGAGGCTTTAGGATTTACAACTGAATCACTGGCATTTGTTGTCTCTGTCATTAAATGACAGTATCTTAGGTTATTAAAACTGAAAGAATCTTAAAAATTAAACTTGGTCTTCTCCACTTAATGCTGTTTTCTTTTTCTTTCTTTTTTTAATGTGAAAAGCTGGAACATCTGTGGATCCTTCCTCCCAAGTAATATCATACACTGGGCACATCTGCATGTGTATATTAATGCACAGTAATACATTCACATATAGTTTATTGCTCCTGGGTACCATGTTTTTTTTTAAATTAAATTTTCTGTATTCCAAGCAAAATTAGCCAAAAAAATTCCAAATCCAAGAGTCAGGCCAGAAACATAAGTGGCCCTACTACTGGCAAACATCCTCCACCACAATCCAGGGCTTCAGATGTTTCCAAAACTTTGGGCAGGCATCCTACTTGCAGGCCCAAGCCTGGAGGCTTGGGGTTTGGATGCCCCCAAGTTTTGCTTGCCCTCAGCTGCAAGGCCTCAGGGGCAAGACAGGGAGGAGTATTCTATTTTCATAAAGTGGGCTTAAATCCAAGACCTTTCCACTCCAGCAGCTAAGTGGGAGGTTTACTATACATTACCTTAGCAGGTACTATCCCCGCGCCAGGCGAGCGATCTTTTCCGGTTTGACTAGGAAGACTGTCTCTGTGGTCACGGTGTTTCCCTTGCCAGGTAAGCATAGACTGCTCTTGATTTGAGCCCAAAAGAGGCTGAGAAGCGTGGGCCCAGGACCAAAGCACGTTAAGCTGGGTCAGAGCAGCCCTGGCTGGCAGGGGACTCAGGGGATCAGCCTGCCAGCCTGGGGCTGCTCCAACTTGGCTCAATGTGCTGCAGAGGGCACAGCTGGGGCATAAGCATGCTTCAATGCAAGGCTAGCTGGCAGGCAGCCCCTGCACTGAAGCACCCTTGCGCCCCAGCTAGACAGGTCAGCACCTACACATGCACGAAAAAACTCTGCAGCAGGATACTAACCTGCTGTAGAGTTTATTAATTACCTACGGCCTAATAGGGCTGCACATGTAGATGCCAAGATGTTTACTGTGGAGCTAATTGGTCAGCTCCGCAGTAAACATTTTGTGTAGATATGTCCATTGAAGTCTAATTTGCTCTATCTGTTGATTGCTGTTTCTGCCATGGATTCCAAAATGAACTGTGTGTTACTCCTTTCCCCTGCTCATGAATTAATATATGTTTAATGTTTTTCTTTGTTTTTACTGGATATACATCACACAGCATTTGTGTTCATTCCTACTGCCTGTCAGCCATAGTGTGCTATGGGTGATCCATCTCTCCACTTGGAACACAAGCACTCTGTACCCTTGCCTGATCTCTACCCATGCAACTCATTCTCCTTTCTAAGTTTTCTTTTGTAGCACTGTTCCTTTTCCCTATACTTCTTAAACATCTGTATGAACCTCTGCACATCCAGTCCTCTGTGTCCTGGTTCATATCAAGTAGAGAGGTGACAGCACACATAAGGTATTCCAGTTACTTTTTCCAGAGTAGTCCTGTAACAGATCTTACCATTGTGATGGGCTGGCTGGCAGTGACCTGGCCCAGGGGTTTTGAAAGGGCAAAAGATGATTGGAGGACTTGGGATTCCCTTTCCGCACCAATCAGGCCCCAGAGACTCACCCCCCCTCCCCGTGTCCTGATTGGCCCCTTAGGTCACCTGGAGGGGGATAAAAGGGGCAGCATGGGCTGACTCAGGGGAGAGACCAGCGAGGGACAACAAGGAAGGAGCTTCACAAAGCTGAGCCAGTGGGGCAGGAGCAGTTGCCCCAGAAGAGCCTGAAAGAGCAGGACCTGCAGGCAGCAGTGGGACCCTCAGCAGTGCGGCGTGTGGCCGGCAGGAGAGGCTCCCCACTGGGCTCCAGGATCCCCAAGGAGAGGCTGCAGCCAGCAGGAGAGGCTCCCCAGCTCCAGCAAGGATCTGAGCAGCGACCTGAGAGGTTCCCAGCCCTGCTTCCAGCTCCTCCAATCAGAGGTCAGGCAGCTCAACATGAGGCTGGGGCTCCAGGAAGGTCAAGACCCCTAGCAGGCTAGAGCAGTGCCACCAGTGGTGGCTGTGTGGTAGTGGTCCTGCCTGCTACATGGCAGGGCTGGGTTCAAGTCCCAGCTGAGGTGACTTGGGGTGAGCAAGCTAGCAAGAAGCAAATCTTCTTGCAGTGGAAAGGGGCCATTGTGTTTTCTCCCCCTCCAGGTACCAAGGCCCTATGTTTCCTTGTCATCTGACATTTTGCATTTTGTGCCCTTTGTATATTTCACCAACCCATATTATTTGTTTTGCTGTTTGAGTTTTATATTTTGTTAGCCCTGTTTTGTCAGTGATTGTAAGTGTCTAACCTTTGTTGAATCCTGCCCCCTTGGGGCGTTGTAGTGTCCACTATACCCTCTGATTTATGCCTGTTGTGTTCCCAGTATTAAAAGGTATATGGTTAAGTCCCCATTGGTGGTCTGGCTCTGCTCTATAGGGGAGGAGAGTCCCTACACCTCCCACAGCGCTTGTGCGCCTGCTTTGATCCCTTCAACTGGAGAGGGGGTACCTCCTTGGAGTACCGCCGGGGTTACACCATTAGATACAGTGGTGGGCCCAACAGAGCCCCTTTCATCACAGCACAGAGAGTGGTACAACAAGCTTCTTATCACAAGGTGAACTCTTTAATCTGTATCCCAAAACTCACGTAATCCAAAGGGTAAAATCCTGATTCCATTTAAATCAGCTGCAGCGTACCCACTGACTTCAGTAAAGCTAAGGTTACAGAACACTATTTCAAGTGAGGTCTTCTTTCCAGTTTTATGTACAGTGTTGGTAATATTAAATACCATGGACTTGAGTAACTCCTTGACTTCTGCTGGCAGAATGGTTCCAGAGAGGAGCTGCAGTGTTTTAAACTGCCTGGTGTTGAAACAGTTTATACTCCCAGCTCTGCATTCTTTTTGAGGATTTTAATATTACTTTCACTTTTTATAGCAATTTTAAAATGAAGATTATTAATTATATGTTCGAGTATTGATTGAATAATTCTGCTATGACATCTAAATGTTAATCACTGCAGACAGCTGCCAAACATGGCATGACACAGTGCTAAGCATCTAATAAAAATGTTAAGCTTTTAAGAACTGGCTGAACAAATCAAATATTTACCAACTATATTATAAATCCTTTCTCAGCTATGAAAGAAGTCCTGTCCATATTAGTAGGACCAAAATGAGGATTTTTTTTTTTTTTATCTTAGTTTTTTTTTTACCTCTCCAGCCTATTGTAATGATTTAGGGCAGGGCTGTTCAACTTTGGAGTGATCAGAGGCTGTATAGCCCCACTGGCACCTCCCCACTCTCCCCTCCCTGCTGAACTGCACCATGTGAGCATCCCCTGATGTGCTATGCCCATGTGCCACCTCATGCCACACCATGCAGATGCCCCCCACACTGAGCTCACTGGCCTGTGTGGGGCCATCCTATCCCCCCCAGGTGGGGGGCAGGAAATGAAAGCCAGAGGAGGGAGGGAGAATCTGGAGACCCTGGCAGCAGCAGAAGCAACCAGAGCAGTGGGTGGTGTGGTGCCCAGGCAGGAGGCCATGGTATACAAATTAACCCCTGCAAGTTGGGTAGCCCTCCTTTAGGGAGTTAAACCAAAATGTTTATTTTTCATGATTATCAAGTAAAAAAAAAGACTGAAGTTTTAACAGTGGTTAAAATCACTCTTTCCCTCAAATCTCACCATGATGGTCCTATCATAAGAAACAAATTGTGCTAAAAAGACATTTGAATAAAGCACCATGTCCAGTTTCTCATTTTGGAAAGTTTTTTTTGCCTTGAAATTTGCTTCTCTTCCCCATCCTGTGCCTTTACTCTATGAAAATATAATGTTGCATAACAGATCTGGTACAGAGTATTTAAGACTGAAATGGAACGGAAACCTAGGTATCCAAATGAAAGAATCCCAGTGGAAATCAGCAATTCACAACATTCAAACATCGACAACTGATCTTAGACTTTGTCTTACACAACAAAAGATCATTTTCCATCTGCACTGAGCTCTCTCTAAATTAAAAAAAATGAATATACTGCCAGCAGATACATGTTGGAGATGTGATCTGGTCACCTGTTTTTGTCATACTTTATTACCTTTTTGGAAATAAATTATAACTAGAGTTAGCATGGTTTTGAGCAGAGCACTGATACCTTTGCAAATATGTGTATCCTTGGGTACATCTCCGAGGAATTAAAATTCAATCCCCCCTCAAACTGCACTCTCAAAGCAGGTCTTATTAGTAACACACTGGATTGCATTGGAAAAGCAGAACATCTCCAAAGACTGAAATCTGGTACAATGAGATAGTACAACTGACATCTATGGAGAAAGTCATGTTTGGCAAGTTTCACTGTTTCAAAAAGTTTGCACTTTGGAAGTCTTGAATATTTTGGTACCTAGGTTGGTGCTTATTGAACACTTCTCTTTTCCTCTTCCATCCCTTACTCTCCCCCCTCTTTTTTTTTTCTTTTTCTTTGTATTATGTATTGTTTGTGACACAGTTTGGTTTTACATGTATAGTTGATGTATATGTTTTTCTGATTTTTGTACTGTATTTTAAAATACCAATGAAATAATAAAGAATTTAAAAAAGATGTTTGCAAAGTATTAACAACAGTAAGGCAGGAATTAATTTATTAAAACATTGCAAACCAACAGAATGGTGTTCTACTAAACTCTCTGTTGTTGGTTGTGTTGCTTATTCCAAACTCTTGCCAGAGACCCTCTGTATGACCTACATCTTATGTCATTTAGTTCCATTCACTCTCCCCTATCTTTCCATTCCCACAACCCACACAGTTATAGTAAGAGCTTGCTAATGGGAAACTATTTATTTGGCCCTCTATAGGGGTTGAAATTCAGCCTCACCTGGGCTAGGTTTAGCTCTCTTCCCTATGGAAGCAGAATGACTAAGGGGATACATTAAGGGTTGGGGGTGTCATGTGATTGCTCCATATGACTAGGACACAAGTCTGCTGGGTAATATAAAGGAAACTTTGTTTTGATCAGAAAGACTGCAGTGTGGATGAAAGAATCTAGTGCAGGGATGGGGAACATCTGGCCCACGAGCTGGATCTGGTCAGCCGAGGACTCCATTTCCCAGCTGCCCCTGCCCACATGGCTTGTGCCGGTCTCCATGGAGGCCTCAGCTGCACTGGCAGTGCACGCAACAGAGCAGTGCAGTGGGCTGCTGTGGAGCTGCTGGGAACATGGGACCATGGCAGCTTGCTCCAGAGCCACGATCTGTAGCCTGCACGCTCCAGGCAGGGACGTGCATGCAGGAGGCCCCCGCTCCTTGCAGCAATGACAGCCAGAGCTTCCAAACAGGAATCCATAGCATAAAAAACATTCTGACCTATTGTATTCCTTTTAAGCTCTTTGCAACAGAAGAATTGCTCTATTACTTCCTATAGTAAAACAAATGAGTGAAAATTAAGAGCTGGAACTTTCCAAGGGGTACCCTGACTCTAACAAGAGGTTGCTTGAATCTAAAAAGGTTGAGAACCGCTGCTTTAGAGTCTGCAAGAACGGGTATATGGATGCTGGAGGCACCAGGATTTAATGACTGTGTGAAAAAGGGCTGGAAGGTTTGGAGTATCTTTATGATAAGGACCACACCCAGAAGGATCATGGAAAAAAATAGATGTGGTGAGAGTGTTTGAAGTGAGATGTAAACTATGGTAGTGGCAGAGCCTAAAGCCATATTGGGTACTCCCTGTTGTGAAAGACTCAATTATTTTCTCATATCCAAATTCATCCAGTTAAACTGAGGCAAAAAAAGCTGAGCTACAGCCCTGGTAGGTTTTTCTTTTACCATGTTGAGAATGGAACAAAAATCCTTCTGTTGTAAATGTGATGCTTGGCATAGGACCAAGTTGGAAATTCAGCCAATGCAAGGCATATTTCACTGCCAAAAGCAGATCAAAAGCAAATACTGTTAGTAACTGATTCATTTTCCCTACCCAGGTAGTTCTTCAGGTTCAAAGCAGGCTTGCAGAAATGCCCATCTCCTTTGAGGACAATAGTTGCAGTCTTATTTCTCCCAGGTTTTAGCAATGGAGCAGCTTGGTGATTTCCTGGAGCTAAATTTAAAACTTCAAGGGACGTGTCTACATGAGACACTGCGATGCAGTAGTGCTGGCAAACATTTTTTAAGTGACACTGCTGCACAGTAGCCTAATAATACTGTGCAGTAGCGTATTAGCACTGTCTGTGCTGTAATGCGCTACCAAGTAGTATTATTTGGCTACGGCGCAGTTGGCGTCTTGTGTAGATGTGCCCAAGGGTGTGACAATATATGCCAGAGAATGCTCCCAGTCCTCATCTGAGACCCTCTTAGTAAGGCTTAGGCTCAGATTTCTTAATTCCAAATTAGAGAATCACCCTTCCTCCTCCCAATCCTGAAATGTGGGCCACTGGGAAAGCCATCAGCTCCACAGCTTAAAGAATGTGAGGATGCTGGTGTGGAGTGCTTCAAATGATTTTAGAAGCTTTCTTGGGTTGTGGTTGCTAAGAAAGACTAATCCACTCAATCCCTTGAAGGATCAGGAAGGTGGATTTGTCATTGAAATTTCTCACCTACTGAAAGGTGTGGAGACTGGCCTTCTCTGAGTCAGAAGCTCTCTTTCCATTTTCTGCAAGGTAGTGAATTATGCAATCTGTTAGAAGTTGAGAACCAATCCCAGTCCCTCTCACTTAGCTCTGGCACTGGAAGTTTCTTACAAGAGGGTATAAAATGCTTAGAGTCCCCACAGCTTGAAGCAAAATAAAGTGATGTGGGTTCTTCAGTGCATTTTTGTTTTGATGTTATGGAAAACAAAAGATGATTATGCAGTGAGACAAAATGTTGGACAAATATAGCTGAGGTGATTGTCTTCCTTTGTCTTACTCTGAGCAAGACAGAAATCAAATTGAGGAAACAGAAGGCAGTGCCCAAGGCGAGACCATCCCAGACACTGTATGGTTATCATCTTGACAAAGGAAGTGAGCTGTGCCAATTGTAGGCTCAGTAATACAGCAAAGGTAGCAATCAAGTACACTGATACCTCATTCCAGTTATTTGAAAAGGAATCAGAATAGACTAGCTTCTGTAGTCACACCCAGCTTAAGTGCTGGAAATACTCCACCCAACTCTCTCCATTTAGCAGGTAGGTGTGAGAACTCTTATCTAGATGCAGAATCTCTAAAAACCTTTGCGCAGATGTCTGTGTCTGAAAAATTACTAAGGCTCTTTCTATGCTACACAGACTTTGCAGCTATGCTGACACAGCTATGATGTTATGCTGATGCATCTATGATGTCAGCAAAGCTCCTTAGCACAGATGCAGCATGTCGTCCATCCCTCCTGGGTGAGGGTATGCCACCTCCCTAAACAAAGCTGCAAAAGCCCTATTCTGTTAGCATATCAGGGGGTTATCTAGCAAAGTTTTGTCAGCAAGAGACTGTGATCTTCACACCCCTATCTGACACAGTTGGGCCAGCAAAACTTTGTAGTGTAGACAGCCTTTGTAGTGACTTAGACCTGGCCAAAGTCACACCTGCACACAAAGGGTGGAGGCAGCATTAGAGGGGATGGTGGTTAAGACTGAGGTTAACATGAGTTACAAAAAAAATGTTATTTTAAATCTGAATGGCTGCTAGAAAAAGCTAATTAAAGTGAAGTGTGTTAGCTGGAGTTCTTGTGATGAAATTTCTTCTAAAGTTTGTGATTTATTTGCAATCTTTCTTCAGAGTGAACAGGATCTGCATGTGGACTGTGAAAGACCAAGGATCTGTTTGTCTATATTACAGAGCCTCTATTGCTAGTTACATGCCCCTTAGCTATAAGGCCCTAATGTAGATACAGGATATGCCAATAACAGTTTTTCTTTCAGCAGGGTTATGCCAACAACATAAAATAAGATGATAAAGCACTTTTATGTTTGCACAGGTGCATCCAACACCAAGCTTTTTGCTAGTGTCTGGTGGTATGAGTGGGAGTGAAGTTAGTGAATAGCTAATTTGCTCATTTTCAGTAAAGATCAGGATTGAGGTGGTACAGGTATTAATATGCACTGCTGACAACCTGAAGGTTGCAAGTTTGACACCATAGCAGAAGCACTCACAGTGCAGCCTGTCAGATTCCAGTGAATCTGCAAATTCTGCTAAATACCTTGTCACAAGAACAGAAAAAAGGAAAGGAAGTAAAAAATGAATCTGCCACAGGACCTGATTTATGCATTTTTCACTCAAGTTTAGCTAACTTGATTAATACTCCCTCCCCTCTTGTAAAGACCACCTGTGCCTATTTTATATTTTAAGATTATGTGAGTTTTTCATAATCTGGGGTCCTCTGGAACCAGGCTTCAAAACCACTTAGTCCTTGTTCAATTGAAGTTTGACTGAAAAGTACATAATCATGTCTGTGACATGGACCTCAAGTGATTTACTTTTCATTGGGAGTGAAAAAAATGGGTCAAACATTCATGGAATTGTTTCCCAGTTTAGTTCATTCATAATAATTATGTAGTTCCTATTGATATTCATTGTTCAACGTTAAAATAGTAAATTTCATATAACATAGGTTATTGCACGATGAACTCAAGCAATCTGAAAGATGGGTCTATGCAGGCATTAAAGATGCAATCATGCTAGTGCAATTGAACTAAAGCAAAAGGTCTGTTATACGGCTCCCTTGGAGAATGGGGGTGCCGGATAACCAAATATGCCAGTTACCTGAGAGGCATGAACAGTGGGACTTCCGGTTTCGCTTCTGCCACGTTGATTGGCATGCCCGTTAATGGAGCATGCAAAAACAGCTTTTTGCAATTAATGTACTTACCCAAAGGAATTAATAAGTATCTACTAGACTGTTATAGAAGACTGTTATAAAAGCCTAGTAGTTTTTAATAGACTTAGAGTGTTGCTGTAGTCATCATGGTTCTGGAAATATCAAGAAGCAAGGCTTTTTTGGTGGTATGTTTTATTGGATCAGCCATATAGGTGGCAGAGATGTTAGACAAACTGTTATGCACAAAGTATCCTTCTTCAAGTCTAGGAAAAGCAGTAAGCCCCAGACCTGAAAAGGCCACTCTGTGCTCAAAGCCTTACATCTCTCTCTCCCATTCATTTGGTCCAAAAAAAGATATTAAAAAACTTCACTTCTTGCTTAGTAGTTTTCAGATATTTACACCTTGCTTTTTCATGTACAACTAACATTTTCATCCACACGTGTCCACAGCTTGGAATAAAGCAACAAATAAATGCCAAACATCTGACATATCTATATACAAATACGAGGAGTAGAATCATAGAATTACAGCAAAGCAGGGCTAAAAGGGACCTCAAGAGGTCACCCATTCCAACTACTTGCTCAAGGCAAGCTCATCCCTATTTAAACCATCCCAAAGTAATGTTTATCTAAGCTACTCTTAAAAACATCTAAAGATGGAGATTCCACACCCTCTCTAGGTAGCCTATTCCAATGCTTAACTACCTTCATAATGAGAAAGTTCTTCTTAGTATTCTACATATATTCTTGTGCTGCAATATGAAGACTGTTATCAAATCTCCCAGATTAAATAATACTAGTTCTTTCAACCTTTCCTTGCAAGTCATTTTAATTGCTCTACACTGGATTCTTTCTAACTTGTTCAGTGGAGAGCAATGAAGATTCTTAGAATAAACAGGAAGGACTTGAAATCATTATACATAGCCAAAATTATGATTTAATCATTATGACAGACGTGTTGGAACTTAAATATTTGCATAGAAGCTTTAGCTTAATCAGGAAGGACAGGAGAGGGTGGAAAAAGAGGAGGAGGAGGCACTGGAGGCAGGGGGAGCTGAGCAGTACCCAGGTACCTGCAGCAGCATCAGAGCAGCTCTGCTGGGAAGCTGTGCATGCTGGCCAAGGCCAAGGCCAGAGGGTGCAGGGTGGGTGTGGGCAGATGCATGATGCAAGCTGCTCGTAGAAGGACCTGGCAGGGCTTGGCCTCTCGTGGAGTGCCATGAGGGCAGCCACAGGCTGAATGTGGGGGGCACGGACCGCACTTGCACTTACACCTGTCCTGCACTGCCTGGATGAGCTCTGCTGCATGTGCCCCCTGCTCCCCACCCCACCTCGGGCCAGTTCCTGGGACCTAGCGTGTGGGCATCCCCCCCACCACACACACACACCCACACCCTCCTGCACGCCACACACATCCCCCCCACTGCCTCATACACACATCCCTCCCACAATATACAAGAGTAAGATTTTATTTTGAGCTATTATGCATATCAGGACAAAATTATTTTCTGAAATAAAATTAAAATGTTATAGATATTTGATTTTTAGCATATGATTTGTTTTTTATCTAGAATTTGTTAAAATATTTTCTAAAAGATATTACATTTGCAGCCCTTGGCAGCTTACCAAAACTTAAGTGGCCTGCCAGCTGAAATAATTGCCCACCCCTGAGCTAAGGTTTGTCTATGGGATGACTCTGGACCCAGCAAGGCTCAGCTCCACTGCCCTTATGTTAGACTCCACAGCTTCAGCAGGAGAAACTTTGCCAGCTCCAGCTGCTTTCCCTTTGGGTCATGAAAAATGTATGTGTCCCCCCCTCCATAAAAGAGGCATGCTGGAATATCACCTGCTCTGATATCATGCTTTATCACAGGCAATTGGTAAAACAATTTATGTAGTAGAAAAGAATTGTACAAGAAAAATTGACCATATTGTTTGGAGACAGAATGAAAAATAACAGATACAATTTCTTACCCTCTTCATCTGGCTACGCCACAGTCCTTCATCAAGTCTTATCAGTATTGCCAGAGATCAGCCTATCTGCTGACCCTACCAGGTCTCTAACTGGGGACCTAGATTTACCTGAAGGTGTAAGAAAATCCAAAGACCCCCCACGATCTAACAGAGAGCTCCTAAGTACTTTCACGCCAGCCCCTCACCAGTATTGTTCTATTTGCTGAGGAGTCTGAGGACCCTCCAGAAACTTCCTCCCTCCCTGGAATCTGAAATTTCCCAAATTCGTGGCCCAGCTTCTCAAAATATATTTGTTATTGTGAGGTAGATGTTTCTCCTTACTGGCAGATTGATAATCTCTGTATTTTGGATGCCCAACTTAACAAGAGCCCTTTTTGCCATGTGTCTGGGATGGGTAAATGCTCTTGGCCTCGTAACACAATTGGCCAGAGATACCTAACAGTTTTGCCTTCCCTTTATTTATCCAGCCTGCATACCACAGTTCTTCAGACATGTATATAGCACAGATGCATACAAACAGTATAACATAATTCAGCAAAGGTGATACAAATGAATACGCTTATTGGCTTTTGAAAGAGACCAAACATGAGGTTTGCTAAATCAAGAATAAGACCAAAATCTCTGTACAAGACACACTGAACCCCAAAATCATTCTTTCTTTTGGGGTGGATTTGTGACAGTGTTGAATTGTATATTAAGAATATGTATGTTTACCTTAAAGTTCAGGAAGAAGCAAGCAGCAAACTATTGCTTGTTTTTGATACATTCAGTCCTTGGTTTTGCCAACAATAATAGGAAAGCAAGAAGTGGAAGAGCTACTTAATGGGTAGCTGACCTCAGGTTTTAATTGGAATGCAAATATTAGTCATGTATTAAAACTGCCCTTCAGAAGTAGCTTGAATCTTCAAACCTAAGACTCAATGTCTTTTTAAACGGCTATGGCTTAAACAGAAGTTACAGATCTCCAATAGAAATTATTTGCAGAGGTTTACTGGCTTGTGTTACAAAAGAAGTCAGACTAGATGACTTCAGTGGTCTCTTCTAGTCCTACAATCTAATACATTCAGATAGTAAATACTAGTCCTCCATCTTGAATATTTTTTCTTCAGTTACCCACCCATTGTTTATTTCTGCTTATGGGAAAGTTAGTTTGATCACTGAGAAAAATGCTTTTAATATAAATTATGGCAGGAAAGATATTACTCAACCTTAGCTGACACACAGTTCTCACAGTCAGTACAGAAATAATTAGTATTTTTTCCCTGAGCTTGCTGGCATAGAACAATACCTGTGTCAACGAGATGAGTAACACTACTGGAGAAAATGAAAAAGCAATTCTGCTGACAACTCTCCCTGTTTGGAAAACTTTATACAGGAAACACTGCATACTAGTAATTAAAGTAAGTATAGAAGAGTATGTCACTTGACTGTATCAACATTATTTACTGACTTATACATATTTTATGGAAATAAAATCTAAAATGGAAAAACAGACAAATGGTCTGCGTATCTCTGTGGAAGATTGCCGTGAGCCATTTCACACTGCTGACACACAATTGCAATAGTATTCATTATTTATCTTTCTAGATTGTTTCAGTTTATAATGTTCATTTGCTAAATTTCAAGAGTTCATAAGTCTTTTACAATAGTATGAAAAAACAGTACTTTTTCTTTAAGTACACTTTTGTACTTTAAGATTTCATTAAATGTTACATACTTTTTTCAAAACTGGCAACATCTTCTGAGAGAATGTTTTTGATTTGCCCTTACCTTTTTGAGCATTTCTGGTATTGAGGCAACAGATATTGAAATTGCTGGGAAAGCTTGAGAAAACTGGGAATTTGGGTATGATCCTGGATACGATACTGAAGGTAACTGATTTTCTTGAGCAGCACAGTTTCTGTCTGGTATGTCAAAGTACCTGAAAGAAAAGAAAAACCTTGTGTCACTGATAAATGACAATGAACTGATAGCTGAGATGAGCAGTCATCTGCTGTAATCCTAGGGTTGTACAAGGAGGTAGAACTAAGTCATTTTTCTCCCTTGCTAACAGTTATATCCCTCAGAAACTTTTACATTTTCTGCATCTTTTTAAACTAAGCTATTTAACTTCCCAGGTTTCCTCAGAAACTATTATTTCAGCACCCTAATTGTCTTTTGTGGCTTCTCCTCACATTTCTAATTTATCAACATGTTTCTGGTAACAAAATATCCAAAACTGCATGTAGTTCTCATACGATGACACTCAGCTGAATGTCCAATTAATCCTACCATGGCAATGGAACAAGTGCCCCAATGTCTTCAAGAGAGTGGGAAGGTTGGCTGACCCTGGCATAATCCCGTGGTTCTCAACCTTTTCAGAATCAAGGCACCCCACCTTAGGTTCAAGGCACCCGTTGGAAAATGTCAGCTCTCAGTTTTCACTCATTTTTTGTCCATGGAAAAATAGTACAGCAATTTATCCATTGAAGAAAACTCAGAAAAACCACAACAGGTCAACATTTTTTTTAACACTATGAATTCTTATTTGAAATCACGTTGGGTTTATCTTGTGAATCATCTTGGCAACCTAACAATGCTAACATTGCGTGGCATCCCACAGAACCCCTGAAGGGATCTTAAGGGTGCACCCCAGGTGAGTATCACTGACATAGGCAGTGTGAGACCATTGTTCATAATTTAAATCAGGGGTCACCAACCCCTAGCACGTAGGCTACAAGTGTCATGGATAGCTGCTATGTGTGGTGTGTGAGCTCCCAGTGTTCAATAAAAGGAGGCACCAGAATGGAGACAGAAGGGCTAGAGCCTCTGGGTATGTGGAGCAGGGGCAGATCACTGCTGCAAGAAGAGGTGTCAAGTGTCACCACAAAATGCTAGATTAACCTTTCCCTGGCCATTGCCAGATTCAGGGCTTTAGAGACTCACTTGCCATAAAAAACTGTGGCAGTCGCAGGACCAAGGGGGGTTGAACTTGGCTTTCAGAGGTAACACCTGAAACCTCTTCTCACAGCAGTGTCCTGCCCTTGATCTATTCCACATGGTCGGAGGCTCAAGCCCCACCTCCCCCTCCATTCCAGGACAAATCTCTACTGGATGCACCTCCTCAGGGCAAGGATGAGAGAGGCACTCAGAAAGGGGGACAGGACTTAACTTTGGCATGCCTGCAAAAGGTTGGATATGACTGATTTTAAATTCTGCTTTGGCCTGAGGCTGCTGTTAAGGCTGGGCAAATATAACTAAGAAGTCATTTTTCAGCATTTCATAAAGCAACTGTGTTTCTTTCCAGTGCTGTCTTCATGTCAAAATCAGACATTTGTTATGGTTCACCTTTAAGCTACTTAAAAAAATGCAGTAGTGGAACTTCACATCAAGATTACTCACTGCTAGACATTCAAGACCTGACTTTTAAGTTTCTGCATGCTAGTTTTCACTTTAAGCCCCTAAATGATCTATTACTAAGTTACATGAGAGATGGTCTCTCCCCCCAAACTATATAGTCACAGTTGAGATTGCCAGAGGCACTCAAGAGCTACTGCTCTCTTGTTATAGCTCAGGGCATTCTCCAATCACTTTAACTTCTGCTTTGGTCTATTAAAGCCCCAAAAGTCTCAGAGAAAAACTAGGATTTGCAATATATTAGAAAGTTATGATATCCCCAACAGACATTCTGCAAGGCTCAAAAATTGTCTCATTTAACTGTGCAAAAATGGGGACTTTTAATCAGGTGGAATAGGAAATTAGATATTCACAAGAGGCTTAGATTCGCTATTATATGTTTGAATAAAGTAGTTAAACCAGTTATGTTAAGGGTGACATCTTTTTATATAATTAATCAAAATAAATAGTAAATAAATCTTACAGCTATGTGGCTGGAACAAAGGCAAAATGGCATATACGTTTTTGGAAGGCAACAGCTCTTAACACAGGGGCGGACAATTATTTCAGGTGGAGGGCTGCTTACCAAGCTTTGGCGAGCTGTTCGGGGCCTCAAAGATAGCCCCGTTCCCTAACTGTTGCCTCACCCCCTGGTTGCCACATTAGGACCAGAAGACCTGCCCCCTAATCCCTGACCTTTGCCACTGGAAGTCCTTTGCTCTTGCTGCCTCCTCTCCCAATACTCATTTGGGAGGGGGGTTGCCATCTTAGAACCAGAAAAAAACTAAATCATACACTAGAAGTCAAACACCTGCTATAATATATTTAAATTTTATTACAAAAAATATTTGTCATGACTTGTGATTGTGCACTGTATATAGAAGGCATTACATAATAACTAAAAAATAAAGTGTCACACTATTATTGTGTGTATGGTGGGGTGTGTGAGGTGTGTGTGTGTATGGTGGGGTGTGGGGAGAGTTGTGAGAGGGTGTGGCTGTGTAGGGGGGCATAGGGTATGTGGAGGCATATGAATATGTTGATGGGGGTTGTGGGGTGTGAGGGAGGGTGGGAAGTGTCGGGGCCCCCACACACTCCCCCCATGGTGTACAGCCCCAGCTGCTGGCAGCACAGGCAGTCTCTATTACAGAAGCTCTGTGCAGCATGCCTGGAGCTCCGCACTCGCAGCAGAGAAGCCCCACACTGGACTCCATGGGGAAGCAGGGAGCGGGGCTCCCTCCACTCCCAGCAGAGTGTGGGGACATGTGCAGCAGGGTGTGGGGGAGGCAGCAGGCTCCAGTGAGGGGCTTTCCACGCTGTGAGTGCTGGAGCTGCAGGTTCATAGCATGGACCACCAGCAATAAAGGCAGCTGGGCAGGCTGCGCTCCCTGCCACCTGCACAGCGCTGGCCAAAACCATGCCCCATTGGGCACCCGCACTGGGCACAAGCACCCTGACCTCCCTGCCTGCTGCTGCTGTCGGCAGCGGGGGCTGCACACCATGGGGGGGGGAGGGTGTGGCATCTCTACACCCCCTACTCTCACACCCACACCCACACCCACACCCACACCCTGTCCAGCTGAGCTCTGTGCTCCTGCTGCCCCTCTGGGTGCAGGCTCCATGCTGCGCTTCCACTTCTGCCCAGCTGCAACTCCAACCCCCTCACCTGCTGCCAGGAGTGAGCAGGTTCCAGCTGCAGCAGGATTCACACCTGGATGCTGCTGGCTGGGCAGAGCCCTTCTGCCCAAGAGGGTGGGAGTGAGGCCCAATAGGGTGTGTTGCGGGGTTGTACACATGGGTGCTTCGTTTCCACCCTCGTGGGCGGAAGGGCTGGGTGGGATGCAATTCGCTGAGGGGCACCATGGGCTGGATGAGAGAGCCTGGCAAGCCAGATTTGGCCTGTGAACCATATATTGCCCACCCCATCCTAACATCAGCCCATCAATGGAAGAGAATTTGCCACCATCCCTTGCCTCTCTATGGAAAAATCTCAGAGTGTAGCATGAAGAACTCAGACTGTAGCATGACTGGAGTTGTGGGGATCTCTCTGGGGTGCAAGTCATGTATAAGGCTGGCAACCACCATAATTTTACAGCTGTGGATTTTATCAGTTTACACCTCACATCCACCTACTGTCAGCTGTTTATTAGCAGAGTCTATAGGCTGTGCTGTAAATGGTCTGAAATCAAACAGGAATAAAGGATTTTTTTCAGATAGTAGCATTCAGGTGTCTCTAAGTGATTGGTAAGAATTGTTAAATATTAATATTAATTATCTGATTTGCTCACCAAAGTGTTTGTGATGAAAATTCACTGAGGGCTCTGGCAGGTGTTATTTTTGGCATGCTACAACTACTGAGCTGGAGCTCTACAAAACTGCCACAAAGACATGCTTTCCAGCCACGGGGTGATAGGAAAAAGCTCCCTACCACCTCCTGGTCCTCCCACCCCACAGAAGCCTATCAATGAGTGGGACAGGCTATTGACCTTTTTACTATTAAAGTATCTGAAGATGTACTGGCTTAAAATAATTCCTATTATTGCACATGTTTGAGCTGTTCTCATTACACTTATTATATACTCAATACTTTGGGGTTTTCGGATATCGTCTGTTTGGAATTGAATTTTACACACAAAAGTATGTTACTGCTAGTTATTTTTCTTGCCATCTCTTCAATGGACCATGTCCTCGAGTCTTTGTAGCAGTCCATACAGAGTTTCTGCCTCTAGTGCCTTCTAGTATTTCCACTTCTGTCTCCTAGGTCAGGACTGCATCAGTTCTCTTACTCTGAGGGACTATTGCCATTTTAGCTGTGTTCAAATCTCCTATGAAGAGATAAGTTGCTTTTTACGTGTTTTATATCTATTATACATGTGTACATGGGCACTCTCCTCATCCCTCACAGGGGTGAGTGTAGCTATAATTTAGAAGATGCGCTGGAGCTACTCTGAAAGGATAAATTATTGAGTCGCAGACCTACTTATTTTGTGGTGTAAATGGCACGTGTTTGCTGTAGTTACCAGTTTAAGGAAAACCAAACAACAAACTCAGAATTCAGGTTGCTGTGATTCCTGGCATTACCACAACCTCAAAATACAACTAACAATTAGTCACAGGTAAGTATGGACACTCCATACCAAACTCTGCCATCTAATGGCCAAACTTCAACATTAACGTTTATCATTAAACTTTTTTAACTCCTTGGTGTGTTTGTTTGTATTTTGCCAGGCTCTCATGAAATCCAAGTACTACCTCCAACTCCTTGCTTTCTTTTATTTCAGAAGATCAATAATTATGCTGCATACTAATTATGTTGTTTCTAAGATTATCTAGTGTTCTCCCACATTGGCAGTAACGGTGAATACTTCTGGTTCTTAGAAAGTTCTGAGGGATGAAGAGATCTAGGTTTCTTGAAATCTAACACTCGTGTAACTTCTCTGATTCCCAAACAGCTCTTAACTGTGATGAAATAGCATGTGGCCACTGACTGCACAAACTACTTTTCTTATCTTGTTTCAAGGTCCTTATCTCATCTCTCAGTTCCTCTGAGAAAAAAATCCAGGATAACTTCCGAGCCACTATACAGCTAAATAAATTTGTCACAGTTGGTAGCGTAGAGAAGGTCCAAGATCTTTTTAACTTGTTCTGAGTCTTGTAAAAGGTGAACATCAACATTTGGTCTTTACTTTTTCATTTCCTTGTACCCTGAACTAAGGAATTTTGCCACTATCCTCATTGTAGGATTTTAGCTTGCTGGAACTCTAGATAATTCTCTATCATCCCACCTTTTTTCTTCATCTATCTCAGCTACATAAACTACCAATATATACTACCTAGTTCCTGGTTCCCGAGGTGGAGTTGGTTAGTTGTGATTTGGGTAGTTTTCAGTATTTCTTTTTGGGCCATCTTATATGAACTTGACTCATCAGTTATAAGAAACTCTGTAAACCAAACTACACTTCCTCAATGACAAAGAAGATCATTTCATGAAAATATGTTCTTGTCTTTAGTTAATCAAATTGAGATAGATTTAAATGTCTCTCGTTGTTAGATATGTAGTCATGTCCCTATCTATTCTACCGGAGGAATACCCATGATACCAGAACCCTTGAATGCAACTCAGATGTTAGCCCCTTTACTATTCAGATTTTCATGGAAACGAAACTTGGCAGAATGTAAGTTGCAACCAGTCTGACTACGTACGATTAGCTTATGCCACCCCTGGAAAGTTCTGTTGGACCTGTAATGGATCTCGTGTTGTAGTAAGAGTCAGTAAGTGCGAGGTAGAATTTAAGATAAATGGTGTTTGGTTTTCTAATAGTTCCCGGATATCTAACTACTCCCCTGCAGGTCAATTTTCAGGCTATTATTCACAATAGATGATGTCCCCACGCTGTAATACAGGTGGATATACTGCACTAGCTGGTCACTATTTTGTGTGTGGGGATAAGGCCTATAAAAGTCTTCCCTCCGGTTGGAGAGGAACGTGCTGTGTCTCCGCAGCATATCCTGCCTTTACTATTAAATCTCACTTACCTAAAGGAAGAATTCGCAATGTTCGTGAAATTACAGAAAATCAAAGGTTTTGGGGTATAATGTTCCCCAGCTATGGAGCAGGCTTAGCTATGTCCAAATAAAGAAAGTTGCAGCATCTCTGAAAAAGATTGCTAATGCTACTGCTAATAGTTTTGATAAAATAAATACAGAAATGAAGGAAATAAGGCAAATGACATTGCAAAACCAACTTGCATTAGATTATATACTAGCCAGCAAAGGAGGAGTCTGTGCTTTAATAGGTAAAGACTGTTGTACTTATATTCCCGATAATTCAGAAGAAATCCAGGATTTTAGTAAACATATTCAAAAAGAAGCAGCTAAATTGCATGAGTTAGATAGCTGGAATTTGAGTTCTTGGTTTAGCTCTATTTTCAGTTTGTTAGGCTCTACCATCATTCATAGTTTGTTGATATTGTTTGTTGTTTTTATTGGAGTATGCCTAGTGTTTATGATAATTCAATGTTGCTTAAACTGTGCTGTTAAGCAAATGAGGAATAGCCCATCAACCAGAAATGAAGTATATAATTTGTATGTTGAAATAGCAGAAAGTAAAGAAAAAGAAAAACTAGAAGTTGAAAGGCTAATGGCTATAAATATCTAACTTGTTGAAGAAAAAAAAAATTAAGGAATGTAAGAGTGAATTTAGTCAGGCTTCTGGCCTCCCTGACTAGAAAAACAGACAGAGACCAGAAGTGCTGATACTGCTTATTTCAGTTATATGTTTTGAGATAAAAAAAATTCTGCATTATTACTCTGTGCACAGATGTCCAATTAAGTAACTTGTTTTAGTTTCTTCAAGGTTGTATTTTTTTCTCTTTATCTGTCTTAAGTATAAAAATGTTTGAAAACTTAGGGAGGGGGAGGAGTCCTTTGAAACAGACAAGTGAGTGATTCCCCTTGCTGTACGAAATCCTCCCTGTGATCACAGTATAGCCCTAAATAAAGAAAAGCTGGCTCTGTCAGTTCTGATTCAACCACAACGCGAAGTTTGATTTCTTCCACACTGTTATCCCTAAGTTTAAGGTCCACTTAGTAAATCCTGCCCACTGCTATTTTTCAGGATCCCCAGCATGCCTTCTGTTTAAATGAAAACCAAAAAATCCAAAGTCTTCTTATCCCAGAGGTTATTACAATACTTTGTGTATCTCTATGCCCTCACAATTTTTGCCGATCATAGAGATTTATTAAATTTGGCCACAAGGTGGCACATCAACATCTATCTAGATATGTTCCAGTGGGTGCATCTACACCTGGCATTTACTGAGGAGTTGTGTAACTAGCTCTGCGGTAAAGTCCCACAGTCTACATGTGCAATCCTATTATGCTGCAGTAAACTAATTAATGCTGCTATAGGTTAGTACTTGTAAAGTAACTTTGTTAGTACTTGTTATTTAGTGCACAGTAGTGCACATGTAGATGCTGGCTGGGGCATGAGGGTACTTCAGTGTGGGGGCTGCTTGCTGGCTAGTGCCCCAGCCAGCCCCTCGGCAGTATGTTGAGCCGGGTTGGAGCAGCGCTGGGCTGGCAGGCTGACCCCTGCGGAACCCCTGACAGTCAGGGCTGCTTCGACCTGGCTCAACATGTTG
>NW_017729026.1:31802527-31815985 GCF_001723915.1 Gavialis gangeticus
AACTTTGTTAGTACTTGTTATTTAGTGCACAGTAGTGCACATGTAGATGCTGGCTGGGGCATGAGGGTACTTCAGTGTGGGGGCTGCTTGCTGGCTAGTGCCCCAGCCAGCCCCTCGGCAGTATGTTGAGCCGGGTTGGAGCAGCGCTGGGCTGGCAGGCTGACCCCTGCGGAACCCCTGACAGTCAGGGCTGCTTCGACCTGGCTCAACATTTTGTGGTCCTGGACGCACATGCAAACAACATGCCCAGGAGCAATAAACTCCGGCACAAACTGTGCTGGAGTTTGTGTCATGCTAATTACACACGTAGATGCCCTCAGTGATAGGTAAGTCCTGTCTGTGATCATCAGTCCATTTATGCCAGCCCCTGATTTCATTTTCTTTGCTCAGGTCTAGCAGTAGTGGTGATGAGGTATCTCAAATCAGTTTTTACTTCACATTACAGAGTGAAGTAACCACCTCTGGTTTTATGCTTTATTACAGTAGCACCTAAAATGTCCAAGCAGGATCAGATCCCAACAGCTGAAGGTATTTTACAAATGCTGACACTCACACGAAGAGCTTATTTTGAAGCACTCTTAACACTTACTGCCTACCTTTAAATTTACAAGTGTGCAAATCTACTCTCAACTTGTGTATCAGAACAACAATAATAATACTGCCATGTATACGCTATACGAACAATAATCTTCAATTACCCTTGTTAGTTAGGTGAATTTTACAGATAGATAAAGTAAAACAATGAGATGAAATGACCAAGGATATCGAGTCAATGATAGAAACAGGCTTGTTTCTTTAATGCCTGCTTTTTCTCTACATTTGTTTTGATTGCCCCCCCTCACACCTATGTTTCTTAAGGAGCACAGAGTAGTGCTGCTTCCTATACCTTTCTCTATCTATAGATGAATATATTCCCAAATCAAGAACAGACAAATACTGTATTTACTCAAATATAATATGTGGTTTCCCCCTCCCCACCCCCAATCAGCATGGGGAAAAACCTCTTGTATTTTATCTGTATACAGGAAAAACTCATTAAATACATTGGCTATCATGCCACTGCTGCCAGAAGCAGTATTTATAGCACATCAGAGCCAATCCGATTAATTGAGTCTGCTGGAGCATTCTAATAACAGCACTCCAGCCAGCCTTCGCGTCTCATGTATCAGCGTCCCCATGCTTCGAAGTGGCTGCAGGGGTGCTTTAACTAAAGCTTTTTCAATAAGCTTTAGATAAAATGCTGTTAGGGTAGCTTGTCATATTTTATGCTTTAAAGTTGCACCTGTTTATAGCATGGTGAATTCCAGTATTTTTATATTTAACCTTATTTAATCATTACTTAAGTTGTGTATACCCTTATTAACTTTTTATTTTTTATTAGTTGACCTTGAGTTGTTTTTGTAGAGTTCATAGTGCTCATCATATTATAGCTTTTCTTTTTTTATCACTGTGAGAAGTTCTTTTAACATAACATAGCAATGGCCTTTTTACCAGCTCAAATTAACTGAACTTGGCACTAACCAGCTGAATCAGAGGGATGAAAGGATTGGATATGTTAATGAAAAGCGATAAGGGAGACCAACGGACAATGCCCAAAGAAAGACACTGGAAAAAGGCCAAATAAAGAGGTGTGCTTATCATGGGTATGTTAGACAAAGGAATATGCTGACAGGATAAAAGATGGACAGTATGCTGACCACAGAGAGACCAATCTGAAAGCAAAGAGTCATTGAAAGAGTGAAGTTGAAGAAAAGCATAAAAGGGGGCAGCAAGAAAGTTAGGTGTCATCAGAATCATCATAAATTCAACTTTCAATATCTGGACCATCCCAGGGCATGACCTACCCTTTGCTTCCAGAAAAAGAGTGGCTGTCTTTTCTGTTAAGCAAAGTAACATCTGGAATTGAGTGAGATTATTGTACTGAATGTTTTTCTCTCTCTGAATACAGAAACTGCTAGAATAATACTTGTACTAATAAAGTTAGACTTTGATTTTAGGACACTGAGTTGTCTGCATTCATATTTCACATTCCATTTAAGGGTTAATTGTGCTTTAATGATCCCTTAGCACTATCTGGGAGACAGTGGTGCTAACAGCTCCCCGCTGCCATTTTGAAGCACAGGGACACTGATATATGAAATGCTCCGGGCACTTTAATTAGAGCGGCTCCAGGTGCTTTAATTAGAGTGGCAGTACCCCCCACCAACTCCCGCAGCATGTGTAAAAACACCCTGTGTGCTCAGCCATGGAACCCAACTATGAAATTAATTGAATGTAGCTGACACTGAGCATGCATATAAAACACATGGCTCATACTGGGCAAACATACTGATAAGAACCCTTTTTTTTATTGTGAATATATCAAAAATTAAAAATCTGCTTCCACCAGCTTATGTTGCATTACAAAAACAGCTACATCAACTACAGGCCAACAAAACAGTAAAGTACTGAAACTTAAAGCATGCTTCCATCAGCTTACATTACAAAACTACATCAACTAAGAGGAAATGAGCAATAAGTTATCAGAACTTCCATCAGCTTCCAGAACTTTGACAAATAAGACTAACAAAAACACAGAACTTTTGTACATTATCCAATAATTCTCTCTTCCCCAAATTCTTGGTAACCCAGGGACATGGATACTTGTTTCTTAATACTGCATTATTTCCTGTTGCCTTCCAAGCTTGTCTGTTAACACCTATTTCCCCTTAGCCCATATATGTCTAGCCCAGGGGTGAGCAAAATACACCCCATGGGCAGCATTGGCCCACGAGGCCATTCTATCCAGCCCATGGGGCCCCTAAAAAAATTTAGAAAATTGAAATTTATCTGTTCTTGGTTCCTGTCAAAAATGACAGGAACCAAGGGCAGTAGGACCCAGGGGAAGCCCTGGAGAGCTCCTGCTGGGGCTTCTGGCCTGGGACCATGTGGCTGTGGGAAACTTAGGTAAGGAGGGGGGGAGGGCAGGGGAAAAAGCGGCCCCTCCCCCACCCTGTGACCAGTGCTCCCTGCTGCAGCCGCTCGCAGCCCACGCAGGGCAGTCCTGAGCAGGCACTGGCAGCCCCACACAGGGGCATTAGCCATGGGGCAGGCATGGGGCTGCATTTCCTATGCTCTGCACCAGCTTGTAACCCACCCCTGCTGTCAGCCTGGGCCCCGCACTGGCTCTGGGCTTGCCCATCAGGGTTGTGCCTCAGCAGAAGCAGCTGCAGTCCCCCTGCTTGCCCTGCTGGGCAGTATTGGCTGCTGCTGCCCGCCCAAAGCTCACGTGCAGCAAACGGGGGGGTGAGGGGACCGCAGCTGCTCCTGCTGTGGCACAGCCCCGACAGGTGAGCCCAGAGTCGGTGTGGGGCCCAGGCTGGCAGCGGAGGCAGGTTACAAGCTGGTGCAGAGCACAGGAAAAGCGGCCCCTTGCCCGCCCCATGGCTGGTGCCCCGTGCTGCAGCCATTCGCAGCCCACGTGGGGCTGCCTGTCCCTGCCCAGGACAGCCCTGCATGGGCTGCAAGTGGCTGCAGCAGGGAGCACTGGCCATGGGGCAGCGGAGGGGCCGCTTTTCCCATGTGCTTAGCACCAGCTCCTTCCCTATCAGCGAGCAGGGTGTTAGGGCCTTGGGCTGGGGAGCACTGGGAGTGAGCAGGTGCAGGAGCAGGGCCCTCACCCATGTCCCAGGGCCAGCGCCAGCAGGGCCAAGAGCAGGGCAGCAGGGGTACAGGGTCCCGGCTAGCTTGGCCTCTATGAAGCCCGGCCAGCTCCCCATTCTCCCTGATGGTGCAGCCCAGCCCAGCTCCACAGACCCCTGCACCCTGCACTGGGCCCAACCGGTGCTGGCCCTGGGACATTGGTCCCAAGGAATTGGGACATCAGTCCGAAAATGGCGGCCAGGGGACGAGGCACCTGTCAAGGGGTGGGGCTACCCACGCGGCCCTCGACAGCTTGTCACAACTTGGTAAGCGGCCCTCTGCCCAAAAAAAATTGCCTGCCCCTGGTCTAGCCCCTATCATGCCTTTTTTCCTAGCCAAACCCCAGCCTGCAGCTATAGCATCGCCATCTCTCAGGTCTCATAACCAGGGATCCTGGTTTTCCCTGATAAAAAATACAAAATTCTCTGCTAAAAAATCATAAATTCTTTGCTAAAACCCAGAAAACCTGTGATTAAAATTAAAGCTGCCCCCACAGCCTCCCTGGCCCTTTTTGTGCCCCTCACTGCCCATCCACAGCCCCCACAGCCTTACTGATGCCCCTCAACCCCCTCCCACAGCCCCTGCTCCCCCAGCCCTGCCAGAGGGGCCCCCCAGCTGCCAGAGCTATGGATCCAGGTCCACAGGCCCCTGTTTCAGCTCTCTCCTGCTGCAGGCTCAGGCGAGGCAGCTACCCGTTGCCATTCGCACTCTTGGATGACAGGGGAGACCCATGCCTCGCCAGATCTGCATGCGGAATTGACTAGAGATTCCTGGGTTAAAACCTTGCTGTGAAAAACTGTCCTGTGATCTTTTAATAACCACATGTGTCAGGATCTCAGTTGTACATGCTATCTGATGATGCTTCCTCTATTAGTACTATGTCAGTGTCATGACAGAATAATTGGTTCAGTGATGACGTACAAGAGAAGAGTATTAGCTACTGAGTCACCAAAGCTACTTCCTTCAGCATCGGCGTTTTCCTTACAGTTTTTCCATCTAAGTGTAGGCCAGGCTAGTGACTGCTTCTTAGTTCATGCATGCAAATGATGCCAGGCAATATGGCTTCAGGCCAATGAAACACTTAGGCACCTTATACATGTGCTCTGCGGCAGGGAGAGGGGGGAATTTTTAATTTGAGTAGCTCTTGGGAGCCACTCTTAACCACCACAGGGTCTCATTTATTCGGTATTCCATGTTTCAAAATGACCATGGAGGTCCTTTAACTAAAGCTCATTGAATGACTCACTGAATTAATTCATAATTGTGTATTTGTATGTCTCCTCTCTGCATTGTACCTTCACTACACAATGGTTACACTTTATCTAGAAGTTCACAGTGAAAACTGTTAATTTTCCTATTAATAAACTCTATTCCAGGAAAAATGTTACTTAGCTCTCCAGCACCACAAACATATCCATTTGAAACTGGAGGAGGAATTCCATTGTTCTTGTTCATTTGTTTTTCGTTCGCTTGTTCTGGGCCAGTCTAGCAGCCTAGTACCTTTTTCTAGAGACTAGGCTGGGGGCTCAAGCTCCTGCCTTGCTGCCCTCCCCTGGGGCCTCCAGGGCCTGGCAGGCATGACCCAGCATGGTTGGGGACAGCGGGGCTGAGTGGGGATCTCCTTGTCACTGCTTACCCCTTGCTGCCTCCTCCTGCACCTGCTGTTGCTTTGAGGGAGGCACATCACTGGGGCAGCAGGCGAGCAGGGGCCAGCAGCAGTGAGGAGTGCAGATGGCAAGCTGAGTTATGCTTAGGCTCTTAGCATAACTTTAGGCCTTTCCACAAATAAGCAATTAAATTGTACAGAGTGCCTTATAAGGATTGGACGGCTTGAGTTGAGAAAGTTACAAAAGTAGTGGACAAACAAAGAGACAGTGTGCATTTGTGTTGTCACCCTGGGGAGACAAGGAGCAGCCTTGGAATTATTGCTTTGAGTAACAAAGAATCCAGAAACTAAAATCCCGCACACCCAGCAGAGGATCTGGGCCGGTACCACCAAAGGTCACTGTTGTAACATCTAAGGAACCACTTGCCTGGTTGTATTACAAGGATAATTATCTTGTAATAAGCCTAGGGGTTACTAATAAAGTTCCCTTGATACCAAATCAGATGAGGGGCTGCATCAATCCTTGGAGGTCTCTGGTAAAAGGAGTCCTGGGGCAACAAGGAGATCCCCACATGGCCCTGCTACTGCCTGCCGCGCCGGGTCGCACCCACCAGGCTCCAGAGGCCCCAGGGGAGGGAAGCTGTGTGGCAGGGAACAGTAGCTAGCAAATTCTTCACATGGGTGTGCTGTTCCCTGCTGCCCTGCTTCCCTCCTCCAAGGCCTCCAGAGTCCGGTTCTGTGTGGCGAGGCCAGTATGAGTGTAGCAAAGCTTCTTGGCCCAAGAGAGGCTGTTCAGGGAGGAGCAGGGCAGTGCAGTGTGGCCCAGTAACGGGCAGTATGCCAGAGGCCCCGGTGAGAGAGGGGTGGAGTGGAAGCGGCCTCCTTGAGAGGGGAGGCATGTGTGTAGAGCCCAACTTTGGACTCAGTTTGCTCCGATCTCAGACCAAGAGTAATGTTAACCTGGATGTCCTGTGCGAGGCATGGGCTGTGATGTAGAGAAGGTCAGAGCCACAGACAGCAATCCTCGGCATTGGGACATGTAATGGGCAGTTTCCCATATTTACTATCTGTTTGTAGGAACAGTAAAGTCATGGCAGGTGAGACCGGGCAGATTGCCCTGTAGTAACAGATGGGCAGGCCAACATAAGACCCGGCCTCAGGAGAGTGTCCCCTGTCACATACAGTTTGTACCATGTATAAGTAGATACAAAGGGCTGCTCTAAATGTGTTTATGAAGAACCTGTATTAAAACTTGCAGTAGTTTGCAAAAAATCTAAAATGCATCAATACTGGATGAACTCATTCTGTAGGTACCCACAGTAATTTGCATATTTGCAAATTATTATGGGTATGTTCATTTCAAAGTCAGTATTTTTGGTCCCTTGCACTTCAAATGAAAAAGATTCTCCTGTACAAAGCAAGATTGGGGGTGGGGGGAGGCCAGCAGCTGCTGTGGCTCTGACTCTAGCCTTGAGTCTAGGTTGGTGCCAGAGTCAGACCCACAGCAGCCTCCTGCCCCCCATGCACCTGCCCTCTGCAGCTTCTGTCCCTGCTCTGACAGTAAGACAGAGGAAGAAGCAGGGTAGAGGAGGTGGGTATTGACAAATAGAGGGGAAGAATGACTTCCTTCAAACTACTAGCAGCACTCCTACCAACGCAGCCCAGTATGCCATTAGCCTTCTTGGAATAATGGCACATTGTTGGCTCATATTCAGCTTTATCATCCACTGTAACCCCAGGTCCTTTTTGGCAGAGCTGGTTCTTAGCCGGTCAGTCCCAGACTGCACTGGTGCATGGGACTATTTCAGCCTAAGTGCAGGACTTTGCACTTCTCCTTATTGAACTTTGTGAGATTTTTTTTGTTCCAATCCTCCAGTATGTTGAGGTCTCTCTGAATCCTAGCTCTACCCTCCAGTGTATCTACTACTGTCCTAAGCTTGGTGTCAGCTGCAAACTTTCTGAGAGTGCACTCCATCCTATCTTCCAGATCACTGATGAAGATACTGGACAACACTGGCCCCAGGACTGGCCCCATTTGATACTGGCTGCCAGTTAGACATTGAGCTATTGACTACTACACTCTGACCCTGCTGATCCAGCCAGTAAAGCACAACTCCTCGACCTCTCTCCCCTTCTTGTCCTTCCTGTATAAGTTATACCCGTCCATGACAGTGCAAGCCATCCCACCGAGCCTCTGTAATTCCAATCACGTCGCAGTTCTGGGACTGTGCAAGGACTTCCAATTGCTCCTGCTTGTTTCCCAGGCTCTGTGCATTTGTGTACAGACATCTGAGGAAACTGGCCAATTGTCCTACTTTCTGAGGAAGAATGAGAAGGCCTCTCATGTTGTCCTCTCCTGCTTGTGCTTCCTCCCCCTACTTCGCCACTTATCTCAGGGTTTTGATCTCCATTCCCTGGCAAACCTAGTTTAAAGCCCTCGACACTAGATTAACAAGCCTGTCTGCAAAGATGCTCTTCTCTCTCTTCATCAGGTGAATCCCGTCTTCCTGGGAAGGATCCTGTCTCATCCTAGCATGAAGATCCTTATCTGGATCCACCTACCACCCCAACAAATTCTCACCCATACTAAGCCTTGGTGAAACCCTGATCTTTGTTAAAGAAAATCAAAGAACTGTCCAGCCCCAGGAAAATGATTCAATAGGATCTGAAATACAATTATCTGTAATTTAATGGGAATCATACTAATGTGCATGAAAATAAAGGATTTTAATTTCATATCTAAGATTCAGCAGTCTAAAAATGTAAGAAACTAGGAAAACTACTCCAGATTCACACTAAGAAATATAAAGATTTAGAAAAGGCTTTTTTCAAAGATAGCAGTTTAAGTAAATACAATTTATGAATCTAGACATGGGAATATAGCTTTCAAAAAGTGGCTATTAAAACTTCACCGAGATTAAAATGGAGGGAGAGAAAAAAATATCAGTGTGGGCCTTTTCAGTCTGAGCATTTGTCTTTTGATTCAAGACATAACTATGACTTTAAAATTATTTAGCCAGTTAAAGTCACTTTAAGAACATGCAAAATACATGCTGAAAGTATTATTCGCAGATATAATGTAGGCTGCTTGATTTCAGTTTTCAAAACATTACATAAAATGTCTTGCAACAAAAATGCAGTGGTTCTGCATTTTGGCCTAACGTTATATGGATATAGTGGAGTTAAAATATACTAGCAACAGTAGAGCTTTTATTATGAATTCTTATCATTTTATGACAACTTTTGGCTCAAGACTGAGCCAGGCAACTTGTCTGCATATTTCTATCCTGAGCAATAGGAAAAATAGCTTGAATATACCTTCTCATTAATGAGATGATAATACTGTAAAAGACTAATTACTTGTGAACGAGTTAAGCTGGTCAAGCCAGTACAGAACTTCATGGCTTCAGTCACTTAATCACTGTGTTGTTCTGTGCGTTTGTTGTTACACTTACAATTATTTCAATAAAATTCTATTTACCAAACCTACATATTTAACAGATAACTAGTTTTGAAATTTGCCCTTGATTTATTTATTTATTTATTTTACAATGTAGCTCATTCTTCCTATAACCTACTGGTCACTTAAAGCTAAACCTAATGAAATAGCCCAATTTAGGGTATTATAGAATAGCAAGTAGGGGGAATCCTTTGAAATTGTTATATTATAGGAGAACACTACAGGGGATGGGAGGAGTTGTTTCTAGCAGGATACTTGTGCATCAGTAGTCTAGAACAAGAGTGTTCAATCACTGGCCCATGGGCCAGATCTGGCCCCCAGAGCCATGTCAACCAGCCTGCGGGGCTCCCTATACATCCAAAAATGTGGTGGCGGAAGTGTGGTGGCAGCATTAATTGCCACTCCCCTGTAGCCAAATTTCAGACCTATGGGGAACCCTATAGGCCACACAGCATGGCCCTACATGCTAAATTAGGCACACAGAGCCTGATCCCAGCATGTGTACTTGGAAGTAGGTGGTGTAGGGTGAAATCCCTTACGGCAGGTCAGAACCGGCCAACATGAGTTGCTAGGGCCCAATCCTGGTGCATGGAGATGTCAGGGGGCAACATGGGGTGGCAGGGTCTAGTCCTGGTGTCTAGAGCTGGGAGGGGGTGGCACAGGGCTTGATCAGAGTGTGTGGGACAAGCATGAGGCAGTATGGGCCCTGATCTGGTCCATGGATTGGCCCCATTCCACTCATCTGGCCCATGGAGCCAAAAGCTTAAGTATTATTGATCTAGAACAAGGGCCAAAAATGAGACCTATGGAGTGGAAGTGTTGCAAGTTCCACCCAAAAAACAAAAATGAGATGCCAACTGACTCTTAGTACATTGTGCAGCTCTACTTAAGATCATAAGCATATCTTTATTTCATATGTACTTTAAGTGACAGTGAAATATTTAAGAAGCTAACATTTAAAAATTGTCAAAACTACAATTCAGGATTAAAAACCTACTGATGTGGATGAGCTCAGTTCATACACACAGAACTGTTGTTTTAGGCATTAGCTATCTTTATGTGGATTACAGCAGGCTGACACACAATTTTGTGTTGTGTAATTTTTTGTTATTTAAAATATGAATGTTTCATTGAAGTTGAGGGCAACTTAATGATGCTTCCTGTTAATAGCCATCTTCCCAGTTAATAAGCTCCTATGCATTCAACCTCACAAACTATTTGCTATAAAATGCCTCATCCTTCAGCCTCGGAAATTGTTCAACCTAGAATACAATAAGTATATCCTTAATAGGAAACACCCTCCAGGTAATAATAAAAAAAATGTTTGGAATGAAAATTGTGCTAAGTAGGTCTGTATTTCAGTCACATGTGAAAACAGACAAAAACTATCTTTAATGGAAAAAAGAGGTATGCTTATATATGCTTATACCTGCCAGACACAAGGCACAGGGTACTTTTTGTCACAGACTAGTCAAGATCCATCTTATACTCCTACCTGTGGCTAACCTCACCCAACTACAATTTTTGTAAAAGTGACTCTGGCGTCTTAGCTAGCTCAACGTAAAAATGCACATTTTTCTTTTGCAGTGAAGAAAAGCCAGAAATAACAAAGTTTCCTGTTCACTCCATGAGATTTCAATTGATCCATTTGTCCTGACCTCCTCTATCAAACTGGATTTTTTTCCTCAGAAGCAGATCTCTCTCAATGGAAACCAAATTCAGATATATTTGTCTTAGATATGAGGGCATCAGTTATAAAATAGTATTTTTTACTGTTATGTCAAGCTGCATGTTGTATTTCTTGGATGAGGATAATTTGTCATTTGAAATTATGCAATAAACTACTTGCCTTCCTCCATAATTTATTTCCCAAAGCATATCCACCATTTTTATTTTGAAAAAGGGTCCTTGTTCACCGATGTGAACAAAAACAATGGAATTCATCCTCTAGTTTTAAATGGATAAATCTGTGGTGCTGGAGAGCCAAGTAACACTTTTCCTGGAATAGATTTTATTAATAGGAAAATTAACAGTTTTGTTTGTGAGCTTCTAGATAAAGTATAACCATTGTGTAGTGAAGGTACAATGCAGAGAGGAGACATACAAATACACAATTATGAATTAATTCAATGAGTCATTCAATGAGCTGTAGTTAAAGCACCCCTCACGGTCATTTTGAAACATGGAACACCGAATACATGAGACGCTGCAGCGCTTTAATTAGAACGGCTCCTGAGAACTGCTCAAATTAAAATCCATCCCCCGCCTCTGAGCATGTGTATAAGGTGCCTGGAGCCACATTACCTGGCATCATTTGCATGCATGAACTAAGAAGCAGTCACTAGCCTGGCCTACACTTAGATGGAAAAACTGTAAGGAAAACGCCGATGCTGAAGGAAGTAGCTTTGGTGACTCAGTAGCTAATACTCTTCTCTTGTACGTCATCACTGAACCAATTATTCTGGCATGACACTCACTAACACAGTACTAATAGAGGAAGCATCATCAGATAGCATGTACAACTGAGATCCTGACACGTGTGGTCATTAAAAGATCACAGGACAGTTTTTCATAGCAAGGTTTTAACCCTGAAATCCCTAGGCAAATTCCAGTTAGAATAAATATAATGTCCCTTATATTTTGAAAGGCATTCCTCCTTTAGTTTCAGATGGATAAGTCATGATTCATTTCTTCTCCCAGAAACAAGGCAAGTGACAATGGTTCTTTATGTGTCCTGAAAATGTTGGTCTAGAAAATTGTTTGGAATACAGTACTGTACATCATAACGAAATATAAAATCTCTTTGTAAAAGAGGAAACTCTAAGTTTGACCAACAGCTTTCATCTTTTTTAAAAATTCATTTTAGATGCCTTGCAATTGAAAAATAAATTTTAAAACAGTCAAGGGCAATGTTTTTTGAGTCTTAGGGACTGTTGTCTATCATTTTTAAAACAATCTGTAAATGGAAAGCTCATGCCATACTACACCATCCAAAGCAATATAAAGTGTGTGGATAAGAGTGACTGAAGTAAAATTAAAATCTAGCTAGAGTACCTTTAGCAGAAGTGACTAAGAGACATAGTAAAAGAATCAAAGTGAAATAAAGAGAAACGGGTATGTTAGACTAGTCATGTATTTTCATAGATTCATAGATGCTAGGTTGGAAGGGATCTCAATGGATCATCGAGTCTGACCCCCTGCCAGTGGCAGGAAAAAGTGCTGGGGTCATGTGACTTGAAGATCCCCAAGGTAGGGGAGAGTACCACCTCCCTTGGAAGCCCATTCCAGATTCTGGCAACCCTAATCGTGAAGTTCTTTCTGATGTCCAACCTAAATCTAATCTCTATCAGCTTGTGGCCATTGTTTCTGGTTATTCCAAGGGGTACTCTGGTAAACAGAGCATCTCCTATTTCCTGCTGTCCCGCCTCCCACCAGTGAATTTGTATACTGCCGCAAGATCCCCCCTCAGCCTTCTCTTGTGGAGGCTGAAAAGGTCCAGGTCCCTCAGCCTTTCCTCATAAAGCCTTCTCTGCAGGTGTCTAACCATACAGGTGGACCTCCTCTGGACCCTCTCAAGGTTGTCCACATCCTTCTTGAATTGGGGCACCCAGAATTGGACGCAGTACTCTACCTGTGGCCTGACCAGTGCCACACAGAGGGGGAGCATCACCTCCCTGGACCTGTTCATGATGCATCTGTTAATGCATGACAAAGTGCAGTTAGCTCTGCTAATTACTTCATCACATTGACGACTCATATTCATCTTGGAGTTGACAACAACTCCAAGATCTCTTTCTGCTACTGTGCTGCTGAGAAGGTCATCCCCCAGCCTATAGGTGTGTTGCTGATTCCGTCTCCCTAGGTGAAGCACCTTGCACTTGTCCTTGTTGAACTGCATCCTATTACTCTCTGCCCACTTCCTAACCTGTCCAGGTCCACCTGGATTTGGTTTCTTCTCATCCATGTGTTTGCTTCACCCCATACTTTGGTGTCATGCTCATAACTGAATGCAGGATATGAAGCCTCCAAATGTTCTAAAATAGGAATGAATTAACCAGAAGCATAAATACGTCTTCAGGTTTCTGAAAAGGACAGCAAGAGGAAGGCATACTCTTTTCAATGAGCTTCCCTTTGGGCTACCATCTCAACAAATTTTGGTATTTTGTTCAGTTTTGATTAAGGACTGCCCTTACTTTGACATCCTCTATAGTGAATGGATTGTTGACACTTAGAGTAATAAGACAACTCAAAGCACACAAAAATTACTATAATTTCAGTCATGTTTCAAATGTTGAGAATTTTTTACATTAAGCTTGCCACTAATATATAATACAGGCCTATACAGATAAGTTATTAAGCACAGCTTTATAAATAGTCATTAGAATAAAAATAATGGGTACCTGGACACATCTGGGGAAGCTGTCATAAGGAGCAATATGAAACAGTTATTGAAATCAGAGATTTCTGAGGGTGGCAGCTGAGCAGGGAGGTTCTTCAAAACAGGAAAAAAAGCAAACTACAAACTACCTCAACAATACACACCAACACTTTTAGAAATTTGAAAGTGATTTTGTAATAAAATACAAATTTATTACTTTGGAGGCAAGGGGAATGTGACTTAAAATCTGAACTTGTTCAACCAAAGATTGTCTGTAAAGATCTCACTTTTTGGGCTAGGTACACACATTCAAAAAGCCTAAGGCAGAATCAG
>NW_017729026.1:31815996-31818459 GCF_001723915.1 Gavialis gangeticus
TCAAAAAGCCTAAGGCAGAATCAGTCTAAATTATGTGATTTTCTGTAAGCACCATAATTTAGACCAGTAGCAAACAGAACAAACATACATTTGACCTTCAGTGTGGGGGGGGGAGGCGGGGATGGCAAATCTTAGGCCAGGTTCCACCATTTTTAAACTAGCCTATGTGTGCTGAACTTCTGTTATGGAGATAGATCAGTTTCCAATAATTTATACCAGTAAAAGGTAGGGTACCTGTACATGAGTGCGGAGACTGCTCCAACACACTGCAACTACAGTGCATCAGAGCAGACTTGATTAACTGGGGCTGCTGACGCATGATAATTATCATGCTCCAGCAGCCTCCTGCATCTCGTGTATCAGCATTCCTGCCCTTAAAAATGGCAGCAGGGGAACGAGCAAGTCAAACAAGCTTTAGTTCAAGGACACCACCATCATTTTTAAGTACGGGGACGCTGATACACAAGATGCTGTAGAGCTTTAATTAGAGCCGCTCTAGTTCAAAATCAGTATTCAAAATACTGATATCACTGGAGCTAGAATTAAATGAATTAGGTTAGGAAGAACATCGGTTGTGGGTAATTCATTATTTTAACAAATTAGCATGGCCTAAAAAAAGAAGAACAGAAGATCTCACTTGTTAAGCAGGGGAATATGGACTTGTGAATGAACGAAACACAACAAAACTCCTAAAAATATCAGAACAAAAGAAAAAAAATAAGTGTGCACAGAAAGCTATGCATCAGTATTTCATAAAATATATTTTAAAACATAAAATGAGATAAATTTACTTTCCTGATGAAGGTCATAAGTATAATACCATCTGTAAACAATTGTTCAATTAAGTACTTGAAAGAAATGCTTCCCCGACTCTCCCAGGCAACTGCATTACACCCCAAAGCATATGATTTGATTTTTCTTATAACAGTTAGCTTGCTTGCTACAAATGTTACAATTAGTAACAAATCATCCAGCCCTTTTTTAAACCTAGTTACTGCATTTGATATCATGACCACCTGAGGCACTGAATTCTGCAAGCTGTCTACAGACAATGTAATTTATCTTTTCTTTATTAGCATTTAATTTAATGTAGTGGCCTGCTGGTTCTTATACTTAACATTCAATTTCAGTTTTAAAGCCACATAAAACAATATTATTGTACAGGGTTAAAAAGGAGGGCTGGTCAGTTTCCCTTCTGCCCTTGAAATAATTTATATCTACAACGTTTCTCCTTCCAGAATAAAGTTATTCTTTTTTTCCTCAGTCTCTTCTTACATGTATGTTTTATTACACTTTACATTTGATGAACTCATCACAGCCCATCTCCAGGTTTTACAAAAGTAAGGCAATGAAGAAAGGGGGCCAACACTCCAAGTAGGCCTGGCTCGCTGTTAACTATCAGTATTCAAAGATTAAAATCATGACTACACTAAAGCCTAGGGACTTCTTGTCATTGATTTCTATGAAGCCAGGATATTACCACAAGTGTTTGTCCTCAGAGGTGTCTATAAGATAGAGGCCCACCAATGTATAGGAGAAGTATGGATTTTTTCTTTGACTGACTAGTATTAACACGCACTCTCTGTGTTTACTTCCTTGTGCTAACATGTTGCCCCATAACTTTTCACTCTACACTATTTAAACCCACCTAGATTCTTACAATCCTACATGGTTCTTATTCAGTAAAAAGAGAAACTATCTATTTTACAGTATCTGGAGTCCTTCAAGATATATTGTCCATGCTCCCATTCCACTGTAAATATGCACTTTTCATGCACTCAGGCTTGGAAGCTTTTTTTGCCAGCAGTACCTGCATGGCAGACATGCTTCCTGCAGCTCTTCATGATTCACACTGAAGGCATAAAGGACTGAGTGTGCCTACTAAACCTCAACCTCCTCTTGGATGTAGAGCCCCAGAGATGCTAGACTTTGAGGAACAAAGGATGGAAGGCACATGTACACACTGTGCATGTACACAACTCAGCTTGAAGAGCTTGAGTTAGTGTACAAGGAGTAATTTCTCTTTTGCAACTGTTCATATGTACAGTTCCACTGTAGGTAACTCAAATAAGTGGCTAGACCAGTCAGGGATGGGATCTTGGGGTCTCAAGAAAAGACAGCATCTGATTTGGAGCTTCCAGAAATTGCATAATATTTAATGAATGTGTCACTAGAGCTTCCAGGTGTCTACAACAGATATGTTTTTAAGTGATGCTTCAGATGCTGCTTGAGAAAATCTGGCTGCCATAGCCATGAGTGGATCTAAGATTTAGAAAAAGGGGAGTGGAGATGGTTTGGTGAATCATCACATAAACACAATGCATATTTTTATCAAGTTAAAAAGGAACTAGAAACTTTAGTAACAAGACAGTGGCCTAGGGTTATATTAATCAGTTTAAGATCAGAGCAAAACCAAATAAAGGTACTGGAATCTGCACTGATTTACTCTATCATACATTATGC
>NW_017729026.1:31818470-31820376 GCF_001723915.1 Gavialis gangeticus
ACTGGAATCTGCACTGATTTACTCTATCATACATTATGCAAAAAAAACTCTACAACCAACTAGGCAAAAAATATCAAAACATGTTGCTTCATTAGCTTTGCAGTCATTAGAAAATGGACATTTCTTCTTCAGACTCATAAAACAAAAAAATAGCCTTCTTGAGCATCGGGACAGTGCATCCAATGTGTCACTGGAAGTTATTTCCACACCTGAGTTAATGTTTATAGCTAGAGTTTAAAACAGTCTGCAGAGTTGTGATACATTACCAAAAGCAGCTAAGAGACAGTAGAAATACAGAAGAAGGCTAGTTTGATTAGCTGAACATCAAGACCATATAAAAGGAGAGAGGGTCATTAATAGTTGTAGAATGAAGAGTTTAGAAGGAATCTAGTAGATTATAATGAGCCATGAAGTCAGTTGACTCTATCACTAGTGCCTCGATAGAAATGCTCCTGTCAGGCAGTTGGTTTTAAATTTTGGGTGAACCATAAATCAAAGGCAGGAGGAATTGCAAGTGCACCAAAGCACCCTCCCTGGATCTGCCCCTGGGCATGTCTGGCATCAGGCCAAGCCAGTTTGATAAGGTCCATTATACGGTCTTATTTATAAGCAAAGCTATTTCCTCCCTTGATGCCAAATAAAGATCTACTTTTTTGTGGGCATCCCCGCGTCACCTATGCCCCTTCCACAGACTTACCGGCAGGGAGCTGCAAGAACAGCAGGGTGTGGGTGGCCTGCAGGCAGGAGCAGAGCACAGTACCACAGCAGGCAATGCCACATAAGCAGGCGCACTCAAAAAGCTCACCGGTCTTCTGCACTGACAGCACCATGCAGTGTGCTGCTTGCCCCTGCAGCTCATCCAGTGCCTGGCTCAGCCAACAGAAGCCCAGAATGAAGAGCATCCGGCCTGAGCCCCTTGCCTGGAAGCAACCAGCTCCTGCATGCTATTCTCCCACTTCCTCGTTCCTCAAGTGCAGATCCCCTAAACCTTGTTGCAGCCTCCCAGGAACCATGGACCCCAGTTGAGAACTGCTGGACTACATGACCTGAGGTCCCTTCCAACCCTAATTTACTATGATTTCATGATTATTCTCTTTAAACTTTTGCCAGTGATATTATCAAAAGGGTTTTTTTCCCATAGATTCATAGATTGTTAGGGGCTGGAAGGGACCTTGTAGATCATCAGATCCAGTCCCCCTGCACTAGGCAGGAAAAGATAACTGGGGTCAAGTGATGCCAGCAAGGTGACCGTCCAGTCTCCTCTTGAAGATTTCCAGGGTAGGTGACTGTTTTGTCTTTTTTTATAATCCAGGGTGGATATTTATTTTACAGCAAGAAATAAGCACCTGATCAGAACAAACCGTTTTAACAACTTTCCAGATATACTAACACTTGAAAGAACCATAACTTCAATTGTCACTGGGGCAAGCTAAATCCATATATGTAGGTCAAGGAATTCCAAGGGTTATAATAGGAACAGTGTACCCAGCTTCATGAGTCAGGGCAGGAGACCAGCTAATTAAGCCCCAGCTCTCTCCGCTTACCTGATTTAGCCTGGCTGGCAGCAGCTTACCTACTTCTAGCTGGCCTCAGTTGCCTGCATAGGTGTGGCTACCTGCTTATAAGCCGCAGCTCTTTTAGTGCCCAAGGGGCTACACAATAGGATAGATATCTCTTTATCTAGCCTTTGGATCCTGGTTCCCTACATGCTGATTCCTTGTTTCAGGCTCAAGCCTGGACCTCTTTACTTCAGACTTGCTGGCTACGATCACCCACCTCTCCCCACTTGCTCCAGTCCAGATCCCTATCTTCTGAGATCGCTTCTGGCTTTGCGGCTTTAGTTTAGTCCTGCTGGTCCCCAGTCTCTTACAGCTATGCCTGCCTGCTCCACACTCCCTAGCCCTGT
>NW_017729026.1:31825376-31839785 GCF_001723915.1 Gavialis gangeticus
GTGGCTACCTGCTTATAAGCCGCAGCTCTTTTAGTGCCCAAGGGGCTACACAATAGGATAGATATCTCTTTATCTAGCCTTTGGATCCTGGTTCCCTACATGCTGATTCCTTGTTTCAGGCTCAAGCCTGGACCTCTTTACTTCAGACTTGCTGGCTACGATCACCCACCTCTCCCCACTTGCTCCAGTCCAGATCCCTATCTTCTGAGATCGCTTCTGGCTTTGCGGCTTTAGTTTAGTCCTGCTGGTCCCCAGTCTCTTACAGCTATGCCTGCCTGCTCCACACTCCCTAGCCCTGTGGTCTCCAACATTTTTAAGTAGGAGATCACCTTTGGCATTTAAAAGTAACCCAAGATCTACCATGCGCTGCTGCCACCACATTCCCCCCTGCCCCTCCCTCCCCCATACCCAGCTGGTAAGCCTGTGGGGTGGGGAGGGAAGGGTGGGTGCAGATCCAGGCAGAGGGAGAAAAAATTATTTGGCAGTGCGCCTCCCCAGCAGGTAAGTCCCCCTCAGCTGGGGCCCCACTCAACTTAGCCCTGCTCCTGCCTCTGCAGCACTGTCCCTGACTACAGGGTCTGCAGTCTAGCCCCTACCCCATCCCTCCCCCACAGACTGACTTGCTGGGCTGGGACGCACGCATTCATGCACCCGGGCACTCAGCTCCCCACCCCAGCCTCAGATCAACCACAAGAAGCTCTGAGATCTACTGGTGGATCAAGATCCACTGGTTGGTGACCATTGCCCCAGCTTGTGACTCTAGTCTAGAACCGGGCTTCCTGCTCCTGGCCTCCCTGGCTCATGGCTTTACCATGGTCTTGCTTCTTCCCATGGGAACTTCCCATGTCTTGGTTCCTTACAGACCTCAGCCTCCTGATCTTGCATGCTCCTGATCCCCTGGGTTATGGCCCCCTAGGATCAAGCTGACCACCCATGTCCTGGTCATCCCCTGACACCATGCTCTAGAACAAATAATACTAGATTTTGATAAAACTTATGAACCATAGCCAAATTAATTATCAAAATGTGGAATCTGGATAGTGAAGACCCTGCTAAAAAATAAGGATACTGATGAAAGATGCATATTTACAACTACTTTCATAAAGACTGACATGGCTATAATGTGGAAAATTACTAGAACGTCTGTTTAGCAGATGTACACAGACTTAGTTATAAACATGATACATAAGGAAGGTTGACAAATATTTCTGATCTCGGAAGAGAGATTAGACAAGTCAAAACAGATACACAATATTTTTACTGCACTTAAAAGGAAAGAATGATAGAGCTTGGGAAGATAGTTGTTTGCAAAATCTATATTGAGTAAAGAAATTGCATCTTTAGTGATTAAAAGCAGTGAAAAATATTACAAATGGAACAAATATCTGCTGATAGTACCCGAAAGCATAACTGAAAAAGAAAAGGCACAGCTATCAGAGAGGAGTGATTTGGGAACCTATACATCAAAAGAAAAAAATGGATATATTTTAGACTACAAGACAGAGCCTAAACAAGTTATTTAAAGTTTTCAATAGATAATTCCTAAAAAATCAGGATCAAAAGAAACAAACAAAAACACCCAAGCCCCTGATTTAAACATGTTGATAATGTAATAAGATTAAAAACACTACAATGTTCAATCGCTGTATTTATTAGAATTTGTTCAATCAGGAAATTCAAGGGAGAAGAATTTAAGGAAGATAAGGTACAAAGGGCTTTGTCAGGGAATTTGAAGTTGCCACAATATGTAAAAAATATCACAGCCTTGGTTTCATCATTGCCACTGATTATCACAAAATGTGCCTTAGTACTGCAAAAAAAATTGCAACTACAAAAACCTGTCTAGTTCCCATACAGGTGTAGTATTGGAGCACAAAATTCACAAGAACCTGCACGAAAATGACTTTTTCTTATTAAAGAAAGTCACATCTGCCAAGGATGTGTAGTACAACTTTCCGGGGAAGAGGATTTAGTTGTTCTTAATTAAAATTGTCAAAAAGTACACCAAGATACAAACACACGCCCCAAGATAAAGCAAACTGTGAGACAAAGTAATACAAATCCTCCAAGGCCAATCTATTTCAACAAGCAAATCCATTAAAAAAAAACACAAGGCACAAGGCTGGATTGCTTTCTCTATACCTTAGATTTCACAGAGGTAGCTCTCATTTTCATAAACTATGATTATACTTGGACCCAATATGGGAGATATTAAAGAGTTTCATGGATGGGTGCTGAGCATTCCTAGTCCCTGCTGAAAGAGATGGGAACTGTGGCATTCATAATCTTATAGTATCAGGCTGTTCAGCAGAAACTGCATGTCTTATTGCACATGAACAGACTTGTCATCAGTATATTTATCAACTGCATTGTTTTCAAAAGCATTTTGCATTTGGAAGTTTGAGAGAGCCCAGATAACTTGTCCTTTTTTCCTGATAATATACACACCCCTTTAGATTATACAAAGAGTAGGAAACCTTTGTTCATTTTACTCACACTTGCAAATTAAATGTGCTTGCTTAAAACTTGTGAGGGTGACAAGTCAAGTCACAACAACCTACATCATTATTATTAATCATCTTTTGTATTATGATACAATCAAAATTGGAGCTCTGCTGCAGCTAGACACTACATATGGGAAATATTCCTGTCCTGAAGAGCATGCGATAGGAATAGACAAGACAGATGAAGAGAGAAATGAAGTATTGTTACCTGCACTCATTTGTACAGATGACAGAGAAGGTTGCCTCCCATGGAATAAGCTGCTGAAACCAGACCCAAATGCACTGATCCCAAGATTGTGACTTAGTAGATAGGCACGTTGAACTTTCATTGAGAGTAATACAGAGGCTGGCAAATCTTAACAATTCCACTCTACCATTCTCACTGCAGCTATTACATTAATTGAAACCAAAAAACCCAACACACCAGTGTCTTGATCTTCCACTCTTCAAATGCAATATTGATTTTCAAACAGTTCAGGTTACATTTGCATTCCAGTTTCTTAGTCCAACTGTGTCTGCATTGGAAAGTCACACAAGATACTACACAGTAGTCACTGTGTCAACAGGGATAGACAACAAATAATTATGTTGGTCTAATAATCCATTGCATGGCTAATTCAAAGCAAATTAGGAAAAAAGAATATCCATAACAGTTTGCTGCAATCTATCTATAAGTAGTGGTGAAGGGTGAAAAAGGCCTCTACTTCTGAGATTGAGTGGGTTATTCAACATATGAAAAACAATAGGGTTTTCTAAAATGTATACCAAATAATGGATCTTCTGTTTTAATGGATCAATCTATTTTGTTTAAACCCTAGGAAATTACACACTAAAAACTGTTTAAAACATTTTCACGCTTCGGTCAAGCACACAGAAGTCAGGAAATGTGTAAATTGAAGTCTTCTGTTCAACTTTAACCAGCCCTCTTCTGCATGAAAAGTATGGTATAGTCTCCAATTACAAGATCTTGTATTATTTTCCGCATAGGATTCCTCCTTATTCAGTGAAGAGAGTGCAAAGTGCTCACTTAATGAGCAGCTCTTCAGTATTTTGTTTTCTTGTCACACACTGTGTTGCTCCATACCTGTTCTGCACATTTTATTCAAACCCTACTTTGAAAATAATTATTAATATCCTCATGGGCTTTTCTAGGTGCTAAGCATTATAGTGCTTCACAAACATTAATTCATTTTCACAAGTCTTATGTAAGCTGAATGGGTGGTGGTAACCCTATTTTTACAGATGGGAAGATGACACTAAGAGATTAAGATAAAATCCCCATTGTTTTGGATGCCCAGTTTAAGATGACTGGGATATGATGTTTTAGAGGCCCCTTCTCTCGAGTCAGGCACCCAGGAAATGAACAGTGAATAATTAGTGACCACCAGTGAAAAGCTTGGTGTCAGTCAGCAGGGACCAACCACTTTGGGCAGCGTGCCACAAGGTAAGGACTGTCCCCTCCCTTATTGCCAATCTGAACCCCTCCTCCTGCCACATTTGGGGCTTTGCTTTCTGCTTCTTTCTGCTCCCTTCCCAATCTGCCACATGCCACCTACAGAGGCTGCCCATGCTACTTGTGGCATGGTGTAAGCAGTTTGCCCAGCATGGATAGACACTCTGCCATAAGCAGGGATAGAAGACTTAGCACAAGACTGTCTCATTTCTTCTGCAATCCTGTGCCTCATTTAATACATACTTTTCAACTTCTGTAACAAAGAAATTGCAGACATCACACTGTCCAACTGATTAATTCTCCAGATCAAATCAACGTGATAAACTGAATGATATGCATATTCTGTTGAAAAGCACAGTACACAGTTATGCAATTAAAGACTATATCATAATGCATATGCACAAGGAGGCTGAAAGTTGCATTGATAATCTTAATTCTTTTATTTCTTAACTTTGCAACCTGAACAGTATCTTTTTTGTGTGTAATATCACTTCTGTGTTTTCTCCTTTTTTTGGATCGTGTGTGAGTGTATACGAAGTGAATTCAACGGTAGTCCTAGTCACCACTTCAGAGTAAAGGATTCTCAGTCTGTTTATCAATGGATCTTGCTAGATCAGTGTAGCAAAAAAGCAACTAATTATAATTTTAAAAGAGCAGAATTTATATGCAGTACTATAAATATACATTAGTTTGTCAATATATTTTAATTTAAAAAGTATTCTTTATATTTTTGTGCAAATACAGAACAAGGAGCAAGTCTGAAGTAGCAGCAAGGGAAGTTTAGATATTAGGAAAAATTTTCTCACTAGGAGGGTAGTAAAATACTGGAAAAAGTTACCCAGAGAGGTGGTGGAAGCTCCACTGTTGGAGGTTTTCAAGACCCAGCTAGATAAAGCCTTGGCTAGGATAATCTAGTTGAGGATGGCCCTGCTTTGCGCAGGGGGTTGGACCTAGATGACCTCCTGAGGTCTCTTCCAATCCTAACTTTCTATGATTCTATGAAATGCCAAATTCTGAAAACAAATTGAGACATACCAAATTCAGAAACCAGAATTTCTTTAGTCAGCCAACAGTCTCAATGGACACTGAAATTTAGCTGTTGCTCAATAAGACAAGAATAAGTACAAGGTGTGCTGAAAAGAAGCAGAGGTGGTGGTATAACTAGTAAGAGTTTGTGTCCAGGGCAAGCTGCTCCTGAAGAGGTTAACACTGCTGAAATGTATGTCAACTGGCAGTCTGAAAGCCAGAACTGGAGATGGAAAAAGGAGAGAAGGTTAAATCTCCGGCTTCTGGTTGTAGCAGCACCTTCCCCCACAGCAGTTGCTTCCCTGGGAAGTAAGGGAAGTAAGGGAAGCCAGAGCTAACAGATGGCTGTTCCATGAGCTACTGCAGGGGCAGGTACAGAATATGTGTTCAGGGGATGAACAGGAGACACCCCCCAACCTCTATCCTGTCACCCCCCTTAAACAGCATCAGGGGTTCATGCCCCCTTTGCCCACCTGTAGTTACTCTACCGGCAGAGGGGACGGTCTTCTGCTTCTTTCAATGCATTGGATGGTCTGTGTTCACTGAATGGGGCCAATATTTCTTTTGCTCCTGAGCATTTGGTGTGCATTCCCTTGCATCAAATATCCACACCATGCACAGAGCACAGCCTGGATTTCATTGTACTATCATAGTTCTTGACAAACAAGAACATGAATTAATTTTTGTAACCACCCTGGGGTGATGATAGCTGAAATGAGGTGAAGTGAGTAAGCATTATTTGTCCCTATTTTGGAGAAGTGAGACAAGGAGGTTACTGCCAAAATTGTCAAGAGTTAATTAATTTTGAGTGCCCAGTTTGATTTTTCAGGATATCCCAGCACTGTGGGGATAGACAAGCATATATTTGTAGTGTGCTCAACAGTGGATTGGGAGTACTGCAGGGGATCCAGCACTAGATATTGAACTGTAACTGCACCAACAACCCTATACTTGGAGCCTGTTCAAAAGGGAAGGTGGGGCTGCTGTTCCAGACAGGCAGCTGCAGTTATATTCTAACAGTTATGTGTGTACAAGCTGGGAGTGTCACAAATGTACCAGAACTGTTCCACCTTAAACAGCAGGGTTAAAGTTGGAACTGTTTCCCACTGGTGCATGTGATACAAATGTGCCAAAACCACTCCAATTTTAACCATACTTCATCCAAAGGATGAAGTTAGGGTGATTTAGCTCATATGTATCATGACAGGCATGTACAGCTATGAGAGTTACAGGCAAAACAACAGTTCCCTCTCTCTTTCTGAAGCCTACAGATGTGTATTTGTCCATATACTTTTCTGTCGGTTCAGAAGAGAGCTTCCATTACTTCAGCTGTACTTATGAATACTCTAAACTTCTGGATACCATACCAAACTGCCTCAAGCCAGGTAGTAGTAGGATTGGAGCATTGATTCTCAGTCTTTTTAGATTCAAAGACTCCTTGTTTTTTCTGTCTAGTTTAGCCTGTGTCTGATTCTTCCCCAGACCTAAGGATGATTGCTTTATATCCTAAAGCTTGTCTACCATATCTTCCAACTATACAGTTTGTCCAGTAAAAGACATCACGAAAAAACCCGCTGCCTCTAATAGGTACCCAGAAAAAAAAAGACCAATGTCCATCTGTAAACATCAGAACAAAAGAGAGATGGAAGATTGTGAATAGCATAAATTAATTTACTGTATTTTATTTTCTGACATTAAGATCAGTTTTACTTTCTATACCTGTCTTCAAGGGAAACAGCTTGTGAGCTGTAATTTGATACCTATACACTGAAGAAACGAGGTAATTGTTCTGTAAATATTGAAGTTAGCAGCCTAACTCCCCTCTGCAAAATTGTTATTGACTTCAAAGTCACCCGATCAGGTAATTACCAGAAATTACTAGTAGCACTATTTGTTAACAGCAAAATTTAAATAGCTTATATAAACTGCAATTTTTAATGAAAAAACATGACTGCAGGGTAGCATGCTCTCCTTCACAAAGGTGTTTTAAGAGATGCTGCAGATCCCAATACTGTAGCACAAATGTGCATAGAGTGTTCCGTATATGGACACTGTGTCCATGTCACTCCCTACCTCTAAAAGGTTACTGCAAGTTATCAAAGCACAGGAGTTCTCCTTGCTCTCACAGGAGGGACATTTACACTTAACTGAATTTAATACTATATGCAAGGCAGCAAGTCTTGTTCTAGCTTGCCATGTCTTATCTTAGTATCTTTCTAGAAACACATATAAAAAGCATACCCACCTCCTAAACTAACAAACCTGATTCCTAAACTAACATTATATTGCAGTATTTTTGACAAAAGCCTAAGTGAACGTTTAGAAGTATATGATTCTTGTAATCTCATGACAGTTTATCAGAATCTTTTTATCTTTCCTTCACAAAGCAAAACCAAAATAACATACTGTTATTCCTCAAGCACCATACTTACATTTATGGCCTGATTCTGGATAGCTTATAATACATTTACATTTTTCTTAACCACACAGGCAGTTTTGGAAAGTGTATATAACTAGTAGCAGCTTTGGGCATTTAGACCTGCCTGATAAATAATGTCCATGAGTAGTTCCACTGGTTTCAACTGGACAATTTACAAGTCCGTAATTACACACATATTAAAGAACTCAGGTAACTGGAGTTATATTTTATTTTTAGTTTAATGCAGGGGTTTTCAACCTTTTTCAGTCTAAGTACCCCAGGTGGCCGGATGCTGAGTGGGGAGGCGGGAATGGCATGGGGGTAGGCAGGGACGTAGCACTGCCGGCCACCTCCCAGGAGCAGGGCTGGGGTAGGGTGGGGAAGCGTGCTGGGCTAGGGTGAGGGTGGGGAAGCTCACCAGGCTTGTGTGTGGTGGCAGTGGCCACCACATGCAAACTTCCCTGCCTCACAGAGGGTTGCCACTGCCCTTGCCCTGGCCTGGCCCTGGTCCTAGGCAATGGTGGCGCTCCATCCCCACCCACCCACCTGCGCATACCCCAAGGATCCATTCAAATACCTCCAGAGGTATGTGTACCCCCAGTTGACAACCCCTGATTTGATGCAATTAATTGCCCTGATGGGTTAACAGAATCACTCCTTTTTGCCAAATGTGAGCTAATTTAATCAAAGGGGTTTTTTATTATTAAAACTTACTTTTTAAACAGGAGTAAAAAGTCAGCTCTTAGTAGGCCTCAATTAATCTTTCATCAAAACAAAACATTATATATCTGCCCTGAAGCGTGGTTCCCACACCTGTAACATAGATGAAAAAGTGGAGTAGAGATAAAATAAGTAAAAAAATAAAAATAAAAAAAAAGATGGAGTAGAGCTGTGAGATCATGTAGGCTCCATCTATAAGGTAAATTGACTATTCCCATCAGGAGCACCCTCAAACACTGTCTTTTTCCGCATTGGCTGTCTCCTAAACTGAAAGTGGGTAGCAATATCTATATGGCATTAGAGATGAGACTAATTTGCTAGGGGCAAACTAACTGGTACAGTCATTCAACAGTACTACAGAGCCCACCCGAAGTATCACGATAATGAGTCTATACCAGCGATGGGCAATTATTTTGACTGGCTGGCCACTTAATGAGTTTTGGTGAGCTTTCAAGGGCTGCACAAAATCTTTCAGAAGATATCATTTTAACAAATGATAAATAAAAACAAATCATATACTAAAAATCATACATTTACTATAACACTTTAATTTTATTTAAAAAAATATTTTTGTCCTGATATATGGTACTTTTGAGTAGTGTCTATAAAGACAATTTCATAACAGCTTAAAATAAAGCCTTAATCTTGTATATTGTGTGTGTGGAGGTGTGTATGTATGGGGGGTGTGGGGAGCGCTGCCTGAGCGCTATGTCTTCAGAGGCAGCTGGGGGTATCGGGGGACAGTGCAGGGAGTGTGTCAGCAAAGCTCACCCAGGTGGTACAGACTGCCCCCCATCCAGCCCACAACTGCCCCTTTGCCACTCCACATGGGGCTAAGCAGTGCCCACTCCCATCTGAGGCAACCAATGCCAAGCTCCTGCTTGCACCTGCCTTGCACACTTTGACAGCATTGCCCTGGCCCTGGTCCTAACCCCAGCCAGTGCACACAGCTTTCTGGCAGGGCTGCTGCCACTGCTACTGCAGCCACTTGGGTACTGGTTGGCTCCCCCCACCTCCAGCAGCTTTTCTTACTCCTCATCCTGCCCTTGCTGTGCCGCTCTGGGCAGCAAGTAACACAGGCCCATCCAGGTGGGCAGGAAGCTGCAGCCAGGTGGCTCCTGCCCCAGTGCACCAGGCTCCACCTCCAGCTCCCAGCAGCCTACCACCCACTTGGCCACCCAGTGCAATGAGCAGCCACCTGCAGGTGACCTAGTGGATGGAAGACAGCCCTGTGAGGAAGTTGTGTGCCCTGGCCAGGGTGGCTGCAGGTGGGAGTGTAGCACAGGCTGCCCTGTGTGGGAGCAGGTGGGGCTCAGCTCCATGCAGAGCACCACAGGGGCAGCCATGGGCCAGATACAATCAATTGGTGGGCCAGATCCAGCCCCTGGGCCATATTTTGCCCAACCCTGGTCTCCACTGTTTCTGGTTCAGAGCACAGCCCATTCAGAGCAACACAGCATGCCTGAAGGACTGCTGCTGGGGATACCGAGTTTATCATATAGACCAGTGATTGTCAACCAAGACACCACAGCACCTTGAGGTGCCTTGAAATCCCTTCAAGGGTGCTGTGGTATGCCACACAGTGTTAACACTGTTAGGTGTGCAAACACAATTCACAAGATAAACCCAGAAATTTCAAACAGGAATCCATTCTCTCAAAAACATTCAAACTTGCTGTGGGCTTTCTTAGTTCATTGAGGGGTGATCTGAGTTTAACTGGGAGGGGTACCCAGAGTTTAACAATGGGTGCCCCAAGTCTATAAAGGTTGATAGCCACTGATGTAGACAAAGACTTTGAAGAAATTCTGCTTACTGAGAAAAAACCCAAATTGTATATTCTTGAGATGTTCTTGTCAAGGGTAAGGTTTATTGCAATAGTCTAACTGTTCTTGGGCTTACATTACATATGAAAAAACCATGCTTCAAGTTTTCCTTCACTCATTTTTATGCCACCACTTCATCCCAATGAATTTATCTTTGTCTCCAAGCCAAACCATTGTGGGATATCTTCTTCACATAGATCATTCTGTCTGAACAAATTTAGCACCTAGATATAGGCTAACTAGATCAAACAACTTGGGTAAGATGGAATTAAAATACATAAGGGAGGAGAAATAATCAGGAGTCACCCAGGCTGCTGCCCTACAGCTGTCAAGATAGCATAACCCTCAATTTTTATTAAAATTATCAGTATTTTTCAAAATGATGGGAGTTAAAGTAGTCTATACTCTAGTTTGACAGACGGTAATATCCTGTCCTTTTGGACAAGACCCTAGCTACTGTGATCAATGTGTTTGCCGGTTCAAACACATGGACAATTATAACTCTTCATACCTAGATCTGACAGTCAGTCAGGGTGGTATCTATCCAGCCTGAAGCATGCCTGACACAGTAGTGTCACACATCCATTTTTGCAATTATAGTCTCTTTTTCAGTGATAACAAGTTTTTGTTGTGTAGAGGATAGATAAAATATTTCATCTGGCCTTTCTGACTTAATCTTACATGCTCACATATAAAGAATGAGGTGAAGACCATATTGAGGCATGATATTCTGCAGTTGTAGCTTCAAATTCAAAGGCTTTATCAAAAAGCATTTTGCCCAACTTGTCAACTACGCCACAGGGCAATCTTGTAGTCAGAAACCCCCCGATTATTAGTTAAAAATCACCAATCCCTCAAATCTCTTTCCATTCTTGTGTGTCTGTACACAATCATAAAATGTTCTACAACTACTCTTCACCTACTTATTTTTACACCTCTTTTAGGCATGTCCTGACAAGTGTGCACGTGGAGGGGCATGCATTTCCTGTGGGACAAACAGCAGCAGCACATATTTGTGCTGCTATTTGTCCCCAGGCACACCCCTGCACGTGTACCCTGGCATGTGACAAAGTGACACAGGTGGGGTAGGGGAGGCTGGGTCCAGCACCTGTGCTGGTTCCAGAAGCCTTATCTGGGGTCCTGGGGGCCTTGCAGGGCTCCAGCAGCACTGAGCTGGTCACTTGGAGCCTGGCCAGAAGCCAGAGCATGGCTTGGGCCAGCCAGGCTCCCCTTCTGGTGGTGCAGACTGCTGGCACGTGTGCCATGCACTTTTTTCAGCTCCAGTTTTTTTGACCTCAGGATCTCCCAGTATCAAAAAAACTCTGCCATGCTGAAAATTAGCAGAGTGGCAAACAGGTGCATGTGCACAGTTTGCAGCACCTTAAACTGCTTTGAGGAGCCACAAACTGCACGTGTATGCTTGTCGAGACACGCCCTTTGTGGCCATCAAATTAGTTAAATAAAAATCAGACCCTTGAACAAATATATTTAGAATTAGCAGTGTATCCTGAGTCCTATATGGCATGCCATATTCTTTCGAGGAAAAATAAGTGACAACAATTTGCTGCTTCACTTTTTTCTTTTAAATGAAGATGGTGCAAAACAAGGTTTTACAGAAGTATTTTGATCCTCCTAAGGAGGCTAATTTCATTCATGCACTAATGCTGACATAAGCATATACATTTCTATTAATAGATGATATTGTTTACAAACTATTTTTACTAGCAGCTCTACCAATATTATGGGCCCATTCCTTCTTTCACTGATAACACTGGAAGAAGAATTGGCTCCAGGAACAGAAAACAAAAAGCTGAATATTATGCAGCATTTATAAGCTTATTATTTTTTAAGCCTAGCAATTAAAGAATTTTGTACATATTTTATTATAACGAAGTCCCATATTTATGCAAGCAAAATTCATAATGCTGTCAGGTGTACAACTGGGAACCAACTCATAATACTTCTATATTTTACCCTCAGCTACTTATTTCCTTAGGACTCAGTCCTGGCACTCAGGAATGTATTTTCTGAACATAACCCAGGTTAATACATTGGCAACGTATCTGAAGTATCTGAAATACATTGTTGAGCCATTAGTCCTTCTTCCTCCATAGTTACTGAAAGCTATGCTTGAGGTGCTTTTTTTCCCCAGAGGAAGATATGTATTATTGTAACTGCCCTTATTGAAAACATCACATTGAGCTTGGCTGTTAAATAGGAAATATATCATCATTTTCTATTTCAGTCATTCTAGAAGAAGTTTTAATAGTATTTATCCTACATATGTTTGAACATACATATTTGGACAAGCGTATATGAGATAAATCTTGAATATTAGGATACAAGGTTGTTCTCTGTACACATTTAGATATCAAATTTAAACTTCATCAGTCAAAATTTTTAAATGGGTATAACTGACTAGTCTGATTTCAGTACGCATGTTATATGATATGTACAAAACATCTCAGCGAACATATGCACATTTTCCAATTTGCATCATATATACCTAAACAAGGAATAGTTTACATTGTGTACTTTCAGAGCCAGGTAGTAATAACACCCATGATTTCCAAATGCTGAGGTCTTCCTGTTCAGTGAGATCTAGGTCTGAAATGTATTATCTGGAGTGAATAATATACACACACCCTAAGCTTGCCATTAGCACTCACTAATTGAATGCAAAAGTGGTCGTTCCATGCTGCATTAGTAGGCTGTAAATGGCCCCTAGGGAAAACATCTCATCACAGAGGAAGCATTGGAAGGAGGAAGGAAGCATGGCAGGTGGCAGTTTTATTTTATTTTGGAATATTTAATCTTACATATGTATAGTAGTTGGTCCTGCAGGCATGCTAGAGTGCAGCACTTCCGTTCGTGCCAGGCTTCTTGCACGCTGGCCACTATTGCCACCCTGTGGTCTCCCCACACCCCAGCTGCTGCCTGCATTCTACAGTCTTTGGTTTTACACACCTTGGTTGCTGTTGGTGCCACAGCTTCCAGCACTCTGGGCACAGTGGCATCTAGCACTCTAGCCACTTGGGGTGCTGCAGATACTGCAGGTGCTGGGAGGTAGATTGTCTGGAGATGTACGTCAGTCTACAGCTGAAATGCTCCATTTTAAAAACATTGCAAACTATTACACTTGGAAACTTTTCAGTTAATCTATCTGCACTCACAGAAGTACTCTATAACTACCCTTCCAAAGCATCGCCAAGTCTGATAGGACCTTGAGAGTACATCAGCCAGGCTAATGGTTAAAGGGACCCTGAGACTCTAAGCCAGGGGTCAGCAACCTTATGGCCCATAGGCTGGCCCGGGCTAGATCCAGACCAGAGCCAGGAGGCTTTTCCCACGCCACTGTCAGGGCAGTTACAGCAGCAGCCAGGTCCTAGTGCTGGCCTAATTTGTACCCGAGCTGGGTCATTCCAACTTACTGACCAAAAATATTGCCACACACTGCCCTATGTTATGCTTGGCACTGAAGATATAGGGAAAGACTTTCTTTCCTCCTTTCTGTTTTTCTGTGCTGAGCCCATTAGCGGAGAAAAAGATAATGTGGACCAAGTCAGCTACTGTAGTAGTCTGGCAGCTACTAAAAATACCTCAACTGTATTTTATGAACTTGTTTTACTCCAGGAATTCTCCATCTGCCCCAGGCATAGGATGACTGCTACTTACACCTATTAAAACTGTCACTGATGCATGCATAAGGCATGCTGACCAAACATGCAGCTAACCACTTACTTTCAAAGAAAAAGAGCTTAACTTTTTACATAAACTGCATCCCTGATTTCAATGCTACAAACCAGATCCAAGGAAAACAGCTGCCCAGGAAAATGCAAATGCTGTGCAATCAGTGCTCTGCTCCCCCTGCCAAACAGTCTTGGGTTCTGTAACCAGTTCCAGTGAAGTCCTTCACCAATAATGCCACTGAAATTGTGTTTAGTTCATTTCCTGGGGAAAACCCACCTTTCCTAAATCACCCTATTTACACCGATCTCTTAAGTATGTGTGTACGTTTCATGATCACGTACGATCAGCTCCAGCAGTGGTGTGCTTAACCTTTTTAGCTCGAGGCACCCCTGGATAGAGGAACTCCTGGACAGAATTGAGGCAGCCCTCATTAAACCCAACACAGCCCTCAAAAAATAGCCAGCTCTTCATTTCCATTCAGCTTTTGACTAAAGAAAAATTACAGAGCTGTTCTGTTGTGAAGACCTTGGCAAGCCCACAGCAGGGCACAATGGTTTTGACACTACAGTTTCCTCTTGAAAATCTCTAAGTTTATCTTGTGCATCATACCTGTGATCCAGCCCACTGATTACTACCCCATGGTCCTAATCCATGTGGGTACTAATGATGTGACCAGGAGAAGCCCTGAACACTTGATGGCGGACTACCATGCTTTGGGGTGTGTGCTAAAGGAGACAGGCGCACAGATGGTTTTCTCTTCTATCCTACCAGTGA
>NW_017729026.1:31839827-31840032 GCF_001723915.1 Gavialis gangeticus
TGGGGTGTGTGCTAAAGGAGACAGGCGCACAGATGGTTTTCTCTTCTATCCTACCAGTGAGCGGATGTGGAAGACGGCATACAACATGCATTGCGGATACCAACTGGTGGCTTTGGGAATCGTGTCTCGAGGCAGCCTTTGGCTTCCTCGACCATGACCGGCACGTCATGACAAGAGACATGCTCGGATGGGATGGGCTCCACCT
>NW_017729026.1:31840043-31842029 GCF_001723915.1 Gavialis gangeticus
CCTTCTGACCCTAGAAACTATGAAACTAAACTATGAAACTATCTAAGAGCACTGACACTGCATGGCACCTCGCGAGGCACCCCAGGGTGCTGCCATAACCCTGCTTGAATATTACTGGGTTTCAGTTGGGGACAAGACAGGCTTAACTTTAAGAACCTAAGAACTGCTATTTACTGGGTCCGACCCTAAATCCTTCTTACCCTGTGCCCTGTGTCATACAGGACTGAGGGGCTGCTTTCCTGTCCCTTGTCCATTCATGTCTCTGGGCAGAATATCACTGGGCAGTGTCCACTGTCTCCTGGGATTTGTTTGAGGGCCAGTGGGTGCTGTGCTCTACTTGGTGTCCTCCCTTGGCACATTAGTTACTAATCTTTGACCGTTACTCCCATCCCTGTTCTTTTATCATTTGCCCCAAGCAATCAGTTGCCACTTTCTCAGTAGCCTCTGTCTCTGAGGGGGGCTCATAGTTTCCCGTGGTGAGCCTTTAGCCCATGAATCCCAAAGTGACAATAAAGCCTGTATCACACAGGCTCAAGGGTCTACTTTCTTGTCCCTTGTGCATTCACATCTCTAGGCAGAGTTTCACTGGGCAGTGTCCACTGGCTCTTCACACTCATTTGAGGGCCAGCAGGCACTGTTCACTGTGCTCTGCTCAGTGTCCCTGCTTGGTGCACTTATTTTTAACCTGTGACCCTCACTTCTATCCCTGTTTGCCTTTTAGTTGTCTTGAGCAATCAGTGATATGCCCTTAGGGCTGCCTCCCCTCCCGCCATCACCAAGGGAGGCTTAGAGCTCTACTTAGTGAGCTTGGGCCCACATCACAGAATGGTGTATTAAAAGGTCTGCATCACAGAACGTTTCCTGGCCCTTTCCACTCACATCTCCAGAGTTTCACTTGGTAGTGTGCACTGGCTCTTTGGACTCATTCAAGGGCTGGTGGGCACTGTCCAGTGTACTCTGCCTGGAGCCCCCTCTTAGTGCACTCATTTTGAACCTTTTACCTTCACTCCTGTTCCTGTTTTCTTCCTTATTTGCCCCCAATAATTACTGAATGTGTACTTTGTAGCCCCCCAATATTAAAAGGGGCTTATAGCTTTACTTGGTAGGCAATAGCCTATACACATCTATACACATCAAACAGGACCATGTCACACAACACCATGGGGCTAGTTTCCTGTCCTGGTCCACTCACATCTCCAGGCAGAGTTCCACCAGGCAGTGTCCTCTGGCTCCTTGGACTCATTTGAGGGCTGGCGGGCACTGTCCAGCATGCTCTGCTCAGTGCCTCCATCGTCTGGAGCACCCGTTATCAACCACTGACCCTCAGTCCCGTCCCTGTTTTGTCTCCCAGGTGTCCCAAGCAACCACTGCCGCACCTTTTGTGCCCCCCTCTTCTGAAGTGGGGCTGATCGCTCTGCTTGGTGGGCATGGGCCCATGTCCCAGAGCGTGGCCTGGTTACACAGCAGCACAGAGCGGAGTCTCAAAGGGGGAGCGAACTGGGTCTGACATGGGGTTTGCCTGCTTCCAAAAGTGTGTGCCCGTGTGCACCTGTCTGCTTCCAAGTACGTGCGTCTGTGTGCTGTCTGCTTCCGAGAGAGAGAGAGAGAGAGAGAGAGAGAGAGAGAGAGAGAGAGAGAGAGTGTGTGTGTGTGCGCGTGTGAGTGTGCGCGCGTGTGTGTGCGTGTGCGCCTGTCTGCTTCCAAGAGAGCGCGCGAGTGTTTTACCCAGGTGGGCGCAGCTCAGGTGTGGGCCACCCACCCCACGGGGAGGCGGGACGAGGCGGGAGTAGCGGCTGGGCAAGCAGCGCGGACAGCGGCCCTGCAGCGGGGCCGGGGCCGGGGCCGGTCGCAGCTCTTACCTGTCCCCGGAGGCGGCGCAGAGGGCCGAGGCGGGCGGGGAGCGGGACAGGGGCAGCTCCTCGCCGCCCTCCCGCGGCTGCTTCCTCCGCAGGCGCCAGGGGCCGAAGGGCGAGCGCTTCCTGGGCT
>NW_017729026.1:31842110-31843265 GCF_001723915.1 Gavialis gangeticus
ATGGCGTGCGGCTGCGGCTGCTCGCCGCCGCTGCGGTGCAGGAGCCTGCGGAGCGCTCCGCCCTGCTGCATGGCCGGGGCAAGTCCTCGGGGCCGGCCGCCCTGCCGCGCTCTCCCTCCCGCGCTCCTGAGCCTCGTGCTCCCGCACCCCGCGTGGGTCGTGGTTTGTTGGCTCAAGCAGTTCCCTCCCCGCCGCGGTCCTTAATCCCTCCCCGCCGCCCCAGCAGGTTCCCCGTGTCTTGCACAGGAAGGGAGAGGCTCGCGTTCCCCATTAGCCACCCATTAGCCTCTAGTCCCCGGGCGCAGCCCGCCCCGTCCCGTCCCTCTGCTCTTTCCGGCAAACAGCCGGGTCCGGGGCGGCCGTGGGGGGCACCATGTCCACTTGCAGCCCTGCTCCGCCCCGAGTTTCACGGCGGCGGCCCTTGTAGTCAGGCAGCTGCTGAGGGAGTCGCTTGACTCCTTTGCATCTACCTCATCCCTGCTAAACACGGGGCAGGGTGTTTTGAAGCCTCCCTCAGAGGCGTTGGGTGTTGGCTGCAGCCCAGGCTGGAGATTTTGGTTGGGGTGTGTGCCAGTGCACCTGCTGGGCCCGCAGCCCTGGCTACAGGGTCTCACCCCTCGGCTCAGGGCCAGAGCAATTGCCATTTTTAGGGCCAGGAAGGGATTTTGCCCCATGGTCAGATTGGTTGGGGAGGGGGGAGTTGCCTTCCTCTGTAGCTGGGGGGTATGGCACTGTGCCTGGGACCTCTTGGGCATATACAGGTTTTCCTCGCCAGCCACGGTTTTGGGTATCCACGCTTAATATTCTATATACCATTTTGGCTACCATGGTTTTGAGTAACCATGGTTTACCGTGGCTCCACATCAGCCCACCAACTGCCATTTTCGCTATAAACCTTTTGTCTTGCCCACCACAGTTTTGCCAACCACGGGCACTTTCAGGAACCTAACCCCAGCAGCTGGCGAGGGAAACCTGTATTGCCAACATCTCATAGAAGCAGGATGCTGGCTGCTGTGGTTCCCCTGCTTTTCCTGTGGCAGGTTAAGGTATTAGGCATAGGCGACTGGTAGGGGGGCACAGGGGGCTGGGGGGGGCACAGGCCCCCTCTGAGTTTGGTGGCCTCTGCTGGCTTCTGCGGGCGGTTGCCCCTCGCCA
>NW_017729026.1:31843426-31859913 GCF_001723915.1 Gavialis gangeticus
CCCCCCACCGCCGCCAGCTTCTGCAAGTGGTCGCCACTTGCCACGCCAATGCTGGCTCCTGCAGGTGGTCACCACTCACCACCCCCTCCCTCCCGATGCTGCCACCAGCTTCTGTGGGCAGTCGCTGCTCACCACCCTGCCACTGACACTGCCGACGCTGCCAGTCACAAACTGTGCCCCCCAGTTACCCATGTTGTTAGGTCTGTGTTATGTCAGGATTGACAGTAGTCTTCTGTAGAGTTGAGATTATGGATTGTATAGGATGGTTTGGATAAGGATGATCCTGCCTCTGGCAGAAGGTTGGACTAGATTAGCATTTCTCAACCTGTAGGTCGCAAGAAGATATGAAAAGGTTTGAGAACAAACTTTAAAACTGGATTCTCCTTTGAAGGAGAAATGTGGGAAACTGGGTTTTTCCTTGCCAGCTGAAAGAGTTCCAGCCTCCAAGGGGCTGCTTGGGGCCCTCCATTCCCCATACCTCCCTGCCCCCACGCATAGGGGGCAGGGGGACAGTGGGTTGGGAGTGAGAGGCACTGTCGGGGCTGCAATTTTCTACTTAAACTATTTACAGGGTCAGGACTGTCCATCAGTGTTTACAAACGGCTCCTGGTACAAAAAAAGTTGAGAACCACTGGACTAGATGACCTCTGGAGGTCTCTTCCAGCCCTGCTTTTGTATGAGGATGACTCTTCATTTCACAGGCATTAATGACCCTCTCTTCTCTTGAATGGGCTTGATACTCCACCAATCAAGCTAGCCTTTGTTTCGCAGTTCTGCTGTCTGTTCAGTGCTCCTGGTAGTGAAGCTCCTATTTCACAGCCCTGCAGATAATTTTTAACTCATTCCAAGGAAATTATGTTTGTTTTTGCTTCAATACAACCCTAGGCCAGTAGCACAGCTTCTAGTATATTTTTAACCGGAGAATAACACATGATGTTTCGCAGGTGATGATACACCTCACCCTCTGCCCCCTTTTTCAAAATTCTAGATTTGTCCATGACAGCTTTTTTTCTCTACCATCACTGGCCACTTGTGCCAAGAGTGGAGTGGTTGTATTAGAAAGCTACAAGTTTCAGTCCTTAAACACAAGAGCAGCCACTTTATGCACCAGGGAAGAGATCACATGTCTTGCCAATTTACTTTGCATTAAACCAGATCTGCTTAAAACAGTGATTCTTAACCCTGGAGTGCCACCAGACCCTTTGAAGGGTGACCTGAGGTGTGAGGAGATAAGCAAGGTATGAGAAGATAAGCAGATGAATTAAGCAGATAAGCACAGGCTCAGGCTTGCCCCTGCCTGGATGATTCTCCATCCCTACTGTTCAACCTCTGTGCAAAAAGGTAATAAGTGTAATATATAAATTAGTTTTTGAAATTGGATGCCACTCAATTCACAAAAGTTATGGAGGGGTGTCTCGATTCCAATGAGGGGTGCCTTGAATACAAAAAAGTTGAGAACTACTGGTTCAAAATAATCTGTTTCTTGGGTTCTTCAACAAGGTGAGCCAACTTTGACCCTAAAAGGGAATTACAAAGCTTGGCAGTTATTGTGTACAGTTAATCAGTACCACATTCAATTTATTTTGGCATCTACAGCCTTAAAACAAATTTTCCCTCTAAGATGCAATTGCTTGCTTCACCTAGTGTTTTTTTTTTCTCTGTGAAGCACAGGCCAACTATTACTTTCACATCAACAGGAGTTAGGCATGAATGCAAGCAGGCACAATTTGGCCTACATATTAATAATGGAAAAGCTCATTTTAGGTCATCTTAACCACCTCTCAGGACAGAATTGTTCCCTATATTCTCAAGTGCACTGTACATCCATTTTTAATTGATTCAAGTTTTGAGGTTTCCACTAATTCCACTTTTAATTCACGGCACCATCTATACTAAGATTATAACCAAAGTATTCCATTATTGTCTGACAGTTAGGAGCACCTGTATTTTAATATGACCTCAAATAAGATTCTTTAGCACAGTACTAATAATCCTGTTGTCTTACCCATAGTAAAACCCACAAAATATTAGAACACAGATGAGGCTAACTCTATCGGGGGGGGGGGTGTTGGTATGCTAAAACTGTAATGTAGCAAGATCTTCATAAACCACTGCTAACAAAAGGTATCAGGCTAACCTGCCCTTTGCTCAATGTCATTCTACTTATAATTCATTTAACCGCTCTAATTCCTTCTTTTCTTTGATGAATGCACTACTGTGATACTTGTAGGCAAATGTATTCCCCCTTTATCCAAGTGAAAACCAAAACAAATATATAGCTCTTTAATCCTACTGCCATAAGTTCTTTAAATTTCTCTTGTTCAACATCTTTATGGTACTGAGCTGCAAAGAAATACACACTACGTTTAGTTCAAAGCACTGGGTATGATGCTTCTATTTCAAAATAAGATACAAGTTATGCCATAAGATACTCAGCATTCTAGTTTTCCTGGCTAATTGACAAATAATACACTTGAACCTTCTCATTTGTACAAATTAATGTGCGAGTTTTATGGGAGGGAGTACAAACATGGACATCATTACTGTAGACAGAGCGCGTTGTGAAAATAAGGCAGGGAAAGCCAAAATATAGAAGGAACTTGGTCCAACTAATCAATCATATCTGTGTTACTCTTTCAGCCTAGATATTTGTAGATCCAAACAGGATCTGCAAATAAAGTCATTTTCCTGAGTTGCACTTATTTGAATGTACTTGAGTACAGGCTAGCCTTCAAAAAGAGATTCCACCACCACCCCGCCTTCCAAATTAACACAGGTGGTGTGTAGTAAATGTCAAGTGCCAAAATAGTCCATAGAAAAGGGCTGTGACCTCAAGGAAATGCATGACTGAGGAAACAAATTCCTGACCTCAACTTGCTCTAGTAATGTGGAGATATTTACTTATGTCATTACAGCAGTTAAATATTTAAGCGTTATTTGCTTGATCAGTTGGGTCCTCTCCAAAGCTCTAGTTTGTGACACAGTTGGCCAGGGTTTACATTATACATAGCCTGCTGAATGCCCATACCCCTGTCCCTCTGCAAGTCTGAGAATGCTCTTTTCCATATTTCTGCTTGAAGAGGAGACTGGATAGGCACCTGGCTGGGGTCTTATGACCCCTGCCACCCGCACTGCTCCTTCCTGCCCATGGCAGGGGGTCGGACTAGATGATCTGTCTAGGTCCCTTCCGACTCATTGATTCTATGATTCTATGAACTGCAGAGGACAGAGGGTTCAGACTATCTTGTGCAGGCTCTGTGTGTTTAACAAACTGCCTGGCATAAACATAGCATTGTCATTGTGTCCTGCTGTGTACTGACTGAAAGAGCCAGAAGATTTATTGTTTTAATCAAATATTTGTTTTCTATTAGCATCTTGTGCTAGATGCCATGAAACAAACAGGTAATATTACTAAGGTATCTGGCCTTATAAAGACCTTACAATTCAAATAGACAGGACAGAACAACAGTAGCAAATAATGCAATATCATGATGTTGACTGTATGTATCTTATTTTTCTCATTCTATCTCCCCTCCCTCCACTAAGTTTTCTCATGGCAACCTCCACTGTCATTACTAACAAGCTATCCAAGAGGAACAGGGATTTGGTTCTACATCTGGCAGAACCACTGAAAGTGTCAAATCAGGCTTTCAAATGACCTGTAAGATATGTAATATTAGGTCTTCCCAGCGTGTATATACATATAATAGGAAGCACAATATATATAATAATGTGCCCCCCACAAATATGAACTATAATCATCCACTACACATCTTTTTTAACATTGGCTGAAAGTTTTTAAGATGTGTGCATAAAACTGATCCTACATGTACATGGCCTGATTTTTAAATAAGAAAACATCTCAGTATAATGAGAACTATTGGTATACAACTTCTACAAAAAAAAGCTATTGATCTTCAGATACTTAAGCATTGATGTAGAACCCTAATTTTAGTTGGAGAATGCACAATACTTTTCTTTTAAAAAGAATTTATTAAGTGATCTTCTATACCATGGCAGTCCTGGAAGCGCCAGTTATTTAAGAACTTTAAATGATGCTCAAGTTGTACACTGGCAGGCTGGACATATACTTACCTAAACAAGTCAGTCTAGCTCAGGGGTTGGTAGTATTTTTGGGCAGAGTGCCAAAAACACATGCAACCTCAACTTGTAAGATGTTGGTGTGCCAGGGACAGGCAGCAGGAGAGCTGTGAGGGGTCCGATTCTTGTTGTGGCAGCACAGCCTTTGCCCCTTCCCCACCATCCACCCTGAGACACGTGTGCAAAGCAAAATGCCTTCACATGCCACGCTTTGGCACCTGTGCTAGGGGTTGCCTACCTCTTATCTAGCTTTTTGTTTAAAGAGATTTAATGTTGCAATAATTCTTTAATCTAAAAGAAAAAGATCACGCAAGCAACTATTTATCATTTTCCACTTTAATTCAAATAACATGGAAAAGACTGAATAGGTGTTAGAATTTTCTCTCTTTTCAAAATGCTCAGATTAGAACTGGCCACAATGTCATTATCCATTCATTATATCTGGCTGTTCAGACAATATTGCTCATTTGTCCAGCCGACAAACCACATACATACATCTATATACATTTACATGTATATATGCATATATGCACATGCTCGTACACACACACATATATACACACAAACACACAAATAAATTAAGGCATAATTAATGTAATAATCATCAGACAAGTTCCAGAACTGTAACAGGAACTGAATAATTTAGGTGTGAGCCAGCATGAATTATTCAATTGTTGCACCTCCATTACTATTATTTCAGAACAGAAACATTGTTCTGAATAACAAACTGAGATCTAACATTATGTAATATTTATGAAATTCCATTGATAAATAGATTTAAAACTGCATGGAAGAAATTCTGGTTTTATTTGTCTAAGTACTCTGTACATTTATGCCACTTATAGATTCATAGATGCTAGAGTCAGAAGGGACCTCAGTAGTTCATTGAGTCCGACCCCCTGCCTTGGGCAGGACAGAGCACTGGGGTCAAACAACCCCAACTAGGTGCTTGTCCAGTCTCCTCTTGAAGACCCCCAAGGTAGGGGAGAGCACCATCTCCCTTGAAAGCACACTTCAGATTCTGGCAACCCTTACCGTAAAGAAGTTCTTTCTAATGTCCAACCTAAATCTTCTCTCCGTCAATTTGTGGCCATTGTTCCTAGTTACTCCAGGGGGTGCCCTAGTAAATAGATCATCTCCTATTCCCTGCTGCCCTTCCCTGATGAATTTATAGGCAGCCACAAGATCTCTTGCTACAGCTGAAGAGATCTAGGTCCCTCAGGCTCTCCTCGTAGGGCCTTGCCTGCAGGCCTCTAGCCATATGAGTGGCCCTCCTCTGAACCCTCCCAAGATTCTCCACATCCCTCTTGAAGTGCGGCACCCAAAACTGGATGCAATACTTCAACTGCAGTCTGACCAGTGCCTCACAGAGGGGGAGCATCACCTCCCTGAACCTGTTCATCGTGCATCTGCTAATGCATGTTAAAGTGTGGTTAGCCTTGTTGATCTCTTTGTCACATTGACGGCTCATGTTCATCTTGGAGTCAACTGTGCTGCTATGGTCATAGATTCATAGATTCCAGGGTTAGAGGAGACCTCAGTGGGCCCTCTAGTCCAACCCCCTGCCCCTGACAGGCAAGAAAAGGGTCACCAAACCTGGGATCATTTGATCCCAGCCAGGTGCCTGTCCAGTCTCCTCTTGAAGACCCCCAAGGATGTGGCAAGCACCACCTCTCTTGGAAGCCCATTCCAGATCCTGGCAACCCTGACCATGAAGAACTTATTTCTAATGTCCAGTCTAAACCTACATTCCGATAGCTTATGGCCATTGTTCCTTGTTATTCCAGGCGGTGCCCTGGTAAACAGATCATCGCCTACTTCGTGTTGCTCCCCCTTATGAATTTGTATGCCACCACAAGGTCCCCTCTCAGCCTTCTCTTGGAAAGGCTGAAGAGGTTAAGGACCCTTAGCTTTTCCTCCTAGGGCCTTCCCTGCAGACCTCCAATCAGCTGAGTGGCTCTTCTTTGGACCCTCTCCAGGTTGTCTGCATCCCACTTGAACTGCAGCGTCCAGAACTGGACGCAGTACTCCAGCTGCAGCCGGACCAGTGTTGCATAGAGAGGGAGAATCACCTCCCTGGGCCTGTTTGTGAAGCACCTACAGATGCACGACAAGGTGCGATTGGATCTACCGACTACTTCATCACATTGACGACCCATGTTCATCCTGGAATCAACAGTGACTCCAAGATCTCTCTCTGCCTCAGTGATGCTGAGAAGGTTGCCCCCCAGCCTATAGGTATGATGGCAGTTCTTTCTCTCTAGATGCAGCGCCTTGCACTTGTCCTTACTGAATTGCATCCTGTTGTTCTCTGCCCACTTTCCCAACCTGTTGAGGTCAGCCTGGATCTGGTTCCCCCTCTCCAGAGTGTTCGCTTCACCCCATATTTTAGTGTCATCTGTGAATTTGGACAGGGTGCTTCCCACCCCCTCATCCAGATCACTGATGAAGATATTGAACAGCACTGGCCCCAGAACTGAGCCGTAAGGGACTCCACTGCACACATCTTTCCCAGCTGACACTGACCCATCCACCACCACCCTTTAAGTGCAACCCCTGAGCCAGTTTGCTACCCAGTCTACCATATAATCATCCATGGCAAATCTCCTCAGTTTATTAATAAGGATGGTATGGGATATCGTGTCAAAGGCCTTCTTGAAGTCCAGATAGATAATGTCCACTTTGACTCCTGTATCTAAACATTTGGTGGCCTTGTCGTAAAAAGAAACTAGGTTAGTCAGGCAGGACTTGCTTGCTATAAACCCATGTTGGTTGCCCCTCCACATCACATTAGCCAGCGGGCTCCCACAGATGTGTTCCTTGATAATTTTTTCTAGAATTTTCCCTGGGATAGAGGTAAGGCTGACTGGTCTATAGTTCCCCAGATCCTCCTTCCTCCCCTTCTTAAAGATTGGGACATCATTGGCCCTCTTCCAATCCTCTGGGACCTGACCCGAGCACCATGAGTGCTCATATATCTTTGCTAGTGGTTTGGCTATGACACTTGCTAATTCCTTCATTACCCGTGGGTGGAGTCCCTCCAGTCCCATTGACCTGAACACAACCAGTCCCTCCAAATGTCCTTTTCCTGTATCAGCACTGACCATTGGTTGGCTGATGTTCCCCTTGTTGATGTCTGTGATGCGTATTGAGGGTTCGTGTAGATTCCTATTTAAGAAGACAGAGACAAAAAATTAATTGAAGAGCTCATCCCCCAACCTGTAAGTGTGTTGGTGGTTCTTTTTGCCCAGGTGCAGCACTTTGCACTTGTCTTGGTTGAACTGTACCCTATTTCGTTCTGAGCATTTGTCCAACCTGTCCAGATCTGTCTGGATCTGTTCCCCACCCTCTGCTGTGTCAACTTTGCCCCATAATTTGGTATCATCTGCAAACTTGGACAGTGTGCACTCCACACCCTCATCCAAGTCACTGATGAAGACATTGAATAGCACTGGTCCAAGGACCAAGCCTTATGGGACTCACTGCCCACATCTTTCCAGGTTGATAATGTCCCATCCAACACCACTCTCTGGGTGCTATCCCTAAGCCAATTTGCCATCCACCTGACTGTGTAATCATCCATCACAGCCTGTAAGTTTATTAACGAGAACAGAATGTGATACCGTATCGAAGGCCTTCTTAAAGTCTAGGGAGATGACATTTACCTTGACTCCTGCGCCTAAGCATTTTGTGACCTGGTCATAAAAGGAAACAAGGCTAGTGAGGTAGTGAGCCCATGCTGATTTCCTTTCAGCATTATTTCCCCTGCTGGGCTCTCACAAATATGATCCTTGATGATTTTTTCCAGAGTTTTTCCAACGATAGAGGTAAGACTAACTAGCCTGTAGTTTCCTGGTTCCTCCCTCCTCCCCTTCTGGAAAATAGGGACCACATTGGCCCTTTTCCAGTCCTCTGGGACCTGATCAGAGCACCAACAGCTGTGCCAGCTCTCTGCTATGACACTGGCCAATTCCTTCAGCATCCTTGGATGAAGTTCATCCGGGCCTGCTGATTTGAACACATCCAGGCCCTCAAAGTGCCCCTTCACTAAGTGTGCACTAACAGTTGGTGGGTTGGTGTCTCTCCTGTGTCTGTCTATGATCCAGTTGGGAGATTTGTCTTGGTCTGTGTCTAGGAATACAGACGCAAATAACTCATTGAAGAGTTCAGCTTTGTTCCCACTCTCTGTCACCAATTGCCTTAGTTTGTCCTGTAGGGGTCCTATGCTATCCTGCACCTTCCTTTTGCTACCTATATACCTGAACAAGGACTTTTTGTTGTCCTTAATTTTTGTCGCCAGCCTAAGTTCGAATCCTGCTTTGGCTTTCCTAACTGATTCCCTGCAAGTATGAGGTATACTCTAGGCCTGTACGAGTAGGCAGCTATTCAATCCAGTTTCAGATCCATCTGCTTCAGATGGCAGGGAGCTCCGGATCGGTTTCCCACTTTGATCCGGCCATAGGGTATAATGGCCTCGTGGCCTCAGCAGGGGCCACCACCCCTGCAGTTTTTAGCCCGCTGAGACCTAACACGCACAGGGTCATCTATGTCATGAGTTTTGCCTGTCAGCAGCTTGAGGTGCAGTTCCCCCCAACCCCTGTACCTATCACCTTGAAACTTGGCAGGCGTTGTAGCCTCAGCAGGGGCTACCACCCCTGTAGTGAAACACACACACACGTGACATGAGTTTTGCTTTCAAGAATTTGGGTGCAGTGTCCCCCAAACCCCTTTACCTATATTCTTGAAACTTAGGATGCTTCATGCTCCCAGCAGAGGCTACCACCTCTACAAGTTTCATCCAAATCAGACAAAAAACAACAAAATTATAAATATTTAATTGATTCCCCATTATACCCTATGGCCAGATCTCTGAAGCGGCTCCAGAGCTTTTCCAAAGCGGTTTGGAAGCTCTGAACTGCTTTGGAAAGCCTAAAAAAACCAGCGTTTTGATCTGGACATGCTGCTTCGGTGTCTGAACCTTCTGAATCTTCTCTGGATCCAAAGCATGGTCCAAAGCCTCTCACAGCCCTAGTATACTCCTCCTTGGTAGCCACCCTGATTCCACAGCCTGTATGCCTCTTTTTTTTCCTTTAGGTTTTTTTAGACTTCCATGTTCAGCTAAGAGGGCTTGTTGTCCCCTTTGTCCCCTTTTATGCACAATGGGATTGTCTCCTCCCGCACCTGTAGGATTGCTCCCTTGAGGAACGACCACCCTTCCTGGATCCCCATTTCGCCAATGCTCTTGAGCTTTAATGCCTCACTAACTAATATCCTGAGCACACTGAAGTTAGTCTTTCTGAAGTCAAGCACTTCAGCCCTGCTGGTTAGCTTACCCACCCTTTGCTGGAAAGTGAATTCAATCAATTGATGGTCACTATTCCCTAGGTTACCTTGTATACCTGCAGATTCCCAACCAGGTCATCCCCTGTAGCTAACACCAAGTCCAGCAAGGTGTTTCCCCTAGTGGGACTGTAAACCTCCTGCGTTAGGTGGAGGTCCTGTATGTAGGTTAAGAACCTACTTGAGCAGTTAGATTTAGCTGACTGCTCCTCTCAGCAGATGTCAGGGTAGTTTATCCTGTCACCCATGACACTTACAAATAAATAATCATAAATTACCATTTGGGTTTACTATAAAACAGCTTATCTCTACTTAGTTTTAAAATTAAGGTAAGTATTTTAAAAATCTGCCAACCCCCCTCCTCCCCCCCCCCCCTTAGAATCACGTTAAATCCCTCCCCACAGAATCTGGTGACATTCAGCAGAGCCTGTCCGGTTGATGTGGTCTGTGGCTCCCCCACTGCACTCCACATGTGACAGAAGTAGGAGTCACAGCTGGAGGTGAGGGGAGCAGAACAGCCCTGCTGGCCCAGGCCCTGGCCAGTGTGTGCAGCTTCCATCAGGGCTGTTCCTGGTGTGTCTACAGTCATCCAGGTGTTGCTTTGCTCCCTTTGCCTCCAGGACCAGCTCCTTCTCCCACTCCTGCCTCTGCTGTGCTGCTCCAGGAGGGTGGTGGGGGCGCAGGAGGGAGGTTCTCACTGGAGGTGCGGGGAGCAGAGCAGCACCAAGAAGAGCCCTGCTGGAAGCTGCATGCACTAGTTGGGGCCTGGGCCAGCAGGCATGGGCTGCCCCAGCAGGAACGGGTGGGGCTTGGCCCCATGCCAAGCACCATGGGCCAGATCCAGTCAGTTGGCAGGCCAGATCTGGCCCATGGGTTGGGTTTTGCTGTAGACCCACCTAGGGAAAACTGGCATGTAAGCTACTGGTAATTTTGTCTGAGTAATGGCTTTTGCCAGAAATAACCTCATAAATTGGAAGTCAGATAATAAAGAAGACATGCTAAAACAAATCCAGCATATTCAAATATTTTCATATTCCACTTTGGTTCTGTAAAATGCGAAGTTTTTATTGAAGCCCTTTTGTTGTACAAATAGACACCCAGCTTGGAACCCCTCAGATCTGATATAAACTATATCTCAAAGAAACACTCTTTCTGCTACTTACATGAAGTTCTTGCATTAGTTTCTCATCTCTTAATGTGGGATAAAGAATAATTAAACAAATAATGCATGGAGCTTCATAAATGTAATGCATATATAAACAGTGCATTTTGAAGGTGACCAAAATGTGGCTTGTGGCCTATATGCCTACCATGAAATTCTAGCATCCAGTGAAGTGAATTGTTGCTAGTGAAAGCTCATGAATCTCTGATCCAGTTAATCTATAAGGCAGAATAATACTAAGCTTTCTGCATGCAATTCTAAAGCAGTGGGGACCAATTTGTTTTGGCAAGTGTGGCACAAATTAGCCCCACATTCTTCCCAAGTGCCACTCCAAATTACTTTCCCTACCCAAACTGCTGCTCTGCATTCTTCTTCCTGCCCCATCTGTCACTGTGTTGCCTGCCCCTTCCTTGATCTGCCATGTACCATACACAGAGACTGCCTGTGCCACTTCCGGCATACATGCCACGGGTCAGCCACCCCTATTCTAGAGCACAGATGACAGTCGTCTTTGTTTTAATAGAGGTGCAACCCACAGAGACTATTACCACCAACATTCAACACTTCATCTTTCTATTTAGTGGGAGTACTTGGCTCAATTTTATGCAGATGAGAGACAGCCCTTGAGGCCAGGCAGGATGCCAAATAGATTTCAGTTGAGCAATGTTTGGGAGTTCCTGGCATACATTATTTTATTCTGGCAAGTTTGTAAAGCAAACAGAGCTGATTGAACTTTTTTCCTCTTCCTCCTGTTAGTTCATGTCAAGATAATACTCACAAGAAAGTCTCCTTCAACTGTCTTTTTTTGTGTCACGCATCTAGCTCCTTTGACAGTGCATAGCCCTTCTGCTGACCCCATGTGTAGGGTTACATTTGATTTTCTGTACATTTTAAAATTGCTCCAGAAACTATCAATGCTTAGAATTATTTGGTTATCATAAATTGTTAATATTTACTGTCTATAGACTGCACATGATCTTTAACTGAGTAATATACAGGTGTTGCTTATTACAGTCTGCCTACTGAATACCAGAACTTATTAACCAGGGCATTTTTGGCAACTGGAACTTTCTGAGGAGCCTGTACTTTCTGAAGATGAAAATGAAATCAGCAAAGTTGAAGCCTTTTATTTATCAGTTCTCTAATGCTCAGACCTGGAATCTTCATTTGAGTCTATTTGTGTCCAACAATTGTATAACCCCTATTCCCCAAGAACAGTAATTAATACAAAAAAACTGAAAAGAAACGTACATGCTGCAGTCAATTCACAAATTGAAGAAACACATGTATAATATGCAATAATATAGCTGACATAAGTGGAGCTCCGCAGTGGCTTAGTAGTCTGTACAGACAGATTTATTTCTGGGATCAAAACATGTATTAGTGTTGGATGTATGAAATCTAACATTGTAATTGCTTTCATATCAAAGTACAGGTGCTTAATGAGACTGTAATGGTATATTGATATGAAAAAGCAAACGGCATGCAATATTTTCAAAGAATTTTTCATAGCAAATGTAGACATGATGTGATGTGACGTGACCTGACATTCCCCTGCTTTGTTTTACTGTTCACTGCTTCATTTTACTTTTTTAATATCATCATTACTATGTAAACTGGTAGAAAGGATATTGTATGCTTTTAGCCAGAGATGACCTAAGCAGGGTGTGGGGCCTGTGGCAAATCAGCCTGTGCAGGGCCCTGCCCCCGGACGCGAGGAAGCCAGTGGCGGATTCGGTGGGGGTGGGGAGGGGGGCATGCCGAGCGGATGGATGTGAAGCTGGTGGCAGTGCGGAGTCACCGTGGTTGCTCTGCCTGGCTCTGCGAGGCCCCCCAAAGTGCAAGGCCTTGGGTGCTCGCCCCAATTTGCACTCCCCCAGGGATGGCTTTGCTTTTAGTAGAAGTTACAAATGTTATTTTATTACAGATATTTTTATTGTTTATGCTGCTTGCTGTATTGTTTTGGTGAAAGCTGTAAATAAACTACTATTACTATATAATATTTATGAAGAACTAGTGCCCTGTTGTCTAAATTTGAACTCATTTAAAAAAACAGTTTAAGTTTGAAAATGTTCATGATTCTTTACAAGCCAAAGGAGTTTAAGTTTATATTATTTTTTAATCAAATTTTAGTTAAAATTTAAAGGTGAAGCATGTCTTGCATTCCAGAACTTGTCTAACTGTATTATGCAGTTAGTCTGATAAAAAGTATTACCCTAAGAAATCCTTGCGTCAGACAAAATTTGATTTTTTATTTGTGGGTGGTCAGCAATCAAAATGGTTTTAAGACTTGAGATTCTCTCTATTTTAAAGAAGTAATGTAGCAGCTTTTCTGAAATGCTAAAAAAAAACTTTGATTTTTAGTTTAACTTTGTTTAAAATCCTGTTACAAATATACTGCTTTATCTTCCATGGCTATGATAATATTTGCTTTGTCAAAATATTTCATGAACTATTAATTTACATTTTTAATTATTTGTAGAATGTAATGGGTGTGTTAGCTTACAGATATGTAAAAAATGGCTCCCTGCTTTCAGGAATGTATAATATAAATAAAAATAGTAACATTAATCTAACTATTTTACATGTTTGGATATATAAAAGATAACAAAGAAAAGAACTAATGCCTTATGAAAAAGCTTTAAATCAATCTACAGTAAGCAACCTGCTAAAGTGGCTATATAAGAATTACTTGTGGATAGCACTTAGTGCTTTGTTTCATTTTGGGTGTGTCTACTTGAGATGCGTTAATGCATGTTAGCCTAATTTAACACGCAGTACAGGCATGCATCTACATGTGCACACCATTAATGTGCATTAAAAATTACATGATTTGGCTAATCACACCCAAATATGATAGCAGGTATCAAATTTAGGTGTGATTAGTTAAAGCACGTTAATGCAGTTGTAGATGTGACCTGGCACTAGCTTTAGTGTTAGGTCTATCTAGCCACTAGGGGGCCACCCTGAGTCCAGCCCCAGGGCTCCTGGATGGCTGCCTCTCCTGCCCCAGCTTGGGCTACTCTGTAGCAGCCCCTACCTGCAGGCTATAAAAGCTATGGACAAGTCGGGGGGGGGGACTTGCCCCCCAAGTGGCCAGTCAGCAACTGGAGGGGGGGTCCTTCCACAGGCAATCGTGTTGACCGGGGGGAAATCCCCCTGCGAGTCATGCATGCTGCCCCGGAAGTGCCAGTGGCGCGCCTGGAAGGGCCATGGGTGCAGCCAGAAGTGCCAGTGGCACTTCTCTTGGCACCCCCACTCCCTGGCCGGCACTCTCATGGGGGGCAGCAGCATTCCCACCTGCCCCCCCACCCATCGCCTAAGTGGGGAATGCTGGCCGTGAGGGGGTGCACCAGCGCTCTCAGGGGGTGCATGTTCACCCCCATGCGCCTCCTACGTATCGCCACTGATAAAAGCCAAATGCTCTTTGGTGCCCTGGGGCACACACATCAGGACCTTTGAGGACTGAAGGCCCTGAGTGCCCCCTGGACGGGACCCAGACTGCTTCTGCCAGTCCTGTCCCCTTGTCAGAGCTCCTGCCTGGGTACAGGTGAGTGTTGCAAAGGGCTGCAACCTGCTGCTCCCCTTGCCCAGCCCTGACATCTCCTTAGGGCTGCTGCCTGCTGTCTCTGGCAACAGGGCCAGCACCTGCTCCCTGCTGCTGCTCACCCCCAGCTGTCTTCTGTCTTTGCAGGTGCTGTGGCACATTTGCCTTTGCCACGCGAATCCCAGTCCCTGGCTATGACCCTCTGCTGAGCACTGCTGGCTGCTGTGCGGGCGGCCACACAGTGACTCTTGTGCTGTTAGCACCACTCTCTACCAGATAGTGGGATCGTTAAAGCACAATTAACCCTTAAATGGATGTGAAATATGAAAACACACTAAAGTTTGACTTTATTGATACAACAAATGTTATCTTAGCAGTTTCTATATACAGAGAGAGAAAAAACACTTAGTACAATGATCTCACCTAATCCCAGACATTACTTTGCTCAACAGAAAATGTGGCCAATCAATTCCTAAAAGCAAAGGGTGTGTCATTGGCTGGGATGGTCCAGACAGGTGTTGAAAGCTGGATTTATAATGACACATAATTAACTTCCTTGCTGCCCCCTTTTATGCTTTTCTTTAACTTCACTCCTCTGATGACTCTTTGCTTCCAATTGGTTTTCCTGCAGTCAGCATACTGTCCATATTTTATCCTGTCAGCATATTCTTTTGTTCAACAGACCCATCACATGCACACCTCCTAATCTGGTCCTTTATGGGTATCTTAATCTGGGCATTGTTCATTGGTTTCCTATTACCACCTTTCATTAACATATCCAAACATTTCATCCCTCTGATTCAGCCAGTTAGTGCCAAACTGAGTTAATCTGAGCTGGTAACAAGGCTATTACTATGTTATGTTAGAAAAACCTCTCACAGTGATAGAAAAGAAAAGAAACATCATATGAGCAAACCCAAGGCCATAAGCTGCCTGCAAGAGGCTATAATGTGAGAACAGCTCAAGGCCAGCTGATATTGCAGACACCAGCAAAATGAAAAGTCCAAATAATATCTATACAAAAACGTAAGCAATGGTTAAATAGGGCTAAAGAAAAGTTTAAATAATACTATAATTTACCACTCAGGTAGGTGCAACCTTAAGCATAAATGTTACAAGCTACCCTAACAGTGGGAGGGAGGGGGCTGGGGCCCAGAGGACCAGTGCAGGACAATATATTCCCATCATCCTCCCTGTCAAGGCCTAGCCCCTTCCCTGCCTCTCCTGCCCCACTCTGCCTGGCCCTCCCACACTCCCCTGGCGCTGGATCACCCCACCACAGCATGCAGAGACGGGGGACACTGTGCAGAACTTTATTGAGCAGGTGCATGTCCCCATGGCTGGGTGGTCATGGGCCTCTCACATGCTGAGGAAGGCATCAATGCTGGTAGCAATGCCCTCCTCAGCAGCAGGGGGCAGAGACATGCAGTGCTGCCAAAGGTGGCCCTCCAGGCAGTGGCAGAGATTGTGGGGTAGCTCAGAGTCCCAACTCAGGAGTGCAGGTATGCCCAGGGCACCAGGAGGATCATCAGCAGGAGGGCATCATGCCTTAGGCATCCCTCTGCCTGCACAAACCACTCATCGCACACTGCCCAGGGCACAGAGTACCCCATGGTTCTCATCCATGTGGGAGCAAATGACGTGGCCAGAGGCATCATGAAGGACTTTGAGGCCCTGGGGGACAAGCTCAAGGAGACAGGGGCACAGGTGGTATTCTCCTCTATTCTCCTGGTGAGTAGGTGTGGACGGTGACACGAGGCCTGCATTGGCGAGGTCAACCAGCAGTTACGGAGCTGGTGCCACCAGGAAGGCCTTGGGTTCCTGGATAACAACCAACACTTTCATGCAGGGGCTTGCTTGGGTGGGAAAGGCAAGCGTGTCTTCTCTTCCAGGTTGGCTGATCTCATGCGGCACGCTTCAAACTAGCTTCGCTGGGGGATGGGGCCACAGGAAGACGTGAGGACACCTCCCAGCCAAGACAGGTGACATACACAAGGAGTACCCATGTAAGCAGCAGGGGTCCAGATAGTCCTGAGAATTGGGGTGTAGCATACGCACCAATTCAAGGCCTTAAATGCCTCTATACCAATGGCTATAGTATGGGGAATAAGCAGAAGGAACTCACCCTTCGGATAGCTAGTTCAAACCTGGACATAGTAGGGCTCACAGAAACCTGGTGGGATTCATCTCACAACTGGGTGGTCAACATTAGGGGCTATAGGCTATACAGGCATGATAGAACAGGGAGGAAAGGCGGGGTTGTGGTGCTTTACATCAAAGAACAATACACATTTTCAACTAGCAGGATGGGGTCAGAGGAGGGGCAGGCTGAAGTGC
>NW_017729026.1:31859924-31860876 GCF_001723915.1 Gavialis gangeticus
TGGTCATTCCTTAAGGAGATGATACTCAGAGCCCAAGGGGCGACAATCCCAACAAGAAGCAAAGGGGATAAGAGTGCCCAAAAGCCCCCCTGGCTCACCAAGGGTATTCATGAATACCTGATTGCCAAAAAGGAGGCGTACACCCAGTGGAAGAGAGGGGCTATCACCACAGAGGAGTATACCTCCACTGCTCGGGTCAGTAGGGGGGCTGTTAGGAAAGCTAAGGCAGATCTGGAACAAGGGGTAGGATCAAGGATAACAAAAAGTCCTTTTTTAAATACATAAGGAGAATGAAGAAGGCCCCGGGTAATGTGGGGCCCCTGAAGAATATGCTTGGCAATCTTATGGTCGCACCAGAGGAGAAAGTAGACCTCTTTAACAATTTCTTCACCTCTATTTTCTTGTGCAGGGACCAGGACTCCCCTACTGAGATTCAGGATGGATTTGGGAGAAACTTGCCAAGCCTAGGGTCAGGGGGGACCGGGTTAGAGAAATTCTGGAGGAGCTGGCCCTGTTCAAATCAGCAGGTCCAGATGCTCTGGGTGTTGAGGGAATTGACAGGGGTTATCATGGGGCCCCTGGCACAGCTTTACGAGCGCTTGTGGTGCTCTGGCCAGGTTCTGGATGACTGGAAGAGGGCCAATGTGGTCCCCATCTTTAAAAAAAGGAAGAGAGAGGACCTGGGCAACTATAGACCTGTTGGTCTTACTTCGATCCTGGGGAAGCTTTTTGAGAAGATTATCAAGGAGCACATCTGTGATGGGCCAGCAATGGGGATGATGCTCAGGGGCAACCAGCGTGGTTTAATTAGGGGCAGGTCCTGTCAGACCAACCTGATTGCCTTCTATGATCAGGTCACAAAATCACTGGATGCAGGTGTTGTGGTGGATGTAGTCTTTCTGGACTTCAGGAAGGCCTTTGACACTGTCTCCCACCCCATTCTCATTAAAAA
>NW_017729026.1:31861064-31868287 GCF_001723915.1 Gavialis gangeticus
TACTGCATCCAGTTCTGGGCGCTGCACTTCAGGAGGGATGTGGACAGCATTGAGAGGGTCCAAAGGAGGGCCACTCACATGATCTGGGGACAGCAGGGCAGACCCTATGAGGAGAGGCTATGGGACCTTAACCTGTTCAACCTTCACAAGAGAAGGCTGAGTGGGGACCTGGTGGCCATCTATAAACTTACTAGGTGGGACCAGCGGGGTTTGGGAGACACCTTGTTCCCCCGAGTGCCTCCCGGAGTAACAAGGAATAACGGCCATAAGTTGCTAGAGAGTAGATTTAGACTAGACATTAGAAGGCACTACTTCACAGTTAGGTTGGCTAGGATCTGGAACCAACTTCCAAGAGAAGCTGCATCCTACCCTGGGTGTCTTTAAGAGGGTGCTTGACGTTTACCTGGCTGGGGTCATTTGAGCCCAGTTTTCTCTCCTGCCCAGGGCAGGGGGTCGGACAAGAAGATCTAAAGGTCCCTTCCGACTCTACATCTACGAATCTATGAATCTATAAATCTATGTGCAGCAGGGGCATGCCTGGGGCAGAGCAGTGGCATGGGGGAGGCTGGTCCAGGGGCACCTCCCTGGAGAGAGACCCCTTGTGGGGAGGGAAGGGGCATGGCCAGCTCCTCACTCCAGTTGTCTGGGAGCTCCATATGCCCTGATCCTGGGTGTGTTAGTATATCGGAGTGGTTGGCCTGCAGGAAGCAAGGTCTGGAGCTGTGGCACCAGGTGCTGCCAGCACCCTGGCTTGTCCTGTCCTGCCCTGGGAAGAGGGCAAAGGAGGCAGAGTGCCTGCAGCCAGCACCCCATGGGTGCACCTCAAGGCCACACCTCTGAGGACCTGGAGGTGCCAGACACGGCACCACCAGGGGATTTTGGCCATGCCCCCAGGCAACCAGAGGGGGAGCCCCTGCCCCAGAGCAGCACCAGCCACTATCATCCAGAGAGAAGCTGCTGTGGCTCCTGTGGTTGCTGCCACCCTCAGAACTGTGCAGGAATAGGCCAAGGCCAGGGCGCTGGGCATTTGCCCCTGGGCTCTGCCCCCTAGCCCCCCTCCCCCCCAAGGATCAAATGACTAAGACTGATGTAAATAGTTTGCACTTTGGGAAGTCAGCTTTTTATTGGTGGTGGGTGGGGAGTGTTGAAGGGGCACTACGTGTTGGTGAGGGAGTGGGGAGGGAACTCTATTTGTTGAGGGGGAAAGGGGAGGAATTGGGGTGGGGGTTATAAGAGGAATAAAGTTTTTCTGTTTCACCCATGTGCATGTCCTGAAGGGGTGCTAGGGGGGATAAGGGATAAGGGGTGTGTGGGCAGTGGGGCAGGTGGGCTGGAGCGGGGAGTGCCAGGGGAGGTTGACCAGGGCCTCCCACAGCCAATTCCCTGGCCCCTGCTGATGGGTGCATGGCTGTCCTGGGGCCTGGGCAGGGGGGAAGGATCCAGCAGGACCTGTACTATGGCCAGCAGCAGCATGGTCATTGCTGGCAGAGGCAGGTCTGGTGCAACTGGGCACTGGATGCCACTGGCAGGGGCAGCAGCAGGGGCAGCCCTGGCATAGGGAGGCAGGGTGGGGAAGGAGAGAGCTGGAACATGTTGCCCCCATGCTGGACACACAGTTCCTGGGCAGGGAAGGGGCTAGCCAGGGATCAGAGTTTCTAAGCTGGCTGCCAAGTGCTGGCAGCTGGGTCTGGCTTCGACATGGCTGTCAAGTGCTGACAGCCATGTGGCCAGAGGCTGGAGCTCCCCCCCGGTGGCCACAGGGGCACATGGCCAGACTGGAGGGACTTGGGACTAAAGTTAGTCCCTAAAGTTAGTCCCAAGTATCCGTATGTGTAGACACTGGCCAAAAAAATCACTTAATGCGTATTAACTTAATGCACATTAAATTTAGTTGCACTTATTTGCATGTATAGACGCACTCTTTGGAGAGCTTTTAGCTACTAGGTCAAATATAATACGTTTAATATTTATATTGCACTTATGGCTACATGTTATTTCCTTCATTTTGCATGTTAGCATCAATAATAATTTTTAAAATAAATATTGCAAGTAGAATGTGATCCAACACTAAAAACAAACTGAACTATATTAAACTAGTATTTTATCCCCTTATATATACTATATATACCCTTTCCTCACACGTGTATCCTAAACATTTTCAGATGTAGCACTATGACAAACTGGTCATGGTCTCTGATATAGCCTACACTCAAAAAGAAAAATATGGGACTACTGCCAAAAACTAATTAATTTGAATGTCTCTTTTACTTGTTACCTGGCACTGGAAAAATCACTAATTTTTATATCTTTTTTTCTTATCTTCAGAAAAAAGGAATATCTTTCTCTCCCAGGCTTGTGGTAAGAGCTTTTTTCAAATATTTGTCAAAACATAAAGCAATATGTACTAGTAAAATCTAAACACCTTATTTACTCAAATAGAAGATGTTCCTGAATATAAGTTGACTGCTTCCAATAATTAGATTCTATATATTTCTTAAAATTTTCTAGGTATAGAATCTAATTATTGGATTGCTTTGAATTTGTCCCCTTCCACTATTACAGCAGGGAAAATAAATCTGGGAGGTCAGGTAGCCCCTTTGCTCTCTGCTTCCCATCAACTTTTTCCCCTGGCAGCCCCTTCCTTATCTCCTTACTGTCGGACCCTGCTCTCCTGAGATATTACCTTTCTTTGAAACTGCTACAAGTCTGTGTGATGCTACAACTAGAAGTATCCTATCCCCCAGACATTTCAGCCTGGGGCTTCAGATGCTCCCAAAATCCATGGCAGGCATCCTACATGCAAGCCCCAAGCTGAGTGGAACTGGAGTTCAGATGCCCCTCTAGCCAAAAGGCCAATGAGCAAGCTAGAAGGAAAGCCCAAAAAGGGAGATATCACCATCAGGTGGTTTTTGACCCAGGTGGTTTTATTTGCCTGGCAGGGGAGATGCCTTTCATTTCAGCTTTGGATGACTTGGGGTGGTTGGGGGTGGTGGTAGTGCCACACAGACTTGAACAAATGAGCTCTGCTTAGTCAACAGAATTTGGAACCGATTTGGCTGATTTGACCTGAGACAGAATTTTAAAAAAAATCAGCATTTTTGGCACTAGGGGAGGGTGTTAGAGCTTGCTCCAGCCTTTCCAAGTGCTGGCCTGGTATTGCAGTACCTCCAGGCCTGGTGCTTGTTCACTCCTGGAACCGCCCATTATTTTTAAGGGCCACACACACACACAAAAAGTTACCCATTAATACGTATGCCTAAAGTGGGACATGTATTTTATAGTCATGCTTACTGTTGGCTGCATTTAATCAACTTCATAGCTGGTTTTTATTACTGAACACATGCTTTTGGCAGCAGTTTAATGACAGACAAGATATTAGGATTGTCTGTCATTAAACTTAAACCTAAAACTGTCTGTATTAGGAAGAATTTTTTTTACAGTAGGAGTGGCCAGAGTCTGGAATGGGGTTCCAGGAGAGGTGGTGCTATCACCTAACTTGGAGGTCTTCAAGAGGAGGCTTGACATTCACCTGACTGGGGTCATCTGACCTTGGTCCTCTTTTCTGCCAGGGGCAGGGGATCAGACACGATGATCCATTGGGTCTCTTCCAACTCTATAATCTATGAATCTATGAATTCAGTGAGATTTCCTTGTATGCAATTGTAAGATGAGAGGCTTTTTTCCTGGAAAAAACCTCACCTTGTATTTGAATATATACAACATTATTTTAAAAATCAAATATTATGATAACTTAAAAGCAGAGGAGTATGCTTTGTATAATGGATGTGAACTGAATTGTGTGTAAGCACATATGGTGCACATACATGTACACTGAGGTTACTTTGATGCTCTGTATTTACACCATGTCATTGCAGACTCAATTAATCAAGTCTGCTGGTAGTCACCACACTCCAGCAGACTCCAGTCACATGTATCAGCATCCCCATGCTGAAAAACGGTGGCAGGGTGCTTTAACTAAAGCTTGTTGAATGAGTTTTGTTAAAGCGCCCCCACCGCCATTTTTCAATGCTGGGGATGCTGATATGCATGACGGTCCAGGCACTTTAATTACAGTGGCTCTTGGAGCTGCTCTAATTAAAGTGCCCCCTCCCCCCACCTCCTGGAGCATGTGTATAAATGCTCTATATGTCTATGTTACTGTATTAATTATATGTATTTTAGAAAAGATGAAACAAAGTTTAAAGTTTGTTTTGGTGATTTTCTCAATTTTTCCAGCCATGAAGTGGATGCCAATGCTTATCAATTCTCTTCATAGGAATGTAGTGATAAGTAAATAGTTTAGTGGCTACAAATGCCTGGCCCACATAACTATGTATATTAATACTAAGTATTATAATTTATATAGGGAGTGTTTTACATTTTATATTACTTTTTCCTTTAAATTCACAACATGCTGTGTAATAGGCTTTAGAGGCATTTGTAGACAGGATAACAAGATGATCCTGGGATGATAAGGAATCTATGTGTTTGTTTAAACCAGGTCAAATGCCAAGTTTAAAAAGAAAGTGGCTAGGACATAATGACTGTCTGAAAAAGTCAAATAACCCCTGATAACCATGGGCTATAGACTCTAATACAATCACGTCAAAACCAAAAATGCTCCATGCTGGCAGCCATAGGCAGAAGAAAAAGTTTTTTGGGGGCACTAAGTGTGTGCGTCCATGTGTGCACACCCCCCCCATGGGAAAGGGGTGGGGAAGGGCCATAAGAGGGAGTGGGGATGGGGCTGTGCCAAGCTGCACTCATGTCAGGCAGGGTGATGGGGCAATCGGAGCCTGGCGGCTCTTTCAGGGGCATAGGCATGCAGCTCCTGCCACTGCATGTACCCCAGGGAAGGGGAGGCATGTTTTCCCTCCCCCTGGCTCCCCCACGCTGTGCCACTGGATGAGCCACTGTGCTGTGATAGCCCCATTCACAGGGGCCCACTGTGAATGGGGCCCCTGCTGGGCTAGGTTGTGGGGCAATTGGAGCCCAGTGGATCCTCCAGAGACACAGCACAGCACTGGGGAGCCGGGGGGGCATGTGGCCCCTTGATCTGAGCTCTTCCTGCTCCCAGCCTCTGTGCCTTGCTGCCGCTGCTTTGAAAGCAGTGCGGTGCGGTGCAGCGCTGTGTGCCTCTCTGCAGTGGCAGGACTCATATGGCACCACACTGCGCCAGTTTTGAAGCAGCAGGAGTGAGGCACAGAGGCAGGGAGCAGGCAGAGCCCAGCTTGCAGCTGTGGCCTGCTCTTGCCCTGTGCAAATATCGGGGGGGGGGCATGTGCCCCCCCCTTGGCTCCCCAGAGCTACATTGAGCCTCTGGAGGAGTTGCTGGGCTCCAATTGTCCTATGACCTGGCCCAGCTGGGCCCTGGCCAGGCCAGGTTATGGGGCAGGGGTGAATCATTCACCCCTGCCCCTACCCCACTGCCTTCTGCACTTTGGAGGTCTTGATCTATACCACACCCCAAGCCCAGGTAAAGAAAGAAACTTACTTGACTGCTGGGCCAGCTGCAATCATAGCTGTGCAGGGTATCTGAGTGTGCGTGCCCCTCCCCCCTGGTGCAGCAGCCTGTGGCTGGGCTGCCCTCCAGCCATACCTGCTGCTCCCTAAGGTTGAGGGGACTGAACCTGGTTATCCCCCCTTCTATCACCTATGCTGGCAGCTCAGTGCACCCATTCTTTACTGGAGAAGTGCCACCCTAATGATCAGCTAAATATTTTTGAAATTTGCTCCTAGACAGAGAACAGATCCAAATGCTTTTTTCTATATTATGTAAATGAAAAACTCTAAAACTTTACCATTAATGTGCTAGCTTTAGAACTCAAAGCGTTTGCTATAGCACATTTGTAATTGTAACCAACATAACTATAACGGTTCTTTATTTGTTAATATAAGATCATTTTAAAAACAAAAATACATACTGCCAGATAATGCCTTATGTTCTACATGTTGAGAACTGCAGATCTTTGTGTTTTGTCTAGTGTCAAATAGGAAAATAATTTTAATATAATTAGTTTTAACACATATATTATTTCTAAATATACTAGGACTTTTATAGTTATCTTAATATTATGCTGCCAATATTTAAAAAACAACTTCCACAAAAATGCCACTTTTGTTTTTTGGAAAGCCTACAGATATTGCCACTCTCTTTGCTAACAGAAGTTATTGACTGGCACCTAGGCCTGGTTTCACTACAAAGTTCTGTCAACATTAGCTATGAGGACAGAAATGAAAATTACACTTCTTTGCCAGCTATGCTGACAAAACTCAGTGCATATGCAAGTATGCTGATAGAAGACTGCTTTTGTCAGCTTAAGTCATCTGAGGTAGTGGTGTAGTTAAGTCTGCAGAAGAAGCATCCGCTGCCATCACTCATTGTACCTCCACCATGCTGCTCTGCCAATATAACAATGCATGCCTGTTTTAGAGCTCAGCCTCCCCCACAAAAATTAAACTCTACATGTCTCAGGTGTGGTAGAAAAACTAATGGACACTTTGGAACATTTTGTTTTATATGTCACATTTAAGGTCACACAGTGAGTGGCAGAACTTGAATAAGATCTTCCAGTACCCCGTTATTTGCTCTATACAAAGCAAATACACAAATATATTAATAGATTAGAAATGTGTAGACAAATATCTGCAAGGGCAAAGTTATGAATGACCTTTTCTTGTAATACAGAAACAAGTAACTTTTACTTATCTTACACCTGCACAGTACCATATGCCATCAGACATGGCGACTACATTCCGCAATATTTATCTAGGTTGCTTTTCTAGTTAAATTATTCAGCCTTTCCATTTAATTAGTCATACTAGTTTACTTCACCATGAGTAGATAGTGACAATGAAAAGGGCCAATGTGGTTCCCATTTTCAAAAAAGGGAGGAAGGTGGACCCAGGAAACTATAGGGCAGTTAGTCTTACCTCAATCCTGGGTGAGCTTTTTGAGAGAATTATCCTGGCACATGTCCATGAGGGGCAAGCAGGGGAGATTATGTTTAGGGGCAAGCAACATGGGTTCATTAGAGGCAGGTCCTGCCAGACCAACCTGGTGGCCTTCTATGACCAGGTCACAAAATCCTTAGACACAGGGGTAGTAGCAGACGTAGTCTTTCTGGACTTTAGGAAGGCCTTCAACACTGTCTCTCACCCCATTCTCATTAAAAAACTAGGGGACTGTGGCGTCGACACCTACACAGTCAGATGGGTCACTA
>NW_017729026.1:31873287-31884447 GCF_001723915.1 Gavialis gangeticus
CGAATGTGGACAACATGGAGAGGGTCCAGAGGAGGGCCACCCCGCATGATCAGGGGCAGCAGGGCAGGCCCTATGAGGAGAGGCTACGGGACCTGAACCTGTTCAGCCTCCACAAGAGAAGGCTGAGGGGGGATCTAGTGGCCGTTTACAAACTAGTCAGGGGGGACCAGCAAGCATTGGGGGAGTCCCTGTTCCCCTGAGCACTACCAGGAGTGACCAGAAATAACAGTCACAAGCTGGCAGAGGGTAAATTCAGATTAGACATCAGGAGGCGCTACTTCACTGTCAGGGCAGCTAGGATCTGGAACCAACTTCCAAGTGAAGTGGTGCTGGCTCCTACCCTGGGGGTCTTTAAGAAGAGGCTAGATGAACACCTTGCTGGGGTCATTTGATCCCAGTATTCTCGTCTTGCTGTGGCAGGGGGTCAGATTTGGTGATCTGCTCAGGTCTCTTCTGACTCTACCAACTATGAAACAATGTATTTGGTATCACAGAAAAGTAGCACTGCATTTCATCTATTATCTACTGCAGCAATTTCCCCAGATCCAAAAGGTATGTTAAAAAGATGCACCTCAAGGTTATCCACAATAAACTTTTGCATCTCTTTTCAGGAAGCAAAAGCTGATAGATGAGATCAGAATGATCTGCAGTGTTCAAAGAAGAGCTTTGAAATAATGTTTAAAAGCTGAAAGGTATGGAGAGACTCTTGGTTCAAATCCTTTTCCTTTTCTGTGGTTTATAAATGCAGCTCCTGACAAAGCAATCAGAGTCAACATGAATGAGGAACCTAATTTATGTAAAAGGAACCTGTATTCTTTCTTTGTTTTTCCCCATACAAAAGAATGATCTACTCCCTATTTTGTGCTTCGGTAATGATCACAAAACCATAGTTCTCTCTGAGAATTACATAAAACTGATTGCAACTATCTCCATCCTCTGGCAGAATAAACAGCGAAACGAAATATAATTGAATCAAAATTACCCTTGTTTGTTTATTGATTGGTTTTAATAAAGTAAATCTCCAGAGCCATATTTACAACTGCACCTCTTACACCACCCCAAAAGATGCTGTCTGCCATGACTATATAGCATCAAGTTTATTGGTTACTTTATTTCTGTCAGAGTCTATCCAGAAGTAATTAGGATCTTAATTTTTAATAGCTTCTTCCTGTTTCATATGCACTCAGTGGCAGGTATTTAGATTTAGTTGCCAACAGATGGTGACTCATTGTGCTGTCTGATAACAGCGGTATCAGGGAGTGGTATACCGCTTGAGGTTCTTTAGATTTACAGATATTTTTGTCTGGGTCTGGGAATTTCCTCCCTTCAATCTAGATTAAATTCCCTGAAAAAACAAGGCATGTTAGAAACAAAATGGCTACTTGAAAAACAAGTCCAAGGAGCTAATTTCTTTTTACTGCATCTAGTAATCCTATGACATTATTTTCAATCGTTTTGACCAGTGGGGCCAGGCCTTTTTGTGCCATAGGCCTAATGAATATGTTAGGCTTGCCTGCAGGCCAGATCTGGTCCATGGGTCCAATCTGGCACATGTTGCTGGCCCAGCTGGGGCCTGATCCTGCCAAACAGGCATGGCCAGTCTGCCCAGAGCCCAATCCCACACAGCTCTATAGGGCCCTGGCTTGATCTATCTGTGCAGGAATGAGGCCCAATCTCTCCATGTGGGGCTGGCCCAGCCAGGGCTGATTCAACTGAGTGGGGTTCAGAAATTTGGCAGTGGAGAATGGTGGCAGTGCTAATTGCCACAGTTCCCCCACTACCAAATTTCTAGAACCATGGGGAGACCTGCAGGTTGGATTACGTGGCTCTGCAGGCTGCATCTGGCCAGTAGGCTAGGGGCTGAGCAACTCTGGTTTTGACTTCTCCTTCTTATCATTGCTTGATATTAAAGAGAGAGAATTTCAAAACCAGAAAGAGTAAAGCCTGTAGGACATTTGTTTGCTTATACTTACATTTGCCCAAGAACCCTCTAAAAGGAAAACAGCCTTTCATGTCCTCACCCAGAGCTAGTAGACATTAGATTTTGGTTCACTTAAACAGAACATACCTTACTAATTCACAAATAAACAAGATGAAGTTGTTACAATTTTACTCTTTTGTATGTCAGTGCTAGTAGCAGTTTATTAAAGTGCAGTTAAAGACCTATCACAGCCTAGTAACTTGTTTTAGATTGACTGCTTATACTTCATCCTCTTCAATTAAGATCTTATGGCAATATCCACAAAGGGACTTAAGCACCACAATGTTTAGCATCACAATGGATAACTTTTAGGAGCTTGACTCCCAGAATGAAATTCACACTCAAGTTAGGTGCCTAAGTTTCTTACACAGTGCAAAGTGAGAGCTGGGGCTCTGTTGCAGGTTAGATTTAAATTACCATAGACACTTAAAATGGGAGAATTCACCCATTAAAGGGTGTTAGCCCATCCTAAGTACCTTCAAATTCAGGGTCAGGCATAATATGGTCCGCAAGCCAGATCCAGCCTACCCAATGATTTCATCCGGCTCATGAGCACCCAACAATTAATTGTGCCTTGCCCAGCCTGTGTATTTTGTTCCCACCCTTGTGCACGGGCAGCCCCCAGCTCTGGCCAGTACTTACAACTTCTGGGTGAGGCCACTGGTTCCACTGCTACAGCCACAGGGGGACCTGCTCAGCTTCCCCTGCCTCCAGTGGCTCCTCTTTGTGTCCCTGCTGAAGTGCTGGCCCCAGGCAGCAGGTAGGGAAGCTGCAGATGGGCAGGAGTGAGGAGCATGGAGCTCGGACTGGCAGGAGTGCAGAGACCATACCCAGCAGTGCAGCAGGACTGTGGAACTCAGGTGGGCAGGGTGTGGGTATGAGAGGCGTGAGGGAGGGTGGGGGTGCGGGGACCCCTGCCGGTGTACAGCCACTGCCATTGGTAGCAGCATAAGGTGGTGGACCCTCAGGGTGCTCATGGCTTGCTCAGGCATGGCCCCCCTGGCAGCATGCAGCTCTAGCAAGTTCTGGGAACTGCACATGGCTGCAAGAAGCGGAGCCAGGCTGGCCCACCTCTATTGCACAGGGCTCACGTGCAGCTCCTGGGAGACTCACACCACCAGGGGGAAGCTCTGCACAATAGAACTGGTGGCCTTTCCCACTCCTTTTTACCATGTGTCGGTCCTGGAACTCCACTGGAAGTGGTGGGGAGCCCTGCCCCTTGCTTCTTGGGGGAGCCCCCATGCAGAAATTATGTGACAGGAGCACCATGTACCCCAAGTGTAGGGGAGAAGGTGCCAAAGAAGAGGCGCCTGATGCAGTTAACATTGTTGCCCTTTGAGTATTATTAAGTTGTTCCTTCTTCTGATTGGAGACACCTGTACCACCAGCTGGGTAAACGGGGTGCAGACAGACTGCCCAGGAGGAGCAGACAGTGCCTCACAGCACATCCAGATCCTGCCAAGACCCAAGTCAGACACCCAAGTGGAAGGGGGGAGGGGTGAAGGGGAGGTAAGGAGCCCCACAGAAAAAACACCAGCTGAGGCACCCAGGGTTTGGAAGACACTGAACAACATCCTCCAGGGGAACCTCAAGTAACATCAAGTCGTGGAAGGTGAATGGATCCTGGTGTAACACACTTTGGCGAGCAGAGTAGGCTAACAGCGACACAATGAGAGCGGGCCTGCCACATTTGGTGCATTGGCCGGGAATTAATAGCAGCCCATGGGCCAGTCAGGAATGGATGAAGTGGGAGCCACGGAGCCAGGTAATTCCTGGCAGCAAGTGCAGGGAATGATCCTGCAGCTGCTGCAGGAACTAACAGGCCAAGTCCAGGGAGATGGAAGCCCCTGGCGTCTTGTTCTCCCAGCAGCAGGACTTGGCAGAGGAACTGGCTAAAGTAGAGATGTCTGGGGGTGGTGTTCACGAAGGGTTCTAGATTCCCTGGATGGTGAAGGAGGATGACCCTGAGGCATATCTGGAGTTGCTTGAATCCCTGGTGACTGCGGCAGCAGGGTGGGACATGAGCCGTTGGGCTGCTCAGCTAGGGCCACTGCTCATGGGCCGAGGACAGGCAGTGTATCGCATGCTTTTCTAGACTACCAAACAGTGAAAGAAGCTATCTTGTATCAATTGGGTATTTCACCCAAGTACTGTAGGTAACAGATCCAGACCAAAAAAGTGAGGGAGCAATGATGACCCCAGCTATTGGCCTAGCTGCTGAAAGTCATAGGGGCACGGTGATTGAAGGCTGTTGAGAGGTCATCGTTAGAGCTCTTTGAAATAATCACACTTGAACGGTTCATATGGGATCTGAACGAACAAGCGCAAAGGTGGGTCCAGCAACATCAGCCCCAGGGCTTGGATGAAGCTATACGAATAGTGGATGTGTATGTCAAGGCGGTGAAAGGTCCAGTCCAGAAGTGAGGAATATGAGCTGAGTGCACATCCTGTCAGGCCGCGCTCCCTGTTTAGGTGGTGGACAGGGAGTGGGGCCGCCAGCAAAAGTGGCTGTGCTTCTTCTGGAAGTGGCCGTTGGACTTCCCCCCTGTCGTCAGTGGGATTGGCTGCCAGGGGACCTCCCCTTCCGGTCAGTGGGATTGGCCGTTGGGGGACCTCCTCCCCCAACTCTGACTGGTGTCTGGGGGGAATGTACCCCCCAGATTCAAGAGGCACCAGTTGCACATCCAGTCTGGCATTGCCTGACAGGGTTCCCACACCGCAGCACAGGCTGAGGGTTCACCTGCTGTGACCTTGAACCAAAGCTCAGGGAAGGCAACCTGGAAAAGATGGACTGCAGTTTTGGGCAGGCCTGTACATGGTCATATCTCACCAGGCCCATTGTAGATGTCCACGTTGGTGACTGCACACTTACTGCTGGGTTAGACATGGGGTGTGGGCAAAACTTGGTCCATGCCACTGTGCTACCTGTACAGGCAGAAGTACCTACCTCAAACAAGAGACTTTGGTCTTCATGCATGGCCACAGCAGACATATGAAAGGCATCAGTTACCAGTGATGGCGTTAGGCTGAATGCATGAGATGCTAGTCAGGATTGCCTGGAATCTCCTATACCCCATGTTGCTCGAGTGAGACTGGCTGTATTTGACCGAGGTGCTATATATCACCCTTCCAAAGACAGTGTGGGGCCAGGACGCCAAGGGGTTTGAAGGATTTACCAGTGAAGACATGTAGGTGGCACCCTCAGCAGCAGACCAGCAGGGGGAACTCCTAGACATGGAGGTCATAATTGGCTCAGGAAAGTTCTGCGCTGATCAGCTCAGTGACCCTGCATTTCAGCACACCTATGATGAGGGTGTGGTATGCCACAATGGGGAATTCCTACAACCAAGATGGGTGATACAGCTACTGTGTTTTGAGGTAAAGGATGACCTCTTATATTGTATTACAAAAGGGAAAGTGCCGGGCCCAGTGGTGAGCCAGTTGTCAGTGCCCCAGTGGCACAGGGCCCCCGTAATCAGGTTGGCCTCTGATGGGCCCATGGGGGGGAGGGGCACCTGGGCCATGATAAAATGGAGGCCCACTTATTACAGTGATTCTTTTGGCTGGTCATTTATAAAGAAGTATGGCGTTAATGTGAAACTTGCCCAGATGTCAGGTAGTGGCAGTAGAGATGCCGCCTATAGCTCCCATGGTGCCCATACCTATTGTAGAGAAGCCACTCGAGCGGATTGTGATAGATATCACAGGGCCAGTCCCAAAGACGTACTGGTAGTACAGGCTACAGCTCAGTGATTATGGATTATGCTACCTGCTGCCTGGAGGCCATACCCCTCTGCATAACCACTATCCTGAAAATAGCTTAACAACTCCTCAAATGGATAGCAAGAGTGGAAATCTTATGGAAAATCATCATGGATCAGGGCCCTAATTTTATGGCAGGACTAATCATGGGGGTCTGCGAAACACTACAAGTTAAACAGATAAGGACTAGGGCTGTGTGAAGCTTCAGGTGGTGATTCTATTCAGAGGAGATTCAGCCCGATTTGGTGGCTGAATCTCCAAATCCGAATCAAATCAGGGGATCAATTAAAAGGTCCTGATTGATTCAAAGTTCTCTGAATCTTCAGAAAAGCACCCCCCCGATGGCTGCCCTGCTCGCCTCAGCTCCCGGTGCTTTAAAAAAAAAAGCCCCACTCACTGCGTGCTGCCAGGCGGGGAGGTGATCCCTGCTGCCCCTCACTGCCCCACGGTGCATGAGGGGCTTTGCATGAACTGTCCAATCCCCCCTCCTTGCTTCCCCAGCCTCCCCCATGGCTGCCCCGCCTGGCCCTTTAAGAAAAAAAAAAAAAAGAGAAAAACCCCAGGATTCACCACTCCTGCAGCAGCGTCAGGGCTTCAGGGGGCTCATGGAAGAGCCCCCCACGCAGCAGCGTGGGGCAGTGGGGGGCAGAAGGGATTGCCCCCTGCTGGGCAGGAAAGGTGAGTCTGGGGGTTTTCTTGTTTGTTTGTTTTTTAAAGGGCTGGAGCTGGGGTGGGTGGGGCAGCCATGGGAGGGGCTGGGTGAGCGGGGGTCAGGGGGCTCATGCAGACCCCCCCATGAAGCATGGGGTAGTGGGGGGCAGTGGGGATCGCCCCCACCTAGCAGCACCTGGTGAGTCAGGGGTTTTTTTTTCCAAGTGCCGGGAGCTGGGGCAGGCAGGGCAGCCATTGCCAGGCTGGGAGAATAGGTGGGGGATGGGCCTAGTCTGGGAGATTTGGCTGAATCAATTCAGGACAGTGATTCGAATCTCCAGATCAAATCACTGTCCCTTGAATTGGCTGAATCCGAATCTGGAGCGAATACTAGCCGCTTCGCACAGGCCTAATAGGACATCCATTTACCACCCCCAGACAGACAGTTTGGTCAAGTGGTTCAACTGCATGATGAAGTTCATGCTGAAGAAGTGTATACAAGGGGACCCTAAAAGGTGGGATAGAATGTTGTTGCCCCTAATGTTTGCCATCCAAGAGACCCCACAGGCCTCTACTGGGTTTTCACCTTTTGAACTCATGTATGGCTATCAGCCACGTGGCCTACTGGATATTAGAGGGTTGGGGGAGTCTGGCCCAGGTGGAAGTCTCCATAGCCTGGCATGTAGTAGAGCTTCAGGATTGCTTGTTCCAGTACCATCAGTTAGTGAGAGAAAGCCTTGCCCATGCCCAAGATCAACAAAAAACCCATTACGATCAGAGGGCCCACAAGTGACAGGTCCATGCTGGGGAACAGGTACTGGTGCAGCTCCCAGACCATAATGGCTGGCTACTCACCAAATGGCAGGGCCCATTCGAAGTGCTCCGGAGGTAGGGCCTGTAGATTATGAAGTGGCAAAGCCAGGGTGCTGCCATGAGAAGCAGATCTACCACATCAACCTGCTAAAGCAGTGGCATGCCTGGTACACCAGCCATAAGTTGCTGCTTCATGAGTACCAATATTCTACGATCAAGCAAGAATGCCTTGCAATTAAGTGGACGGTGGCATTGTTTAGATATTACCTGCTAGGCTGGTTGTTCATGCTGATAATAACAGACCACACAACCCTAAGGTGGCTCCAACCAGCCAAGACTGATAATGCCCAGATCATGTGGTGGGCATTGTCATTACAACCATTCTATTTCATAGTGCAGCATCGCCCTGGAAAATAAAAAGTGGTAGCAGACATCCTGTCCTGTAGGCATAAGGAGGAACTGGTTAAGCCTGATGAAGACAGCCCGGCCATTGAACCAATGTGGGGGTAGGTAGCAGGTCTGCACCCCACTCACAGCGCTGCTGGGCTCTAGGTGGCCAGTCTGCACATGGCCACTCCAGTGCCTTGCAGCCGCAAGCAGGGTCACAAATTGGTCTGGCTCCTCAAAGCTCCTGGGATAAAAGGAGCTGGCCAGACATGCATGGGGGGAGCAGGAAGGAGGAAGCATTGGCAGCACCTCCGGACACCTCCCCCACAGCCAGCATGGGCCAGTGGAGCTGCAGGCTGACAGAGCACCGGGCAGCACAGTAGCTCTGACCACAGCAGGGGTTTCCCCACCACATGTGAACTCTCAGCTCTTAAAGGTACAGCCAAACTACAGGTGGCCTGCACAGGCCAGATGGAGGCAAGAAAGGGCCCAGGCTCCTGCAGAATGGCAGTCGCCCACAGAGACAGGGGCTCATAACCTGTTGAGACTGCACCCTGTAGCGAAGTGGGGCTCCCTGCCTAGCCACAGTGCTAGGTTCCCTGCTTGCCTCTGGGCACGCCCTCACCTGACTCTTCTGCCACGCCTTGTTCTTAATTAATTAAGATGTTTATTAAGGCAGGAGGCTGCCCATTCTTGCCCTGATGCCAGGGGGCACTATCTGTGCCTCCGTACCTCCCCTACACCGCAGTCCATGCCTCGCAGATGGCATCGAGATGTTACAGTGCTCTGGCCTACAGCCAGACCAAGCTTAGGCCACGCCGTCAGGTCTCAGTCACACACATTCATACTGCCCTCCTCTTACTAGGGCTTCTCACACTCCACCCTCTCTCACAGGGTCTCTTTCATCCATCACCAACTCATGCTGCCTTGCTTCCTCTTGGAGCGGGCCCCTTAGGCCATAGGGTTAGCTAGTCCATTCCTTGGGTGGCAGACGTACCATCTTTTGGGCCTTTCCCACGACCCTCACTGGGGTAGTGGCTGGCTAATTACCTGACCAGGTCTGAGCTTGCTCTGGCCCCTTCCAGGGCAACTCTATATATACATACGTAAGCATACTGGGCTCCCAGCCCTCTGGTTTTCCCCCCTTTCACTGGGGCTCCCCATCTCCATCCCCTGTCTGGGGCCCCACACCACCCCCTTCCCTTGGGGCTATTCATCTCTTCCCCCTTCACTCGGGTGGCTGTAGCTGTTCCTGGCCCCAACTTACCCCTTCGGGGTCTTGCACCCCCACAGGGCTCAGGTGGCCATAGCTGTGCCTAGCCCCAATTCTCCATCTCAGATTCTTGTACCCCCACAGGGCTCAGGTGACCATAGCCATACCTGGCTCCAACTCTCCCTCCTCAGGGTCTCTCACCCCACAGGACTCAGGTGGCCTTAGCCGTGCCTGGCCCCCACTATCCCTCCTTGGGGTCTTGCACCCTACAGGGCTCAGGTGGCTGCAGCCATGCCTGGTCCCCAACTACCTCCGGTGTTCCGCAAACCCACCTGAAGGTGAGGGTTAGGGTTAAGGTGCCCCTACCCGCCTTTCGCTGGGGTGATAACTGGCCTGGCATTTTCTGGGGGCTCCCATACCACTGAGAGCCCCACCAGGCCACCCACTCCTGGCAGGGTACAGTTTTAGGTCATGCCCAGGACCAGGAACCTGCAATCCATCCCCTACAGCTCCTTCCTTACTTCTAGGAAGATACACAAAGCCTCACAGCCCAGCAATGTTACTGCCTTCCCAACCAGCAGGGAACTGAGCTCTTTATGTAGGCAGCCAGAGATCTAAAATGGCTGCCTTAATCAAGCACCTGCTGGCTGCTTAGCTTTGGTCTTAAAGTGGCAGGGACCAACAGTGCCCTGCCACACACCTTCCCCCTTTAAATGGTACCTAGGGGGTTTCCCCTGCTGCTCCTCCAAAGCAGGCTCCCACTGGAGTTTGTGAGAGCCCCCAGGTGGCAAGCACACTCAAAGGTGCTCCGCCACACACCTTCTCCCTTTGAATGAACTGATGCATTGACCGGCCCTGCTTGGGAAGTGAGCCCAGCATGGAGCCAGGCTACAGAAGTCACCACTCCAGCATGCCTTCAGGCCCTGAGACCCACAAGTGGGCAATGCCAGGCCTGTAGGGGAAGCAAGAGTGTAGGAAGTCACCCCATAGGGTGTTATCAGATGTGGCCAGGGGCCAGCCAATCCAAAGCCCAGTGCTCTTGGGGTCACAGCCCCCATGCAGAATTTATGTGACAGGTGCACCATTTACCCCATGTGTAGGGGAGAAGGTGCCAAAGAAGAGGTGCCTGATGCAGTGAGAATTGTTTCCCTGCTTGCCTGCACCCCATGGAGAATTTCAGTTTGTGTTGTTCCTTTTTCTAAGTGGAGACACCTGTATGACCAGTTGGGTAAACGAGGTGCAGACAGACTGCCCAGGAAGAGCAGAGAGTGCCCTACAGCACATCCAGATCCAACCAAGACCCAAGCCAGACACCTGAATGGAAAGGGGTGGGGTGAAGGGGAGGTAAGGAGCCCCACAGAAGAAAAACCTGCTGAGGCACCCAGGGTTTGGAAGACACTGAACAACATCCTCCAGTGGTACCTCAAGTAACATCAAGTTGTGGCAGGAGAGTGGACCCTGGTGCAACATGCTTAGGCAAGCAGAGCAGGCCAACAGTGACACGGTGAGTGTGGGCCTGCCACAAATGCAAGCAGTTTGCAGTCCTCCAGAATCCCAGGATGCACACCTCCAAGCCACTCTACCCCTTTCTACCCACCAAAACCACACTGGTCTCTCACCCCTCAGCCCTCTCATCAACTTCAGAGCAGGGAGACCAGGGAGAAGCATGTTTTGCCCAGCTGCATGGCCTTGCTACCCAGCCACTCCACACTCAGCATGGAGCAGCCAGGGCTTCCATGCAGTGGGACCAAGCAGGCAAGAGAAGCAAGCTTTCCCTGGCTCCAGGTTTTCTCCATCAATGGTTATCTGTGGTGATGGGGAAGCATGCCTCCCCACGCCCACCCCTCCTAGCTTTCCATAACCCCACTTCAACTCGACTTGTGGGGGCTCCAGAGAAAGCTTTGCCCCACATGCTACACCCCTGGCCAGGGGAGAATTTGGGAAAAAGGCCAGGGGGGCTGTGGGAAAATTTCAATTAATCTCATGTAAACTGACCTTGATTGCAGTTTTCCCATGCCTTGCACCCAACTGAAAGTCACAGGCAGCCCTGAGCAAAGCTTGTGGGGCTGGGATGGGATGGGGGGCCTGAGGTCCAGTTTAGTACCTTCGAGAACCGGCGCCAAGCCTTCACCAACGGCTGGGCTCGCAAGCGGGAGAAGTACGCCCCGCTGGCCGACACCCTGAGGGGCTGTGGCTACGACGTGACGGTGGACTCACTCATTGTGGGGATGCTCGGAGCCTGGGACCCCAGCAACGAGAGCGTCCTCCGTGCCTGCCGCATCTCCCGCCACTACCCCAAGCTGATGCGCTACCTCATGGTGTCCAACACCATCTGTTGGTCCCGCGACATCTA
>NW_017729026.1:31889447-31895957 GCF_001723915.1 Gavialis gangeticus
TTGCGGACCATTGTAACGGGTTTGTGTGTATCTATCTCCTTTCTCTCTCAGCGTCGGGAACCCCCTCCCCACATCCCCCCACCCCTGGGCTTAGTTGGCTAACATTGTATCACTTGTAACCTAGTCGTGTTCCCCTCCTCTCCCCCATCCCTCTATTGTTAGTCCCTCGCTTGGGCGCTTTGTATTTTCATATCAGCTTTGTCATCTTTTTTCTGGATTCCCAATCCAAAACATCTACTAATAAAAGTCAATTTTCTTTGCAGGCAGTTGGCATGGAGCCAGTTGCCTGAGCTTCACTCACCAGCCCCCTCCCTCCTAGCAGCATGGAAGCATGGAGGACTTGGGGGAGAGTTTGTGCTCCCCTAAGCCTCCCAACCTGGGATAGGACCATGGGGAGATCAACAGGGTTTGTTGCAAACAGTTGGTGCTTGCCAGCCCTCTTCCATCCTGTTCCTGGCCAAGATAGGAATGCATGGCCTCCTGTGCCTCAGCAGCCCCGCTTCTTGCCTGCATAACCACCCCCCACTCTGGATCCAATCCCAGCCCCGCCAGCCGTCCCCAGAGAGGGCAGTGATAGGGGCCTCATTGGGGCAGACTCATGTGAGGCCAGTTGGCTGGGTTCAGCTTAGGGGCTCCCCAGGGCCCAACCCTCCACCATCATGCACAATTTAACACATAAGAGTCTATTTTTTGTTATATTTCAATTAAAAATGCTATAAATAATTACATAAATATGCCTTCCATAACCTTAAATGATTTAGTAGACCAAGGTGGGTTGATGCTGAGAGGTTTTCACTGGTGTCTGTGCCTCCCTTTCCCCATGCCAGACAGTCCCATTCTCCACACTGCTGCAGGCTGGTCACTTCATCATGCCTCGGTTTTACTGGCCCTGCAAACCCCGTTTCTCAGCTCTGTCAGTACGCCCTCTATGTCATGCAGGAAGCATGTTGGTTCTCAGCTCTGCCCTAGTGTGTGCTCTGTGCGATGGAGCAAGCATGCTGGTTCTCATTCTTGTGCCCCGGCTATTCCTCCTCTTCCCAGCAGCTCCCCCATCCCAGCCAGCATGATCCCTGCTGCTCCTAATTCAACTCTCTACCACTTCTATTTACTTCTTCCTGCCCTTCACTTAAAACAGTTTTTCAAGATTTTTCCCTTCCCACCCATGGTCCTGGCTCAGCTCCTGCTGCTGCAGAGGTAGGGAAGCCATAGACTCCATGCCAGTTTCTCTGCCTCAGAGCTCCATGTCATGCTCCCCCTTCTTCTTCTAGGCAAGAGGAGGAACAGGGTCCTGGCTCCTGTTTGTGTCCCTGCTTGCCAGACCCTCTAGTGGTAAGTTACAGTTGTGCAAATGGCATTCAGCCTTAACCTGTGACTGCTTGAAAACTGTTTTAACTTCATAACAGTATAACATTCCACAGATTTAAAATATTGTAAAGGTAACCTGTAACAGCACCCTAAGATACTACAGAACAGGATTTCACAACAGCTAACACATTAAGCTGGGAGCTGCCTAAACTACCCAATGGGAAATGCTGAAGAAAAGGGTGTGTACCTTTAACTTTATTCCTCTTGAGAGCTAATGTGCTAAAATCAGAAGAGGAGTAACAGCCCCAGGCTTAAATTCCCTAAGTTAACCCTCTAAAAAAAGAAGCAGGTACCATTTTTAAAAGGATTATGGCAGTGGTGGATGACTTACCTCAAATTTTAATTCTTATTTTATTCTTAGTCTAAATTATATTCTTTTAGAACACTTTTAATGTAATTAAAGGAATGTGGTATATTTAGAAAAATATACAAAATTCAACAAGTGTTTAATGGACTTCATGATACATATTGAATTCGTCATCAATGAAACTTGATTTTCTTACCACAATAGAAATAAACAATCTAAAGAAGTCAGCACAGGGTTGAGAGTCAGGAATTATTGAGCTTACACCTGGCTCTTCAATGAATAGGCTCAGTAATCATTGGCAAGTCAGCTCTCAGCTCCAACTTCTCTAACCCTAAGCCTGAAGGTTTTGTAAAAGGGTGTAAGGATGATTAATGTGTCAACAATATTTTAATTGGGTGAATTACAATACAAGTAAGATTTATCACTAAATAGTAAACAAAGTGTTTAAACTGTCATCCAAATCCAGAGCCTAAACCACACAAATCCCAGAAGAGGATAGAAATTGCTGACCTAATCAGTAAGAAACCTGCCAAAACTAACATGAGAGATCCAGCTCCACTGATAAGCTTCAGAAGCTTACAAAGTAACTTCCTGGATCCTCATGCTCCATGTATCTTACAACTCGGTGGTAAGACTGATAGCTTGGGTAGGATAGGACATAGCTGCGTGGGACTGTTACCCTGTATGCCCCTCAGTTGTCAAGAATTTTAAGTTTTCAGTCTGGATACTCCAGTTAGGACTTTTAAATGTATTTCCTAACCTTAAGTATGAGGATTGGATTACAGCACCATCCTTTTTTAACTATTCTATTAAGGGCCTAGCCCTGCAAAACTGGATCATCAGTAGTTCCTCCTTTCTTCCCACCTTCTTTCTGGGTTCCCTGTGTTGGTCACTTTGTTCCTCACTGATTGCTCTGGAGTAGTGGTGCTCTAACTTTCAGCCCTGAGAGCTAGACGAGTGGTGCATAGGTTGGATCTGGCCCTCTATACCAGGACTTGGACTTCCGTGGCCTTGACTGGCCCCTGTGTACCAGGATCAGGCCCCATGCCAGCCATGCACTGGGATCAGAACCTGCACTGCCCTGAATAACTGATGCAGCATGTAGGGCTATGCTATCCAGCTCGTAGGGCTTCCCATGGGTCTCAAAATTTGGCTGTGGGAAGCAGTGGCACTACCCCCCTGCAGGACACCCCATGGGCTGAATGACATGATACCAGGGGTGGAATCTGTCTTGCGGGCTCAGGGTTCAGCACTCCTGCCTTGGAGTCGCAGTCATAAAGTAACAACATCTAGTTACGGCTGTTTCAGAATTCTTCCTCAGAAATTTTAGAAAATGCCTCAACATTTGGAATTTGTAGGACTTGCAACATCAACATCATTCCTAAGAGCCTTATTTGGTAATCAGAAAGGGAGCAGCTAACAACTGCCTAACCCACTATCTTCTGCCCACAGGCAGACATAACTTCTCCTTCTAAATAGAGATCAGCCATGACAGTATGCAACAACTTTACATTTTTATATCCAAAGCTTCAGAGCATTAATTTAGTCTCAGTGTACCCTTGGAAAAGTAGGTATCTGATCTACCATGGGGAAACTAATGTACAAAAAGATGGACTGAATATATCTAGCATCATGAAGGACCAGCATGTTGTAGAATTAGAGAACTAGTCCTGTGCATTAGCCAAAAACCTGACTGATCTTCTTACTGTCTCCAGATTTGCCCTGTATGTCAGTGTCCTGACCTTTTCCAGCCCAAGGCACGCTTATATTAATAACATTTTTTTGCGGCACACATGTTAAGGCATTCCCCCTCTCCATACTTAGCTCATTGTAGCTCATTGCTATGGCAAAATTCTGCGGCACAGCTGTTCAGAGGTTTGCAAACTGTGCACCCCCACAGCCAACACACATGCAGCATGTGCAGTAGATGGATTTTCTTCTGGTCAACTGGTTCTCTTTCTCCCCCACAGCCAACACATACACAAGTCTTCTGTGAATATCTCATTGATGCGGCTTATTCATTAGCGCTAGGCAGCTGGAGAACTTCTCATTATTCCAAAATTCTCGTGGCACACCAGGGAGCAATTCGTACTGTGGCACACTGGTTTAAAAACACGGCTCTATGTGACATATTCCACACGTATAGAAACAAAATTAGGGCTGTCAGTTAATACATGCAATTAACTCAAAACAAATTAACGCATTAATTTTTGTAACGAGTGTTAATTGCACACATCCATTTTGACTAGGGATGGGCAAAATATGGCCTACCCTGTGCCATCTCTGGACTCAGCCGGGAGAAGCAGACCAGCTCTGGATCAGCTGGAACTTGCATGCACAGCCCTGACCCTGGCCCACCCTGTGCCTGCTCTGGACTAGCCAGAACCTACGTGAACAGCTCCAACCCCGGCCCACCCCACATCTGCTCTGGGTCACCTGCCCACACTGAGCAGTGGCAGTATCGGCAGCAGCCAGACAAAAACTACTGCTTAGCGAGAGGAAAAAGTGGCCTCTCACCCTTGCTGCTGCAGGACCCTTCTTGCTGCAGCCTTCTGTAGCCCACACCCAGGCTGCCCTGTACCTCCTCTTTGCCACCATCATTGTGGTCTGCAGGCCACTCAGCAGGGCAGCAGTGGCATTGCGGAGAAGTGGGCCCGGGCAGCTGCAGCAAGAAGGGCTCAGCAGCAGCAAGGGGGAGGGCCTGTTTTTCCCCTGCACTGAGAAGCAGCTTCTGTCCAGCTATTGCTACTGCTGCCCAGCATGGGAGGGTGAGTCTGGAGTGGGCACAGGGTGGGCTGGGGTTGAGGCTGTTTGCATGGGTTCTGGGTGGTCTGCCACAGCTGGTGCTAGTCTGGAGCAGTGCAGGCTGGAGTTGGGGCTGGGGTTGTGTGCTGTTGGTTGTGACAGGGGAGGAGCCACAGGGTGCATGGGCTCCAGGCTGCTGGGTGCAGGCTGCTGACTATTGTTTAACTGTGCAATCAAAATTGTGATTATTTGCAACTATTTTTTTTTAATCTTGCAATTAATACCGATGATTTTTAAAAATTGCTTGTCAGCCCTAAAAAAAAAGATTTGCAAAATGTACCCACCTCTCTCCTTCCCCATTTTGCCTAAGGGAAACAGCACTAATTCCTCCTCACTCCAACTGTTATGCATACAAAGTAAGTGCTTAATTTGCATAACAGCATAACAAAATGTCAGCTCCAAACATTACATTGTGATAAATTCTGGTTATCTGCATATTGATTAAATACTTAAACTGCTTTAACTGCACAACATTTTCCAGACTCACTGCACACTTTACTGATTATTTGTACTTCATAGATTATCAATTGTCAGAAACAGTGAAGTGGAAATAGTCGTCAAAGGCTTGCTACTTGAAGCCTTGAGAAAGGTACCTAGGTTTCTGGCTGCTACTGTCCCTTACTCTCTAGGCTTCAAATAGCAGTACCAAGTCCAGTAGTAGAAACTAGTAGAAGCTTTGAAAATGAGAAGAGATAGTCAATTTTGACATTGACAGGGCTATGTACTTAGTGAGTTTGTTTACCTGCTGTGGTATTAGCATCCCTGAAACTAACTAGCTTCCCACAAGGCTTCTAATAGGAGTTTGAGCTGCTAATACTACGACAGTGAGTGTGTCTACATGTGCATTTTAATGCACAGTAGCCTATTGTACTGCAAATTAAAGCGGCGCATAAAAAACTGTGCTATTACACTAATATGCAGTAGGACAGGTTACTGTCCATTGTGTCACCTAAAAAGTGTGGGCTTGAGCTACTGTGCGTTAGTGCAGCCTGATGTGCATGTGTTTAGTGCCTCATATTGGAGGTACTAAATTTAATGTGCATTAGGAAAAGTGCATTAATGCATGTGTAGATGTGCCCAGTGAGATGGCTGTGTACTTAAAAGAGCACTGTTTACACTAATATATAACGGAAGTGCTAAAGGTTTGAAAAAATAGCAAAACAGATTTTTAAAAACCCAGAGTAAACTCCGTGTGTGGCTAAAGTCCAAAAATCATTTTTACATTTGTTTATTCTGTGAACTTGGCAACATCCTTCATGTTTGACCATGGTGAAATCTTTACAGAAACAGCAGTAGCATGACATCTGGTGGGGAAAATCAGAACTGTAAAAAGACATTATAGCCCACTATTAAATAATTGTTCCTCTACACCAGGGCTTGGCCCACACCTGTGGGCCAGATCCTGCCCGCAAAGAGGTCTGATGCAAGGCAGTCTGACACAGGGGATCAGTAGCACAGAGCTGTGTCATGCCATCCATCCTCTCTGCAGCGCTCCCCTTTCCTGTGAAGTCCGCTGCTCTACTGCATCTGTTCTTCCGTTGCTGCAGAGGGGTCTGGCATCTGCAGTGGGTGAATTCAGGCAGCTGGCTCTGAAGGAGGGACAGTGAGAGGGGGGGAGGGAGCAGAGCCTTCTGGCTTACAGGCAAGACAGATCACAAGTTCCAACCCACACCAGCAAAAGGCTGCTACCCCTGCTCTAAAATACATATTAAAAGGAAATTATTAGTTATGATTCATTTTCCTTAGACTAGTTATGTGCAGAGGGCTGTTCTTCCCACAGTCATGTGAAAATGCTTGGTGGTTTTACACACTCTCACAAGATCTAGGCAGGGCTATTCAACTTCAAAGCAGCCAGGAGTCATATTTCTCAAAGAATTTAGGAACTTCAGGAGAGGTGCAGGGCTGTGGATACTAAATGGAGGTAGGTACCTCCTAGCAGCTGTTAGACACAGGGGTGGGGCTTATGACATACCCATCATTAATATTTCCTAATATCCAACTTCCACAGGTCTCCACTCAGATGGCAGGACAAG
>NW_017729026.1:31900957-31901399 GCF_001723915.1 Gavialis gangeticus
ACTCAGCAAGCTGGCAGCTTTGAGGCTCACCTATGCAGTTTATGGCTTAGCACAGCAGCACTTAAGCCCCGATGTTAATTTGATGCAAACCATCTAGCTGCTAAAACGAGCTGGGGCTCTGGAGACACCCACTAGCAACGTTTGTAGCCTGGGCCAGCCCTCTTCGAATCATAAAAAAATTCAGCTTGGAAGGGACCTCAAGAGAACATCTAGTCCAGTGTTGCTCAACCCAGTGGTCACAAGAATATATGAAAGGGCAGGGAACAAATTTTAGAAATGGATTCCCGTTTAAAGGAGAAAAACATGTGAAGCCAGGGCTTCTCTCCTGCAAGCTCCCACCTGCGAGGCCCCCCCCATCCCTCCAAGCCCCACACTGGGGCAGTGAGCCAGGAATAAGTGCACTGGGTCGGGACTGGCCATCCATGTTTACAAATGGGTCCTG
>NW_017729026.1:31911517-31912203 GCF_001723915.1 Gavialis gangeticus
AGAACAAAGGTTGAGAACCACTGATCTAGTCGCACCCCCTGCTCAAGGCAGCACCATCTGCAACTAGATCATCCCAGCCAAGACCGGGGCTTGAAAATTTGAGGATGGAGCTTGCACAGGTAGCCTGTCCCGCTGCTTTACTACTGCCCGCTCCCCACTGCAGCAGCCGCAGCAACAGGGCAGGGGAAAAGCAGGGGCTGCTTCGGCGAGTACAGACCCCTCGAAGCAGGGGGGTTATTCTTGCCCCCTCCATTCAGGGCTCGCCCTAATCAGGCGCCTGCTTGCGGGTGACAGGCTCTGCAGTGCAACGGATCGGGCGGCCCCCGACAGACAGAAGCGAGCCGCTGCAGGGCCTCGCGCTACATTACACGACGCGCAGCCGCGAACACGAGAAGGAAGGAAAAGCCCCAAGGCTAACAGAGCCTCCCGCCTTCCCCTTTTGTGAAGTCACTTCCCCCGCCGCCGGTTCCGGCTTCCGGCGCTCCAGACAGGAGGTAAGGGCAGGTGGGGCGGGGGGAGTTTTCCGCTTGGGCGGAAGTGGCTGGTCACGTGGTGGACGGGGGGCGCGCTGAGTGGCGGAGCGGGCTGAGGTCTCGCACGCGCGCGCGCGGCCGAGCCGCGCCGGGGGAGCTTCAGGTAACGGTCCTCACGCCCGCCCCTCCCCCACCCCCGCAGCGCCCGGCGCC
>NW_017729026.1:31912220-31914752 GCF_001723915.1 Gavialis gangeticus
CGGGGGGAGGGGAGGGGTGGGGAACGGCGACCAAGCTGCGGCTGGGGTCGGGAATGGGGTTGAAGGATGGGATGGGATGGGATGGGCACGGGGCCGCCTGCTCTGCTGCTCGGGTTTTTGTTTCCTGCCCTGTGCTCCCCGCCTGCTTTGCTGCTCTCCTTTTTTCACCCCACCCTGCACTCCATGTTTTAGGGGTGTAGTTCGTAGCCGTGTTGGTGTAAGGACATGGGCAGACCAGGTTCTTGGGGTAAATCCACCCTCTTTTTATTAAACCAACTCCACTAGTTGGAAGAATTCTTAGGAAACTTTTGGGCACAAACACCCTTTGTCAGGCTGAGGAAGTGCCCTGCTTTCTCCTCCCGGCCTGCTCTTTGTTCCCCGCCCCGTGCTCCCAGCCTGCGCTGCTTTCTGCTTTCTCTTGTCTTTGCCACTGGTGCTGCCTGTCCCCTCCCCAGTCTGCAGTGCGCTGGTCAGGGAGCCTGCCCATGTCACAAGTGGCATGTGTGCCACAGGCCAGCCCTCCCTGGATGATGTGAATGTTGAAAGTGCTTTATCATTGCCATCACCGTCTTGTTACACATACTGATAGCAAAGCAGACTGTTAACTTTTGCTTAACCTTTTTAAATCAGAGTTCACCTTCCTAATCTTCTGCTTTTCCAGCCCAGTTACAGCTATACATCCAGCTGGCTTTGTTGAGATTAACATATTAGTAATTTAGTAAATATAACTGGGTACCTCTGTTCTTGTTGTTTGGCATTTTGAAAAGGGTCTGGTGTAATTTTTATTTCTTTTGTTTAAAGAAAAATTAATCTTGCTGGTTTTTTTTTTTTTGTGGGTTCAATAGAGGGTAGTTCTGGTTGAAGCAACTTAGTCTACATGTGCTTCAGTATCCACTGGAAGAATGACAGATGACAAAGATGTACTTCGAGATGTGTGGTTTGGACGAATACCGACCTGTTTCACTTTGTATCAAGATGAAATAACTGAAAGGGAAGCTGATCCCTATTATGTAAGTACAATGAAGGTAGATAGGCATTACATCTGTGTGTGCATGCTTGAAATTTCGCTTTGGCATTTTGATACCTCTTGTGGAAATACTGTTTTTAATTCAAGCAAAAGTAGCAACTTTAGTTTAAATGGAAGCCAAATGAAGCTAGGCTCCTTTTTTAATAGCACATGCTCTAGGCTTGACCTGGAAAGGTTTGGATGACATAGGTGTTTGAAATACGTAGTTTCATAGTTGTTAGGGGCTGGGAAGGACCTTGCAGATCATTGTGTCCAGCCCTCCCCTGCAGTTGGGCAGGAAATTCTGCTGGGGTCAGATGACCCCAGCAGGGTGGGTATTGGGACACTTTTTGAAGATCACCAGGGTGGATGACTGTACCACCTCTGTGGGGGAGCCTGTTCCAAACCCTTGGCACTCAACTTATAAAGAAGTTTTTCCGTATGTCCAGTCTGAAGCAATCCTCAATCAGTTTGTGCCCATTGTTTCTTGTCATCCCCTGGGGGGCCTTGGTGAATAGAGACTCCTCCAGGCCCTGGTGCATACCCCTAATATACTTATAGGCTGCCACCAAGTCCCCTCTGAGTCTCCTGTTCTTCAGGCTGAGCAGTTCCAGGTCTTTCAGTCTCTCCTATGTCCTGCTCTCTAGGCTTCTAGAGAATGTGCATGGTTGTCCTTTGGACTCTCTTGAGCTACAAACAAATCACCTCCCAAAATCCTTTCTGACCTTGCTAATGCTCCACCATTATGCCTATTTGTGAAGCTCTTTTAGTGAGACTTCCATTTTCATTTGAGATTCTGTAATTGTCATGTGTCTGTTTGTCCATTGTGTACAATTAATGTGCATAACGTGCATTAGTAAGCCTGCTGGTTTAAATGGGTAAGAACAGTCATATCCAGAAAGTGGTATGTTAGGAGAGAGATTTTCAAGAACAAGGAAATAAGTAATAGTTCTATTCTAATTTTACTCAATTTTGTAAAATGTCTAGGTGAGTGTTTGGGGTATTGGGATGAGGAAAAAAAAAGAGGGAAAGGTAGGAGATTATTTCATTTATAGCCTGAGAGTGCTGCTTGTGGCAATCAGAGTTAATATAGTATGTATCACTTAGAATGCTTTATAGATGATCATTTATAGAGGCTATTTGTTGATTCAGCGAGTTAAGTGTAGGATTTACTTAAACATTTGAAATACAGCAAGTATGTGCAGAAGACAATTTTATAATATGTTTTCATAGTTTCATAATTATTAGGGTCAGAAGGGACCTATTAGATCATCGAGTCCGACGCCCTACCCTGGGCAGGAAAGAGTGCTGGGGTCAGATTACCCCAAGTCAGGTGTCTGTCCAATCTCCTTTTGAATATTACCAAGGAAGGGGATAACAACATCTCCCTTGGAAGCCTATTCCATATTTTGACGACCCTCACTGTAAAGAACTTTTTCCTGATGTCAGCCTGAATTTGCTCTCTGTTGTCCATTGTTTGTAGTTACTCCGACTGTCGCCCTGGTAAACTTTGTATCCCCCGCTTC
>NW_017729026.1:31919752-31920465 GCF_001723915.1 Gavialis gangeticus
GAAGTATCACCTCCCTAGACCTGTTCATGATGCACCTACTTATGCAAGAAAGAGTGCGGTTAGCTTTACTTATTACCTCATCACCTTGGTGACTCCTGTTCATTTTGGAGTCGATTTTGACTCCAAGGTCACTTTCCGCAGTTTTGTTGCTTAGAATGGTCCCTCCCAGGCTGTAGGAGTGCTGATGATTCTTCCTTCTAAGGTGCAACACATGACACTTATCCTTGTTAAACTGCATCCCATTCCGTTCCGCCCACCTCCCCGGCCTGTCCAAATCCACTTGGATTTACTCCCTTCCCTCTAGTATGTTTACCTTCCCCCATAGTTTTGTGTCATCATTTGGACAGGGTGTTTACTACTCCCTCATCCAAGTCACTAATGAAGATACTGAATAGTACTGGTCCCAGGACAGAGCCTTAGGGGACTCAGCTGCCTACATTTCTCCAGGTAGAAACCAACACGTCTGCCACCACTCTCTGGGTGCGTCCCATAAGCCAATTTTCCACCCACTGGACTGTAATACTGCAGTTTTTTAGTTTATTTATATGAATTGCATGTGACACTTGTGTCAAAGGCCTTTTTAAAGTCCAGGTAAACAACATCTACCTCTGGTCCCTCATCCAAGCATTTTGTGACCCGGTTGTAAAATGAAACTAGGTTCTTCAGGCAGGATCTGCCTGCTATGAACTCATGCTGATTGCCCCTTAGCATTA
>NW_017729026.1:31920475-31923711 GCF_001723915.1 Gavialis gangeticus
CATGCTGATTGCCCCTTAGCATTATTTTACCTGCTGGTCTGCCACAAATGTGATCTTTAACTATTTTCTCAAAGGTCTTGCCAAGAATAGAGGTGATGCTAACCGGCCTGTAGTTACCTAGTTCCTCCTTCCTCCCCTTCTTGAAAATAGGGACCACATTGGCCCTTTTCCAGTCCTCTGGGATTTGTCCTGAGCTCCATGAGTGCTTGAACAATTGTGCCAGTGGGTCTACTATGACTCCAGCTAATTCCCTATGTACCCTAGGGTGAAGATCATCAGGGCCTGTTGACTTAAATACATTCAGTCCCTCCAGATGCCCCCATACTAGGTCTGCATGAACTGCTGGTTGGGTTGGCATCTATCCTGGGCTTGTCTAAAGTTCTAATGGGATGCGTATTTGTATTTGTGTCCAGGAACACGGATGCAAAGAATTCATTTAGAATCTCTGCTTTAGCTATCCTATCTGTTACCAGTTGTCCTTGTTCTGAAGTGGTCCTAAGTTATCCTGCATTTTCTTTTTGCTGTCTATGTACTTAAAAAAATGACTTTTTTTTATCCTTGACTTTTCTTGCCAGCCTAAGCTCCATCTCTGCTTTGGTTCTCCTCACTGCTTCCCTGCAGGCTTGAGCCAAGCAGGTGAACTCCTCCTTGGTGACAGCCCCCTGTTTCCACAGCATATAGACCTCTTTTTTCCTCACCAGGCTATCCTGGATTTCCCTGCTCAGCCAAGAGGGTTTCTTTGCTTTTTTTGTCCCCCTTTATGTGGACTGGGATAGTCTTTTTTTGTGCCTGGAGGATTAGTCCCTTGAGAAGCACCCACCCTTCCTGGACTCCCATCTCTGCGAGGCTATTACCAGTCAGTCCCTTCCTAACTAATTTCCTGAGTTTACCAAAGTTGGCCTTCCTGAAATCCAGTACTTCTGCCTTACTAGTTATCTTCCCCACTTTTTGGTGGTCACTATCCCCTAGGTTACTTTGTATCTGCGTATCCCCCACCAAGTCATCCCCTGTGGCCAGTACCAAGTCTAGCAAGGCATTACGCCTGTTGGGGATGTGTACCCCTGTGATAGGTGAAGGTCCTGTAAGGAGGTTAAAAATTTTACGTGAACGGACAGACCTGGCTGCCTGCTTCTCCCAGCAGATGTCTGGGAAGTTTAAGTCCCCCATAACAACCAGGTCCTTTGAGCGCACTGCCTCTGAGAGCTGCCTCAAGAATTCTAGGTCTAACTCGTCCCCCTGGTGTGGGGGTCTGTAATAGACCCCTACTACTAGGTCTCTTTCTCCCCAGCCCCCAGTAATCTGACCCATAATACCTCAATTTGCCTGTGTCCCAATTTGACTAAGGAAGATGTATATTGTTCCTTAACATAGAGAGCAACTCCCCCCTCTTTTTTTCCTGTCCTGTGTGTACAGCCTGTAGCCCTCAATGCCCGCTGGCCAGTCATGGGTAGGATCCCAACAGGTTTCTGTTAGCCCAACCAGGTCGAATTCTTTATTTGCAAGCAGGAGCGCAAGTTCCTTCTGCTTGTTCCCCATGCTCATAGCATTGATATAGAGGCATCTAAGCCGCCCAGTAGGTGCCCTTGCTAATCTCCCATTCTGTTGCCTAGCAGGGCCCTTATTTACCTGAACTGCTCTAGTGCATGACTCGTGGTTCTTTGTATCTGGTCTCTCCCTGTCATCATCATCCCTGTCCCCCGACGAACCTAGTTTAAAGCCCTGCGAAGGAGATCAGCTAGCCTGTAAGAGAAGAGACTCTTGCCTCCTGGAGACAGATGTAGTCCGTCTTGCCTGAACAAGGCCGTATCCTGTAAGTGCAGGTTGTGATCAAGGAACCCAAATCCTGTGCGGTGACACTACCTCCAAAGCTGTGAATTGACTTCTCTAGTGCAGTTGCTGTGGTGCTGTCCTTGACCTCTGACTGGTAGAATGGATGAGAAGACCACCTGTGCTTCTGAACCTCTGAGCCTGGTTCCCAGCTCCATGTAGTCACTCATGACCCTGCCCGGACTACTCCGGGCTGCGTCATTTGTTTCCACATGGATGAGGACCATGGAACAGTAGTCGGAGGGCCTGATGAGGTCTGGAATCCTTGTTGTGACATCACGAATCCGGGCTCCGGGCAGGCAGCATACCTCCCCATTCCGTGGGATCTGGGTGGCAGATGGCTCCCTCTTTTCCTCACAGGAGGGAGTCACCTATCACAGTGACCCAATGTCTTCTCCTCCGGCTGCTTGGTTCTCTCTCAGTTGGCTTGGTGGTATCTCCAGGTGCGGTCTCTACTACTGTGCTCTTTGGCAGTGACACCAGGGCCTCAAATCTGTTCTCCAGCTGAACACAGGGAGTTGCCCTGGCTTTGTGAAGTCTAGTCCTCGAGGTGACTGTTTGCCATCCGGCCTCATCAGCTCTCTCCTGTGATGCCTTCCCTTCACGCATGCGGACCTGCAGAAAATGGAAATACCCATCAATCTCCTCCTCAATCACCTTGATCCCCCACAGCCTGCTCACCTCTGCCTGGAGTTCCCTCACCTGCCCCTCCAGGGCCTCAATCTGGGCACGTGTGGGACAAGTAAGGGGACCTCCTGCCCCTCCACTACCCCTGGGCCCTCGTGGACCTGCCAGGCAACCCCTGTAGGCAGGGGGCCAGGGTGCTGCTGACCCACCCAAGGGCTCTGTTTGGGTGGAGGCCTCAGTGGAGCCCTGGGTGGGAGGCAGCATCGGGGCAGGGTCCCTGCCTGCGCTCCGAGTCACCACCCCCATTAAAGTTTCTCTTATGTACACTCACCTGAGGGCTCTGTAGACTCTGTCTGAAGCCTCTGAGTCCGATGCGTGGAGTCTTTGGCCCCTGCTGCTCTCTTCCCTGCGCAAACTCCTGCACAAACTCCAGCGCGCTCTTTGACAAGTGCGCCTGTTTGCTGGCCTGTTTGCGTGGCTCAGGAGCGCAGCTGTTTTTAACGTACCCTGTTTTCTCATGTACAACGCGCACACCTTTCACCCCCAAATCAGCACTCTTTGCTGCTCTTCCCCCAAATAGAGGTGTATGTATTAAGTGGGAGAGCTGTTTTTTTGCTGGGGTTGGAAGCATTCCGGTTTGATTCCTGCTCCACAGTTGCAGCAGCTGTGGTATTATGTGGTATTTCAGGGATCCTGGTTTTCCGTAATAAAAAATCTCAAATTCTCTGATTAAACCCCCCAAAATCTGTGGTTAAAATTAAAGGTGCCTGCCCCCCCCCCCC
>NW_017729026.1:31923901-31939813 GCF_001723915.1 Gavialis gangeticus
CCCCCCCCCCCCCCCCCAAGCCCTGCTCGTGCCCCTTCCTCCCTGCTACCCAGCCCTGCTGGAGGGGACCCCCAGCTGCCAGAGCAATGGGGCCAGGGACCCAGCTCCACAGCTCCCTGCCCCCAACAGAAGTCAGCAGCTGTTGCAGCAGAAGGGGCATGGAGCCAGCTCCCCCACTGCTGCCTGCCTGCCATGGGCTTGGGCAGGGGCAAGGCTCCTGGCTGCAGCGTGCACTCCGGGGGGGAGGGTGGAACCCATGCCCCCCAGATCTGTGGGGGGGTGGGGGCAGGGCAGGTGTGTGCTGCAGATTCGTGCTTCCTGCCCTGCTGCTCTCCCCTGGGGCCTCCTCAGTGCAGCGTGTGTGACTCAGCGTGGCAGGGCACAGCAGGACCATGCTGGAAAGCTGCTTGCATCTCTGAGCTCTGCGATGCCCTGGACACGCTTCCTCTGGAGGTGGGGGCAGCAGTGATGGGCACAACCCTACGCTGCTGCCCCTGTGCACACAGGGGAAGTGTGGCCAGGGCAGCACAGAGCTCACAGTGGCAAGTAGCTTTCCTGTGCAGCCCCACTGTGCTGTGCCACACACTGGGTTTCACACACTGGCTCTGGGGGAGGGCAGCAAGGTGGGAAACATGAGCCCACAGCAGACACCTGCCTTGCTCACACCCTGCGCACAGATCTGGAGGGCGCGGGTTCCCCCTGTCCCCCTGGGAGTGTGTGCTGCAGCAGGGAGCCGGCTCTACCCCACACCCCTGGACAAGGCCCAGCCCGTAGTGCATGGACTGGGAGCTGCATGCTGTCAGCCGAGTGAGCTGTGTAGCTCCTTGTCGGGCTTCCTTCACTCCTGTGGGAAGCCGCACATGGAGGCACGAAGCCCACCTGGTCCAGCTAGCCCTGCAGTGCATAGACCAGGAGCCACAAGCTGTCGGCCTGCGCAGGCTCAGTGCACGGTTCCCTGTGTGTGGCTTCCCTGAAGGGCTGATAGCACACCACTCCGAGTCCACGCACTGCCGGCCGGGTGAGCACTCCATGTGGGGCTTTCCTGAACACCTCCCCACTCCCTCAGCCCCCAGCTAGCTTCCTGCAGGAGTGCCCGCATGGACTGCATGGACCTGGAGCAGCACACCATCAGCCCTTCAGGGAAGCCGTGCAGGGAAGCTCAGAGCCCACTCAAGCCAACAGCATGCCATTGGCTGTGTGGGCACTCCTGCACAAAGCTGGCTGGGGTCTGAGGGAGCGGGAGGTGTTGAGGAAAGCCCCACATGGAGTGCCTGCCTGGCCAGTGGTGTGTTTGCCGGGAGCGATGTGCTGTCAGCCTGAGTGGGCTCTGCGCTTCCCTGTGCAGCTTCCCTTAAGGGCCGATAGCGTGCTGCTCTTGGTCCATATGCCAGTGGCCAACACTCCATGTGGGGCTTCCCCCAGCACTTCCCTGCTCCCTCAGCCACACCTACTGCCCCCCACCTGCCCCACTAGCTCTTCCCTCAGCCCTGGCAGTCACCCACACCCACACCTGCCACCCAGGGCCCCCCTCAGCCCTGCTGGTGGCCCCAGCCATGACCCGCAATCCCCCAGCCCAGCCCCAATCCCCTGCAAGCCCCACTTATCTTAGGCTCTAAGAACGAACAGTGAGCCTGAGCCAAGCCTTGGGTGGCTGAGAGCCTCAGGGCCCACCCTTTTCCCCTCTCCCTCCCCTCTGGATAGGGCTGGGGGTTTCCCACCCTTTTTTGCAATTAGCTCTTGCTGACTGGAACTCTGCCACCTGCAGAGCTCTTTGCAGAAGTGGGAAATTCGCGGCTATCTCTGTTTTTCCATGGGAAATGGAAAACTCGAATCCCTGGGTATTACAGTTTATCAGCTGAGAGAGGTGATGGACTTAATGTCTCATTGTTCAGTACTCTACAGGTATCAGTGATGGCCTCTTCTTTTTAGTGGTCTTGATTGTTCCACTAATCAGACTAATCTTTGCTAGGTTAACTTTGCTGTCTGCTGGCTGCTTTTCAGTCTCTCTTTAGCTCAGATACTTTGGGTGCAGAAAGCAGTGACAATTTTTGCCTGATCTGGCCACAGAAAACAGTTTATAGCTGTGACCAAACACAAGTGCAAGGCTGCAGACAGCTTAAAAAATGGCTGATTAGATGAAAATCTGACCTCTCATTGCATGACGTATCAGATTAAGACGTTTCAAAATGTGTTTTTTGTAACTTGTGTCTGCAGAGCTCCCAGCTTGTTGCTGTTTTCAGAATGGGAAGGGGGAATGGGAGTAAAGGAAGTTCAGTCTGGGGGTTTTTCAGCCCCCCTGGAGGGTGGGATGGGTGTATTGGAGTCCCCACTAAGGTGTGGGGGCTCTAATTCACCCACCCCAACCTTCAGCACCAACACCATTCTGAAAACAGCAAACAGTAGCGGAGAGCCCTGACCATTGTTATGGCTGCAGGGAAGATACTCTTCCCCCACTGCCCCCCACCCCGCTGCACTAACGGTGAACTTTTGTTTGCTTTGGGGTAATGTTGTAACTAGCGATCATGGTTTTCCATGATAAAAAAAAAAATTGACAAATTCTGTGATTTAAACCACCCAAAATCTGTGATTAAAATGAAAGCCTCTCCCAGCCCTGCTGGTGCCCCTCACCCATTGCCCTGCTTGGAGGGAAAGCTGCTTGCCGTTGTGAGCTACATGCTGACCTGGCAACATGTCTTCAATGCGCATGGTAGAAGCAAGGAGCACAGCCCCCGCTGCCACCCCTGCTGCAGCCACACACACAGGGGATGCCTCGCCAGAGCAGTGTGGAGCTCGCAGTGGCAGGCAGCCTTTTTGTGCAGCCCTGCTCTGCCCTACCGTGCCGGATTGTACCTGCTGGGCTGCAGGGACCCTGAGGGAGGGCAGCAGGACAGGAGCTTAAGCCCACAGCGCGCATCCACCCCCGTCTCACACAGAGATCTAGGGGGCACAAAAGTATTTTGCTATTTCAACAACATTTTATTTTATTCTTGCAGTGTTTATATCTTGGCTAAAAGATGAAATAAATGAACAGTGTGTCCATATGGTGGGGGTAGGTGTACCAGTGTGGCATGTGAAGGCATTTTGCTTGGCACATGTGCCTCAGGACAGATGGTGGGGGAGCCACAAGGGGCCCAATCCTTGTTGTGGAAGTGCAGTCCCAGTCCCTTTCCCACTGTCCACTTTGAGGCACATGTGCTCCCACCGCTAGCTACAAGCCAGGCCAGAGCCCTGCTGTTTACACCTGGCATGCCAACATCTTATAATTCAACGTTGCAGGTGTTTTTGCCATTCTGCCCAATAATATTGCTGACCCTTGCCATATGTTATAAGTTTCACGTTTTCTTTATTCTCTTCTAAATTTATATTTATTTTGGCCACATTAGCAGTATTATCTGAGAGAAGGCTATGTACATGACACTTGAATATTTGCTCACAGTTTGTTATAGATTTACTCTTTCTGCTTTTAAATATTCTGCAGAATGGACATTTCCTGATGGATCAATCATTTCTGTAAGATAAGCAATCCTGTCTTCTGTTCTTACACAAGCACATATTATTGGATCATTGTGCACATTGCTTCGTTCATTAAGACTCAACACTTTTCTCTTCATTGTATCTTTCACAGTGTTCACTTTCCTTCTCGTACACTGTATCTGGAAGCCTTCCAGTAATATCTGCTCTTCTGGGTGCGATGTAACCTGGTCATAATGATTAAACCATCTCAGTGGAATGCTTTTTGTGAACAACATAAGGGAGGATTTGTTGCATAAATCAGCTGAACAATCTTTTCATCTGTGTCTTGCTGGATTTTGCTGGTCCTAATTATGACCTCATCCATAGTTTTGCCTGATAGAGAAGAAAGTCTCTTTTTGGATATGGGTAATTAACTGTCTGAGGTATGTTTAGTTGCCCTACTGCTGGTGGTACTAGTAGATGATTCTGAAGTTGCAGACACTTGTGAATGATGGACAGTCATAATTTCTTTTGTCTAAGCCAAACCCTGAAAAATGGTGAAAAAGTCATTCTCACTGACTATAACTCAGTGCATTACTTAAGGGGAAAAAAGAGAGAAAGAGATGGTAAATGAAATATCTCTTCTACAGCTGATTTTTTTAAACCAGAGTTTAAATTATATAAAATTTCCAAATCTAGTTCTATAAGGAAAATAGTCAATAAATCATAAAGGTTATCTTCTATTTAAACCCTTTTCCTTATCAATAAAGAACAGTTTGAAAAAACATTACATTTTTAATCTAAAATTCAAAAATTCCTATTAAAATTTTATTCTGCAGAGGATATCTTTATCTAGGGCTTGTATATTTGCTTACACTGAGCAATAAAACTCACTTCAGAAGTGCAGGGGTAATATTAAAAATGTATAACTGACACCCCCTCAAAGTAGTACATCTGTTAGTTTTTCAACACGTTTTGAAATTCCTAAGTAATCCACCCAAAATAACTAACACTGTTGTCACAAATTTATCATTTACTAGCATTGCAATACATGGCAGGCAATCCGTAAGAATGGTTCAAAAATAGTACATTTACTAACCAGATGTGTCAGACAAATCCACATCACTTTCTTCAACTTTGTTGCCTTCTGAGAAGTATTTTTCATGTTGCTTCATTTGGGCTACCTGCCTCTGCACTTTTTACACGTCGTGGGAATTTCTTGACTATACTCCCAGATAGGGTCTTTTTTGTGATCTGCAGCCACAGCAGTTTTTTCCTCTAGTTTCTGGGTGTTGAAATCAAGACCAGTCTTTCCTTTACAGGAATGTTGTTTCATTTCCTACATTGTTTTGAGCCCAGTGTTGGTCCTTTCTGTTGTGCACGCTTCTTTCTCTGCTTCCTCTCCCTCCTCCATACAATAAATTAACTGCAAACCAAGACTCCTCCCTGTCAAATAACCTACCACACCTCTGGCCTTGTGTGCTGCAGTATTTTAGTTTAGAAACATGGCTAGAGCACTTGAAAGGCTGCTTACAGATGTTTACAAAAAACCCCAAACCCAAAAAACCATGGTGCTTTACTTTAAACTTAGCACGCTTCCATGCCAAGCCCAGCATATCCCAGAAAAGGCATCATTAGTTTTACCTGGCTTGCCCAACGTCTGTGTAGATCGGGTGCTCTAGTGTTGCTTTTTTGGCACTTTTATCTAATAGCTGATTGAATCAGCTTTAGATGAAAATGCCAAAAAGCCCTGCTGCAGCACTCGGTATATACAGATGCTGCAGAGCCAGTTTGAACTAATGCACTGCTGCTTCCAGTTTTCTTTCTTTCTTTCTTTCTTTTTTTTTTTTTTAACATCTGTAAGTAGCTTTAATATTTACATCTCTGTACGTAAACAAAGGGACCAAGAAAGGTCATTTAGCAGGGATAGTTGCTGAGCAGATTATTTGATACCATCAAGGGGGAGTTTGATACCATCCAGGTGTGCTTAGTGGATAATCCTGATCAAGGAGTACACATGATAGTGTCTACTGGAGTAAGAGGCCAGGTTACACCTGTGATTACTGTGTTCATCTTTTGTATCCAGTAATACAGACTATATATCCCTTACAGGGTCAGGCCTCTAATATATGAAATACTGTGCCATGTTTTTAAAGCTTGACTTCAGAATTTAGAAGTTTTCTTTTTCAGTCTTACATTGGAGTTAAAGGCTGATCTTCTGAGTTTTTAATAGAGGCGTATTGACTCACCATATTCTTTTATTTAAATTATTTTAATAGGTTATACTAAATTTGTAGCTTATCCTATGTTATATTAAATTCAAATTTCTTTTTAGGGTGTTTTATTTTTTTAAAGGAAAAATTATAATTCAAATAAAAATATCAGATTTAAAATTTTTAAAGTTTTTTTTTTTTTTTTTAAATCATCAATATTTATCTACCCTGGGTAACAGACTCATTGGTGATCATTAAATTTGTGATCATAGGATCAGAGGGAAGTAGGGCTGGAAGGGACCTTGCAGGGTCATTTAGTCCAGCCCCCTGCTCAAGGCAAGATCATCCCTGACTGAATGATCTCAGCCAAGTGTCTTTCTAACCTGCTTTTGAAAGTTTCCAAGCATGGAGATTTCCCAACTTCTCTAGGTAGCCTATTCCAGTGCATGGCCACTTTTAGTGTCAGAAAGCTCCTCCTAATCTCCAGCCTAAATTTCCCCTGCTGCAGCTTGAGGCTGTTGCCTCTCTGTTCCTGTCCCCTGTGGCCACAGAGAAAAGCCCATCTCCATCTTCTCTCTAATCACGTTTCAGGTATTTGAAGACTTTTATCACCACCCTCTTGGTCTTTTATTTTCTCCAGGTTAAATAGCTCTTTCAGCCTTTCCTCATAAGTCTTGCTTCCCAGGCCCCTAATCACTTTTGTTGCTCTTGACAAGCTGTCTCCAAACTGTCCACATTCCTAGAATCATAGAAAATTAGGATTGGAAGGGACCTCAGGAGGTCATCTAGTCCAACCCCCTGCTCCATCAGGACTATCCCCCACTACATCATTCCAGCCAAGGCTTTGTTGAGCTGGGCCTTAAAAACCTCCAAGGATGGAGATTCCACCACCTTTAAGTAACCTGTTCCAGTGCTTCACCACTGTCCTCCTGAGACAGTTTTTCCTAATGTTCAACCTCAACTTCCCTTGCTGCAACTTGAGTCCATTGCTCCTTTCTTGAAGTGTGGGGACCAACACAGGACACAGTACTCCAGATGAGGTCACACTACTGCTGAATAGAGAAGAAAAATCACTTTCCTTGACTTGCAAGTGATGCTCCTGTTAATGCAGTTTAGGATGCTGTTAGCTTTTCTGCAACAAGAGCACACTGTTGGCTCATTCAGTTTATGGTCTCTTTTAACTCGCAGATCCTTTTCTGCAGTTCTGCAACCAAGCCAGTCATTCCTAGTCTCTACTTATGGATGCAATTATTCTATCCCAGGTACAAGATTTTGTACTTGTCCTTGTTGAATCTCATTGGGTTGACTGTGGAACATTTTTTCCAGTCTAGCCAGGTCATTCTAGATCCTAGCCCTGCTGTCTGGATTGTTTGCAGTTCTACCCAACTTGGTGTCATCTGCAAATTTGCTAAGTGTGTGTTTGATTCCATCATCCAAATCATCAGTAAAGATGTTGAACAATAGCAGACCCAGTACAGATCCCTGGGGATTCCCCACTTTATCTCCTCCAAACTAGACATTGAGCCATTGAGGACTACTCACAGAATACAATGATCCAACCACTTACGGTACTTTCATTTAGTCTGTGTTTCCTTATTTTGTTAATGAGTATATTGTGGGAGACTGTCAAAAGCCTTGCTAAAGTCGGGGTATACCACATCCACTGTGCTCCCCTCATTAATGCATGCGATCCTGTGGTTCTGCAAGCAGTGGGAGCCAGGGGAAGGTTTCTTTACTTTTTGTGGTGTCTAGCTGTTCTTGGGCTTGAATATGTACATTTTTTCCCTTTTTTTTTTTTTTTTTGCATAAATTTACTGTGGCTAGTGATTCACTCAGTTACACAGAGGAGTTTTCTGTGCCATAGAGCATGGTATCTGCACTACAGTTTATGACTTGTTCTTCCATTTATTCATTTTTTGGTGAAGACTTAATACTGTCAGATTAGATGTTTGCATAGTTGTTGCTTGGCATTTAATTTACTTAAATGATTGACTCGTAAGTGCTTAAGATGCTAGAGGTATCTAAAACAAAATGCTAAGCTTCTTTGCTCACCCTTGCATGGACAGTAACTCACGATTAAGTCTTGACATCGATGTACTAAAGCAATCCTTGGTTTCCAGTCCTCTTTATAAAGAGCATAAATAAAATAAAGAGCTTCTTTTCACCCTATATAGGAACTGGTTTTCTGAGTATTTGGATAAGGACCTACCTAAACTTGGATGCTTTGCTCAATCAAAAGCCAAGAATTAGGTACCCAATTTTTTTAACAAGAGACTTAACTCATGGTTAAGCCTAGTGTCCATGACTGCTTCTCAGAAATAGTGGGCTGTCTTGTAAATGAATAACAGCATTACTCTGTACCAGATTCTTTCCAAATGGTCAGTCAAAGGTTGTTTTTTTGGTTCTGAGGACCTCACTCTTTGAGGATAGTCAAGCAGATAAGATTTTTATGGGAAAAGGAGTAGCATTGGGTAATTGAATTCACATTAATTTTAGTTTGTTATAATGTGGCAGACATTACTTTGAAAGAGACCCAAATGTGAAGGGGAGCTTTGAAAATGTGTTCAAGGAGGTGATACCAAGGAGGGACGGACTGCATGGAAGAATGCATACAAATGATTATGCAAAAAGTTGATAACTGAGTAGACAAAAGTTTGGCACTCTGACATAGAAGCAAGAGGCAACATGCCTGACCGAACAAGATAACTGAGGCGGCGAAGAGTTTTGGCATGGCTTTGAAGGTTGCACAGTAGTGGGATACTTAGTTTTTGCTAGAACGACCCGATAAGAACAATAACGTTTTATATGGTGGAATCCAAAGCATACAATAAGACATAAATCTACCACTTTAAACAAAAGTAATACAGAACAGATTGACTTTTATTAGTAAATGTTTAGGATTGGGAATCCAGAAAAAAGATGACAAAGCTGATAGGGAAATACGGAGTGCCCGAGCGAGTGACTAACAATAGAGGGATGGGGGTGAGGAGGGGAATGCAACTAGGTTACAGGAGATACAATGTTAGCCAACTAAGCCCGGGGGTGGGGGGAAGGGGAGGGAGGGGGTTTGCGACGCTGAGAAAGAAAGGAGATAGATGCACACAAACCCGTTACAATGGTCCACAATGGTGGAGGAAGTGGTTTGGAGGAAGTGCCTCAGTCCATATAGAGTCTCACTGTGGGGGTCCTCTTTGGGTGGAGCGGGGTTGTCCGTGGTCAAAGAATCCTCTCGGAGTGGAGTGAAGGGTGGGGCAGGGTGGTACATAATGACACACAAAATAGATAAAATGAAACAGTAACATTTTCCCCTAATGGAGAGATGCATAATCTCCCTCTTTCCTCAAAGAATGAACAAGCCTACAAGTAGTGATTTAAGTCATCTACCTCAGTCTTCCCAGACTAACATATTATGTCTGAATTTGGGATCTGACACCACCTGCTCTTGACAACTGCATGTCTTATTCCAGTGAATTTCAGTCTAGTAATGGCTAGGGAATCTACCTAAGGCGTGGTGAGCAAAAGGGATTTTTGCAGGCCCTGAACACTTGCAATGTTCAGAATAGATTTTTGCCATCTTTTTGCAGTGAGCCTGCCCCTCACTGCTGATTGGCCAAGGGGCCCTGGTGGCCCTGCCCCTTGCCACTGATTGGCAGAGAGGGGTGAGGCTGCATGACAGGCAGCCCTCAGCTTATCGGGGCCGGGTGGGGTGGGGGTGGTGACCGCCATATTGGTTGCTCCATTTCACTCCAGAGGGCCCCCCACTTTAGGGCTGTGAGATCAGGCTGCAGGGCCATGAGGACTGCTGGCTCCCACTGGGGAGCTAGCGTTTTATTTCTAGTTAGTTTTTTTTTTTGATTTTGCAGATTTCACAGACAGTGCCCCATCTTACGGTTTCCATGAAATCCAAAATCACGAATTAAAGCAGGTCCCTAGTAATGGTCTCTCATTGTTTGTAGATTTGTACTGAAGGTAGGTAGGTTTCTAGGCCAAAAGGGTGCTTTTTATTAATGTGAAAGGGGAAAGTGAGAGAAAATCTCACTGCCTGCATATTTGTCAGCATGCTGGCATCTTTAATTCTTAAATTTGTCTTGTTTTAAATACAGGGTAAATATTGGGTCAGTGATATTTGAGAACATTTCCCAGGCCATTTGTTTGGAAGAGAATATATCTGTTGTTTAACCATTCAAACAAGGGTTTATTTGGTAAAGGAGAGGCTTCCAATATGCACTTCTTGCCGTAGCTCATAGGCCTAAAAGCTCTAATTTTCATCCAGTAATTCAGAATTCTTAATTGAGCCAAGGTGCTTACATTAATTAGTCCTGTTTCATGGTGCATGATCCTGCCTGTCCCATCGTAGAATTAGGTAGAGAAAAATGCCACATTAAAAAGTAATTGGAGTGGGGTTTTTCCCTCCTATTTTTGAATGAAATATGGGGCCAGCACCCCATAGCTCTGTTCCATACAATAAAATGGACTCTACCTTAGATCTATAAACCGTTAGTGCTGCCAGCACTGCCCATCTGTCCAGCTCTACCAAAGGCTCATTTTGCTTTAGAGCAGGGCTCAGCAACCTTTGGCTTGCAGGACCAGTGCATTTGACTTTGGGCCTTGGTGGTAGGGCGTTGGCTGTGGGTGCCTTCCTATGCTGCTCCAGGGACAAGCACCAACTGCAGTTGGGTTCTAGCTCCTGTCTCTGGCCTTTTGCTGGAAAACGTTGCCTACTCCCTCTAGGCTAGGGACAGACTTTACACACAAACTGGTTTAAGTGACCAGAAACTGGTTTAAACCTGTAATGGAACAGACGTTCAGTGCACATAAACCAGTTTGAAAATGACTGAAATTGGTTTGAGAAAGACCTGGTTGAATGTAGCATCAGACTTAACTGATTTGGGTCAAGCCAGTTTATGCATTGTATGTTCCAGACCCCTTGCTGGTAAAGTTAACCCAGACGCCCGCGGCATCCCGCCACGCTCTCTGGGCTGGGAGCTCTGCTCCACAGCAGGACTGGTCCTACCTCCCTGCTCCTTGGCTGCAGCTCCAGCAGAGACTAACAGTCTTCTCCTCCCCACTCTGTGCTAAGCAGGAATTCCCCCCTTCCCTCTGCCTTGCTGAGAGGTATCTGTGTATTCGCTAGCATGCTGGCTTCAGTCCATGCTGTGACAAAGACAGAATCAGCAGGTAGCTGGTAATGTTCCTCTGTTGTTTACTTAATGGGGTGATAAACACTGAGTTAGGGGTGATAAACACTGTTATCAGTTCCCTGCTGGACTAATCAGTGTCCTGTGGTGGCCTGGCCACACCCCACCTCAGCTCAGTTCTGTGGAAGGGAAGGGAGGGCTGCTCTAGTGCCCCTGCCTTCTAGTCTGAGCAACGTTTCTGGAATGAAAAGGGAATGTCTATCCACCTCCAAATTGGTTCACACTTTGCAGGTTAGACTAACCTGCAAAGATTGAATCAATTCAGGCTCAGGCTTTTTGAATGTCTGTGCCTAGCCGTAGTGCCTACATTTTTGTTGTGCTTATTCCAGTTCATATTTTTTTAAAAATAGATTCTAATTCTATTCTGTTTCTTTAAAATAGATTCTGGTGTGCCTTTTTATATTTGAGAAATAAATGGGGTCTTATTTTAAGAGGTTAAAAGGTGTTTTACTTTATAAAGTGTTATTCATTTCTCGGGTGGGGGCGGATTATAAGAGCTGATGGAAAAATAACAATCCTGATTGACATTTCTATGAAATATTCATTGAAAATGGGAGGGGGATAGGAATTGGAAAGTGTAGAGAACGCAGAGTTCACTGTTAACATTTTAGGCATTTAAAAAATAACTAGATATGTTCATATTAAAAACGTTAATTCTTGAAAGTTTATCTGGTAAAAAAAAAAAAAAATTTCAGGGCAAATTAATTTTCACTTCAGGCAGCATTTCATCAAAATGTATATGTCATGCTTAATGACATATGTTAGGCTCTATTTTTATTCTGTGTCTGTTTGCAAGAAAAGAGTCCAGTTATGAGAAATAGATTCTAAGGTGTTTAGATCAAGACAGCACCTCTATTTTTTTTTCCAGTAAATTGAGGAGTGAAGGGACAACTATGATCCCTGCAGGGCAAGGGGCTGGACTTGATGATCCTCCGGGGTCCCTTCCAGCCTGAATATCTATGAAATCTTTGAAAAAAATCCTCCTTTCAGTACGAAAAAAACAATGCTTTGGATTTGGCAGTTTTGATTGCCAAGATATGCGAGGTAAAGTACTTCTGAAAATCATCTAATAACCTTTGGAGGCCTATTTGAGATTGTGACACTGATAATGCATCATCTGCATAAAGCAAGACGGGGTAGAATTGTTCAGTGTGTGTGGAACTGATTCCTGGTTGGCACACATTTTAAATATATATAAAAAAGTAGTAGAGCAAGCAAACATCCTTGACATATCCCAGCTTAGTTGGAAAGCTGTTGGACAGGGCACCATCAATCTGATAATGAACCTAAATGCTATATTTGCTGGAAGGAGGGGCCATGGGGGTGGTCGCTGGTATATGAGACCCTGCAGGAGCAGCCTCATCAGCGGGGGCTGCCCTTTCAATCTGAGGTATAAATCATGGGTCATCAGGGGGCAGACAGTGGAATGAACAGGGCACAGCAGGGTGAGGTCCTGCACCCATTGAATTTAAGTGCTACCAGCAAGATCAGCGATTCTCAGCTTTATAAGTATCAGGTCTCCCCTTCCATATCTTTTTTGAATTTAGGTCTAGCTTGATGATTTTCAGGTTATGTGAAAAGGGTCCTGAGACTTACAAGTTTGAGAACCACTGGTATAGAGATTTAATTCTTTCCTTGAAGAAAGATGTATTTGTGTCATTTTTAACAGTAGTGAAATAATTTCCTCTGGCAAGAAAATGGATTATGTTTTATGTTTTGGAAAAAAAATACCCCAAACATTTTGTGTGTGTATACCAATTTTGATCCAGAAAAAAGTACTACAGGTATCAAAAGCTTGATTAAAAATTGTATTAGTATATAATATATCACAGTTGCACCTTTAGTTGCAACAAATGTGAATGACCTAGCTGTACCCTTTCCAATTTGTCCATTTAAACATTTGAAAATTCTCTTCTGCACTAAATTTCAAGAGGCATCACCCTCCTTCATTTAATTCCTTGTTGCACAAGATTGCTGGGGGGGATTCCCTATATTTCATTTATCCACAGTAATTAAAAAGGAATATTGGTGCCACAAATTTTAGCATTAAAATTGCCTGCTATTATTAGTTCTAATTCTGGAAGTTTATTTCAGATCACATCAAGAGCATTATATAATAACTCCAATTCAAAGATTGCATTGGATCTTGATGTAAATCAGGACTGTCCAACTGGTGGTCCCTGGGCTGTATGTGGCCTCTGCCCAGGGGCAGGAGGATTGTGTCAGGGCTGAGGGAGCCTGTAGCTGGGCAGCTTGTGGGGACTGTAGGACTGCATCATTGGTGTGGGGTGCTGGCATGGTATTCTCAAAAATATCTGTAAATATCCTTGTCCACTAATAATAGCATTTGAACAAGAGGAGATATTAGATATTTTTGTGCCATTCTTTGCATTGTCTAAATTCATTTGAATTGATAAGATATTTGAGGTTTAGATTAAATGTAGACAACTGTAACTGAGAAATGAGAAACTAATAAAATATGAATAAGTGAACTATAGATATCTTTAACTATCTTCTGGGCTACCTAATTTTAGGCTGAGAGTGAAAAATGGTAAAATTAAGTTCTCTGATCTCTTTCCAAGAGGGGAAAAGACTGATAATCAGAAAGAATATATGGTTGGGGCAAGTGGAAGGGCAGGTAAAAATTATCAAGCTGCATTTCATAAGGGTTAAATTGCAGGGCGAAGCAGGTAATGCTGTAGTGCCTAGTATACGACATTGATAGGGTAAATCTCCAACAGAGGGTTTAATAATGTCTTCAAAAACTAAGAACTGCTAAATAAATTGTGTCATGAGAGAAACAAAGCACTAAAAATGTACATTTTTTGACCATTTGTCTGCTTTTAAATTGAAAATAGTGAATTTTCTGTGTGTAAACTGCCTGATTTTTCTTTTTTCATAAATAGCGATCACCTGCCACTCACTGGGAGCTGAGTACTCAGCATCTTTGAAAATCAGACTGCTTTCATTTCCCTGAGTTCATGTGGTTGCTTATCTTTATGTGCACAGCTCTAAAAGCTTTAACCAACTTTTTGACCAAATCACTATTTTCAGTGAAACACAGTTAACAGTTGCTTATGATTTCTCTTAAAAATAGAAGACAAATAATATTACCCCACTATACATAATGAGTTTGGATATAAAATGAAGTATGCCTGGTAGGTAGGAAATAAAATATCTGCATTAATCCATCTATAATCCCATGCTTTTGTACTAGATTTGCCTGTACTTAATTGCTTCAATTTGGGTTCCTGTTGAAAAGAATAGAACACATATAAATGAAGGAAGAAAAGGGAAGAGATCTGGGGGTAGAAAAATTGCACTGTGATTTTTGCAGCTAGAGAGAAGGTTTATAAGTTTTGTTCTTTTCTCGGCTTGTAACATTGCTTTCAGTTTTAGAGAATTTATCCATATGTAGGTCGAGATACTACACAACTGAAATATAAAAAGAATCAATAAAAAAATTGGCTAAGAGGAAGCATTCAAATAAAAAAAATCACAAGAACTAAGCAGTGGTTTTCCCCCTCTTCCCCCTCCCCCCAATCTCTTCACATTGTTTCTTAACCAATTATCACTTTATCAAATACCTTGAAAGCAAGGTGGTGCTGGTAATAGGATTTGTAGAGACCTATGTCTTTGTCTCAAAGTTAAACCGATTTTATGAATGGGCTAATATTTTTTTCTAATAGGAATATTAAAAGGCTTAATTTATGTTTATAAAGTGCTTTGAAGTCTTTGGATGAAATACTTTAGTAGCCTTGCAAAATTTTCATAATTTAACAGCCCACATGCAGAGTTTGCTTGCCTATTCTTACCATGACGACACTGAAACATCTTAAATTATTTTAACTTGTTTATCCTAAGAAAAATTTTGCTCAAGGCAGGTGGGAAGTAGAATCTTGCCAAGCTGTAATGTAGGAGTGCAAACTATTAAGTCAGTGTTTCCACAGGAAATGCTGATTAATGTTTATAATTTATAAACATCACCCTTGATTGTTACCTATTAAGTCAAATTTTATTTAATTTGATGAGGTTGTTATTTTAGAAATGTTTCAGCTTTAAGAATTAGTGTTACCTTAACTTGTTTATGTATCTTCAAATATTAGATATTTAGACTAACAAGTTCTGAGACCTGTTTTAAAAATTCTTTAAAAGTTTATATGAAGGTTTTTCTCTTCATCTCATGTTTCTAAATTTTTTTTCAGTTATTTTATCTCTTTCTAATTGAAATATTGAAATTGTCTCTAGAAAATATATAGCCAGTATACAAACCAGAAAAATATCTTTTGTTATCTTCTCTTGGTTATAATTTTAGGAAGCAGTAATATATGTAGACAGGAATATCTTTTTTTTAAGTAGTGTGTGCTGAAAAACATGTAACATAGGCAAGAGTGTATAAGGGCAGATAATAGTAAGACTAACTGATTAGCAGATAGAGGAGTTAGTTAATTATTGTATTTTACTTAGGATTACCTCCTATTTTGGACAGTGTGCCTTTTTATATTTGAGAAATAAATGGGGTCTTATTTAATAGGTAACAAAAAGGCATTTTACTTTATAAAGTGTTATTTATTTCTTGTGGGGGGGAGAGATTATAAGAGCTGGTCGAAAAATAGCAATCCTGATTGACATTTCTATGAAATATTCATAGAAAATGGGAAGGGGGTAGGAATTGGAAAGTGCAGAGAATGCCGAGTTCAGTGTTAACATTTTAGGCATTTAAAAAATAACTGGATATGGTCGTATTAAAAACGTTAATTCTTGAAAGTTTATCTGGTAAAAAAAAATTTCAGGGCAAATTAATTTTCACTTCAGGCAGCATTTCATCGAAACGTATGTGTCATGCTTAGTGACATATGTTAGGCTCTATTTTTATTCTGTGTCTGTTTGCAAGAAAAGAGTCCAGTTATGAGAAATGCATTCTTTGACCTGACCACTGAGTAATTTCTGCCTTTCAGTAAATTACATCCTTCAGCCTCCAGCTGCATTGTATTTTAAAAAAAACTTATTTGCAGACTGTTCTTTATGCTGGTAGACTTTGAGTTGTG
>NW_017729026.1:31944813-31947585 GCF_001723915.1 Gavialis gangeticus
ATGCATTCTTTGACCTGACCACTGAGTAATTTCTGCCTTTCAGTAAATTACATCCTTCAGCCTCCAGCTGCATTGTATTTTAAAAAAAACTTATTTGCAGACTGTTCTTTATGCTGGTAGACTTTGAGTTGTGCATTTTAAACAAAATTTTGAATGCATCATTCTGTACCTTTAATTGGCCATTAAGACTCTATTAGTTGGTAGTTCTGGCTAAATAAACAGAATATATTTTTTTAAATGAATAAAAAACATATATCTTTTTATTTGTGAAAGTCTGTACTTGTTTATGACTTTTTATTAAATCTGTAGAACTTTACATATAAATGAAACCTGATTATACCAAATTTCCTTTCAGTTGCTTTTACCTAGAATAAGCTACTTGACATTAGTAACGGACAAAGTAAAAAAACACTTTCAGAAGGTTATGAGACAAGAGGATGTGAGTGAGATATGGTTTGAATATGAAGGCAGTCCCCTGAAATGGTAAGTTTACTTTGGGTCATTAAGTGTTGCATATGTGATATTTAAACATAACTGCCATATAAACAAAATTAGTCAAGTTAAGCTGTCAGCATTTGCATTGCAAACTAATCGCTACATTTTATTGCTTCTAAGGGCCGATGTCAGTACCATGGTATCTCTAACGGAGAGATCTACTGCAACATAACCATTTATCAAAATTAGGAATTAGTCTACAGAATTTTAATTAAAAGTTCACCGATAAAAAAATAAAGTGTAACAACTGCCTCTTAATCCATTAAGAAAAGAGCTGTTAACATCTCCAAAATTAATTACAAACACTGCTTGCTTTCTTGGTGATGGGCCAGTGAATTAATGAAAGAAATAAAATCACATGTGAGTTACTTCATTGCAGATTATATTGTTATGTAGAGGTACCTGGCTTAGCCTTATATTGACTACCTCTGACGATTATAAGCAGCAGTCCAGTCAGAGTAGCACAGCTCAGTGCAGGCTAATTCCCCATACCAAGAACAGGGTAAATTTGCTTGTCAAGCTTCAGTCTTCTGTAGTTCTACCAGTACCTGAGCTAGTTTTCTTATCTCTGCACTGTGCTGCCACTTGCAATGTAGGCATTGTCACAGTACTCTTAATTTTTGTCATGGTGTAGCTCAGTGCATTTTCTGTCCTTGTCCAACTTTACAGAAGCGAGTGATTTTAGGAAAGGAGTGTGAAGACAAAAATGAGCATTATTTAAGAAAACAGAAAAATGATTAATGTTTAAGGATTTGTTTCATATTCTTCATCACGTTTGCACCTCTGAGGTGTGTGAGGCAAAAGTCAGGCTGTGTCAGTCATTTTTCAAAATATTTAATTTTTCACAATAATTTATGTTCTGAGGGTAATGCTGCTTTGGCCTTGGTTGTGATACAGAGTGTGCCTCGGTATCCCAAAGAAGGACATGTTTAGGTAGCATCTCATTAGGTATTCTTAAAAATGTATGCTTCTCTTTTCCTTCCTCCCCCCTTCTGTCCAACAGTATTTCCAGTCATTGATTGTGAATAAGTAGGGTTACCGTATTTCCAGTTTCAAAAAACAGGACACCTGTTGCTTGGAGGGGGGTGGGCAGTGATATGCTGGCACCCTGCCCATTCTGTTGCTCCTCACTCCCAAGCCACATCCCACCCCAGCCCTGCTGCTGCCTCTCACTCCTGACACACAGACGCCAGCCCTGCCAGGGCCCCTCACTTCCAAACTGTAATACCCTGCCACCCTTGGCTTGGCTGGTTCCCTTCACTACTGACCTGCAGCCGCCCTGCTGGTGCCCCTCACTCCCGACCCACAGCACTCTGCATCCCTGCTGGTGCCCCTCACTCTTGAGCCGCATCTCCCAACTGCCCTGGTTCCAACCCTGCCAGAGTGGAGTGTGGTGGCTTGGAGTGAGTCCGGCCCTGCACAGGCCGAAGGGAAGATGAGGAGAGGCTTTTGGCACCCCCTGCCCTGGGCTGGGGTTGGTGCACCACACTAGGAGGCCTGGCCATGGCTCCTCCCCCCATCCACCTCTCCCCTCCCCAGCGTCTCCTGGCCGCTCTGCACCTGCGAGCATGGGCCACTGGCCTTTGTGCTGCCAGCCCGGCCATGGGGTTCCTGGCTGGCCTCAAAATGTCCTCCTACCCCCTCTCCTTCTCTGGAGGAGCAGGCACTCCCCTTACCCCCTTGTCCTGCCGCAGCTCTATCCCAAGCCCCTGCTCCCCAACCCAGACTTACCTGCCTGCAGTTCTCTGCCTAGCATTGCCCCTCCTCCTGCTCCGACTAGCGGAGCACAGCAAAAAGCTGGACATTTGGTAAGATTTGAAAAGCCCACCTGGACGGAGATCTGAGGACTCAAAAAGAGGACATATCTGGGAAAAGCTGGACGTCTGGTAACCCTAGGACTTTCTCCTTTCAAGTCCTAAAATTAATGTATGATTGCCTATTTCAGTGGCATAATTCATAATTATGTGGCAGTATGCAATAGCTGCTGAAAGAGCATAAATTACTTACAAGTTAGCTAAATTCAACACAGCTCAGTATGGATGTATTTCCCTCCTCTTCCTAATTATCGCTTTAATGTGTCAACTGAGAAAAGTAACACCACTAATCAATGGTCTTTCCTGGGAAAGAGTCAGATTTTCAGGATTTTATTTAGAATAGTACTGTTCCAACTGTATAGTTCATTGATCCAGATTTTAACATCTCTTTGGGGGATAACTGTCCTGAACTTTGGTGTGTGCTACCTCATTGATGTCAGCTCCAGTTTTTAAACAGAAACTG
>NW_017729026.1:31947596-31950220 GCF_001723915.1 Gavialis gangeticus
ATGTATATGCAAATAAGATGCAGGGCTCCACCTCATGATGTCAGCTCCAGTTTTTAAACAGAAACTGAACAAGAAATACTAAATGTAAAAGTCTATAAATATACTTTTACGCATTGTAAACGAGATGGAAAATACTAACCACTTCAACCACTGTGAAAGCTATAAATCAGCTAGTGGACACTGCTCTGCTTGTTACTGCTGCTTAACAAGTATTTTCTTGCGACTTGCATGCTGTTGAATCTCAGAAACATGTTGCTTGGAACTATTAGCAATACAAAAACAAAAAATAACCATTGTATATGCCTGAAATAAATTTAATCCACACAGGCAATGCAAGATTAACATGAATAATAATAATAGCGTTGGGGTAGTAAATATAATGAACAAGATACTGTCCAAATAAAAAGAAAGGTACAGTGCTTGTTTCAACATGTTCAGAGTCTTATGCATATAGATGAAAGACATTCTAGCCTCTGTAGTAATCATGTCATTATGTTGTAACAGGAGAAGAAGGAAATTGGACTCACAGAACTGGTTTCAGAAAACAGATTGACTTGAACAAAAAGTATATTTTTTTGCCACTCTTTGGTTAGATTATGCTCTTATTTAATTTGGGATATTTTCAGCCACAAGGACATATGGGCTAGGCTTCAACATATGTCTTTGTAAAGCGAACAGTAAACGGTAGCCAAGTAAAACTGGGGTATCTTAGTCATGCTTGCACCTATTAACCAAAGGCCTGATCCTTGAAACGTATGCATTTTAACCTTGTTTCCTGTGTTCAGAGGACCCAGTAGGTATTTAGTGTTATTATTATGTAAAATAATACAACTTAATTTTATTTAATATAATGGCATTATTTAATCTAATTCTAGGTACATGAGGATGGACATTTCCATTGTAGTAGCTGCTTTGCTGCATAATTACCTGTATGAATGCTCCTCCCTCATGGAACATGAAAGCTAATTCTTGATAACTTTCAACAGCTTTCCCCCATAATAAGAGCTGTTCAAAAAGGATGTTCTCTTATTAGAAAATTTCAGTATTCCAACATTTTTGGAATGTAAATACAGTGTGGATGAATTATAAACTACCATCATCTCACAAAATGGGGCTCTCCATAGTCTGCTCATTAAATTATACTGTTTCCTTTTTATTTCATGCATTTTATGAACACTATGAGAACTGGAAACACCATAAATGGAGACATCTGCTCTGTATCTGGTATCTCTTCAGCCATCTTGTTAAGATGATGTTTTCTGGAGACAAATAGAAAGTGTTTTTGCATACTTTACTTTTTGTGGTTTGCATGTTTATCTTAGATCTTAACTGATAGCCAGCATTTGCTCTTCTTTATTAATTTTTAAAGTGCTTTTGCCTGCCCTTCACTTTTGGTGCACCTAAAACTGGGAGGACAAATATCTGCATTCTCTCAGCTGTCACTTTCTCTGCAGATTCTGGAGCATTTAAATTGTCTTTCATCCTCAGAGTTGTTCAGGTGATTCTCATAACTCTTTGTACGATCATGGAGAAGTGTTTCTGGCATGAAAATAACAGAACAGTGTTCCTACTACAGGCCAACACTTTCCATCTCTTGCAGGCAGACTTTTTTGTGTACATTCAAGAAAATACTGGAAGGCTGGTGGCAGTTCATTTTTCTTTCTAGCCTTATGTTACCTTGAACATACTTATGCATATAAGTCAAATGCTGCACACTTATACCTTGTGGGTACTTGCTCTTACATACTTTCAGTAGCAACTAGTGGACAGTCGCTGCAAGTCAAGTTGCTCTTTTGATTTGTATAGATTAAAGATCTGCCAGATCAAGCTATTGTTCTGTTAAGTTTAAAGAGATTTATGATCTCCTGGAATACTTTCTTTTTCCTTTTGATTTTTTTCCTCCATTCCCTTAGGGAGAAAGTTTTAGAAGATCTGTCTGTCCCTCGTTCAAACCTCAGTTCAGTCTGATTCTGGGGATCGTACCATGCTCTTTCAGAACAATATTTTGTAAATAGGAACTTTCCCTTAAGTAATTCATATCTGACTGCTATCTGATTTTTCTCCCCTGGAATCTTTAGTGCTTCAAAAAACTTCTCTGTTTCTTGCTTATTTCATTTACATCCTTAGCTCTCTGCGTGTAATGACCTGAACTTCAAGGCCCTAAATACCATTTTTTTTGTTCAATAGTATTTTCCTGTACAAAACCAGGATATAGAAACAATACTGTTGTTGCATCAGTTCCCTAGAAGCACTGTTCTTAAAATTTGAAAAGTTTTTTTTTCTCTGAATGAGGTATTCTTTAATAATGATGTTGGAGAATGTCTTCTCTTTCCTCTTTTGTTGGTATGTCCATTTCCAGTTTCTTGTTCTTGCTTAAGAAACATTTTATAGGAAGTAAATACATTAAAAAAGTAGGGTTGCTGGTGCTACATGATCCCACTTGCGCTTCTGATTTCCAAAAGGCATAAGGCCTGAAAATGAGCAGAATTAATCTCTTACAGGCATTATTTTCAGTCTTTTCTGGTTTACAACTGAATGCTGATGCATATCAAGTAATGCTGCATCAGAGAAACAGTCTTTCAGAACTCTGAAGATTGCAATTCCCCAGTGATAGCTTTTTATTT
>NW_017729026.1:31950231-31960699 GCF_001723915.1 Gavialis gangeticus
CTCTGAAGATTGCAATTCCCCAGTGATAGCTTTTTATTTTTAACAAGGAATAGGGCTTCTCTCTAGGAAGTCATTTCTCTAGTGAAGATTCTGTCTGCAGCATTGATCTTGGGAGTACTACGGAGGAAACAAGGTGACTTTTATTGTGTTCTTTTAAAGCACTGTAGTCAGCCACATGTGCTAAAAGCAGTTGTTGCAAAACAACACTTCTTCCTCTTTAGCATGTGAGCTGAGTTCCATATGCTGAAGTCAGGAGACTAGAGGGAAAATGCACTATGGAGAATGACAAGACATTTATCTAATATGAGTTTTGTATATGTGATAATGGCTCTTTTAAAAGTCTTATAACATGTTCATGGAATAGCAGCTTAATTCTCAAAGGAAATGTGGTGAACAGAGTGGTCAGAGAATTCTTTCAGTGCATCAGCAGATTTCCCCTATAGGAGACATGCAATGATGACAAGCTACTGAACTGCTAGTAGCAAAATCTTGTGCATTAACAACGCGCAACATTTTCTAAAGTCTCTTGGTTTACTCTTCATCCATTCTCTTCCTTGTCTACCAGAAAAAAAAACAATTGTGGAGCCTTCCCTTTTAGTTTCATTGTTACTATTGAGAAACTTTTTACAGCGAAACTCAGAGGAAATACTAATTCAAAAATCACTCTGTCAGATTTCTTTTTAACTTATTAGGCTTTCCTGGCTAGCTTCTGGGCTAATTAGCCAGCAGATGGTGCTAAAGCACTAGATTACTTGTATGAAAATTTAGCTGTTGGGGGAAAATGATCTGCTAGAACAGTGGGGACCAACTTTTTTGGTAGGCATGCCACAAATTCCCTCTGCAACCTTCCCAAGTGCCACTGTAATCCCTTTCCCCTGCCTTATCTGCTGCTCTGGTTTTTCTGCTTCTGCTTCCTTCCCTGTGTACCCTGGCGGATATGCTATTTTACTTTCTTCTTCCTGTCCTATGTGCTGTTGTGCTGTCTGTTCTCTCCCTGATCTGTCAGGTGCCTGTCTCACAGGCTGGCCACCTCTGTGCTAAAGCACTCTTGATTCTCTGCAGACAGTGCTATCTCCTTCTTTAACTCTTGTGCTTAAGTCTTTGCAAGCTTTAAAAAGTATGCCTGATCTTCCATCTGTAAAATCAGTGGGGCTACTTGCAGAGCTTTAGGTGTGACGTACATGTGTAAGTTTTTGCAGTATTTAGACATTTCACTTTGTCAAAATTTTCATACCTCTAAAAATACTAATTCTCAATTTTTTAAAGGCATGATAAAAGACCTGAGTGTGGCGTTCCAATTTCAAGAAGCTCTGTCTTTCAAAAACACTTTGATCAGTGTGTTTCTTGGTGAAATTTTTCAAGGTGATCATTTTGGGTGTCTATAGAAAAGTTTTTGTAACTTCAATATTTAGGAAAGTTTTAAATGTAATGTTCTTGTAGACTTGACAAAGAACTGATGGATACCTTCCCTTTTGATATAGTAACTATTACTTCTAAGACTCCCTAACACTTATGCTGGTGTTAAGGGTAATGGTGATAAAGCTGGAATCCTGATTTCCATATACCTTTCCTTCCATTCTATTTAGTTTGATAGTAATTTAGGTTATAGGTAGAACAAATGTTGACTGGCCTTGCCATAGTCAGCCTACGTAGTACCCTGGTTCTGCTGTTTGTTTCGAACTATTTGCTCAGGCTGTGAGCCAGGAGGCAGGTGGGGTTAAGGAGGTTTTTTCAGGGGTCAGTGTGGTTTAGAACAGGGGTGTCAAACTTACCCAGTCTCCTGGCTCAGATACAGACCATAGATCTCCTTGCAAGCTGGATCTGGACCCACCTTCAGACGTGGGCAGAGCTAACCCTAGGGTTTTGTGGGCCCCAGGGCATATGAGCCTGTGGAGGGCGGCAGGTGGGGTGGTGGTGAGCAGGTGGAGCGCAGAGTGGTGGTGTGAGGGGACTGAGGCGGTCACCCCAGTTTGCCCCCTCGCCAAGGGACAGCTCTGGACGTGGGGTTAGTAGTAGCAGGACTGTTTTACGTGCTGCATTGTTGGCTAAAGAAGTCATGGGGATAAATGCAGCCATTAGTAGCCCTGCTGCTGACAAAATCTGCATCAGATGGAACTCCAGACTTTGGTATTCCATAGTGGGCCTTGTCCCTGGATTCCTGCCATCTGTAAGAGCCCTGCAGGCCAGATGACACAGCTTCAGAAGATGCATTAGGCCTGCAGACTATGTATTTGACACCCCATATCTATAGACCACTGATTCACAGACTTTTTGAACTGGTGGACTTAGAACTTACTGTAAGCCCCAGGTACCCTTATCCAATTTTTAATCTAAAACACTTACGAAGGTGATAGGGTCTGATATGATCTGGCAGCTGGCTGTGTTACACTTACCTTGATCGAAAACCATAGTTTGGGACCTGCTGACCTGGAGGACTGAACACATGTTTGGCATTAGTAACTCTTTGAGTTCCAGTTCTAGTTGTGCTACTAACGTAGCCAAGTCAGTTGCTTTCTTTGTACAATGCTGTGGGCACAGTTGACACTGAATATTAAAATCAGAACTGGAAATTTCTGAAATTGTGAACTGGAAGTACGTTTACTGTTGTATGCAACTCTGAAAGTCCTTTTTTTCATTGAATGTGCTCTTTCCTTATGTGTAGGCATTATCCAATTGGTTTGCTATTTGACCTTCATGCATCAAATACGGCCCTTCCTTGGAACATCACAGTGCATTTCAAGGTACAGTAAAATACAGCTTTTAGTTAAAGAAAAAAAAAAAATTCAGCTTCATGAACTATGTGAAATTTTGAAACCAGAATAAATTTTCAGAATTAAACTTCCATCAATTTCTGAAGTATACATGGCTTTTTTAAAGGGGAAAGTATGAGTTTGCCAGTGAAACTTCAGAACTTTTGTAAATCCACAGCTGGATTTTTCTGTCAAGGTTATATATCCATGTCTCTCGATCAGTGATTCTCAACCAGGGTGATGCAGCTCCATGGGGTGCCTGGAGACCCTTTTAGTGCTATGTTAGCTCTGTTAGGCATGCAAACTTGATTCACATGATAAACCCAGAGATTTCAAATAGGACAGAACTCTGCCCTGTTGTGGTCTGAGTTCTTTGCAACAGAAGAATTTCTTTATTATTTTTCTGTAGTCAAAAAGCAGGGAAGCTCTAAGAGCTAGCATTTTGAGGGTTGCCTTGATTCTATCCAGCAGTGCCTTGAATCTAAAAAGCCTGAGAACCACTGCTCAAAGGCTTTATGCAGTTCCTTTATTTTATACAGACTGCCTTGATTATTATTTGGATACAAAGTGTTGTAATTCTATAACCTGATTACCCAAAGTGTTCCCAAGGCACATTTACAGTCTGCAAGAAGTCCATAATCCCCCATTCATTTTAGGTAGCTATAATTGTCCAATAAATAGGTATAGTAAGGGTGCCATCTTTTGACTCTCTTGTTATCTAGAGTGCTGAGTCTCAACCAGGGTGCCATGAGATCCTTCTAAGGGTGATGCAGGATGCGACACAATATTAGCTCCATTAGGTATGCAAATGCCTACACATGATTGACAAGGTGAACCCAGAGATTGCAAATAGGAATTTGTAGTGTGAGAAACAGCCTGCCCTTTTGTGGTCTAAGTTATTTGCAACAGAATAATTTCTCTTTTATTTTTCCATAGTTAAAAATGAGTGAAAACTAAGATCTGGCATTTTTTCAGGTCTACCTTGAGTCTAGAAAGTTTAAGAACCACTGATTTAGATGTTCTGGCTCAGGATATGGCTCTGTAATTTAATTTAAGTCAAGTGAAGCTCTTTGTTTCATGATAACCTGTTGAATACAAATCAGTGAAATTGAGCAGAAGAAAAGGCAGACCTTAACTGTTATCTTATGTTTAACTGAAGAAAATTATGAAGAAAACTGTTAACACTGAATTAACACTGAACCTAACTTGTGTTACACTCTGAAGTACACCCTCCATACCTGAAGTACAAATATAGATGTACTTTCAGTTCTGTGCTATGCTAATATTTTTCCTGACATTTGAATAGAAAGATTTAATTTGTCTTTGTTCTGTTGTAGAAATAGGGATTAATATAGTGAAAGAAATGATTTACTGGACTGCCTTTTTTGTATGTTTAGGGTGAAATGCAAATCAGACATAGGAAATATTTACTTTGTCAAGCTGGTTTGAATGCTCCAGCTAATTGAGCTTAGAGGTATTCAAACAATTTAACTCTTGAAATCTTTTATAAAGCATTGGTAACAAAAACACTCTAGCTCAGTGGGGGGTCCACCTTTTTGACAGGTAGGTCACAAATTAGTCCTGCATCCTCCCCAAATGCCACTCTGATCTCCTTTCTTTGCCCAATCAGCTGTTGCTCTTTCTGCTGGCTGCCTGAACTGTTGATTTGGTTTCTTCTTCCTACTCTGTTTCCTGCCCACTCAGTTGCTTTATTTTCTGATCCCTCCGCAAGTCTGTTCTGTGCCGCACACAGAGGCTGAATGTTAATAGGCTGGGCATCCCTGTGCTAGCTGATTTATTGGAAGCTGACAGACATTCTGGAGCACTGCATCCAAGCCTAAATCTATCAGCTGATATAAATACAGCTTTTTTAGAGTTTGATAGGCTGTCTATTCCTACTGAACAAAGTTTTTTTTTTCTCACATAACATTTACTTGTGTTAACCTTTATTAAAAAAGTAACACAATTACTAGAAAATAAATTATATGGTCAACAGATAAAAGAATAAAGAAGAGCTGAGGCAATATTGTTTCTGGTTCTGGAAGGAAATAGTAAACATGTAAAGCATTTAGTTATTTGGTAAAGTAAGGTAAATTGTTTATACTTAAAAAAAACAAACCCTTTTGAAAACAGTATGGTATAATGCAGGAATATCTATCCTGATACTATTTTGGGAGGTATGCAGTCTAATTGAATTTCATATAGTGTATATAGCCAATACAAGGTTTTTTTTTTTTGTTCAAAATGTCCAAAAGATACTGAAGGTCCTTGCTTTTCTTAGATTATATATGATGTAGTCATTGTGCATTCTAAGAAAAGTAGCTTATACTAGATCAGTTCCTGTATTAACCACATCAGGAGATTCTAAGAATCTAAATGGTGTCTAAAACTCACCTTTGCAGATGGTTTGAGAAAGGGGGTAATCAGTTGTTTTGTTTTCTGTATTATTATAATTCATGTTTAACAAGCAGCTACCAGTTACGTGGGCTTTTATAGATGTAGTACCTTATGGGGTATACAGCCTCGAAATCTGCAAGTGAGAGGGAAAGTGAAACTGAGGAACAGATTTTTAGGTTTATATCAGCTGATCTGCTTACGAGAATCAGTGTAATAAGTTGTCTGGAAAGTATGTACTACCTCATTCTAAACGCAAATTTTAAATGCGGTTTTTCAGCTACAATACAAATTATTCCTTATTGAGAACTACCTACGCACACAGCATTTGGACAGTTGGGAAAGTGTGTGTTAACCTGTATATGTCAAACAGCTCTACAAACTTGCTCAAAACTTGCTTTGCAATGATGAGAAACCTCTTTGGGCTGATAGCAACTCTACTAGGTTTCAACACAGGAAAAATTATAAAGGGTTAGAAAAGGGCAGTTTGTACTACACCTAGAGGTATCTTTAATGAGACCTCCTTTCTAATTCTAGCTTGCTGTAAACCTGTAATATGTTGAGTAATGTTTGTTAACCTAGCTTTTATTGCATAAAGTAATAGTTTCTCTAGTTAAAATAAATTTTCTAGGTATCTTAAAGCGAAGGCATCAACCAAACCTACATGTACTCACCAGAAAGGTTGTAAGGGTTTTAAAGTGTTGCAATATCTCATCAGAAATGGATAGTTTTAAGAGTATAATTTAAGCCTAGATTATTTAGGTTTTTTTAGGTTTATGTTTGCTAATAAGTAGCTCTGGTAAATTTAAAAATTGTAGCATTTGTGTGAGTTCATTCAAAGTATTGAGATGCTATATAATTTATTAGTCTTGCCATATGCTATTCATTTCAAACTAGCTATGCTGTGGCTCAGTTAAATGATCAGCTGTTTTCCCTCTTAGGTCTGGTTATGGGTGTGATTTTTGTATTTGAGTAAGCTTTTCATTTTTTTGATCAACTAGTGTGTTAACAGGTGTTGGATAAATTAGAACTGACAGGTGTTAGGTGGAACGGTATGAAACCAGACTGGTGAAACTTTGAAACTGATATCTTTTTTGGAACAGCATCATAGAAATGTTCAGTTAACACTATTGTTTCTAAGTGTTAAGAAACCATGATAATGACTGCAGTGAAACACTAAATGCAAAACCAAAACCAAAACAAAACAAGACAAAACCAAAGAAAAGCCGCTTAAAACCCAGGGGTTCTGAATTAAGATCGTGTCAGAGACCAGCTGTCAAACTTATTATAATTGTCCCAGCTATCTTTAAAGTCTTTAAAGAAATAATCTGAAGATAGGGTCTTCAAGATAATCTTAATAATTAACCTAGTATTCAGCAAATGTACAAAACACAAAAAATGCCCCTTCAGCCACTAGAGCAGGGTTTCCCAAAGTGTGGCATGCAGGCCAAAGGTGGCCTGTTAAACCCCTCTGACACAGCCTACCATCTAGGATTGTTCCTTTGAAATGGCTTCAGGGGCAAAACTTTGGGAATCCCTGTACTAGAGTTTTGGGGACAGCCCATTATTCTCTGGTATGCCTATCTAGTCTCATTTGCCTCTTGCAGAGACACTATTCTTCACATCATTCTTACGCTTTTTCTAACTTCTGTTTGGGCTTCTCTATGGGTGCAGACAGACAAAACTCTTGAACCATTCCAAGAATGTCACTGATAAGACTGGTTCACAATTGTCCTGGGTCAGAGGTTTCTACACATAGTTACCTTTTCAGCATTTCAGTGCTGTCAAACCATGGCCAGGGAGTGATAGTGAATACCTAGCCCAATTACATTTTTCTGCTTCACCTTCTTGCTAGTGTTGAGTTCAATAAAAAACCCAACATTCTTGCACTTACTGAAATCTGTGCGATGGTACACTGACTGGGAGTGCCCAGGTGTATGTGTACGGCAGGGGCCTACTAGTTCCTTGCTTCTGGGTTCCTAGGAGCTGGGCTGCAAGTGCTTTCATGGATTTTAAAAAACACTTTCCCCCAAACCACTTCTCTGTTAACTTCAATGTCTGGAAATTGACCAGAGCTCAGTCAATCTCAGGCTGATTTGGGGGTGAAGGGTTGGCCAGGTTGGGAGGGGTTAGATCCAGGTGCATGTTTAGCTTCCTGTTAAAGCCCCCCAAGGTAGGGGAGAGCATCACTTCCCTTGGAAGCCCATTCCAGATTCTGGTAGCCCTTACTGTATAGAAGTTCTTCTTGATGTCTAACTTAAATCTTCTCTCTGTCAGTTTGTGGCCATTGTTCGTAGTTACTCCAAGGAGTGCCCTGGTAAACAGAGCATCTCCTATTCCTTGCTGCCTCCCACCCTCCCCGCCATGAATTTGTAGGTGGCCACAAGATCGCCTCTTAGCCTTCTCATGCAGAGGCTGAAGAGATCCAGGGCCCTCAAACTCTTCTCATAGGGCTTTGCCTGCAGGCCCCTAACCATATGAGTGGCCCTCCTTTGAACCCTCTCGAGGTTGTCCACATTGAGGTTGTTCACTTTGGTGAAGTGCAGCACCAAAAACTGGACACAGTATTCCAACTGCAGCCTAACCAATGCCCCATAGAGGGGAAGTATCATCTCCCTGGACCTGTTTGTCATGCACCTGAAAATGCATGATAAAGTGCAGTTAGCTTTATTGATCACTTTGTCACATTGACGACTCGTGATTATCTTGGTGTCAGCAATGACTCCGAGATCACTTTCTGCTGCTGTGCTGCTGCGACGGTCCTCCCCAAGCCTGTAAGTGTCACAGATTGCTTTTCCCTAGGTGCAGCACTTTGCACTTGTCCTTGTTGTACTGCATCCTATTCTGTTCTGCCCACTTTTCCAGCCTGTCCAGATCCGCCTGGATTCGTTCCCTGCCCTCTAGTGTGTTAACTTTACCCCATAATTTGGTATCATCTGCAAATTTGGACAGAGTGCTTTCCACGCCCTCCAAGTCACTGATGGAACTCTGCTTTGAAGTAAATTCTGAAAAGAAAACTTACTTTAGCATCTTAATGTTTTCAGACTGACCATCCTCATGTAAGAGGAACAGGCTTTTTGTCTGTCAACTTTCAGTCATATACAGGGTCTTCATAAAGTCCTTGTGCACTTTAAACTTTAATAACTTAGGTTGTACACAAGGACTTTATGAAGACCCTGTATAGACATTACAGGTCTAAATTACAAAAATGATCCTTTCAGAAGGCAAAAAGCCAGGGGTGGGCAACTATTTCAGCTGGAGGGCCAGTTAATGAGTTTTGGTGAGCTGTCGAGGGCCACACGCAAAATCTTTTAGAAGATATTTTAACAAATTATAAAATTCAAGCAAGTTGGAGCCCTGCATGCTGGGGCAAGAGCTGCCCAGCTGCAGCTTCCCTCCCCACCTGGCTGGGCATGTGGTGTTTAGCATGCATCCCCATGGCTACTGCCTTTTCCTGTGTACTTCCTGCTGCCAGGAGCAGTTGAGCAGGAGGACAAGCCACTGAACCAGGGGGGAGGAAAACTGAGCAGTACCCAGGCAGCTGCAGCTGCACCAGGAACAGCTCTGCTGGGAAGCTGTGCATGCTGGCCAGGGCCTAGGCAAGAGCACAGTGTGGGCTGCCCAGGCAGGAGTGGGTGGGGCTCGGCCCCATGTAGAGTGCCATGGGTGCAACCATGGGCTAGATTCAAGTAATTAGCGCATGCCTGCCTGTGGGCCAGTTCCAATCAGTTGGTGGGCTGAATCTAGCCCATGGGCCATATTCTGCCTACTCCTGCCACCACTGTACAAAGCCCACGCCTTCACAAGAATAATAGAAGTCATCTTTGGGAGTGGGTGCCTTAATTTTGACAGGTAAGCTTTGATCACCAATCTCTGGTTTCTCTGGCATAAAGAAGAGTGGTTTCATAGAGTTACCATTTCTTCCTTTTAACCTTCTTCAGCAAGCCAATGCAAAGAGTTAAAAATTACTTTTTTGATACTGAAAATTTCAGGTTGGGTCGTCACCACATTACTTCTGTACTAGCATCTCTAAGGCTATATCTCAACTATTTTGTGCCCTTTGAAATGGAAGGGATACTTATGTTATCCATCCTTGAGTGAGATGTTTCCAGAGAATTCTAAGAAGACCTGATTTGTTGCTAATGTTTCTGAAAGCCTTCAAAAAAGGCTTCCCTTGGTAGTTGCCTTTATCAGGGTCTGGTTCTGAATCCCATTTCTGAATTCCAAGTCCTACTTTTAAGGCGAGCTTCCTCAATATCTGTTTGCGTACTTGAAAGACAAGAATTATCATAGCAGGCTATGAGGGGTTCACAGTTTGGTATAAATTGCACAAAATTTCATGATTGTAAAGTTCTTTCAGCAGGGTTTTGTTCAGAACATTTCCTTTAGCATTTCTAGGGTTTGGGTCTCTGCTACTCCTCCTCTTTGAGGAGGTCTTTAATAGGGTACATTCTTAAGTAACAAGATTTTCCCAAGAAACTTCCAATCTAAGTCAAGTCCTCAGCACCTAACTGGATTTTGATTTTAAAAAATCTCTTTATTCAGTCCTTGTTTTTACATGGAAGATAGCCTTCTTAGTGATCTTTGCAATGAGCCAGAGTTAGGAAATTTGTGATACCTTTCTGTAAATCTTCATTTATGGTTTTTCATGAGGAAAAGTTAACCCTTGCTACCATCCTAAAGTAATTTGTTCTTTTGCTATCTAGTAAGGACATTTTTTTCCAAAATTTTGATCTTCCTGTCACTGAAAATTAATATCTTTATTCTTATCACTGAATGTGAGTCTTTGCCTTTTCATGTGGACAGTAGGAGGGAGCTTTGTGCTTAGGAGTCTGGGAGTACATTTTAGTCCCTTTTGTCAAAGTTCTCAATTAGTGTCCAAGGTGCATCCGTAAAGGTATACCTAGAGTGATAGCACTTGTAATCTGTCTTTTTTGTCTTTGAATTTAAGTCTCATTTCTTTTAGAGTAACAAAGTTGAAACCATAAAACATGAGGTCTAGAAGGCTGTACATGCAGGCTGTCTCTTTCCCTCCAGTCTAGAGTTTTGTAGGCGTTGGCCCCTTTCCTTTTAGGTGTCAGCACTTCCTCTATGTGAAAAGTGACTTTCAGCTCAGAGACCCTCTGTTAAGCAGTACAGAATGCATCTTCATCATGTCTTGCTGTTTCCTACATTTTCTGTTTTTCAGCGTTTCTCAGCACAAATCTCCTGTAGCTATGGAGCTGCTTTAGGACACTTCCTAGCCTCTCCCCTGCCTCCCCATTCTGCCCAGCCTTCAGTTTTTTTTTTTTTTTTTTTTTAATACCAGCTCTTTTTAATCAGAC
>NW_017729026.1:31965699-31977988 GCF_001723915.1 Gavialis gangeticus
TTTATTCTGTTTGTATCACCAGCTCTTTTTAATCAGACATTTTAGTCACCACTGGAAAGGTACTTTGCCTATCTAGTAACCCTTCCTGGACTGCTACCATATGAGCCTATTACGGGGATTTGTAAAGGGGAAGAAAAGTGTTCCTGTTTTGTCCAGTCTCATTTGATTTGTTTCTTTACTTTTCTGATGATCACCTTTGTTGTTAGTGTCAGGTCTGCTCAGTCAGACATATAAATGTCTCTTCAAGAAAGCCATGACCATCACACATGAAAGCAGAAATTTAGTGAAGTAAATCAAGTAGTCATTATTAACAAATCAAGGCCTGGCTACAATAGAACTATGGGCAAAGAATGTCTTTCTGTTAGTCAAGCTTATCCCACTCCGCACATTTATGTGTCTGAGACATTAAAAGTGGATTGCTTAAATGTTGTAAAATTTTTCATCGCTAAACAATTATTATTTGCAAATTAACATGGTTTTCCCTTTAGGAAAGGAAAGACTGAATAGGATCAGCAGTTGGATCCAAAGTTAGGAAAGACTGAATAGGATCCACAGTTGGAAAACTTTGTTTTCAAAAGTAGTAAATCAAATGTCTGTAGTCAGGTGAACTGGAAATATGGACTGTGCTTCTGCAGCACATCTTTGTTTTTTCAAAATGTAAATCTCTCTATTAGTAAACCAAAGGCTTTAAGAACTGGGTAAGATTTGTGACCTATACTTTGTCTCCGTGCTGCTTGAAAAATAATTGTTTTGTGTGCTGATTCATTTCTTTTGTTAAGAGTTCCACGATGTACTTATTTCTTTTGGTCTGTCTTCTGAATTTTATTGTAGAATTTTCCAGAAAAGGACCTTCTTCACTGTCATTCTAAGGATGTCATTGAAGCTCATTTCATGGCTTGTATAAAGGAAGCAGATGCCTTAAAGCACAAAAGCCAAGTCATCAATGAGATGCAGAAAAAGGATCATAAGCAACTCTGGCTGGGGTTACAGAATGGTAAATGCAGCCTGTCAATAACTAAAACCAAACAAGCTGGTTTTTTATGTTAGGTTTAATTTATTCAAAACCAGGATTTTTCCTATTAAAGTGACTCCCCCCCCCTCTATTTTTTCCTAGTAAAGTGATTGTAAAATATATTTTTCAGCATTTAAGTTTAATCAATGTGAAGTATTTTAATGGGGGATCACCTGCACTTCACCCCGTGTATACCAGATTGTAGGTCTAATTTAAGCTATTCAGGGAAATAATTTGAGTTTTGACTTGGTTCATGTAATAAAAGTGCAACCTGTTTAATGTAGTTTGGTGCAACTGTAGTTTGGTCTCAATTTAGAAGATGCCCTGGTTTTACCTGGTATTGAGTATGAACTGTCTCTGACCCTGAAAATGGGTGGTTTCTCTAGTTTATGGTTGGAAGTCATTGGTGGGGCAACATAACTAACTTTCATTGATGTTGTCTTGTGTGTGAGTAATATTGCCCATTTTCACCACCCAGAATTTAAAATATAATTATTGCTAGTCCCATGTCTTTTACAAGGAGATTATGACATAGATATAAAGTAATTACTAAAAAATATTGATGCCAGGATCACTTAGAGTAGCATCTGTATAAAATTAGCTACTTTTCTTTTATGGATTTCATAGTTCATTACTTCTGTGTAAAAGACATTTATGGGGAACAGTGGCTTTTCTTTATGGGAGAACATACTGGAAAATGTTGGTTGGCCAGCTAAACATCTTTTTGACAGAATTTTTTTATCTGGTTCTGGATGTAGACAGTTCATTTCTTGCTGGATAGGAAAGACTGCAATACCACTTTGAAATGTATCTTCACACATTTTTAGTATTTATTTGATTTCTAGAAGATGCCATTGTTTTTTATCTGTTAAAGTTGTAGAGTCAGCAGTGTTTTTGGGCTAAGTGCCAAAAAAATCGGCAGCCCTGACTTGTTGGCGTGCCAGCGTGGATGGCGGGGGAGGCACAAGGGGCTCAATCCTTTTTGTGGCAGTGCACCCTTAGCCCCTTCCCCACTGTCTGCCCTGACGCACATGTGCACCTGCTGCCACCAGTGAGCTGAGCCGAGCTCTGTGGACCCTGGTGCAATTGCTTGCAGCCTCCCGTTGCCTGCCATAGCCGGCCTAGGATCTGGGCAGGACCCTGACTCCTACCATGGAGGCCGGGCTGCTTGCAGCAGGTGGTGGGGATGCTGCAAGCAGCTGCACCCTAGGTCTGTGGAGCCCTTCTGGCTGGTTGCTGGCAGTGAGTGCATGTGTGCCTCAGGGTGGACAGCAAGGAAGGGCTGCGCTGTCACAACAAGTCGAGCCCCTTGCAACTCCCCCACTGACTGAGGTGGATGGGCCAGGCAAAATGCCATCATATGGCATGCTCTGGCACGTGCTGGGGGGTGGTGACCCCTGTTGTAGAAACCATAAGACATTTAAATATTTAATTTATAATGGCTAGACCTAATTTTAAAATGAATATTTGAAATGCTATAACTGCGTACACACATTCAGAACATCCAGGACAACTCCAGGTTTATTTCCCTGAGAGAAAAGCTGACCTGTACAGGTTCAGACAGGGAAGCAAGGAGCCTGCAAGCATGAATACTGGGTTGCCAGAGGTCCCGAAAGCACACAGCCCAGAGAGCTTTCAAGGCTTTTTAAGTGAATGTAACCAGGGACCATCAGAGTCACTGAAGGGTGGGAGTCTGTGTTGTGCTCCAGCATTTCTCTTCCCCCATACTGTGTTGGAGCGCAGCTGAGGCTGGGGACTGCATATGTTTCCTTGCATCCAAGTGCTGCAGTGTCATTCAGGCATGGAACAAGCCAGGAGCAGAACATGCCTGCCAACTGTTTCAGCGCTGGGCTTTTCCAGCCCAAAGCACTTGGGAGGTATGTTCTGTTCCCTGCTTGGCTGAGAGTGACATACATTTTCTCTCCCTCTGTGGGAGGGGAGAGAAACAAAGCACAGTAGGATTGCAAAGGTTGGCTCTGCGTCCACTGTGTGTATGGAAGTTCTGTCACTTGAGGAATATTCTCTGGGGAACCACTTCACGCAGATTGTCCCTAAGTTATTTTTCTCCCTGAATGGCCACTTTTACTTTGGAAGAAAATTTATGAACTTCTGTACGCTTGTGGTTGGTTTCTCCAGAGACAGCGGTGACTCTCCCTACAGAAACTGAACGTCTTTCCAAGCCTTTAGAAGCTGGTAAATGAAATAAAGCTATAGAGCAATTAATTGTGACCTTAGTCAGGAAATACAACATATAATAATGTCATCCTGACCTCCCCCCTCAGTTAATGCCAGAACCCAGAATGACTGAACTGCTTGGACAACAGTTGAATGTGATGTGTGTTTTGGAAGAAAGTTAATTATCTTCTGAGTTAGTTGATTTTATATCCTGTTGTTATTAATTTTAACAGGAGGAGATGTCAAGTAACTGTCTTTCTTGAGGAACAGGGAATGGTGAGGAGTTGACGGAATTGTTAGTTTAACATGTGAATGGTGAAGTTTTTAGGGATGTAGCTATTAAGTACGTAGATTTATGTAGTGAAACTACTGGGAAATGTGCTGACTGTTTTATAGTTTGAGTCAGCACAAAATTTATCTTAACCAGTTAGGGGATTCTGTTTTGGTGTAATTGACTGATATTTTTCATATTAATAGTGAAAAAAATCTCAGTGAACAGGAAAACAGTTTACTCTTAAATATTTGCTTTTAAAAGGTCAGATTATTTTATTTTAAATTTTCAGTAATTGAGAAAATGATTTGTTTTTTTCCATATTCATCAAAGTGGCACACTTTGTATCATAAACAAGTTAATCTAAGAGTAATGTTATAGGAAGCGAATGCTATGCCATTGTAATTCTTTGAAGTTTTTAGCAGTGTATCAACTTTTAATGGACTGTATAGCCCGATATAGAATTGGAAGCAGTCCAATACTAAGATGCTGCTAAGGATGCATTGTATTAATAGCTGTTTGCTCTTATTTCAGAATTAGCTTTATAAATAAGCATAGTAAGGATCTGTAGAATTTCCAAGCTATGTTAAGGCAAACAGGCTTTTTAGAGCAAAGAAATAGCATGAATAAAGGCTCTTCACTTGATATATCACCAATTCAGTCTGGTGATACAGAATCAGTTCAGATAACCTGACGACACTTGTGAGGCAGAACGAGATGCATATTGTGTTTTCTGTGCACTGTTCACAGCAATAAACAAAAATTAAAGAGAGAACCGGCTTGTTATATAACTGTTCTTGATGTATGCTGTTGCCAATTCTATATAGAGAGGAGTTGGATGATATTTTATACAAATGAAATGGGAGTTTCCATTTAGTATCCTTTTAACTAAATTTTTTCTCTAGCATTCATACCAATGAAATGCTGGGGTTTTATCATAGTGGTAGCTACATATTGTTTTATTATTAAAGTCATTTGTGTAGAAGTTGGTTGTAAAATGTCACTGTAGCTAAAATTAAAAAAGGATGTTAAGTACTTGTCAGAATATGAGAAAGCACTTGCTCAGTCATATAGGTTAGGTTTCATTGTTATCACAAGTGTCATAAGTGATTGCCCTAAACTGGTATTTCTTTTTTACCAAAGGGTCTTCATGTTAAGTAAACCATCATTATACTTGATGTGTTTGGGACTGCTTTGTGACAGTCCTTAAGAGGGTGGCCTAGTGAAGTTGATCTTATACAGGTTTCACTATTTAATGAGCAGTGGCACCTGTGCAACCTGACGCTTGAAAGAGAAGCTTAAATAATCTTTTGAATACTTTCAAATGCTAATTTTAATTTGTCAGCTTTTCATAAAAGAGAAATACGAAAAGCTTGTGAAACCAAGAAAACTCTTTTTAAGACATGCTGTACCTTTCAGTATTTTTTATAGGCTTTCGTTTTAGATATAATGATTTTAAACCTCTCTCTGAAACAGAATTGATGACCACAAAAAAGAAAAGAAAGTAACATTTGTGATAACTGCCTCAGAGCTAATAATACATCTGCAGTTTTTTGTCTGTGAAAATTCAAAAAAAATTAATTAGATCTAGTATATAGTAAACAATTATTTTTATTTAATTCTTGTTAGATAACTGTCAGATTTACTACATGGATTAATGTGGTGCTAAACTCTGGTTTTTGTAAATTTTAATTTTGTCTTTTTGCATAGCTTCTTGATATCACAATAAAGCATATATAGATCACAAATACAAATTGGAGTTTGGTAGCTCTTCGTATTAAACTGGAGTTGCCTGGTCTGCTGGCATTGAGAATTTTCCATTTCTGTTGCTCTAACATCCGTCATGGGATAAGCCACAGCGGTAAATGTGTTGGGATTACTTGAATTGGTGTCATGTTCATCTTTGATTTCTTTGTTGTTTTACATGGTAGCTGATCAGCCACCAAATCAGAGACTTGGTCTTACCTTTCTGCCCTGGTGCCTCTATTGATTTAATTCATCCTTCAGATTTCAGTCAAATTAATGCCTGTTTCCTTAAGTCAGTCTTTTTCCACCAGAGGTTGATAACTTGGGAATGCCATATTGGTTCAGGATCAAGGTTGGAGAATTGGGGCATTTGAACAAGGTAGAGAAGAGAAGCTTCCTGAGGGCAAAGAAGTAAAGCTGCTCTACTGAAGTTTTTTGACCACAAAGCTAAATTTTATTCAGAATTATAGGAAAATGTCTTACTGTAGCTCTTGTTCTGAATCACTTTGTTGCTTCTTTATAATGAGCAAGGGCAGGCAAGCTTTTAAAAGTATTCTTTTCTGTTTGCTTTTTACATTAGAAATTCAGGTCTTGTCTATGTCATAGTGTTTCAAAGGAGACTGGTGAAATGATGACACAGGATCAAGAAAGTGAAAGCTGAACAGTTAAAGGGGTAAATAATTTTTTTAATTGAATAGTTCAGAAGTTTGTTTAACTTCTTGATTTCTATGCAACAATTTTGATAAAGGGAATTTATTAAAGATTCAGGACACCTGTTTTTTCTTTGATGTGAAAGCTCGTAAGAGACATGTCCTATAATGTTCACTGCATTGTTAAGGAAGCCAAGATTTGATATTTCTTGTACTTGACACACAACCTGTTTGAGTGCTTGGGTAGCCTCGTAGGCAGAAAGTTCTTTTGTAATATCCCACCTAAATGTCTCTTGTTGCAACTTTAAGTCCATTATTTTTCCCCCACTTCGCTGTGAATGCACAGAATACCATATTTACTTGAATATTAGATCACCTTGATTATAAGAGCCCTGCCCCACCATAAGGTTTTATATATGGAAAATTTATAAATTTGTTATAATTTTTCAGGTATAAAATCTAATTATTGGAGGTTTGTCTTCAATTTTTCACCTTCTCACTGCTACAGCAGAGGAAATAAATAAAGGGGATATCAGGGTGCCCCTTTGTCCTCTGTCCCCCATTGTCTTCACTTTGCAGCTCCTTTCCACCCTTCTTCCTGTCCGACTTTGCTCTCCCTGACCTGAACACATGGAAGTGAGGAGCAAATCTGAAAAAAAATGAACTTAAAATAAACATATAGTTGTAGTTATTTTTGTATAGTACCTATAGACTTAGTTCATTCAGAATTTATGCATTTTACGTTTTTTGAAACTGCTGCAAGTTTTAGTGTAGGTACTTCATAAACTCATTTTTAAGTAGCACTTTGGCACCTACTTTATATATAATACAAACTGTTCATGATATCCCAAAGTCAAAAGGCTCATGATTTACCATATAGTTCATTGGGCTGAGCCCTAGCAAAGTCAATAGCATTTCAAGTCATGGTGACCCCACAGCTCAGCACTGTTCAGTATATGCATGTGCTCCAGATACCCCTCCCCTCCTGAGGATCCATGGCTAATTAGCCCTTATTTATGACTGGAACTAGGTGGTCTTGTCATGAGTCCTGAGATGCTCCAAAAAGTTATATGCGAGTGAAGCCTAGGGCTTCCTGATCTTACTTTGCACGGGGCCACACTAATCATGCGACAGGATGAGAAAGGGGGTAACAGAGGGATTCTGGGTGAGCTGTTTGGGGCCCTGTTTGGCAGTGTTTGCCAGATATTTAAGACTGGTGAAGAAACAGGAGTAATTGAAAATGGGAAAGAAAGAAACAGCTCAGCTGTGGATGTGAACAGGAAGAGGGAATATATTTAGTGTAGTGGCTCACCGTGACTGTAAAAAGAGTTAAGTGCTGAGGGTGACTGCACTCTATGGCCTCTTCCATATATCTTATTCAGATGGGCTGCTGCACTGGCCTATCCTTGTGGTAGGTTCCCATCAGCATGTCAGATGTAGCCATTTTGGTACCAAGGGGATGGTGTCAGGGCTGGCTCTGGCCCTCCCAGTGTTGGCCTGGCATTGCAGTACTTCCAGGCCTGCTGCCAGTTGCCTGTGAAGGGAACACCCATGTGTTTTTTCAGAAGGGCCAAAAAAAGGAAAAAGTTCCCAATAGCATGTTTGTCCCATTTGGGCCATGTACTTTATATGTATGCTTAGTGTTGGCTAAATTTAATCAACTTCATAGTTGGTTTTCATTATTGAGCACATGCTACTTTTGGCAGCAGTTTAATGATATACAGTGTATTTGATTAGGTTTCTTTGTATGTGAATGTAAGATGAGGGGCTTTTTCCTAACGCTGACTGGTAGGGGGAACCTTGTCTTATATTTGAGTAAATTCATTAGGTGGTTGCCACCCCAAGAGTGAACATTTTTTTTTTTTTTTTTTTTAGAGTCCATCTTTATTCTAGGAAAGGGCTATCCAGGGGTTAATTTACAAGAAGTTGGATAGTTTTGAACTCTATTACGCTTATTTTTAAAATATAACTACTGTTCTTTACTTATCAGCCATGAAGTATTTTCTTTTCTTTACTCGGTAAAGCCCCAACTAATTGTTTTGTTACCATATTTCATGGTGTATAAGTACAGGTTTGAAGCCCAATTTTTAACTCTTAAAATTCAACGTCCACGTATACCTCCTATCACTGTCCCCTGTGATTGGTGCTGGTCTCAGTGCTCGGCAGGTGTAGCCCAGGCAGTACTGCTTGCAGGGAATGGGGGTGCACCAGCCAAGTGCCAAGCCTAGCACCACTCGCAGGGGGTGGGGGCAGGGGACGGGGACGGGGCCGGACTTGGCCCTTGGCTGGTGCGGCCCCATCCCCTGTGAGCGGCGCTGCTTGGGCCGCGTCAGCTGAGTGCCAAACCTAGCACCGCTTGCAGGGGATGGGGCTGTGCAAGCCGAGCGCCAAGCCCAGCACCACTTGCTGGTGACAGAGATGGACTCAGCATTCGGCTGGAGACGTGCTGCTTGCAGGGGTCAGGGCTGGGGCCGGGGCTGGGCTCGGCGCTTGGCTAGTGTGGCCCAATCCCCTGCAAGCGGTACTGGGCTTGCAGGGAATGGGGCTGAGCCAGACAAGCACTGAGCCTGGCCCTGTCTGCTGTGAACAGCGCTACTGAGTGCTGAAGCCAGCACCGCTTGCAGAGGACACGGCTGGGGTCAGCATTCAGCTGGCATGGCCTAGGCAGTGTCGCTTACCAGGGGTGGGGCTGTGCCAGCCAAGCACCAAGCCCGGCTCCAATTTATACCCGGTGTCTATGAAAATCCCACACCGGAAAACTGGGTCCGACCTATACACCACATCAGCCTATATACTGAAATACATTACTTAACTCCTCATGCCTGAGGTCAGCATAAATTCTCTGGTAAGGATCATGTGATTTCTGCTATGGTTTAAGCACATTTTTAAGGCATAAAAATAAATAAGAATAGTTAGTATCATACAATTTTAGTACTTTAAAATTTCTTTGTGCACCCTGTGCATGTGACATTGAGTTTGAGAAATGATTTATGAGCATAACTGTATCCTAATTGTCAAGAAATTTAATAACCGCAGTCTTTTTTGTTTCACTGTATTATGACTGGATAGAATCAATAAGCATGGTTTTGGAGTGATGATTGGGTCACTTTTAATTTCAACTGAGATGAGGAAATATTTGGAAAATGTTCAGGGATTTGGGTAAACGGGAATGTTACAGTACTTGGTTGCTGAGAGTATGTATAAAAGTGTACAGTCTGTCTAAAACTGTTTCAAAAAGACAAAAATTCAAAAGAATACCAGTTGTTTGTCAGCAGTTCTCAGCCTTTTTGGTCTCAAGGCACCCCTACATAACTTCTCTGAATTTAGCAACACTCCATTTAAAAAATGGGGGAGGGAATGATGTTACTGTTTATAACGTACTTTGGCCTGACACTTTTCGTATCTGTTCTTAAGCCTCATACAGATGAGTTGCTGACAGGGAAAGAAGAAATACTATTTTAGAAACTGGTCTAACACAATACTTATAATGAAACTTTCAGTACATGAGTATGTACATTAAGTGAAGATAATTACAAAGAGGTCATACCCTACTTACATTTGAAAAAAAAATAGCTTTCCGGCTCAACAATCTAAAGAATTTAATCTGCTGTAGTTGCATATAATTTTTCAAAATAACTGTCCTGCTAACCTAGTTACATAACTGTAGCAGTGTGATTTGAATCTTATCACTAACTGTGCTATCACTTCTGGTTTACCTCTCTTCCTCTTAAAAATGTGGAATATTTATTTAGAAAATTAAAATAAACATGGATGTTTACTAACCTCTGTGCCTTTCAGGTAACATTACTAACATTTCCTTTGCTCATTTCAATTTCTTCTCCTTTTTTTCCTTTACTTTTCTCCTCTGTTTCTTTATTTTTCTTTGATTTCCACCCCCCCTTAATTAGTGTTCTTCCCCACTTGCTTCATTGTTATGTTTTGTTGGGCTTTGAGGTGACTTCTCTAATCTATGATTAGTTTTTTCCCAAGAGTATTATGCGCTCCATGAAATGATTCTGTATTCCCTGTTCCCTAAAAATCCTTTCTTGTTGGATTTTTTTTTTTCCTCTTCCTTTTCTGTTTTCTAGGTTTGTTGCCCCTATCTATGCCTATTCCCTCTGCATTTTCAGTGAACAAGTGACAGTGCCAGCTCTCATTCTCCCTCTCTCTCCCACCTTGGAAAGGATGGGAGGGAGGTGGGAGTGGAGCACTGTGAGATGCTGGGGGATGGAGAAACTCTGTGTAATCTATGGTATACTTTGTAGACCTTGTATGTAATGATACACAATGTAGCGCTCTAGAGAAGTTCCTGTTTCACCCAGGGACATTTTTGTGGCATTTCTGCTGTCAGTCTAATGTTACAGCAGTGTGGACAGCTGTTCACTTGACTTATGTAGTGCTACAGACATTGTGATGCAGGCCATGGGTAGACAGTAAAATGTCAAATCCAGTGTGGAGACCATTCTATGTAGCCTGTCTGGATTAAAGCAACACTTTTTTCCCTCTTTTTAACAGCCTCTTCAAATCTTCATCTGTTTGTGAAGCATCTTTAAGATGAGATAGATGGTTAGTTATGTTAGTCTGAAGTCAGCCAGAAGACAGGGTAAATATGTACCTTTATAGACTAACTCAGAGGTGCCCAACCTTTTTCCCTGGTGGGACAGATGGGCAGTTCCCAGTCCATCTGGGGGCTGGATCTGGCTGGTGGCCCCAATTTAGCCCTTAGAAGGGGTTAGGGGAGGCATCCTGGTCCAAATCCAGCTGCATGGGGAGAAGGGGCTGTAGTCCTACCCCTGTATGGTCTGGCCCTCCTTATATTCCATTTCTGAAGTCCTTTCACAGCATCTAATGAAGTTAAAGCTTGTGCTCTCTCTCTCTATTTTATTTAGTTTAAAAAGGTACATCTTTAGTATGCTATTGCATGTTGGCCACATGTCTTATGTTGAGGATAGAGGCAATGTTGTTATGTTTTGTCAAAGGTATTTTGAATCAGTAGTCTGACAGGATTTATTTTATGTTTTATTATGTTCCTAGAACACTCATTGAAGGTCACACAGTTCATTATAATTTCCTCCAGAAATTTGGGAGGTTTTTTTTTATGTACAACTGTTCCTGTTCCATTGTGCCAAACTTTGTAGGGAAAACTTACATGCACACAGTTAAGTCCTCATCATTCAGACTCCAAGGCAGTGATTCTCAACCAGGGTGTTGCAGCACCTTGAAGTGCCTTGAGATCCTTTCAGGGATCCCACACAATATTAGTACTATTAGGTGTACAAACATGATTCATAAGATAAATCCAGATATTTCAGATGGGAATCCATAGTGTTAAAAACATTCTTCCCTGTTGTGATCTTTCTGAGTTCTTTGCAACAGAAGAATTGCTCTATTTTTCCATAGTCAAACAACAAGTGGAAACTAAAGACCTGGCATTATCCATGGGGTGCATTGAATCCACCAAGGAATATCTTGAGTCTAAAAAAAGGTTGAGAACCACTGCTCAAAGGCTTTATGCGCTTCCTTTTTTAATACTGATTGTCTTGTTTGTAATTTGGATAGAGTGTTGTAATCTATAACCTGATTACCCTACCAGTTTTCAAGGCACTTGTGCAGTGTGTAAGAAGTCCATAATCCCCCATTCATTTTAGTTAGCTGTAATTGTCCAATATATAGGCATTGTAAGGGTGTGATCTTCTGACTGTCTTGTTATCTAGAGTGCTGAGTGTCAACCAGGGTGCCATGACATCCTTCTATGATGCAGGATGCCATATAAGATTAGCTCCGTTAAGTGTGCAAATGCCTGTGTGTGATTGACAAGGCAAACCCAGAGATTGCAAATAGGAATCTGTAGTGCTAGAAACATCCTTCCCTTTTGTGGTCTAAGTTCTTTGCAGCAGAATAATTTCTCTTATATTTAGCCATAGTTAAAAAATGAGTGAAAACTAAAATCTGGTATTTTCTGAGTGATGGTCTGAGTTTAATGAGGTATGCCTTTTGAGTCTAAAAAAATTGAGAACCACTGATTTGGCTTGTAAACCATGACTTCTGGATTTGATTTGAGCCCTGCCTTAATTTTAATGTGGCTTGTACATTTGCATTTTAAACCAATATTCACAGCTGAATAACTACACACGCTGGAAGCGTGTGGATATATTTGTAGTGCAGTCGGAAATGTGACTGCAGCCTATTTAACTTCAATCTAACTTGGGTACAAAGATCATTGAAGTTGCAGTAGTGCAGGCTAGATGCCAACTAAGTACTTGCATAGGCCTAAGCAGGCTTGTAGAGTCCATGCCGTAGCTATTTGTATTTGTGCTACCCAAATTAAAACTACCTCGGGTCCAACATGCTGTGATCACATCTTCTGATTTGTGTGGACTTTTTCTATTAAGCTTTTACTCTCTCTGCATTCTAATTTTTTCTTGGTACCTATCT
>NW_017729026.1:31982988-32004537 GCF_001723915.1 Gavialis gangeticus
CCATGCTGTAGCTATTTGTATTTGTGCTACCCAAATTAAAACTACCTCGGGTCCAACATGCTGTGATCACATCTTCTGATTTGTGTGGACTTTTTCTATTAAGCTTTTACTCTCTCTGCATTCTAATTTTTTCTTGGTACCTATCTCTGCCATGATGCCTGTAGAAAATCAGCTACTATCAATTCATATAGAGTTATTTGGCATTTATTTTAGAGGTCATGCCTTAAGTAATAAATGTCACGTAATTGCTTCTTTTTTTAATCGATGGTAGATTTTTATATTATGGATGCAAGTTGAATACTGTCAGTCAACAACACAGAGTGTGAAACATTGTCATGTGACTCCCTGTTTGCATTTACTTCCTTGTAGTTATTTTAGCATGAACCTTTAACCATTAGACAATTTAATCTTTTAATTCTCTGTAGCTGATAATTGTGACCCGCTGAGATTATCTTGACAATTCCAGATCACTGGAACTCCCTAAATGGCTCTGCTCTGCGCTCAGCTGGGCAGCTGGGATGGACACCACTTCCCACCCACTCGCAGCCCAATCCCATCCATGCACCTGCCTTCATGGGTCCTGCCCCTGCTGGTGGGTGTGGGGTGGAAGGACTGGGGTTCATGGGTAGAGGGGCCAGGTCCAGCAGTGGTGGCAGCTAGAAGGAGCTGCCACCGCTGGGACTGATGGGAAGTGGAGTCTGGCTGCCATGGCCGGGGTGCCTCCTGTGCTTGGGCTGGGTGGGACCAATGGACCTGCCGCAGGCCAGACAGAATCCCGTGGTGGGCCATATCCAGCCTGCAGGCTGTATTTTGCCCACCTCTGCTTTAAAGCAATGTAAAAATAAAGGCAAAAGTTGTAGTGTGTGTGTGTGTGTGTGTATAAAAAAAAAAAAGGTTTTACTGCAGTGAATACATCATGAATATCAAATGTATGTTTCAAGTCTCAAGACTAGCTGCAATGACAAATGAGGAGGCCACTTTTTGCTTTCATTCTTCTTAGGCTCCACAACTAGTTGTTTGGCTTTCTCCATTTTGTGCTGCAAAAACAGAAACATTGAGCAATTTCCACCCCCCAAAGTCATGTAAAGAGAAACCATTAAATTGCCAAGACAGGAAAGAGCAAGTAAAAATTGCAACTTAAATGGTGCTTATATGTATTATAAAATATAATAGAATTAAATGATTACTGAAGGATAACTTTGAAATATGATGCTTTTAAATTGTTTGGTGCTTGAGGCAGTTAGAAAATGCAGTTATTTGGCTGAGCAGTTAGATTGACTCTATAAAGTGTTTTAAATTAAACTAGAATTAAAAACAAGTTTAAAGCTGCAACTATAGGACTGGTGTGATGACTTTAGAGAGAAGGCTATTGTCTGTCTTCTCAGATGGGATGCAGTTTGATAGAGGTTCTGAGGGGAAAAGGGATAGGCTTTTTGATAGGAAATACTGGCTTCCACATGTAACTTCACCAGACTATCATTGCCGTGTCGCTTCAGAGCTAATATGTCAGTAGGAGTCTCTTATGCAATTTGATTTATAATGGCTCCTTCAAATACTTTTGTTTGTATTGCTGGAATGACTGAGGGCTCAGATCAAGTGTGGACCTCCATGGAGAAGGAATATAAACATCATTTAGTTGCTGAATGAATCTGAAAGTTGAAATTCTTTATTTCTAGAAGTAGCAAAGCAGTGACAGTGGTACTACAAAAGTATCAAACATTAGGCTGTGAGAAGCTTGAGTTGCCGATTTTAATTTGGAGGAGATTTGGCCTGATTCAGCGCCTGAATCTCCAAATCCAAATTGAATCAGGAGACCCATTAAAAAGTCTGTATTAAATCCAAAGCCTCCAAATTGATTTGGAAAAGATTCAGGGATATTTGGATAGGCTGGGAAGAGGCAGGCACAGCTGGGCGGCTGCCAGTTCTCTTGAAGCTCCTCTGGCTTTGCCTGCCTCTGCCCCAGTGCAGGGAGCTATGGGAGAAGCCTACACGGCTGTCCTGCCTGGCCCTGTCCCCTGCCCAGCACCAGCCTAGTCCCAGCACTTTAAAAAACAAAGCCCCATACTCACCTGCTGCAGCAAGGGCTCTGGGATCTCCTGGCAGAGCCCCGTCCCTGATGGCTGCCTGGCCTGGTCCCAGCCTCCTGGCAATTTAAAAAAAAAAAAGGCCCTGCAGTCACTGGCTGCAGCAGCGGAGATCAGGGACTCTGTGGGCTCATGGCTGCTCAGCCCCAGCAGCCCCTGCTCCGAGGCAACACAAGGCACTCTGCTGAGCCGCACTGCACCCGTGCCCTGGGGCAGCTGCTGTGCTGGTGCCAGGCAGCGGGGGCGTGATCCCCACTACCATGCGCAGCACGTGGGGGCTTCCTCCACGAGCCCTCAGAGGCCCTGATCCCTGCTACCAGAGCCAGTGAGTGCCGGTCTTTTTTTTTCTTTTCTTTTTTTTTACGTGATGAGGCAGGCACAGGTGGAAGAACTGATTTGGAGAATCAGTGCCAAATCTCCGATTCTGATTAGGCCGAATCTAATGGGGACAGCGATTCAAATCACCAAATCGAATCACTGTCCGTCCAGTCAGCTGAATCTGAATTTAATACTTCCCTATTCACACAGGCCTGTCGGACATCTTATAGCTTCTGCCAGCTAAATGTATTACATGCAGGGGTTCCTTCCTTTCTATTCCATTCCACAAGCTTCCATCTATTCCATTCCTCTCTTCCACGGAATCCCTTCAAATCAGTTGCAGGCTCATGCATGGGAAATAACAGAAGGAAGAGGCTAGGGTGCTGCAATTGTTCATACAATGACTTTTCCATGGCTTTCTGAAAATTGTGGTTAAGGCAAATGTAGGTATTTAAAGTAGAGATGGGAAAGTATTGGTGCCACAGTAAAACGCTTTAGCATTTGGAATTTTGGGTAGTGATGCTTTTGGTCACCCAAGTTCAAGAAAGATCAATGCAAGGTGCAAAGTGATGGAGATTAGACCCTATTTTATGAGAAGAGACTTATGTAGCCTAGCAGAGCAAAGGTGGAGAAGGGACATTATTAATTTCTATAAGTACATCAAGGGAATAAAATATCAAGTGGAAGCTGTTTAAAATGAAGCCCAGCATGGGCACAAGAACAAATAATAGATATTATGGGGCTCCTATACACATGCAGGAAGGGTGCTTCTACATGCTGTAATTGCAACATGTTGGAGCATACTCAATTAATCGAGTCTGCTGGAGGAGGGTAATTAGTGTGCTCCAGCAGATTCCAGCGCCATGTGTATCAGCATCGCCGTGCTGAAAAATGGCGGTGAGGCACTTTAAGCTTGTTCAATGAGCTTTAGCTCTAAGTGCCTTGTCACCATTTTTCAGTACACGTGATGCTCTGGGTGCTTTAATCAGCACAGCTCTTGGAGCTGCGGGAGGTAACTGGGCTCAAATGAGCTCAGTGAGGTATTTGTCCAGCCTCCTCTTAAAGACCACCAGAGATGGCAACTGCACCACCTCTGCTGGACATGTGTTCCAGAGTCTAGTTACCTGTACAGAAAAGAAGTTTTTCCCTAAGTCCAGCTGAAATTTTTCCTTGACTAGCTTGTGTCCATTGGTCCGCATCTTCCTGGGGTGGGGGGGCTTTTTTTGAATAGTTGCCTAGGTCCTGGTGTTCTCCCTTGACACATTTGTAGGCAGCTAGGAGGTCACCTCTCAGCCTTCTTTTGCTCAGACTGAACAGTCCCAGATCCCAAAGTCTCTCTTCGTAGGGCCTGTCCCCCAGGCCCTTGATCATGCAGGTGGCCCTTCTCTGCACCCTTTTGAGCTTGTCCACATCTTTATTGAAGTGTGGTTTCCAGAACTAGACACACTACTCCAGCTGTGGCCTCACCAATGCCAAATAGAGGGGGAGGAGCACCTCTCTGGATCTGTTGGCAACACATCTGCTGATGCACTCCAGAGTTATATTTGCTCTGTTGGCGACTTTGTCACACTCGTGGCTCATATTCATCTTCTGGTTGATTGTCAAGCCTAAGTCCGTTTTGGATGCACTGCCAGCCAGTGAACCACCACCCATTGCATAGATATGATTAGGGTTCGTCCTTTACAGATGAAGGACCCGGCATTTGTCCCTGTTGAAATTCATCTGGTTTTGTTCAGCCTATAGGACCAGCCTGGCAAGGTTGTCCTGAATCCATGACCTGTCCTTTGGTGTGCCTGCTTGTCCCCACAGTTTGGTATCGACCGCAAACTTAATCATTGTACTTTTCAAACCCTTTTCCAAGTCATTAATGAAGATATTAAAAAGCATGGGCCCAAGCACTGATTCTTGGGGTACACCACTGGAGATGGCTTTTCAGGGTGAGGCCACCCCATCAATCAAGACTTGTTGGGATCATCCACTGAGCCAGTTTTCAACCCACCTCACTGTAACCTGGTCTAAGCCAGAACTTTCCAACCTAACTGAGAGGATTTAATGGGAAACAGTATCAAAGGCCTTGCTGAAATCTAGGTAGATGACATCCACCTCCTGTCCAATGTCTATGTGGTTAGTTACCTGGTCATAAAAGGGCACCAGGTTTGTTAGGTATAACCTCCCTTCTACAGAGTCATGCTGGGTGCTTCTCACTACCCCACCAGATGGGAGCTTGTGAGTGGTGTGCTCCTTGAAAATGTTTTCAAAGATCTTCCTCAGAACCGAAGTCAGACTGACCGGTTTGTAGTTGGCAGGGTCATCCCTCTTTCCCTTCTTAAAGAAGGCTGCCACTTTCTCCTTCTTCCAGTTGTTAGGGACAACATCTGAGTTCCACGATTCCTCAAACAGTCTCGCCAGAGCTCGGTCAGCTCTTTTGGCACTCTTAGGTGAAGGTCATCTGGACTAACCGACTTGAAAGTGTGCATCTGATCTAAGAATATCTTCACCTGTTCTGGACTGATTTTATGAGGACCGTTGTCATTGCTGTATTCTTTGCGCCCCTGGTCTGGTGACCAGCTCTTGCCTGATTTCAGGAATACTGATGCATAGTAATTGTTGAGAAGCTCTGCCTTTTGATGGGGGTCAACTGTGGGCTTCCTCTCCATGTTCTGTAAGGGTGCCACAGTTGAGCTAGATCTTTTTTCTTGCTCCATATGTATCTATAGAAGGATATTTTTTTTTGTTGTCTTTAATTTTGGCCGCTAGCTTCACTTCCATGGATGCTTTGGCTTTCCTTGTCTCATGTCTGCAGATCCTGGCTGCACGAGTGTACTCTTCCCTGGATCCTGAATCATTGTTCCATTGGGTGTACGCTTCTTTTTTCTTTTTGAGAAGTTCTTTAATGTCTCTGTTGAGTCAGGTGGGTACCTTGGCCTCTCCCTCTTTTTGATTTCATGGGGATGGTCACTTTTTAAGTGATAAGAATAGCCTCCTCGAGAAAGTGCCATCCTTCTTGAGCTCCCAAGTTGTCCAGACGCTGGTTGCAAAGAGCCTTTCCAGCTAGACTCCTAAGTTTACCAAATGTTGTTGGAGACAGTGTCAAAAGCCTTGCTGAAGTCAAGCTGTATTGCATAATCTGCTTTTCCCCCCATGCACAGAGCCTGTCATTTCATCATAGAAGGAAATTAGATTGGTCAGGCAGGCTTATTCCTGGTAAATCCATGCTGGCTTTTCCTGATCACCATGTTGTCCTTTAGGTGCTTCACAAGGGATTCCTTGAGGATCTACTCCATCATCTTTCTAGGTGTTGAGGTCAGGCTGACTGGTCTGCAATTCCTCAGATCCTTCTGCTTCCCATTTTTAAAGATGGGCACTATATTTGTCCTTTCCTCATTATCTGGGACCTACCCAAATTTCCGTGAGATCTCAGAGAGGATGGTTGATGAGTCCAAAATTACACCAGCCAATTCCTTCAGTATTCTTCAGTGCATCTTATCTGGCCCTGCTGATGTGGATGCATTTCGTTTCTCTAAGTAATCCGTAATCTTTTCTTCTGCTACTGTAGGTTGTTTGTATCTTTCCCTAACTTTGCTGCCAAGTGCATTAGTCATTTGAGAGCTGCTGCCCCTGTTCGTGAAGACTGAAGTAAAAAAAAAAGGCATTAAATACTTCAGTCTTCTCTGCATTATCCATAACTAGATTGCCTTCCACATTCCATAGCTAGCTATGAACTAGTTGTGAAAACCATGAATAAATTCTGGCTGGAAAATTGAAGATTATTTCTAACAGAGGTTTTGGAACACCCTTCTGGTAAGACTTGGAAAAAAAATTTAACTTGTTTTAATGTATAGAATGATATATTTGACAGTTGGGATCACAACAAAATGATTTTGATCCATGTGGTTCTGTTTTCTGTTTTTCATGCACATTGGGTCCAAGGGCCCTTTTCTAAGCTTGTCAAAAGGCAGTTAAATGTTAACTGTGCTGTGGAGAATTGTGCTTTTGTTTAGACCACCAGCTGATTTCAGGTTGCAGCTGAGATGGGCTGAATAGGAGTTTAGCAGGTTTGGGAGAGCAAGGATCTTAAAGTTCCCTTGTTAGTAGGTTTTGTTTGAAGAATACAAGAGGCTGGATGGAGAAAAAGAAGTGGTCTCTCAGTACCATGTGAAAAGAATTGAATACATGCAAACCAGACAATTCTGCAAGTGACTGGGCCAGAAGAAAGATGCATCTGCAGATTACTTTTATTTTTATTTTTTCACTACTGGTGGTTGGAAAATGCATTTTTTTTCTTATGAAGAATGCAACATTCTTCATTAGAAACCTTAATGTACCCTAGAGACTTTATATTAGAATGAACTATTTACAAGGCTGAACAAAATAAAGTATTTGTCTTTGAACCTAAATGAAGGATTGGCTGTGTTTATTTAAGGGGCTAAAACTGGTTGTGTGGGGAGGGAAGATCACCATGCCAATATATGTCCAGCAGGTTGTAAGTTGGGTCATGATAGCTACGCAGGAGGCAAACTGGTGATCTGTTCATAAAAGATGGAAATCTTTGCATCCTTTTACCACTTCCCTTCATTGATGTTTCTAGCAAGTGCTGCCTAGCTTTTGAACTTTAAGGCAGGTGGGCTGAGCAAGGTAGAAAACAGTCATAAAGAAGCGTGCCTTTTAATTTAATCAATCCTAAAATATATTTGTACGTTTATGTTCCGGAATACCAAGAAACCCAGAATACAGCTTTGGCTTTTTGTAGTTTTGCTTTTTCCTATTACAAAATTATTATAGCTTTAAAAACTCCTGTATTAAAAAAATGCTTTATGCAAATTATAAAATCACAAAATGCTAACTTCAGTAAAGTTTAAAGTTATCTGTATATTCAAACTGGAACAGCCAAGTACTGTATTTACGCATAAACCAGTATACGAGATCAAAACAGGTTCAGATCTGTAACACAACAGCAGTTCACGTGAACTTTCAAGTGCACATAAACTACTTTCAAAATGACCAAAACTGGTTTAAGATAAACCATCATGGATGTAGTATCAGACTTAAGTGATTTAGGTTAAATCAGTTTATTGAACTTCTGTCCCAAATTCCATCCAGATTCAAGTTAACTCGCGGTCCCCTGGCAGCCCAGAATGATTTGCACTTCCCCCATAGACCTCCCCACCCATTCCAGGATGGGCAGACTAGCCCTGACCCAAGCTGTCTGCTCCAGCTGAGCTGAGCATCCCCCAGCTTCTGGCTTGAGCCACTGCAGGCATGTGGCTGCATTGCCAGAATCAAAAGTGAATGTCTGTTCACTTGCTTATCAGTTCAGTCTGTAGAGCTTAGACTAAAATGTGAAGATTGAATTGATTGAGCCTCAGGCCTTTTGAGTGTCTGTGCTTATCCATGTTGTAAAAGGGAAAAAGGAGGAGGTGTCGAGAAGAAAATGAAAACTTTGAAAAAATGTATTATTTTATTAACTTAGTTGAAAAAAGTATATGATGTGACAATTTAAAAATGTAATTGCTTTAATAATTAACATGCATTATCTTTTCTTCTAACAACTGATCTGAATGATGATTAAGTATACCAATAAAAGAAAAATACTTAAATATGTATACAGTACTTCAGATTACAGTTGATAAACATTGAGGATTACTACTTTGGTTCAAAAACATAATATAAGCAGTTAGATAGAAAATTATATATGCAGTTGTATGATAGAAGCTCTAATTGACTTACATCTTCTGCCAAAAAATCAAATGTGTTTTGAAAATTTCCTGGTAACTTTTTTTAAAGATCTGATGTCATCTAATTTATTACTGTAAATACTGCATTAATTTTTAAAGGATTCTTGTTACATCCAGTTTCCCACCTTTTTTATCTAATACTCTTTCTCTTTTGTTTAGTTTATCTTCTTCAGCTAGAAGTTTTTGAAGAAGACTTGTGGCTTAATTTCTTTACAAAATTGGTATGGGGTGTTCCTAATATAATCACAACATTTCTCTGCAGTGTTCCTACCATTAGCATTGTGCACATGCTTTAAAGGTAGCTAAGGAAGGAGGGGAGGGGCTTTGTTGCAGAATTTAGGTATTTGAATAATTTCTCAGTCTTTTCCACAATTGACTACCTCCTGGCCTTCCCTCAAGGCGCAGTTCTTTTGTCTTCCCCTTGAGCACATGGATAATAAATAAAAAATGCTACCAGATACCCCAAAAGAGTGAAGATTTTTTCTGTCTTCATCGTACATGTTTGTCTTTCGGAATTATCAGCCACCAGTGAGAAAGGGAAGATGTTCCAGATCCCCACAAAGGAATAAGAAAGAGCCCAAGAGCTTGGCCTTACTGGGAACAACATCATATTCTTCATTAGCTTCCAGTTTTGGATAGAAGTCAGAATGCAAAGTGTGGAGCTGAAGCAGACTATATGTGTGGGGGAAGTAGAGTGGTCATTAACCAGGATAGAAATGTTTGTTCAAGCTTCAAGATGTTTAGGTTAGATATTAGGAAAAACTTTCTCAGTAGAAGGGTAGTAAAGCGTTGGAACAGGTTACCCAGAGAGGTGGTGGAATCTCCATCCTGGGGAGGGTCCTGCTTTGAGGTCTCTTGAGGTCCCTTCCAACCCTAATTTTCTATGATTTTATGATTCTTCTTCAGGCTGTACATATAAACCCAAGAACACACAACATTACCTAAGAACCTTTCAGGATATGCAGCTCTTCATGTGTTTTGGAGCTGAAAAAAGTCTATTCTTTCAAACTGCTGCAAGGAAGTGCCACTTCTTCTGCAGCATAAGGCATCCTTGGCAAGCACCACCTCATCTCACCACTCCTTGGGAAATAGAACCTTTGGGATGGTTGAAATATGCCATTTGATTATAAACAGTTCCCCTCCCTTACCCTTTGAAGACTGGCCTGCTTTAGGCAAGTGTGAATCTTTATCATCATGGACCAGTGAGTCTTAAATACCATTACAGCTATACCATCCAGTTCAGCACAGGGAGTGACCCAGTCATTCTTCCCTATTGCTTTTTAGGGACCTTTCCAATGATATTTTGTTTTGACTGGAGAGGGCTGCTTTTCTTGCTTTGAGGACTATGGCAGAGGAACCTTTTGTACCTGGAAAGTGGTATCTGTAGCAGTTAATTCCTGGTTGCAAAAAGAAGACCTTAATGAAGTTCCATGTCATCTGTCAGTAGTTCAATATGGTTACATTACTGAAATAATCTCTAATGCATGAAATTGGTTTGCTTCTCTTTGCCTTCAGCATGCACACTTTCACATTGCTATCACTCTCTCACTAAGAAAAAACCTGTGGCTTGTGGTAATCTGGGACTATTACCAGTTCAGGGTCTTATTATTTGGTCTCTTGATTGCCTCAAAGGCATTCCAAGGTCACTGTGGTGTTAGTAGCCTACTGCAAGAGAAACATCACTGCAGTTTACTCTTGCCTACAGAACTAGCTGTAAGTTGTAAAGTGTAGGAAGGGCAGATTTTTCCATCCAGTAATGGGGAACCTCTGCCTCATCCAATTTCCACATCTTTTGGCCCTACCTGGTCCTAGTACGTTTTATAAGGGTTTATCTTACTCTGAATAGTTTCTGTACTCTGCTAGACCTTATCACACAGATGAAAGTCAACCTGCTAACAATGATTTTTTTTGGTCTATCCTTGGCCATATGGCTGCTTGTACGGATGTGATGCCTCAGGCTTACTTGAGGGCTGTCTCTTCTTCACAGGCACGGGGGTAGCCAATCTGCTGCCAGCTTGGTCCTCACTTACATATTAGAAAGACCCAAGAATTGCTTGCAAAGGGCATCCCACTGCTTCCCCTCCTACTTATCATTTGAGATCACTATCTATTATTCTTTAGAAAGATAAGGAGAAGATGTGAATGACCTTCAGATACAGGTCTTTAGTTTCTAAGTAGTGAGGTTGCATATCATTATCCTGGTTATCACTAGGAGGTGGTATTCCTACATTGTATCTCAAGATTCTGCATCCAGATATGGTGAGCAATACCATTGCGGTATTTTATGTCAGCAGAAAAGGAAATGCAAGATCATCCCCCTGTTCAAAGTTATAGGTGCTGGCAATGCTTTATTTGAAAACCTTCAGAATACCTGAGCAATCTCAATATGCACATTTCCCTGAACCAGAACTGTGGGGATAAAGGGCTGTCCCGCAGGACACTTTCTTGGAGTGAGGCCATCCAAAGATCAATTTGTTTATTTCTTCTATCAGAAAAAAATCTCTAGTTTTTGCCCTAGATTGTGTTGTCTGGCAACTTCCTCATGCTATGCCTAGGGAGCCTTCCAACCTACACCCCTTATTCTGTGAGCACTGTGCAAAGTCACATAGGTCTTTGATTTGGCTGGCTCCAGCATAGCTGAGGTAGTTTTGAGTCCCAAAACTTATTTTGGACCAAAAGAAATTGCATGATGTTCAGAAAAGAGAAGTGCAAAGTCTTGCACTTAGGATGGACTAGTACAAGCTGGAGATCAATAGGTTAAGCAGCTGCTCTGCAGAAAAGCACCTGTGGGTTACAGTGGACAGTAAGTTGAATACGAGTCAACAGTGGGTCCTACTGCAAAGAAAGCTAACAGTATTCTGGGCTGCATCAGGAGGAGCATTGCCAGCAGATTGAGGGAAGTGTTTATTCCCCTCTATTCGGTAGTGATGAGGCCATGTCTGGAGTACTGTGTCCAGTTTTGGGCTCCCCAGTACAGAAAAGATGTGGACAAATTGGAGGTTGTCCAATGGAGGGCAGTGAAAATGGTGAGGGGCTGGGGCACGTGGCTTATGAGGAGAGGTTGAGGGAACTTGGCTTATTTAGTCTGGAGAAGAGGAGATAGGGGGAATTTAATAGCAGCCTTCAGCTATCTGAAGGTTTGCAAAGAGGATGGAGCTAGAGTGTTTTCAGTGGTGGCAGATGACAGAACAAGGAGGTCTCAAGTTGCAGCAAGGGAAGTTTAAGTTAGATATTAGGAAAAACTTTCTCACTAGGAGGGTAGTAAAGCATTGGAACAGGTTACCAAGAGAGGTGGTGGAATCTCCAACCTTGGAGGTTTTTAAGACCTGAGTAGACAGAACCTTGGCTGGGATAATCTAGTTGGGGATGGCTCTGCTTTGAGCAGGGGGTTGGACTAGATGACCTTCTGAGATCCCTTCCAACCCTAATTTTCTATGATTCGCATGGTATTGAGAGCCTCAGGGCTTTCCCATAGTTGCTGCTCTTCTTTTGTAGGGCATTTCTCATTTTAGATGTTACATGCTTTTCATGGTAGAATAAACCTGGTCATCCTGAACTCAACCCTAGCAAGAAGGACTCCACCAGACAAATCTACTGTTTGTTGATTTTGTTTAAAAACCATCTTAAGGTAATTGTTGCTGTAGATGATTTTCAGAACTGTAGTTGGATCTACCATTTACACAGGAGAATTTTTGCCTTTCTTGTTTAGATTCAGTGCTGCTTTATGTTCACCCTAAATACTTTCCTAAAAATTAGGATAGTAAAACAGTGACTATTCATGGAGGTTTCCATCCTTGGAATTTTTTGAGGTTTTTAAGACCCGGCTAGAGGGGTCTTTGAGGTTTTTAAGACCCAAGTCCTAGTCTTGGCTGGGATGATATAATTGGAGATAGTCCTGCTTTTGTGCAGGGGGTAGGCCTGGGTGACCTCCTGAGGTCCCTTCGAACCCTAATCTTCTATGATTCTATGACTACATTACAGATTTAGTTGGTAACTCTTTTATTGATTTTTGTACTGTTACCTTTTTCACTCTTCCTTTACATCTTAATTTGCAAAAAAAATTACATTTAACTTTTTGCATATGTAGATGCCAGTTTTCCTATTATTTACCTAATATACCTGACTCTTAGGCTCACTTGAATTCTTCACCATTGCTGTTTTCATTCAAAACCTTGTTATCATTAATTTAAGGTATGAGACGTTCTGCGTTCACAAGTAATATTTTTTACTAATACAGAAACTCATTTCAACATACTGCTTGAGCACTTTCATTAAAAACATGATAGGAGCATGGAAAACAAGAGTAATCAGATTTGACTTGAATGAGAGTTTAGTTATAATGTAGTCTACGTAATTACTTGAGGGTGGGAGATGAGTGTATGAAGCCTTTTTGCTGATTCTTTTCATGGGAAAACATTTTTTCTGTTTTACACTCTTGTTGAAAGTTCATTTAGGTTTGCATTTCTAAACAGTTAAAAACAGTTGACTGGAGAAAAGAGAAGGGCCGTATTAAAGTATTTTCTAGTCAAGACTAATGAAATTGTTTATTGCTGGTGTTTTGAACGTTATGTACAGTCCCTGTTCACAAGAGGCATATGATTCGGGACTATTGATTGGTAATATTACGTACAGTATAACTTTCTTAAACCTCTTTTCTAGAAATAGAAAACACTGCTATGCTCAGAATTGGAGATTTTTATACTCGTTTTTCCAAATCTATAAGTGTCTTTGTGTTTCAGAAGTCAAGTTAAACACTTACATGGGCCAGAAGAATTCCTTTAATAATCTCCTTTGGATCCTATGCTTTAAATGTCTGTTTAGATGCTAATATAGGTTGTATACCTGGCAACCTAAATTAGATATTTTGGACAGACCAAAATATCTAAATTTAGGTTACTTCAGATGTCACTTTATCTAATTACTTCTAACACAAGTTCCTATAGTAAAACTACTGAAATTGTTTGCAGTACAGCAGTGTAAGATCATGACTTAAGGACATAAAATCAGCATTGTTTGCAGTACAGCAGTGTAAGATCATGACTTAAGGACAGAAAAACAGCATTGAAGTAAAATATCTTTTCATAGACCAAATCAAGAAGTATCATGTAAGAGGCAAGAAGTATTGTTTAATGCTAAGTGTTGCAATTAAATTTTCTTCTCTGTTGGGTATTCGGGAAGTTGTCCTTAATGGATGTGCACTGTTTTATAACACCTAATTTGTAGTCAAACATTTACTTTAATTCAAGTAATTCAATTAATTATTAACACTTGTGTCTTGAACGGTACAATATGGTCCCCCTTCTTGTTGAGCTCATGATAGATGTATTCTGGCTTGAGATTGCAGCATGTAATGGAGAATGTGGGTGTGAGATACCTGAACTACTGCTTCCATGAGGCATTATAACAGTATTTCCAAAACAGAATTTCTGGTTTACGGATGCTAATTTTTTCCCTGTGAAAAGTGGAAACTTTTGAGGAAAGCAGGCACCTTACAGAAACTTTTTAGTCTAACACCCAGTTTCCACTGAAAAGTGTGTTTTGACAGAATATTTAACCATCACTATTATAGGTTATTTCTACAAGGGAAGAAGCATCATGGTACTTTTACGACTGTAGAAAGAGTACCCATGTTGGCATGAGAACAGTACGGAGTGAGAATAATATACCCTTTCATATTCACTGACTCTCTCTAAATTGACCCTGATCAGCGGTGACTCCTGAAAGCATGTCATACTGCTGGCAACAGGCTGCTTTCTAAACTAGAGATAACATAGTTGCATGAGTTGCAGCACAGGTGGTTTGTCACTCACCTGTCACTCACCTGTGTTAATTAGCCCAGGGGTGACCAACCTGTCATCTGGGTGTGATAGGTGGCCTGTATTGGGCAGCTTGTATGTGACACGCGGCAGATAGGCAGGGAGAGAAAGCAGAGCATCAGACCAGGCTGGGAGCACAGGGACGGATGGAGATAGCAGAGCATCAGCTTGGTTAGGAAGCCCGGAGCAGGGAGCTGAGTAACAGATTGAGTAAAGGAGAGGGATTGGATTGGTACTTGGAGGTTGCTGAGCTCATCTGTGGTGCACCTGCCCAGAAGGTTTGTCCCCATTGCAAAAATATGACTGTGCTGCTTCATGTTTAAGAGCTTTTCCTGAACTACGGACTGTGGCAAATTGCAGCATGTATGGTAAGTTTACTGCTTAGAAATGGTCACCATTTTTGGTAAGCTGTATCTTCTTAGATGCTTCATCTGTCTTGTTTGTGTTGTCCTTTACTTGCACTCTGACCTCCTACGTTCTAGTAATTTCTTTTGTGTTCTTTCTTTTCTTTTCAGTTTGTGTGTTTTCCTTAAATATATTTGTGTGTTTACTTTTCTCTCCTTGTTTTTACCCAGTTTCCTCCTCCTCTCTTCTCCTCCAAATAGTCTCTTGCATGACCTATTTACCTCTCAAAGGAGGAAGTACTTTCATCCCACCATTTACCTCTTGGCAGTTAAGCAGGTAGCATGCCACTTAAATACTCAGGCTATACCATGATGTCAGTATTATAAGCTGAAGAAGGGCTTTTGTGTCTGAAAGCTTGTTTAACATCTCTCCCAACTATACAGTTGATCCAGTAAAAGATATCACTGGAAAAACTTGCTTCCCATATAATACAGGCTATTACTCTGTAAGTCTTGTATCTGCATGCCCCTATAATGGCAGAAGTGTGGCAAAAGCACTGTAACTTCATCCCTGTTTCACTCAGGTTAAAGTTGCTGTAATGTAGATCACTTATTTTACTATAGAAACATATAGGTGTACCAATTTTACTGTAACAGCAGATGCACACTGTGGAGCAACAACTTCCCCATGCTTTATAAGTGGCTAAAGATTACCTTGTCTGTAGCTTCAGATAGAGCAGGAAGGTGCTACAAGCTGTGTAGATGCATAGGAAGTCTATGTCAGGACAAACAAGGGTGGCTAGATGTCTGATTCCATTAAAGTCGGGCCAGTTTTTCTGGAACTGGGTCTTTGTCTTAGATGACAAAGCAGGACATCTGGAAAAAAAATCTCCTTTTTAAAATTGCTATTGCAATTTTACTTTAAGTAATACAAAGTTTTAGAATATGACCCCCCCACCCTCTCCAAGTTATTAACGAGGCTTGGATTGTTTCAGTAATTTAGTAACGTTGAAGAAAGTGACCAGTAATGGGTAAACCTGACAAATATTGTAAGTTAATATTGTGAGAGAATCGTATATTGATATTTCAGTGTTGCATTATGTTCAAAATTAGGTGTAGAAAAGAAAAAGGACGGAACAGGCAGAAGAGGAAATATTGAAGCACAAATATTATGTAGGAAAAGCCCTTAATAAATTAATAGAAGAAAGAAGGCAGAAAGCTCCATTAGAATAATTTTCCTTAATTAAGGTTATTAGTGATTAACTGTATAGATACAATGGTTAAAATGTAGCTTTATTCAAAATAACTCAAGGAAAAATTGTCAAGTTGGCTATGAAAATTGATATATTACCTGGTTAATTAGCTCTTGAACTCTGCTGATAACAGCTCTTAGGGCCTTTTTAGCCTTCCAGGTTCTGGTGGGTATTCTTATGGGTGTGTGTTGTGCCTGCGCATTTTATTTTCTTCCATCTCTGGGAGTTGAAAGCTGGAGTGAAGATTGGAAAAATGGTTATTGATTGTCTGGCATGTAATTATCTTTTATGCAAGGATTTTATTATATAGGCAGTATACAGGACACTAAAAAGAAACATATAGCTCAAGTCTTATAACACAGTCTGATTTAATCCGGACTTTCTCATTTTACTAGGAGTTACTTTGAGTGTGGAGATTAATTTCTTTTGGCAAAAATAGACTCTCTGGTACCTCTGGCCTTTTGTCTGTGAGAACTCCGAGCTCTGTACTTTTGGGTGTAGACATGCATACATTTGGACCGGTTTCAAAAGCGCAGCAGCTGTTAATGATTTGATTGTTACTGTGACAAGCCAAGAACAATACAAATGAGCAAAGCCATTCTAACCAACTTTAAAACTGCTTCGTTCCCTTTTGAAACAACTCCAAAAATACATATGGCCACACCCATTTTCTTAGATACTGTAATTCCAAACCTTTTCTAAATATGACCCCACTTATGGACCTATAATTTTGCTTGCTTATCACACTGTAGTAGCTTCTCCTTGTCCATGTAAATGGACAAAGGATTTAACTACCATTTGGTCCATTAATGGACAAGGGATTTAACTACCCCAGGTATTCTGCTGTAGGTGAAAATTAAATAAGGACAACTTGGGCTTGCTTCATTGGTGACTGAGTTGCTTTGTCTTAATTTTTGCTTGCCATGGGATAAATGCAGACATTTGTGAAAAAAATGGGGGGGGAGGCATAAGTTCCTGCCCCAGTTTGATTGCAGGGGAATTGCAGAATCAGGGAACTGAGGGCCCCTGTGGGTTTACAAGCTCACTTGTAGCTTTTGTGATCCCATTTGGGGTTGGAACTCCTAGTTTGGGGACCACTGCAGTATTGAAACCTGTCATTTTTCTGAACTTTGAACAGGTAAAGTAGGTCTAGGTGTTGATGTTTAGTTTTGTTCTATCTGCTATGGTGTCCTTTGTAACATTAGAGGGATTATAGTTCCATTGGTAATTTTACCTCTGTATCTTTATTGCTTCATGTAGTATGTCACTGTAATGGACAGATATTATCAATGAAAAGGCATGTTTGTTGGCCAGTCAGGAGGTGTGATTACAGCACAGCTAGGCCCATCGGCACTGACTTTTATTTTTGCCCCTCACCAGGAAGGCTGGAAGGCAGAGGGCAGCTAAAATGATGGAGGTGGAAAGTTTTACGCATTTCAAGTGACAGCCCTCTTCCCGAGGAGGGGCAGGGCCCTTGGGCACCCATGTGCTCAGCACCTCTGGCTAGGTTTATCATAACCTAGCTTTAGTTTAACTAGTTCAGGTAAGAATACTAGTGAAGCCACAGTGGCACAGACTTCAGTGTGCTACACAAACCTACAGGGGACTAGAAGAATATTATTGCATACTTGCTGCTATTATCATCTGTGCTCCTGATATTTTTACTTAAGGGAAAGAGTTAGGGAGGATATTCTTTCTTCATATTCTTACTTATTTCTAGTAACATGTTCATTAAGCTGAAGAATAAACCTGTAATATTCCTTTAGGCCAGGGGTCAGCAGTATTTTTGGGCTGAACACCAAAAAACCCCTGCAACCTCAACTTGGAAGATGTTGGCATGCCAGGGGCAGATGGCAGGCGAGCTACGAGGGGCCCAGTCCTTGTTGTGGTAGTGCAGCCCTGGCCCCTTCCCCTCTGCTTCCGGAGTCATGCATGCAGCTGCTGCTGGCAAGGACTTGGGCTGGGGTTCCAGACTCCAGTGCAGTCACTTGCAGCCTCGTGGTTGTCTGCTGCAAGCAATGCAGGCTCTGGGTAGGCCCATGCTGCCTGCTACATAACATGGGCTGCTCACAGCAGGTAGCCATGAAGCAACTGCACTGGGGTCCAGAGCTCTGGCCTGGCTGTTTGCTGGTGGTGGCTTCATGCTCATTTCAGGGTGCACAGCAGGGAAGAGGCCAGGTGCTGTACTACCCCCAGCCTCTTCGCTGCTTTCTGCCCCAAGGTGTGTGTGCAATGGCTGGTGGCAACAAATCAGGTCATAGCTCCAGGTCCTAGTGCAGCTGCTTGCAGCCTTGCGGCTACCTGCTTCAAGCAGCCCGGTCTCTGGGTAGGCTGCTGCCACCTGCCATGGAGCTTGGGCTGCTTGCAGCCTCCCTTCTACTTGCTGCAAGTAGCCTAGGCTCTGTGGCAAGGAGCTGCCCCGAGCCAGGGTCAGTTGTGGTGTGCTGAGCAAAATGGCTTCACATGCCATCCTCTGGCACATGTGTTGGAGATTGCTGACCCCTAGTTTAGGCCATAGCCTTTCTACGGAAACCCATGTATTTGTATATGTGCAATCTGCATTGCCTCTTCCGTCAGTCACTGACCTGCAGGAGTAGCTCATACTTCAGTAACCACAGATCTGGATAATTAATTCCTCTTTGAGTTTTCAGCAATCATCTTAATCATTAATAGAGCATTTAGAATAAATAAACACCTTTATATGCTGGATTGAACCACAATGGTTATATTATGTCTTTCTCTGATAATTGACAGGGTTTATTTATAACATGCTGGGTTTTTTTTAAATAGATTTAGGTCTTGAGTATATTTTTTTATAAATCATTTGCCACTGTAATACCTAATTTTCTATTTAAATCATGGTGTTTTATGTATTTTTATCCTGTGAGTACTTGAATGGGGGATGGGAGGGGGGGGTATTGTGTGCTGTCTTTAAACTATTTCACTGTTTCTGATGCTGCCAAAAATAAGATCAGGAAGTTTTTTTATTTGAATTGGTAGACAATATACAAAAATGAGCTTGCTTATGAAACATGGAAAACGTTTACTATTGTTTTCAGAGTGCTCCAGCAATGTTTTCTGGGTGGGGATGGGTATGCTGTATGTGCTGGATCTGGCGCATGGTGGGGGGGAGTGGGGTGGCCTGATGAAGTCTGTGGACCGGCCTGGTGTTGCTTATCCAGTACATGAGACCAGATGAGTTTGACATGCATGTCATAAAGACTCTTCTCTAAAATTCAGTATCAATACAAAAAAACATTAAAAAAATTAGTTTTCAAGTTGCTCCTTATGTTCTCTGCTATAGCTTCCCTATATGTTGTACCTTTTTCTCCATCTCTGGATAAGAACACTCATTGGACATGAAGTGGGGAGTGGAGATCAGTGGCAATAACTGTTTTCCATTGTCACTAGTATTATGCAGTACTTCTTTGAATGAAATAAATACAGTGAAATTCGGTCTATTTTCCTTTATTATCTGACAGGTCATCACATCTTGATTGTAGTGGCACAATGTCAATTTCTTGACCTGTGTTTATTTCTGCAAACTGGGAAAACAGTTCATCCAATTAAAGCTTGGGTAGGGAGCAGAAATTGAAGAAGAAAATATTCACACACAGGCAAAATTCTCGGGGCAGAGGGATTATAGATGCCTAGTGTTTCTGTATATTTTTACCAGTCATATTTTGTACATTCTTTCCTTAAAGAAACAGACTTCATTAATGCTAAAATAATATAATTGTTTATCTCTACAGATAAATTCGAACAATTTTGGGCCATAAATCGGAAACTCATGGAATATACTCCAGAAGATAGTGGATTTCGTTACATCCCATTCAGAATATATCAGGTAGGAGATCATACGAGAAGAATTTGTTTTACAAAACTATTTTCATACTGCAGAATATAAACCCATATAAAATTAAGTTCCCATGTCTCTAACAGCAAGGTAAAATGTAGATGAACTGTATAGACACATTTTCTGGGTTTTAGTTGTGATAAGCTAATGGAGGAACATAAGAACTGCCATGCTGGGTCAGCCCAGTGGTCCATCTAGCCCAGTATTCTCTCTGACAGTGGCAGGAGTGGATGCTATAGAGGGTAAACATTGGACTAGATATCTCCAGAGTGGTCTGTTCCCTATTCAGTAGCTTCCTTGGCATCCACCCTTACTGGTTTACAGATCCCAGAGGAAACATCTCCAACTATTCTATTCATCCTTCTGTTCTTTTTTGTTTTCATTCAGGAAAGAAAAGTAAAGCCATAAAAATGATTGTTTCAACTATTGATCCCAAACCAGTGATTAGTCCTCATTGTGCCAGAAATAGGTGAATAGCGTACCCCAAAGTATACCAAGTGATTAACAGCCAAATAAGAACTTACCTTTGCTTAGAGAAAAGTTACTGTAGTTGCTGCACGTGAAGAGTAGGCACAACTTCTCATCAATTGAAGGAGCAATGGCAAGATGTAAATAGGAAGAACATTTTCTCACTTTCTGCATAACTACATATTTTTTTCTGCCATCATAGGGTCCAGGAGAAAGCAGATAAGATAGTAACCCTGAAAAACTTATTTTTTATTACAAATTTCAGTTTAGACTTATTGCCTTTATCTTTTATTTTGATACAGGGGTTGTCAACCACGGGTACACGTACCCCTGGGGTACTTGGGAAAGTCCCAGGGGATACGTGCGGGCAGGCAGGTGAGGATGGAGCGCAGCCACCCTCCACCACCCACTGCCCTGCGCCGCAGCCACCTCCAGGAACAGGGCTGGGCAGGGGTGAGGGCAGCGGTACCCCTCTGTAGGCTGTACAGCTGCCACCCAGCTGGCTGGATGCAGGGAGTAGGTGGGGATATATGTCTGTGACCACCACCGCCCACCATCCCACGCTACCACTGCTCCGTGTCCAGCCATGCATCCTCCTCCCTCCCTCCTGGCTGCCAGAGTTATACCTGTTAATAGCGTTCTTTACTTTAGAAAGAGACATTTTAATGTAATAAAATAAATATTTCGTAAATAGGTTTTGGAACAAACTCTTAATATTTGTATTTTATATGCTATGTTGGAAAAAAAGGTTTGAATTTAAAAGAGGAAGTAAAAAACTTTAGAAAAGTTAAAACATCTTGTAGCTTTGTACAGACCTGTGGAATTACCCTCTTAGTACTGAGCAGCTCAGAAGAATTTTGGAAGCTGATATATAGGAGAAAAGCCTGGCTGTTAACTTTTAATTCAGTGTCCGCCCTATTATTAGAATTTAGTATTATAGAATCAGGCACATATTAGAATCAAAACCCCAAGACCAAACATCAGAAGTATTGTACTGCTTGCATTTTCACCAGTTATTGACATCTTGCTTAATAGAATAAACATCTTAAAGGATGTGTGAAAGCTTTTTTCCCCATGGCAATTAGAATCAAGTCAACTTCAGTTCACAGGACTAATGTGTGCATGCTTACTTGGCAGCTAAATTGTAAGGTTATTGTAATAAGTAAAATAAAATAAATAATATACAGTACAATAAAAATCAAAAATACTTTTTTCAAGCTCCTGATAGGAATCCTTAATTCCTCATATTATTATTTCCTAAATCCAAACCTATAATCTGCATATATAACTAAAAATGTATATGTCAGCCTATCTTTGTTTTTGCCCAGTGCCTTTCATTCTTCTTCTCCTTCTGGAGAAAAGCCAGCTTTTTGTAATTTTTTGTTTTCTTCTGTAGCCTCTCAATTTTTATGCTGTTAACTTGATTTGAAGGTAAACTCATTCAAAATTAATGTAAAAGATCCTGCTTTATATGGGTTAGTCAGTATTCCTATGCTGTTTGTTTGTCTTCGCAAATTAAATCCTAAGGTGTGTCACAAGGTACTGATAGCTTTAAAGTTCTCTATGCTTTATAATACTGAATACTTGAGCATTACTGTTTTTGTTCATATACGATGTGTACCTTTGCCTCAGAAAATTAGCAATTGAAAATTGGGGGTGTGTTCGAAACAAGAAA
>NW_017729026.1:32009537-32022591 GCF_001723915.1 Gavialis gangeticus
TCAATTTTTATGCTGTTAACTTGATTTGAAGGTAAACTCATTCAAAATTAATGTAAAAGATCCTGCTTTATATGGGTTAGTCAGTATTCCTATGCTGTTTGTTTGTCTTCGCAAATTAAATCCTAAGGTGTGTCACAAGGTACTGATAGCTTTAAAGTTCTCTATGCTTTATAATACTGAATACTTGAGCATTACTGTTTTTGTTCATATACGATGTGTACCTTTGCCTCAGAAAATTAGCAATTGAAAATTGGGGGTGTGTTCGAAACAAGAAAACTAATTACTGAACATTTTGGTCAAAAGTATTGATGAGTGAATGACTTTGTTACTTCATGTAGGCCTACCATTATTTCCAGTCATGTGCCCACACTATATCTCTACACTTGCTGAGTCAGTCTTGTAACCTATGCAAAGACATGTGATCATGAGTGGAACAAAGTGGTTTTATTTATATTATAACTTGCTATATTAAGCGACCTATTGTCAAGAAAAAATCTTTTCTCTCCCTTTCATTCTGCCTTCCCAAAATTCCTGGGGCATGTGGTATGTGACTAAATGTGGTACTTTATGCTAGGTTGTAATGACTTATCAGAATGTGTATTTCTGCAGAAGCTTGCAACTGGTTTGGAATTTTAGAATAATTTTTAATGCTAGGTTTAATTAAGACCAACTTACTGTCAAAGTGAAACCTTAAAGACTGAGAACGGAAGTCACAGTTACTTTGACAGTGTTGATCAGAAATTTTACCAGATGGCAAGCTCCCTATAGTTGCATCAGAACATATAGATGCACTTCTCTCCTAATATTTTCTTTAGTCAGTGACTAATTTATTTACTGTAGGGTGCTAAGAAACACTTTTGAAACAGTAGAAATGGACAGATTAAGTGGAGATGATGCTGATCGAACAAAGTAGGCTGACTTGATACCAGCATCTGACTTGCTATCAATGTCTGACTTGATATCAGTGTTGCTAAATCTCATAGTGACAGCCTAAATAGTTTTAATTTATATTCAAGATGCAAGCAAATATATTAAAGGTGGAATGACAAATTTTGTTACCTAAAACATCTAGTACAAGGTTAAACTGTGCCCTGGCTGTGCCCAGAAGCTTAATGCATTCAGTGCCTTATTGGTTTGGCCAGGCTAAGTTTCTACAGGGAAGAATTAAGTAGACTGTATATATATTATGCTGCTTTGCCTGGTAGGTATCTCGTTTAGCACATATTGTGGATGGTAGTGTATGCAGTAATTGGTTTGGGTAAACTAGGCAATGTTAGGTGGGCACTTTCTAAACCTTTCAGCATTTCCCTAAGTTTGTTCGTTCATAGTTTCATTGTAGTTTGGGGTCAGAAAGGACCTGAACAGATCATCTAGTCCAGGCTTGTCCAACATATGGCCTGTGGGCTGCCATGTGGCCTGCCAAGCCATTTTATCTGGCCTGAAGCACCACCGTGGAGTGCGGAGCCACGGTGGCGGGGCAGCAGCGAGGCGGGCAGGGCCAGCCCGTGGGCAGGGCCGGCAGCAAGGGGAGGGGAGCTGCTTACCCCCGTGGGCTCATCAGTGAGCTGGGTCCTGTCGCCACTGCCCCGAGGGCTGCGCGGCATGGGGCTGCCCCAGGTGTGCCTGATTAGACGAGCTGGGGACAGCGCGTTGCAGCTTGTTCTCTGGCTCTGTCCCTTACCCCGGCGTGTGGCCAGGGGAGCTGCAGCATGGCCTGCACCCTGCCCGCATGCGTGGTGGATGGAGGCACAAGGTAAGTTCCTGTGCGGAGCTGGGGGTGTCTCGGGGCCGGGCCAGGGTGGAGGCAGGGCGTAAGTTCCTGCGCGAAGCTGGGGGCACCTCAGGGCCGGAGGCATGGGATAAGTTCCCGCATGGATCTGGGGGCGCCTTGGGGCCGGGCTGAGGCTGTGGGGCGTGCAGTTGCTAGAGCTGGGCTAGGCGGGAGGCAGGAGGAGCCTGGCCCAGAGGCTGCATTTGTTCCTCAGACCCGGACATCCAGGATGGAGAGATACAAGGGAGGGCACACATGTACACACACGTGCACATACACACAAGTATGCACGCTGAAGTGCGTGGCAGTGAGCAGAGCTCACATTATAGTCAAGTGTTTGGTATTATTTCATTCTTGCTTTTATATTGTTTTTATTTTGGATTTTAAACCACATTTCCAGACCAATTTCATTGTTACTTCCTGCAACTTCACTGGTGTCAAAGGTCATGTGACATCACTTCCTGATGTGATACCACTTCCTGTGAGGTCGTTGAATATGGCTCGCCGGCCCCCTGGGGGATAAAAAGTTCGTGATCCAGCCCCACATTCAAAAAGGTTGGACACCCCTGATCTAGTCTGACCCCCTGCCACTGGTAGAAGTACATGCTGGGATCACATGACCCCAGACAGGTGTTCGTCCAGCCACTTTTTGAATTTACCCAAGGTAGGAGTGAGGACCATTCTGTCATAGGCTTGCATACTAATGAAGCAAAGAGCATGAAGATTCATTAATTCAGTACTATCTACCTGTTCATATGTCAGTGGGGCCTATATAAATACAAATGTGCCTTTTGTTAGATTTGCTTGGGAAATAGTCACTCTAGTATCTGTTTATTTAAGGCCTTTAAGGCTGTCTGAAAGTAGCTGTATTAAGAATAGTGGACCAAACAGTAGTTGAGTGAACAAACAGAGATAATGCTTTGAAGAAGGAAGCAAAGTATTGTCATTAACAATTCAAAATGTTTTCTCTGACATTTCTGCTTACCCATAAAGATGTGTACGCCTCCTTTTTTATTTTTAGATGTATATTCAAGAGGGATTTATTATACAAATCATACAAGGCTATTAAAATATCTAGAGAGATTTCCAGAAATATTTACGAACAGTAACATTTTTATCACTTACAAGGAATATGTACCTGTATTGTTCTCATGCTATAAATGTTTACTTTAGGCCATTGTATATTTTGAATGACCTGACATGCTTGAATTAATTATACAAAACTATTAACATATTTTAAAAATCTATATGTATTTAAGCTCTGTTGTTGGTGAAGTGTAGAAGTGGTGTTGGTTGTAGCCGTGTTGGTCTATGGGCGGAGGTAGATGAAGTTCTTTGGGTAAATCTGATACCTTTTATTAGACCAAGTAAAGTAAGTTTAATATAAATGACCTTTGTATTCTTATTCTATACTTGCATGTCCCCTTGAGTTATTACAGCCTGAGTCTGTATTGCATTAGCCACTGACCTGTTAGTTCTTTTGAAATCAGAATGAAAGTTTTGGGGCAGAGCCACAGGTCCTATGTGAGTAGCTTCTGGGGCATCTCTTCAGGAGCCATTGAACCAGTTCCTTTTCTGATCCCTTCCACTCTTGCCTTTTTCTGAAGGGAACCAGAAAAGGAACCTTATAGGTGCCTGCTTGCCTATGTGAGTTTTTACTCTAACTAGATCATTCCAAAGTAGAGCAGATGTCCATCAATTAAAATGCAAATCAGTCTCAACTATGTACAACACTGTATCAATGGGGAATGTTGTTATAGAAACATAAAATGTTTGGATATGCTTTTCAGTAAAGAACTGTTACTTTCTAAATTTAAAAGTTGTTTCATCTACATTGTGCATTTGAATACACATTTAAAGAATAATATGAATCATACCTTGTGTGCTACCCAAATTCAACTGTGTGTGGGGAGTGGAGTGGAGACAGGACAGCAAAAATAAAATCTTAAAACTTGGTAACTCAGAACTAAACTAACCACAGATCATTTTAAGCTTTCGTTAGCAGCTTTTTGTTAAAAAATATTAACTGGGACAGAATGCTATTATCTACCACAGCAAATGGAAAATAAAAAAGTATGATAGAATCTGAGCACTAAAGCAGATAGATACTAGATCTGGATTCTTTTAGCGGTATTACTTTTTTGGCATACAGTATCTGTTGAATGAAGGCAAACAATCCGGACTGGGAGAGGGCATCCTTTTGGACGATGTGCCACAGATTAAGCCCCACAGCCACCCTGAGTGGCAGTCTTATTCCATGACTGATCAGCTGCTCTGCTTTCTGCTCCTTGTCCAATCTGTCACTGTGCTGCCTGCCCCCTCCAGAGGTTGGCCACCTCTGCTATATTTTTTGAATCTTTAGCTGTCGTCTTGGTCCTACATGGCTGACAGCAGATTTACTGTAGTTGGTTATTTGTAAAATTTGTAGGAAGAAAAAGAGCCTTTGTATAAAACAAATGATTAAACATTATGGAACAATTGGTGAGATGTTTTCTTGAGTTCATTTTGAGTTTGTGTTGATTGATTTAATAAATTGGTATAAAGGAGGTACATCATTTTAACCAACAAAATGACTTTGTGCCTATCCAGGCTTTGATATTAAATCCAGAAGGACCTAACTATACTTGATGTCAGACGACAACTACCTCTAGTGAATACAGCACTAGTATTGATACAGTTTAGTTGAAAGTAAGTTTTTGAGACTTTGTATGTCTATAAACATTGTTGTGATGACTGTCTAGCTTTTCAAGAAAAGAACAAGAGCTTCTGCTGTGTTAACAGGATGGTTTAATAAATGCTAAAAGTGTGTTGGGGGAGGGGAAGAATCATACCTGAAGTGTTAGTTTATCGTGGATCTTTGAAGAGGACTATAAAATGTGACTGCTAATGACCTGAAGAGGGCAACATAACACAGCAAGTCTCTCTATATATTGTAGACTTGTACAGGTTGCTATTGAATAGCTTGTGTAGAATTTGTTGTTTAATTTTTTTTCTTACTTTTGGGAAGTGGTACACAGAAAGAGGTATCATTATTATAGCTTTGTTAATTGCTGTCCTAAGTTTGATTTGAATAGCTATGGGCAATAGCACATGTTTACCAAATACAAGTAGTTATTTTAGAAATATAAGCATTACCCATCAGAGCTTAAGACTCTGCCCTGTGTGTGTGAGGGGATGGAAAAAGGGATAGTTTTTTATTTTTTAAGGGAAACTTTTTTCCCTAAAAAAATCTCCCTTTTTGAAAATTGGGGAAGGACAATTTTCTGGGGACAGTTGGTAATAAGAGTTTTTTTTGTATGTCTCTTATCTGAACAAACTAAATGGTCCTTTTTTAGTATGCTTTATGTTGTAGGACAGAACAAGGTGGTTTGAACCACAGTTCATCCAACTGAGGTCACTGTGTTTATGTCTTATCATGTCTATTTAAAAATGAATATTTGGTTTTCTTAACCAAAGATGTTGCTGAAGAAGTTGACATGTTTGGAAGACAAGGTGAGACTATACAGAAGGAGTAGGAAAGGATACTGAAATGCTAGAACAAGCTCCATGCCTTGAATTAGCACAGCCATATCAACAATTAGTGCAGTGCATGGAAATTACTCTAATTCAAATCATTGTCAGCCCGTGATTATCTTAAATTATATCAGACTTGTTTTGTTTTCAGAATTTCATGGACATACATGTGAAGCTCTTCATTTCAGTAGGTCTCAATCCTGTGACCACAGATTTTTTGGTGCAGGACTTTTGCCATGGAAAGCCTAAGGTTATGTCCTTATTGCAGTTCTCTGGCATAGGCACCTATTTCAGGCCTCCAAATAAGCACTTCAATGAGACTGGCATTTACAGGCTTAAAAGCTCCACCTACGCATGGTAAATCCTTCCTGACTGGTACTCATCTTTTCTATATAGCAAATGATTAAAACACTTTTACAGAAAATGGGACACCTGGGTTTAAACAAGTGTCTCCTAATTCTCAGGAGAGTGCTCTAACCACCAGGCAGAGCTAGAGTAGACCTTGGATACCTTGCACTCTTTCAGTTGAATCTGGGCTACTATGCAGAGAGAAAGTCAAAATTCCTGGGCCATGGAGAAACCAAGCAAGAGGATCCTTGACTTTAAAGACCAGTAATGAGGGCACTCCACTTGGAGGGAGAGTATCCTGGGCTCTTGCCTGTGCTTCCAGTACAGTTTTATGTATTTTTCCAATGAATCTTCAATCATCATTACCCTCCTGAACTCAATATTAGGTGTGCTTTAAGCATATCTCTTGGACCTGGTCCTCACAAGAGCATGTGTAATAGGTCACCTACCTAGGCACTTAAGATTGAAGAGATTTTTGTGGATTGTTCACTTGGATTTGGTTTCTAAATTCTTCATGTACTGCAGCTTGGGTGTTTATGTCCCTTAGTTTACAGGTTACTTGTGGACAGACGATTGGCTTTTGCTGTGCAGTTTTGCATACAGTTTAATTCTAGGCAATAAATAGTTGTCAGCTTTACTTTGTACTGGCTGCTGCCAGTAAATTTTGCAACGATTTGAATATATATAAACAGTTCTGCAATTCAGCTGAATTTAGAAACTGATTATAATCACTGTTGCCTTATCTCTTCACTAAATGACTTGAATAAAGTATTACTTTTTGCGTATGTGTGTACTAGTTTAAAGTATTTTAAAAGGAAATTCTCTTTCAAACTGGGTTTTAAAAGTCAGAAAATTATTTCCTGTACTAATCTTGACTGTTCTTTCAAAGGTCTGTGTAATGTTGGAAAGAGGTAAGACAAAGGCAGTAACTACCTTAATACTTAATCCCTTTTATAGGCTTGCTATCAGATAAGTCATGTTCTGTACCTGTTAATAGTATGTTTAAATTAGTAATATTTCTTTTCATTATTAAGACTGATTATTTTAATTCCCCATATTTCATTCCATTTAGTCAACACAAATTAACTTGTCAGTTCCATTTCCTGGTTCTAGTTTTATGAAGGGATTTTTTTCCACCTGGAATTTTCAATCCCTGTCCATATTCCTTTGCTGCCATATCTCATGTACCAAAAAGGTCATAGTAAGATATCTCACTGAATGATCATACTTCCACAAGCTTATGGCTTCTGTCCAGAGGCAAAGTCTGGTCTGTAGTGAAGATTAAAAAAGAAACTTTCATGGTAATTCCTTCTACATGGTGCATCTGTGATTTTTAACTCCTTTTCTAATTTTAAGACCATGTACTTATGCATTTACCCAATGGCAACCTAATGGAGTATATCTAATTGAATTTTAATTGTCTTTCATTTTAAAAAGCCAGGTAAAAATGATTTCTGTTAAGTTTGTGATGCATCCTGAAAAGTCAGGAAATCGAAAGGTTGAAAATATGTGAGGTTTGTTGGAAAGTGCCAAAGACTCGTTTCAGACAGTTTGAAAATAAATTGTACACAGATAAATATGGGGTAAAACAAACCAGTTAAAAAATGGAATGTTACGCTCTACAGCATGAATTAACAAAAACTTCTGGAATGAGTTAAGGTACTCCTTGCTATGTTTTTATATGATGTGATGGAGGTATTGTCAAGTATGCGTTTTAATAAAATTTTAATTTTTTTTGCAAAAATATCCTATTGAATTGTAATGCAGTCAGTTACATACGCTGAATTCATGTGCTGGATAATGCTTTATATGCTGTGCTTTATTTGCATACTAAACTATGCTTCCACATTATGATGTTTCAGTAGTTACATTTAACATCTCACATTTTGCAGATGTTCTAGGAACAGTGAAATTTGATCAATATTAAAAGAAAAATACTACTGTCATGGACTGTTGCAGTTAGTTTTCTGGTTGCAGTCTAGTCTTCAGAATATTTTAATGCAACTGTAAGAATAGCTGCAGGAGGCTTTCACTAACAAAAAATACTTTGTTAAAAAAGAAATTAAATATTTGGGGCCTAGAAAATGTTCTTCAAGCCTGTTAATAGAATTGCCACAATCTTAATAGTAACACTGCCTTATACATAAAAGGAGAGAGTGAGTATAATTATGCAGATCAGGTGATTTGCTGTCTTTGATCATGTGACATGATGGTAACTATAACAGTTTCCTATGCAGAAAAGAAATATTAACCATTTTTAATGTTACAGATGGACTATTGTTTATAACTTATTTTGATTATTTGATAACTGTAGCACAGACAGTATATCTTCACGTCAGATGTGCCAACAGCTGGCTACATTTGTGACCTTACTTCCATTGCCTTTGTAACTGCTTTTGTTTGCTGCTGCTAACCCCTCATTGTACTCTCATCTTAACCCACTGTTGCAGTTCAGTGGTAGAATCCAGGATTTGATTCCTGGACATGCTTATAACTACAGCCATCGAGGCACTGAATGTCCAGACTCCATCTGGCCTTCGAATACTGTCTCAGTGGTCTAAAGCGGGGCTGGAAGGTCTGGGAAGCCTCCATTCCTCCATACTCCTGCCTAGGTATACAGGTCAAAGGTTTTGGTGACTTCTCACGCATACATAGTGTTCCGTGTTTTCAGTTTTTATTAAAAAAAAAAAAAAAATCCAGGAATTTTTCAGGGTTTATTTTCCAAACATAAAACCGGGTTGAAATTGGGATAAAAGAAAGAAAAGGAAAAAAATCCATTTAAATTGGGGAAAATAATAATATATTCCCATGGTGGTGAGGGAGGGAGGGAGTAAGGTTGGGACGAGGGAAGGGGTGAGCCGCAGCCTGTTGGCCGCTCCTGGAGCTGCAGCAGGGAGCAAAGCGGAGAGAGCTGTCAGTGGGTGTGGGGTGGGGCAGGAGTGCGTGGCTCTTGCTGCTACGTGCATCCTGGGAGGGCTGCAGGCTGGGGGACTGTGCCAGGCTCTTCCTGGGGGGGGTGTGCCCCTGCATCAGCATGCAGGATGAAAGCAGACTGCTGCTGCAGGCTGGGGCTGGTAATGGCACCAGGCTCTTCTCAGTGCTTAGGCCAGGTGGCAGCCTGCTGTTATCCGGCACACAGATCCAGGGGCACACCCCCCCCAGGAAGAGCCCAGTGAAGCCCCCCAGCCCGGAGCCCTCCTGGGGTGCCCATAGCAGCAAGACCCATGCTCCACAACCACTGATTTACAGTTCTCTCTGCAGCTGGCATCGGCCGTTCCCAGGACAGCTGCAGCAGGGGCTGAGATGAATGTGAACAGGCGGAGCCCTGGGTGGGAGCAGGGCGCAGTGCAGCTTGTCCTCGCTCACCCCAGCCCCTGCTTCGGTGGCCCTGGGAGCAGTCAATGCCAGCTGCCTGGATGCCAGCTGGACTACACTGTGCCCTGAACTCCCCGAGGCTCTGCTTGTCCGTACCCACCCCAGCACCTGGGCTGTGCCATGCCATGGTGCAGGCAGCTGGCATTGGCTGCTCCCAGGACTGGTGCAGCAGTGCCATATACCCCGCCCAGGATCAGAACCAGGAGCCCCATGCCTCCAGGCAGTGGCCTCAGCCCTGCACGCCCATGCAGAGCGGCTGTGTAGTGCCTGTCGCAGAGAATGGGGCAGGGCTGCAGCCAGAGCTGCTGGGGTACAGCTGGGACCCGCCTGCCCTGGGAGCAGTTTCCATGGCCTCTCCTGCCCTATCCAGGGTCAGAACCAGGAGCTTTGCACCCCCAGGCCCCTGCACAGCCCCCACCCACCTCTCTGCATGCGACTGGTGCCATCCTCCCCCCGTGGCCATCAGAAAAGCTGTGCCTGAGGTAACTTGCACTTTTAGCTTACCGGCACCTTCCAGCCATTCCCCACTTTTGCCAGTTAACAGGGATTTTACTGTACCCGGTAAAATTGAGTGAACTGAAAAATGTTTGTAAATCAGTAAAAACTGAATAACTTCAATAAAAAAATAGGGAATTTATCGGTGAAAATCAGTAAAAACTGAAAATGTGGAACACTGTGCATACACCATGATCCAGAAGGATCAACAGTTGCCTGCTACTCTCATCTTAATTTATGAGGCTTCATATGCAATTAATGCATGTGGGTAAGGATATATTTATGTGATGAATACATTTAGAAAACTTAAGTTACCATAATAAAACTGTAACGTTTTAGAATCAAAATATTAAGCTATGAGTTGTCAACATTTTTTAGACTCAAGTGCCTCGTCTTAGACTTGAGATGCTGCTTGGAAAATGCTTTCACCGAGCAAGTATGGCACAAAACCAGCTTCACTTAGCAGGGAACTTTTCAGTAAACTAAATCACAAACAGGAAGCTTATAAGAAGTGGAAACTTGGACAAGTAACTGGGGAGGGATATAAGAGCATTACTTGGGCATGTAGGGATGAAGTCAGGAAGGCTAAAGCACAATTGGAGTTGCAGCTAGCAAGGGATGTGAAGGGTAACAAGAAGGGTTTCTACAAGTATGTTGGTAGCAAGAGGAACAGGGAAAGTGTGGGTCCCTTACTGAATGGGGAGGCAACCTTGTGACAGAGGATGCAGAAAAGGTTGATGTGCTCAATGCCTTTTTCATCTCAATCCTCACAGGGAAGGTCATCTCTGAGACTACTGCACTGGGCAACACTGTTTGGGGAGGAGGTGAGCGGCCAACAGTGGTGGATGGAGTGTCTCATGGGAGGGGGGGAGGGGGCTGCACTCTCCGTGGTGGTCTCGGAGTACCCGAAGTACTTCTGTCCACTTCTGGGTCTGCCGCCAAGTGTGCGGGGAACTCCCCTGGTGCTTCCGTGGGACGCTCCATTTGCCGCCTGGTCCCTTGCAGTATGTAGAAAAACACATATAAAGCTGTGCCTATGGCCAAATTGTCAAATCTCTCTGAGTCTAATCGGAGGCTTCCAATTCAATTTAGAGAGATTAATGGGTCTCCTTCTTCGATTCAGATTTGGCTACCAAATTGGGATGAATTTCCTCAGTGACCAAAGCTTTGCACAGCCCTAATGCCTATATTTAAGAAAGGGAAAAAGGAGGATCCTGGGAACTACAGACCAGTCAGCCTCACTTCAGTCCCTGGAAAAATCATAGAGCCAATCCTGAAGGAATCCATTTCTAAGCACTTGTGGGAGAAGGTGATTAGGAACAGTCAGCATGGATTCACTAGGATCAAGTCATGCCTGACCAACCTGATTGCCTTCTGTGATGAGATGAATGCCTCTGTAGATGTGGCGAGACCAGTGGGTGTAGTATACATTGATTTTTAGAGAGGCTTTTGATATGGTCTCTCACAACATTCTCCCAGGCAAGCTAAGGAAGTAAGGGCTGGATGAATGGACTGCAAGATGGATAAAAAACTGGCTGGATCGTCAGGCTCAGAGGGTAGTTAACAATGGCTCGATTTCTAGTTGGCAGCCAATAACAAGTGGATTGCCCCAGGGGTCAGGCCTGGGGCCGGTTTTGTTCAATGTCTTCATTAATGACCTGGAAGATGGCATAGAGTGCACCCTCAGCAAGTTTGCAAATGATGCCAAGCTGTGGGGAGCAGTAGATATACTGGAGGGTAGGACTCGGATTTAGAGTGAGCTAGATAAATTGGAGGATTGAGCCAAAATAAATCTCATGAAGTTCAACAAGGACCAAGTGCAAAGTCCTGCACTTATGACAGGACAGTCCCTTGCACCAGTACAGCCTGGGGGCTGTACGACTGGGCAGCAGCTCTGCAGAAAATGACCTGCAGGTTACAGTGGACAATAAGCTAAATGTGAGTTGACAGTGTGCCCTTGTTGCCAAGAAGGCTAATGGCATACTGGGCTGCATTGATAGGAGTGTTGCCAGCAGGTCAAGGGAAGTGGTTATTCCCCTCTATTCAGCACTAGTGAGGCCATATCTAGAGTACAGTAATACCTTGTTTAACAAAGTAGATGTGTTCTGTGACATCACTTTGTTATCAGAAACGTTATTAGAGGTAGAAATTACATAGGAAGTATAGGGATGTGTTCCAGCACTTCAGAGAAGTGGGTGGGCGAGGGACAGTATGAAAAACTAATTAAATACTCGGTTAGAGGCCTCCCACAGCTGCCCTTGTCCTGCTGCCTCTCACTCCCCCAACGCATAGCCTTGCTGGTGTCCTTCAACCCCCAGCCCTGCCAGAGGGGGCCCCCAGCTGCCAGGGCTATGGACTGTCTGCATCCCCCTGCCCCCTGCTGTGGGCTCGGGCAGGGCAGCTCCCCACCACTGCTCATACTCCCTGGGGCAGGAGAGACCTGCGCCTCCCAGATTTGTAGGGGGGGGCAGGCACAGGCTGTGGGCTTAGGCTCCTGCCCTGCTGCCTTCCCCTGGGGCCTCTTTCACCCAGCGTGGCTGGGGACAGTGGGGCCGCACAGGGATCTCCCTGCTGTGAGCTGCTTTCCCCCCCCCCTGCCCTGGTGACACACCTCCTGGGCCTGCCACTGCTTTGAAGGGCGCAGCCCCATGCTGGTGCCCTCGCTGCAGCCCCGTGCACAGGAGGCGCTTCACCTGGGCAACGCAGGGCAAGAGGCGAGAAGATCCTGGTGCAGCTCCACTGCTCCCTGCAGCGCCTCAGAGAACAGCGTCGTAGGGAACAGCTGCCACCCAGCTTCCTTCCCCCGCGACCTGTCGCTGCAGGGAGTGGAGGAGCCATGTGGAAAACCTCCATGCTGCCACTTGCCCCTGTGAGTTCCCTGTCGTGCTGTTTCCTGAGGTGCTGCAGGGAGTGGAGGAGCTGCACAGGGATCTTCTCGGGATCTTTTCCCCACCGCTCGTCCTGCACTGCCATGGTGAAGCACCTCCTGCGCACAGGGCTGCAGTGAGGGCTGCCATGCGGGGCTGCGCCCCTCAAAGAGTCACAAGGCCAGTCTGCTTCCTTCCCCCTCTCTCTACAGCCCAGTGGGCACGATCTTCCCAGCCGCTCCAGATTGTGCCCGCCAGCCTGCATAGGCACCCGGGAGAGGAAAGCAGAGTGGCAAGGAATGGCGGCTACTCACTGCTCTGCCCTGCTTCCGTGTCCCGGGTGCCTCTGCAGCATGGCAGGCGTGATCCGGTGCAGCTGGGAAGAGCGGGGCTGCATGGAGAAGCTGCGAGCTCTGTGCAAGCAGTGGCACATGCAGGGGGTGTGTCGCCAAGGCAGTGCGGGGCAAGCACCTTCTCCGCACAGCCCTGCTCTTCCTAGCTGCTCTGGATTGTGCCTGCCAGGCTGCAGAGACACCTGGGGCAGGAGAACAGAGTGGCAGGGAGTGGTGGTGCTTGCCCTGCTGCTCTTTGAGGGGTGCAGCCCCATGCTGCTGCCCTCACTGCAGCCGTGTGTGTGTGTGTGTGTGTGTGTGTGTGTGTGTGTGTGTGTGTGTGTGTGTGTGTG
>NW_017729026.1:32022770-32029188 GCF_001723915.1 Gavialis gangeticus
TGTGTGTGTGTGTGTGTGTGTGTGTGTGTGTGTGTGTGTGTCACTTTTGTGTTCCCTTCATGTCTAGCTCACTTTCCAGCTGTGGCCCTGCTAGACATTCTGGCATATGCAGCTGTATCCTAGATAGCCTATTCCACTGTCCCCAAGGCTAGAATCCACTCTCATAAGAGGCAATATAAGTCTGAGATCTCAGCAAGGCCAACTAGTACAATCTGAGTTATTGGAAAGACTGGCAGTAACCTAGACATCATTTTTATCCTTAACCTCTTTGGAAGTTAAGCCTTCAGATTTACATAGAGATGATAATGAAGATTGTGATGGAGAGACAGTTATCTGGAGTTTCTTCTGGCCTGCACGGCATGCATCTGATGTAGTATACCAGAGGTGGTCAACTTTTTTGCCCAGTCCATCTATGGACTGGTTCTGGCTGGTGGTCCTGGGGTGGGCACAATGGGATCCCATCTGGCTGTGCAGAGGAGGTGGGGCAGCCTGGTCCTGATCCAGTTGCACCAGGAAAGCTTTTCTAGCCCAGCTGGAAAAGACTTGCACTGCCGATTTCAGACTCTGTCAAAGCATAGAGTGACATGCTGAAATTGACTCACTGGCAGGGATCAGAGCTCATTCCACAAGAGCACAAGCAACATCAGTGGGTTTACTGTTGAACATCTCTATCTCTGATATCTGTAATACCTAGTGCTCTAGATAAAAAGCACTATGCTTGCAGTTGGCAGCGTGCAGGCAGGATCCAGTCCACAGAGCCATTTGATCTGAACCATGGACATGGGAGCTTCAGTGGCATTTGACAGTGGTCACTGCCATGGGAAGAAAGCAGTAGCAGTAGCTGCATGTCACTGTGGGGAAAAGCAGCAGTGGTGCCTGGGCCTACCTCTGACCCAAACTGGGTCATTTCACCCTGCAGCCTAAAAAAGATTGCTGACCACTGTAACATAACTGGGTAGAGGGTAGGGCAGTAGCCCTGGGAGCTAAGAGGCAGAAACTGAATTATGGTGCCTTCCCTGAGAATCTTTATCTAGAGCAGCCCTGCCCCCTTTGGCCATAAGAGCTGAGCTGGAGAAGCTCAAAGACACGTATATCTGTACCATGTTGCCTAGTCCTAGGATGTGGGTGTGGGGACACAGCAGGAACAGTGGAGGTCTCTGAGACAGGTAAGATCCTGTTATGGCCAGGCAGTGCAGTGCTGCTCCTGCTGTGTCTCAGCACCCAACTCCTGTAGATGTATTGTTTGGACCTTCGGGGAACACTGGGAATGGTATTGATAAAAACTGTATTGACACTGATAATATATAGTATATAGCAGGAGTGCTCAATCTTTGGCTTGAAGGCCAAATCTAGTCCATGGAGACATGGCATATAGCCCACATAGCTCCCCACAAGTGGGGAAATTTGGCAGTGGGGGAGCAATGGCAACTAATTTTGCCATCCTCCTCACTGCCAAATTCTCAAGCCCCACATGGCTATGCCATGCCTCCTCCCTCCCTCATGGGGCTGGGCCAAGACTCCTCCTGGGCAGTGCAGGGTTTCCCTAGCTGGGCTGCTTTGGCTGGGGGAGGGTGCAGAGGGGGAAGCGGGGCAAAAGGCTGCTGCAGATGTGACAAAAGAGTGCTTGTACTTGCCCCTCTGCCCTGCTCTCCCCCAAAACTTTGCCCAAGGCACTTAAAATTTATAGTTAGAGCTCTGCACTGCACTGTGCCCTTGAGAGAGTCTCCAGAATGGAAGCTGCATTTAGTTGAGCACTTCATCCAGCATTTACTATTTGCCTAGTACTCTGAGACCTGTCTCCAGGTGACCTGGGTACTGCTTTGGAGTTGGCTATACCGGAATTACACGTGTGGAAAGCATACAAAGGACAAAAACAAGTTAATTAACAATAAGTGCAGTTAGATGTGTTCTTCTGAGGTTGTTTTCTGAGTAGCCATATGTATTTCTCATACCATTAGAACACATGTTACTTAAACATTCATATATTTTTCATAGACATAATATAGATTGGCTTTAATTCTCTTCTATAAAGGTTTTTCTAAAATACCCTATTGGAGGCATTTGCTCAGTTTATATAAACTATATGAAGAAAGGACCTGCTTTTTGGGTGGATTCTTTTTATAAGGAAGTTAATGAGTAAAAACATAAGCAGTCTCTGTGGGAGAGCCAGTCTAAACAGTTGCTATATTTCTCCATAGGTTTGTAATAATGCTAAATTATTGTTAATCGTGTAGGAAATCAAAAAAGAATCACAGTTGCTCCATACAATGTATCCTGTCCCATGAAAGGATGTGAGGAAGACATGAGTTGTTGCCCACATTTGATTAGGAAAATTGTCCTTAACCATTTATGACCAAAAACTATTCAGTATTATTGTCTAGACACGACTGTAATAAGCCTTTCTACATCAAAATAAAAAAAAAAATCCTTAACTTCATTCCAGATGTGTGCATAATTCTAATGACTGCCTTAATTTAACCACAGTCTCAATTAAGATACTAGTGGTCTTTAGGTTAAGTATCACTTTACTTTGCTACAACTATAGACATAATTATAACATTTGCCAAATAACAGACACTGACAACTAGAAGCTTCCGCCAAGGGCACACTACATGTGTAATTGTTTCAGCTTTTAAAAATAGTAATTATGAAAGTTCAGAAATTAAAAAGTTTCCAATTTGCTAGGAGTTAATGTATTAAAGAATATCCATAGTTTTTCACAGTAATCAGAATGTTATATGCAGGTTAAAGTCTTTAAATAACTGCAAGTGTGATTTTCATCATTTTGCCTGCATATAAAATAACTGAGAGCAGCTTTAACAGATGATTTGTTTGTTTCCTATATTTTTAACATAAGTTGTAATTTTTTTATAATTTCACATGGACACATGATTTTAAGTTGGAAACCATTAATATGCCATAATTTTGAAAGGTGATTTAACTTAAATGCACAGTTCCCATGATTTCATTCATATTAGCTGAACACAAATATTCAGGGAAGCATCTTAAACCATGTGCTTTAAGTTCATATATATGTGACCATTGCTAATACTATTTAAATGACCCAAATGTCTTATTTTTCAGTGTCTAAATTGCAGCTTTTCACAGTAGGTTAAGACTTGTACAAAAATTAACGGTTAACCAAAAGTACACTACTGTCATCAATGCAAAAATCTAACTGCATGGTGTAAACTAAAGCTCAGTTTGTACTGTTTAGTTGTAAAAGTCCTGATAGAAATACAGAAGGAAATCTGTGTTTGTTATAGAATAGTAAGTACCATAAGGGAAAAATATTTTGTAGAGGCTGACCAATATAATTTATGAAAGTAATTAACTGACACTTTATTTTGAGCTTTCAGCCAATCCTGCAAATCCATTACATCCTACCAGTGAGTCCTTTGTTTTCTGGTAGCTCTAGATAGGTGTGCTGTTTTTATATTCCTCCCATTCATTGTGTGGTTTTAGTTACTGATTGGAGAGGAAAAACAATTACTTATTTTTTATTTCAGAGAACTCTAATTAGCTCCATTGTCCAGTATCTCATGCCTGGCATGCTCCTAATCTGAAAGAATAGGGTGCTGTCTTAAGGACGATTAGAGATGGAAAAGGATGTCTTTGCTCTGATGATTGTTATATCACACTGAGGAGTTCAGAAGGACACCAGATTTGCAGACAAAATTTACAACCTCTGAATAAATCCCCTTGTTAATAGACAGAAATATAGGAAAATTTAAGGTACTTGCCCTTTCTATCAACATCAGTCTTAAATGAGTTTAATTTCAGCAACTGTTCTTCATCCAAATGCTGATTACAACTAGGAGATTTTGCTGTTTTTAAAATATAAAATATGAGAAGCTCAGTGTCATTTACTTACTACAGAAGTTGAATTATAACCTATTATTATAGCCTATAAAATGAAGCCTAATTGAAGGAAATATCAGATACCAGGGCATAATAGAGATTACGTTGTGCTGGCTTCTTAGTTTACTTGACTAGAGAAGAGAAGTTAACATTACTTTGCAGTTCATGAGGTGTCTTCTGTCATTAGACCATCAGTCAGCAACCTATAGCCCACAAGCTAGATCCTGCCCCTAGATGTGGGGGTCTCCTGATGTTTGTCAGCAGAGAGCTGCAGGCATTCTCTCCATGCTGCTGTGTGAAAGAATGGTGGCCACAGGCGGGTATTGGTGGCTGCAGATGGGTTCTAGTGACTGCCCATGCACCCACATCTGACCAGGTTGTCATTTCCCTTCAGACAGAAAAGTACTCTGCACTAGGTAGTTTATGTATCTGGACAGAGGTATTTTTTAAACATTTCCAAGTGAAATGTGTTTGGAAATGTTATAAAAAAGAAAAGCTTCAGCTACGTCCGAAGGGTATTTTCTTGCATGCCAGTACCCCAAATGAGGGTAGAATGAAAGAAAAAAAATAGCTGATTGCAGGGCAAATAGAGCAGTAATAGAGTGTATTCCTCTTGACCTTCACTCTCACTTTGTAGAAAAAGCTTTAACTCTGTCACAGGTGCTGTGTTGCGCATGTTCAATGAGCTCTCAGAACTTGCTAGTTTATCACTGCAGCATCTGGCAAGAGCTACAGCTGTGGCTTGGCTCCAGAACCCAGTGTGGGGAAGGCCATGACCACCATCCCCACCCTTTCCCCTACCACCAAACTGGGTGGTAAGTAAGGTAGGGGAGCAATTGTGGCATTCACCCCTGGCTTTCAGAGCCAAACCAAAGCAGCAGCTTCAGCCAGGAGCTGCACTGGTAAGCCAGTGAGCTCAGAGAACTCACTGTACATGTGTGATGCAGCCACAGTGAGGAGGGTACAACTACATCCCTCTAGATCAGCCCCAGTCCCCTCTAGAAGGAGGAACAGAAGAACCTGGTACCAGTAGTATCAGTGGGCTCCAGAATTCTGGAGCAGACTGGATGAGGGAGCAGGACTTGGCAGCTACACAGTTTTCAAGCTGTCTCTACAAATTTAACAAGAACTGAAATATCACATTTACTTGAATGTAAGACAAGATTACTTCCCTCCCCCCCCCATCAACATGGGGAGGAAACAGCTCCTCATCTGTATTTGCATATAAGGAAACCTCATTCAATACATTTTCTATCATTAAGCTGCTGCCAAAGAAGCTTGTGGTCAGTAATGGAAACTGACTATAAAGAACATGGCCCATAGGGGCAAACATGCTGACGGGATCCTCCCACAAGGATAGGTTAGTGCTTCCCATCTGAAGAAGATATATAGTAGTACCTGTTGTGCTCAGTCCCCCTTCAGTTCAGATTCTTTTTTCAAGTTGTGGTGAGCCACTACACTGAATACATGTTGACTTCCTTTTTATTCCTGCAGCTGAGCTATGCCTTTCTTTCCCATTTCCAATTATTCTTGCTTCTTAACCAGCCCTAAATATCTGGCAAACATCACCAAACTGGGCCCCAAACAGTTCACCTGGAACCCTCTGTTGCCCCCTCTTAACTTGTCTCATAGAATTAGTGTGGCGCCACCATGAGGTGGAGCTAGACTAGGTTGTCCTGCACCTCATCTGCATATTAATTTTTGGAGGCTTCCAGAACTAATGACAAGAACACCCAGTTCCAGAAATGGGTTGGGGGGGGAGGGGGGGAAGGAATATTAATTAGTATATGGTTCCTTCTGGGAGTACACACACATACTGAACAGTGCTGAGCTTATGGAGTCACTATGGCTTGAAATGCTGTTGAGTCTGCTAGGGCCCAGTCTAATGAGCTGTATGGTAAATCATGAAACCATTTGGCTTTGGACTAAGTCCAGTTCTGGGCACCATACTTTAACAAGGACATGGACAAGCTTGAGAGAGTCCAAAGAAGAACCATCTGTATGATCAGAGTCTTACATAACAAGCCATATGAGGAAAGGCTGAGGGACCTGGGACTTTTCAGTCTGCAGAAAAGAAGGCTGAGAGGGGAGCTGGTAGCAGCTTTCCGCTGCGCTAGGGGAGTACATCAAGAGCTTGGCGAGCAACTGTTCACCAGGGCACCTGAGGGGAAACCTAGGAGTAATGGCCACAAATTCCTGGAAGACTGATTCAGGCTGAACATTAGGAAAAACTTCTTCACAGTCAGGGTGTCCAGACTGTGAAATAAGCTCCCTCCAGAGGTGGTGCAATCACCTACCCTGGAAATCTTCAAGAGGAGACTAGACAGTCACCTTGCTGGGGTCACCTGACCGCCCATTATCTTTCCTGCGTGGTACAGGGGGTTGGACCTGATGATCTTCCAAGGGCCCTTCCGGCCTTACAATCTATGAATATCATGCATAGATTGTACTATATGTAAAGTAGGTAAAAAGTTTTGCTTAAAAGTGTGTTTATTGAATACCTGGGCAAAAACTTGCAGCAGTAAAAAAAAAAAAAAAAAAAAAAAAAAAAAAAAAA
>NW_017729026.1:32029206-32035730 GCF_001723915.1 Gavialis gangeticus
AAAATGCATCAATTTTGGATGAACTAAGCCAATGAGTACCCACAAAAATTAGCCCACATGCCAGTTGCTACAGGCATGTTTATTTCAAAGTCAGTGTTTTCAAATGTGAACCTCACTTCCATGTTCTCAGGGAGAGTAGGCCCTGACAGGAGGGTGGGAAGGGGCTGCAGGGGGAAGAAATTGTAGGGGGCAAAGGGCAAGGTAACCACCTGATCCCTCCCCCTGCAGATTTACTTTCCCGGCTGTTGCAGTGGGATGGGGGACAAATTGAAGGCCTCTTGTAGATTTTCTGGACCATCATGACAACATCACTTCAGAATAGTTCCTTATTTCAAGAGGTTCAGTTTTGGAGCACTTTAGATGCTTTTTGAATATTTCAAAAGTCATGTTAGTTTGTACAGGTGGTCATTTAAAATATCTCAAAGATGTTTTAAACATTTCAGTTACCTCTCTCTATATCTTCTTTAGTTATGAGTCGCTGTAGTTTCCATTTTAGGATGTATGGTAGGTTCATCCCATTGCAAATCAGGATAGTAATCTCTTAGGTGCCTCAAGGGTATTTTTACTGTTTTGCCATCTATGTGGGGTCAGCGTAAGGCTCAGGTGCATGCCACCAATGTTACTGTGACAACTACTTTATGTGATTGGCCAAATGTTTGAAAGAGGATATCTGTGTTGTATTGGTTTGCCTCTGAGTTTGTTGTTCATGGTGACCTATAAGAGTATTATGAATGAAGTGGGTCCTTTGTGTGAAATTACATACTTCTTTATAATGGGGTGTGGTGTGTGCTGGGACTGCATGGAGCAGGGGTGGGCAGTTATTTTGGGCAGAGGGCCTCTTACTGAGTTTTGGCAAGCCATCGAGGGCCGCATGACAGGCAGCTGGGGGCAGATAAATACTAATTTTCTAAATTTTTTAGGGGCCCTGCGGGCCAGATAGAATGGCCTGGTGGGTCGCATCCAGCCCACAGGCCACATTTTGCCCACCCCTGGCATAGAGGCTTCCCTCTGTTTTTATGTGGTGACTCCACTCCTGGTTGAAGCCTAATTCCTGTAACTGAATTTCTGTGGGGTTTGTGAGCCTGTATTGGATTGCAACCCAAAGTTTGGGGCTGTTCGTCAAGACAAAATTTCCCTTTTTTTGTGGCAGTGGTAGTTCTGCAAACACTTTTTCTTTTATTAAATATTGTATTAATTAGGCAATATTCTCAGTTATTAACATCTATTTGCCTGTTTGTAATGTGAAACAGCTTTTTGAGGAGGACCCTGCTATGCTAACTTGGAGTGTTGTAAAGTCTTGCATGTTGGCACAACTGTAGAATTAAACATGTTGAGAAGGAATCTGAAGTAGAAAGGCATTTCCTTTTGTTTTGGCTTTCTAAATATAAAAATTCAGACTTCAAACTGTCCTAATCTGAAAGCCTGTATCAGTTTTCAGCTTGCTAACTATTTCATTCTGTACTTTGCAGTCATAGAAATTCACCTTGACAGAACAGCTTAGATAGAAGCAGCTGACATTCTTAGACTGTAGCAGTTGTCAGATATTTTAAAGTAGCTTGAAGAACAAATATGTAAAACAATTTAAAATTGTTTAAATACATGTGCAACTATCATTTCTTTTCTGGCTGTGGTTTGTTATAAGATTAAGTGAATTCTTATGTATGCAGCCAAATAGTCATTGTTTAAATAGGTCTGTTTCTTCTAAGGAGTTTTGATTACTTCCCAAGATTTAATAAAATAACATGGATAGTCTAAGCAGCTTGAGATTTATTAATTTAGATCTGTATTTTCCTGGCAGTTGGCCCAATTGTTATCATGGCATTCATATATTTGTAAACTTATAACTACAGCTGGTAGCAAGCCTATGACAGATAACAGTGATTTCTAGCATAGTTTTCCATGCATACCTTGCAGTGTAGATAAAGTATCATGTTAATGAAAAGTAACACTGATTCCAAAAATGTTTTAGCCAAGCATTCGTATTAAAACAGCACTAACACTAGAACTTTTTTCTTTTAAATTATCAGCATTATACCATTGTCTCTCAGTAGGTATATATCTTCATAGTATAGCTAGCATTTCTTCTGGAATTTAGTAAATATGATATATTTACTGTGTTTTGATTTTTCTTATTTGCAAAATTAGGTTAAATGGAGTGTTAAAAATGTACATTTTTAGAAAGATGAAGACTCACTAATTAGTTAACCATTTTTCACAGTACAGAAGCCTATAAAAACTCCCCAGTGCTTCTTGGATGTATGGGTCTGATGCACCTCCCTTGATGTCAGTGGAAAACCTCCCACTGACTGAAGTGGGTACTCCATTATATGTGGAAAAATTAGCAGTATTTCTGCTGAAAGAGTCTTGCATCTTCCATTTTAGTCATAACTTGTTTTGAATTCTGGAAGTAGATTAATCATTAGAATTAGATTTTAGTGAAATATTATTAAAAAAAGCAAAACAAAAGGCTCGCTATGGATGTATATTGTGTGCATGCGCACGCACGCATACACACACACAATGGTGGTAGGTCTGGTTGGTATAAATAAGTGGTGTTTGTGGGGGTTGTTTTTTTTAACACCAAATTTTAGATATCCGTATTTTGCTTATAAAAGCTTGTACTGCTTAAAAGGTGTTTATACAATATTTCAGCTGTAAAAATTAAACTTTCATATAAATAGAAAATCATTTTCACATTGTTATTGATTGAAGGTATGAACATTAAATAGTGATAAAAGAAATGTGTAATTTCTCATGGCTTCTGCTCCTGTAATTGAAGATAGGTCTAGTTCTTCAAAAAATAAAACATTTCAAACCACTAATCCACACTTTTTAGTTGTTCCATGGATAATTGACATTCTGTTCAAGAAGTTGATCCATTTTTTATTAACCATGGTGGAAGTTGTATAGAACCATCAATATTCTTATACCAACAGCTATAACTGCATTTTCATTACTAAAGGTAATCTAGGTTTTAAAATGCCTATAGATTTTAAGAGTTACTCTGTAGAACATGATGTATCAGTAAAGATACTGTCCTATTTTGACCTTTATAGTGTCTTATGACTTTTCAAAACATTGATAATGATTAAATTGTATTTTAACTTAATTGGCAGTCTTTTATTTAATAAAATGGTTTTATTTTTGTATTTTTAAGATAATCATACATATGTTGTTGGTCAAGAAGGAATAGTATATTGAATTTTTTCAAGCTTCATTTTTAAACAAAATGTGATGACTTATCCCATCCAGAAGTCATATTCTCTATCCTAGAATAAAGGAACTAGAACTGAAGAAAATACTGGCAAATCATGAAAATAGGAATTGTTGAGAGAAAATATTTTTAAATGAAAACCACAAGAAAAGAATATCATAACTGACTGAGAAATAGCCAATTAATGGGATAAATTATAAAACTTTTTTAATGTGGGGAAAAAAACTGCAATGGGGAATACAAAAAGAATTTAACAAATCAAATCGGTGGGTAAAGAAAATGTTTAGAATTTCCCCTCTGTGTATGTTTCCTTTAATCTTGCATATTTCAACTAATAACAGACTTAAAATAACCTTTATAGGAACTTGTCACTGGTAAGTTGAACATTATTGACATCTGTAGCCAGCTGGTCACTTTCACTGCAATAGGAAGATAATCAGGGAGAACAACACCATATCATACTTAACGTTTTCTCTCCTTAGCATGTGGCACTATATATGAGTTCAAGAAATGGCAGTGTACACATACCTCTGGATTATTAAAAATATATATATATGTATGGAGACATTTAAAATATGAACCCAAAAGGTTGAGATTCTTAGATTTTGCTAGTCATCTATCCATCAGTCAGTTAGTGTTACATTCCTTATTGTATACTCTAAAGCAGAGATAGTCAACCTGTGCCACAAGTAACAGTGGTAGCCTTTCTGTGTGGTGCACAGCAGATTGGGGAGGGGGCAGACAGCGCAGTAATGGATAGGGCAGAAAGCCAAACACAGATTGGGAAGGGGCTTGGAGTGGTACTCAGGGAGGGCATTGTGCTCTAAAATTTCCTATAAGTTCTGTTTTCAGAACCGTGGATTATAAGCTAAGTATGTATTAATTGTTTTCATTTATGAACTAGTAAGAATAGACTGCAGTTACCATTGTGACAGGTTATATGAGGTGGAGAAGCATGTTCAGTTTTCCATCACAAATAAATATTTGGAACAAGAGCTCTTGAAAAGGCCACTGAATAAGAATTTAGTATGGATAATTGCCTTTGTATCAGAGAAAGGGAGCAGTGATTTCCAGACATCTGATTCTGAATGAAGCCAGCTCATTTTCATTTTCAGTGCTTTCAGTATGAGCTTGCTGGCCCATTTTAGACTGTAGGTTAAAGCCTAAGTGCGTGTTGCATTCAATTTGGTAGTCCACCCACCTTAACCTACTTTGTAGTGAGTACACACGTTAAAATCTATCAATACATAGTACACTGGAAAAAGAATTATAGAGCAGTTTTGCTTACTGTTGGACAAAGAACCACGGGTTGTGCACCCACATGTGTTAGTAACACAAGGTGGCTCAGCAATGGTGATGGCACAGTAACTCGGGTTGGGGTTTGTAGCAGACTATGCCCATCAGGGCAGAATTAACTCGTTGTAATGATTTTGATCAACAACTTGTAAGCTGCTTCCATCACTTCAATTTAGATTTTTGATTGCATTACAGTCTTTAATGAAGAGCATTTATGAAAAGCAGAAGACGCTATGAAATATTTTATGGAGAATGTACATTTACTGGGTAGTTAAGTTTGGTACACTTATGTTAAATAAGTGCAGTGCCTCTAATTTTTAGGAAGTACTTATGTGCCTTGAATGTATTGTATACAAGAAACTTAATTTATCGTATGAGTTCTAACTGCTCATTTTAAATCTTTGGTTAAGTTTAAGCTTGTTTAAATAAAATTATAAATTATAGCTTTATCAGAAATGCTTATTATTTTAAAACAAGCTGATCATTACAAAAGTTCTGCAGAATATGATTTTGGCATGTTTCTAAAAGTCTTTTCTGCATACTCTATTATAATGAAGTTTTACATTTTGATGTTGCCAAGCTATCCACATATGGGAATTATAAGGAGATTTTTTTTGTGGGGGTTCAATATGTAAGGTAATTTGCAGTGGTTGAAGTGCAATTAGGGTAGCAGCAGAATATTTAGTTAGGAAACCCAAGTCCTTCATTTAGATGGAAAGACTGGTAACTCTATGATTCTTGAGATTAAAAACCAACAGTCTGTGGGTTATGTTTTTCATTTTAAGATGCATCCTGTGTAAAATGTCTGGCTAATTAAATTGTGGATTTTATGCAGTGTTTGATCTTCCATTGATGCCAAAAAGAACCATGCAAGCAGGGATGGATTTTTTTAAGACAAGATGACTGAGGAGAAAAAGTAAAGGAGCTTTGTATTGCTAATACTATACAACTGTACAGTTCTTCATGGCTTAGTTGTTCCGTGCTATATTGCTTTCAAGATTTTCCCACAGTCTAGCTTCCTCTTGTGTGTCTGTTGTACTTATAATGACCCTAATTGCCATAATATCTCAGCACCTCACAGTCTTTAATGTATTTCTCCCTACATTACCTCTGTGGAGTATGGAAGTGAAGCTATTTCCATTTTTAAGTTGGATACTGAGACAGTTTTACTCAGGGTCATACAGAAAATCTGGTAAATTGAGGAATTAAATCTGGATTTCCAAGGCTAGTGCCATTATAATTAGGTCATCCTTACTTTGCTGCCTTTCTTCTTTCATCTTCTCAAAATAAAATTAGAGTTGCTTAAACTGTAACTCTTGCATATAATGTACATTTAATAAATGCACTATCAAGACACTTGCACTAAGTTCCCACTAAGTTCCCAGGTTCCATTTGTGACATTAGGGTAGATACAGAGTGATATTTTTCATACACTGACCAGGAGCTCATGATTTGCTTTTGTAAAAGTAATTGAAATCTTTTTATAATAGGTAATAGGTGCAAAATACCTCAACCAGATTTTGGTTTCACAACACATTTGAAGAGCATGCTAACATAGTTGAGGACATCTTGGGCTCTGTCATCTGGTGATACACAGTCACCTCTTTGTGGCATGCAGTATCTTTGGAACAGTGTACAGCTAGTTGTTGGATAAGATTAAGGAGAGAATAATACTATATCCAGTTGAAATAATAAGAAGGATTGGTAGATGAAAGGTAATGGCCCCAAGTGGAAGGATGCAGATATCCTCACATATGGACAGTTGTAACTTGCTGAAGAAAGCAGTGGTGTTTTTTCCATGTGTTGGGCTTTTGTTGGAGGTTTCTTCTAGAAAATTATTAATCAAGCCTGGCCCTGGTTATAGTTTCATAGTTTCTAGGGTCAGAAGGGACCTGAGCAGATCATCTAGTCCAACCCCCTGCCATGGCAGGAAAGAGTACTGGGGTCAAACGACCCCAGCAAGGTGGTCATCTAACCTCCTCTTAAAAACCCCCAGGGTAGGAGCCTGCACCAC
>NW_017729026.1:32036522-32067341 GCF_001723915.1 Gavialis gangeticus
TGCCCCTGAGCATGCAGTCCCCTGCTGGCCCCTCCTGGATGTGTGCCAGAATAATTTTTTCGAACAGCTTGCCCAGGATCGAGGTAAGACTGACTGGCCTGTAGTTCCCCGGGTCCTCTTTCCTCCCCATTTTGAAGATGGGAACCACGTTGGCCCTCTTCCAGTCCTCTGGCACCTCTCCAGAGCACCACGAGTGTTCATAAAGCTGTGCCAGGGGACTTGCAATGACCCCAAGCTCAAGGTCGTTATTGTTAGTGTTGTGGTACCTAAAGGATTATCTTGGTTGTGCCACATTGTGATATACTGACCAAATATATGGTAAATGGCTGTTCGTAACAGCTCAAAGTAAAATTATTAGTAACATATACATTCAGCAAGTAAATTAACACAGTTATATGTGAATTTCTTTTTTTAGGTTGTGCTGGTAACACTACTGATTTTAAACGAGGAAATATCATACAGCATGCATTATAGTACACAACTCTGCAGTGTTACATTTCATGCTCTTATTTACATATTGTGTTGCATTGCATTTTAAAATTACAGTTGTAGACATGGTTGTATTAGCTACTTTTACAGCTTGGGAGATGCAAGTATAAAGCTTTGGGAAGTATGTAACTTCTGTTTCTAAAATAGAAATAATTTCATCTACTACGTGATTAAGACATTTTTTGAAAAGGCAGCCCATAACTTTTTAAAAATATTATACTGGAGGATAGGGCTCCTTTCATGCCCCTCCATACCTCAGTTCATTGAATTTCTGTACCAACTTGCCACATGGGAAAAATGAGTATGAATATGATGTATTTTTTTAACCATATTTCTACAAGCTGTGGGCATCTTAAATTCAAGTAAAAAGTTCATGTACACTATAGATGTGTCTTTATTTGCTGTTTTATTTTTTACTTAAAATGAGTCAGAAAATTTGGGAATGCATTTAAAAGCAAGGTAATCATGTAATCAAAGAAATGAAGTAATTTTTTATAATTTTATCTGAGATGAAACACAAATGGTTTTGAATCCCATATTTTACATATGCTCTCTGAGGTATTTTTAACATAGAAATGCCATGATATCATAATGCAGCATAAAGTACAAGAGGCAGGTATTTTTGAAGGTGTAACTCTTGATGTAATTGGAGAACATGGGGATAGGGGAGGTAATCTCCCAAAACACATCGGTGGTCCATCATCTTCACTATAATGTGACGGCAGGTTAGCATACGATATTTGCCAAGTAAAAAATGTTTTATCGTGATGATCACAAGCAATAACTTATTACAATTGATTTTAAAAAGTTAGTTTCTAAATTGTGTGTCCCTTAGATCAGTGGTTCTCAACCTTTTCAGTGCTAGAGTACATTTCCGCAATGATAGTGATCTCTAGAATCTGAAACCAGAAATAGCGTCATTAGAACAGAAAGTAATTTTAACCACTTTTGTGTGGTCCTATGTTGGTGCAAGGCAGCAGTGTGCAGAATTATTTGATCTAGCTCTGCTTGTGCCACCTCCCAAGCTGAAAGTGGTATAACTGCATTAGTTACATTACTGCACCTAAGCTTAATTAGCTTTCCTCTAATTAGCCCACCCACGTTGCTGTACCAAGGGATGGCTGTGCTGCTTCCTGTTTGGGAGGTAGCATGAACACAGCAGAACAGCATCTTAGCATGATGCTGCCTGGTACCACAGGGATGTTCAATGGGTGTCTGCTCACACCAGCAATGGACTGTCAGTTGAGGACTGCTAACTGTGTAAGTTTATTTGCCCTGTTTCATCTCTTGTGTTTGTTATTCCCACCTATATGTCACATAAAACAAGACTTGAGCTTTTCAGTATTGTGGCTGGAACTGTCCACATTGAAAAATCAAATTAAAATTGTTTCAGGCTGTACTGAAAAATTAGTGTTGAACCTAGGTATGCATGCACCCTCTGCGTACGAGTATGAAATGATTTCACTTGCAGTGCTCATTAGTGAGTCCCATGTTTCCTCTCACTCTCCTCCCAAGCGCATAAGAAGTAGAATGACCCCAGTTGCTAGTTGGGTCCTTTTGACCACTGCTTATTAGCAAATTATCTGTTTACTTATGGTGCTAAAATTCCTTTTAAAAAACTATTAACACAAAAAAGATATTTATTAGATTAGGTTAGTTGGGCTGCTACCAGTCATGTAGCTTCAGCACTGAACCTAGATCTCCAGGTTTCAAGAGTCGTTTACGAATGGTTAAAGGTTCAAGTGTTCCAACTATTAGAGAAGCAACTTCAGACTCTTAAAAGCAAATTGCTTTGTCTTCCAAACGTCAGGAGATGCACATCAGGCTCTAGTCAGGGCCTGCTGCCCAGGGCAAGGATGAGTTGCACTAAATTTGCAATTGCACCAGTTATGGGTACTAGCACTAAGAAATAAGTGGGAGAGCCACCAAGTTCAGGACTCAGCTAAATCAGTACTGAACCTGCTGACAGCCTAGGCTCTTTTTGCCATTACACTGATACAGCTCTGGACAAAGGTATGAGCCGCAATACTGTCTACATTGATGCTACTGGATAAACTGATCTACAGATGCTGCTTTTGTGTGAACTTCGCTTCAGGTGTGGTCTAACTCAGCACCAAGTCAGCCTGCATTTTGGGTACCAAGATCTTGGATACTTGTGTTGAAGATTATTATGTTCTGTTGTTGGGCAAAGAAAATCCTTGAGTCCTGTTTGAATTGCGTTTGTATTGAACCCAACTATCCTGCTGGGAAGTTTCTATCTTCAGTTTCTAGTTGGCACCATTCACTTAGATCAGTCTATCTTTCACTTGATTGTTCCAAAAGTAAGGAAAGAGATAAGAAAGGATTTTATACTTCAACTGACCTACAAGAATCTTCCTCCTAGCTTTATATCATAGATGCTGTCTCCAGGGCCCATTATGTCATTCTGTAGATTTTAGATTTGGCCAGGTTGGTTGTCATGGTTACCTGTGACTCTTATACAAAGATGGTCTTTTTTTTTTTTTGACCTCACCTTCTTAGTGAAGATCACGAAAACTAGATTTACTAGGTCTACAAATGATTAACAGAGGAAAAGGATTCAGCATCAGTAAATGTCCTTTAATTTTTTCCTTCCTCATTACCAGACAAAGCTGACACCAGTACCTTCTGTTATGATTCCTTAACGTGAATCTGGAGGACACTGCCAAGAAATAGGTCTTGAAAAAAGGCTTATTGAAGCTTTTGAATGCCACACATGCCACTTGAAAAAGGGGTGGAGGGGAAGGCCATATAGTTGCTTTTTGGAGTGTGGCTCTCAGACTGCATGACACGTTTTCAGTAGGAGCAAGTGGGGCATATCTCAGCAGTGGTCTTGGCATCTCTGTGGAGGTGTAGACATACCCAAATTTACTTACTTAAAAGTTCTTTGAGATGTTCTGTATACGTGTATCCCATATGTAGCACTTCTTCCCCACAGCTAGGAGTCTTATCGTATGAGTTCTAGGCAGCAGTATAATTGAGTAGTAATTGGTGTTGTATGTGCAACCTTTACCACACATTGCTAATAAAAACATTCTGAATCCCAGTTCAAAGGGTCTATGAATGCCAAGAGTGGGATTTACATGATCAGGACATCTCAGAGTTGTTATAATTTAAAGCAGCACAGGTTTGGGAAAATGAAATGTTTCTGCATCTTTTCTCACTTTGTTAACAAAAGTTGTTCAGTGAATTTAACATGAATTCACAAATTTTGATAAATTCAAAAGTGCGTTTTTTGGCAAAAAAAATAAAAAAAATAAAACATTTGTCTGAACAACTTCTCACAGCTCTAACCGTGACCTTTTTTTCTGTTTGCCCTTTTAGGAAGTAGCAAAATGGAGCCATTTTGGATACTATTTGATATCAGTTAGTCATGGTAGTTTCATAGATTTCATAGACATTAGGGCTGGAAGGGACCTCGGAAGATCGAGTCCAGCCCCCTGCCCCAGGGGCAGGAAGTCAGCTGGGGTCATAGTATCCCAGCAAGAAAAACATCCAGGTCTCTTTTGAAGGCGTTCAAAGTAGGTACTTGAACCACCTCCAGCAGCAGGGCATTCCAGACCTTGGGGGCTTGGACAGTAAAGAAGTTCTTCCTTATGTCCAGCCTGAAATGGTCTTGCAGGAGTTTATAACCGTTCGGCCTTGTCATCCCTTGGGGCACTCTGGTGAACAAATCTTCCCACAGATCCTGGTGAATACCCCTTATAAACTTACAGGTGACCATCTGAGCCTGTGATTTTCCAGGCTGAAGAGTCCCATAGCTCTCAACCTGTCGTCATAAGGTCTGTTGTCCTGACATCTGATCATGTTTGTGGCTCTCCTCTGGACTCTCTCAAGCTTCTCCACACTGCAGGCTCATGTTCATCTTGTGGTCAATCCTTACCCCCAAGTCCCTCTTGTCCGTAGTGCTAGTCAGTAAAGCATTGCCAAGCCTATAGATATGCTCCAGGTGTTTCCTCCCAAGGTGGAGAACCGTGCATTTTTCAGTGTTAAACACCATCAGGTTCTTGTCTGCCCATTTCCTGAGCCTGTCAAGGTCAGCCTGGATTACCCCCCTATCCTCAGGTGTGGATACTTTACACCAAAGTTTGGTATCATTGGCGAACTTGGCCAGTCCACTTCTGACTCCAATGTCCACATCATTAATGAAGATGTTGAACAATACAGGTGATAGGTCACCTGGTCGTAAAAGGAAATGAGGTTGGTCAAGCACGGCCTACCCATAACAAACCAGTGCTGGCTATCCCTCAGGGTGTTGCCATTGGCCAGTCCGTTAAGAATGGCATCTTTGATTTTTTTCTAAGACTTTTCCTGGGATGGAGGTTAGGCTGATGGGCCTGTAGTTTGCCGGATCCACTTTCCTCCCTTTCTTGAAGATAGGCATCACATTGGCCTTCTTGCAATCTTCAGGCGCTTCACCAGAGCGCCAGGAGACCTCGAAGATCCGTGCCAGGGGCTGAGCTATGATGCAGGCCAGCTCCTTGAGTATTCTGGAGTGTAAATTGTCAGGGCCGGCTTACCTGAAGGTGTCCAGCCTCTCAAGGTGTTCCTTCGTGAGGTCAGCATTGATGGAGGGCAAGGAACCACCCTCACTTAGGCGTTCCTGTCACGTAATGGGCAGGGCCGTCCCATGGGACTTGTGAAAGACTGACTCAAAGTACCCGTTTAGTAAGTTGGCTTTTTCATGGGCGTCAGTCATCAGTTCTCCCTTCTGGTTCAGCAGGGGTCCAGTGTTGCCCTTTCTTTTTTTCCAGCTCCCCACATATCTAAAAAAGGACTTTTTATTGTCCTTGATACTTGTAGCCAGTTGGAGTTCAGTTGCAGCCTTGGCTTTGTTGGTTTGCTCCCTAGAGGTCCGGACCAGTGCAGTATATTTCTCCTTGGAGGTGAATCTTGTCCTCCATCCTTTGTAGATCTGTCTTTTTAGATGCAGGAGTACCGCTAGTTCCTTGTTGAGCCAAGGGGGCTGCTGTGCCCTCTTGCTGCCTTTCCTCTGAGACGGAGTAGCCTTAGCTTGTGCATCTAGGATTGCTCCCTTGAGCAGCAACCACTCTTCTGGACTCCTCTCTCCTTAGGGTCGTGGTCCCTTAGGGCCTCATCGACAAATCTTCTGACCTTGTCAAAGTCAGCCCTCCTGAAGTTGAGGACCTCTGTACTGCTGACTGACTTGACAGCTTTTCAGTGGATGTTGAAGGTGATCCAGCTCATGGTCGCTGTCACTCAGCTTCCCTTCCATCGTTAGGTTGCTGATTAGGTTGGCCCCAGTTGCCAGTATCAGGTTGAGCAGCGCTTTGCCTCTTGTTGGCCCGTAGACTTCTTGAGTCAGATAAGAGCTCATCCACGCACGAGGAAGCTTTGCCACCGTTCAGATTTGGCCAAGCGCTCTTCCCACGAGATGTCTGGGTAGTTGAAGTCCCCCATGACAACCATGGACCAGGAGTGTGCAGCCTCAGCCAATTCCCTGGTGAACTCCTGGTCAATCTCTTGATTCTGGGAGGGAGGTCTGTAGTAGACTCCCACCATTGTGTCCCCTGTGCCATGTTCCCCATGGATTTTAACCCAGAGGGTCTCCAGTCGTCCACCCTGGGCACCATAGCTCTCCTTGACAGAGACACCTCTGCCCCTTTTATCCACTCAATCCCTCCTGTATAGGGTATAGCTGGCGGGCTTAGTTTAAAGCCCGGTGGAGCAGGTTTGTTTCAGCAAAGCACTTAAGTGTGTGTTGGAGACATTCTAAAATAAATTAGAATTGCTGATGTTTAAAAAGTGAAATACGTGCTGAAATGTTTTGCAGTTTCAAGTCTGGGTCCAGTTTGCTGTACTTTTAAGATTGGAAACTTGGGAGGGAAAAAATAGCATTTGTACACCTTCAAAGCATTTTATTACCTCTAATAAAGGCCTAAACACATTAATTGTTTATGCCTATGTAATGAGCATTATACCAGTGTAAAAAAGTAGCAGCTATGAGACCTCTAAACTGAGGTAACTTCACCCATTTTGGTAGGGAATTAATACTGAAATTACACTCAGTTAAGGTTTTTTGATCTGCATCCATCTTGGGGTAGCTGTTGCTAAATGAAAACAGTCTGTGTAATCTGTGGCAGGGTGCCATAATAGCCACATAGTGTAGAAAACAGCGGTAGGCAACTCTCGGCACAGGTGCCAGATCATGGCTTGGGAAAGTATTTTGCTTGGCATGTGTGCCTCCAGGCAGACAGTGGAGAAGGGGAAAGAGCTGTGCTGCCAAAACAAGGGTTGGGCCCTTTGCGGCTCCCCCCACCATCCAACCCTGGCATGCCAGTATCTTACAAGTCAAGGTTGAGGGTGCTTTTGATACTCTGCCCAAAACCATTGCTGACCCCTGATATAAAATAGCTTGGATTAGCTTCATTTCTTTATGTTCCTAATCCTGGTATAGTTTACATCAGTATATGAAGCTAGTATAAATTACAGGAGGGTATCCATTCAACTATCTATGCCTTAAATTTCAGCTGTCTGTTGGATGGAACACAAAGGTAAAAATGAATGTAAATTATTAAAATGGCAAATGTTAATCTCCCTGAAGCAGTGCAAGTAAAACTTCAGTAATTTAAAATCTATCTTTTTAATATTAAACAGGCAACAACTGAGAGACCTTTTATTCAGAAGTTATTTCGTCCAGTTGCTTCTGGAGGACAGCTACATACACTGGGAGATCTCTTAAAAGAAGTTTGTCCTACTGCAATTACTCCTGAAGGTACTTTATATTTAGCACGATATTTCTTGCTGTTCCTTTTATATATGTGAGTGTTTTTGGTCCTGTCCCACAAGCAACAAAAAGCTTGCTGCATTGCCAAAGCTGTGAGGTTTAGTCTGGCTGATGATGTTTTATGTGTGTGATAAGCTCCTAAGCCATTTGGCAATACTGAAAGTTTTAAGTTCCATTTTCAGAAAAGGCCAAGTGTTGAGGAGCATGTCTCACTGAAAGCTGATGGACTTGAGTTTGAGTCACTTCAGCACTTTTGAAAATGTTTCCTTACCTTTTTTGTTTTTTTAAATGTTTTAAAAAAAATACTTGAAAAAAGAATTGTCTTATGAAAGTGCATTCCAGAAAGTTGTTTAAAAATGTCATTTGGGTTGCGAAGACAAATCAGAGTCAGGGCATGCTAGCTTTATTGGTGTAACGTTAATTCTGTGTGTTTGAGCATATATAGACATGTTAGCTCATGGCCATGCAATTAAAAATTATTTTTTCCAAAATACCTCTGCCTTTTGTCAAACTTCAGACAATAATTTATATTAATGCTGCCTTTGGAAATACTGATTTCTAATGAGCCAATGGGAGTGCAGACTGCACTCACAGGTAAAATCAATGCATTTTAAGAAATGCTTATGTATTTCAGAGGAAAGAGGCAGGTTGCTTTTACCCTACCAGTTGATCTTCCTATATGCATCAGCTTACAACAAGAATGTAGGGCTTTTTGATGATCTTGTTGATTTTTTTAAAATTATTATAGATACTTTCTGACAGCACACAATATGACAGAGTGCCAATTCTTTTATGTAGCTACTGTTATTTCAAATGGATTTTATTGGTAGCTAGCTTTGCAATTGGTTTTTTTACTCTTGTATTTGCCACTGTCTTCCTGTTAGCTTTTAAATGATTAACTTATAAATATATCAGAGTAGCATTGTCACCTTTTTGACAGAAAGCTACTATGTTGAGAATTGTTGAGAATATTATTGTCAATTATGGTTAGAGCTGTATGGTTCCAAACAGACAACATTTCTATCAAGCAACAGGTAATATTATGCCATGTGACCTGCTTCACGTCCACATGGTAAACTATCCGAAGAGGTAAATGCACCCTAGGAACTTTCTCTGTTAATACTCAACACAAGGAAGGGCAGCTGAAGAGCTGCTGGCAGGGTCTATCACCCCCCTCCCCTACCTTCTGCTGTGCTGCTGATTATCAGCTGCTTATTCCTGTCTCCCCCTCCACCCCCACCATCCCCACCCTTGGCAAATGAGCCACTTAAACCACTGCACAGAGCATGAGAGACCTGTCCAAACACTGAGAGGGTGAAGGGGTGGTGGTGTAAGGCAGGAGTTGTGGTGGGCTCCACACTCTCCTGGAATATGAGTTGCTTTTGTATATGTGTTTTTCCTCTCTACCCCTCTTGTCCTGTTCACAGTTTTTCAAACAAATTCCCTCCCCTCCTGTCAGATTCCTGCTGTGTGCAAGTAAAGGAAGTCATGTTGAGTGTTTGTTCTCACACACTCTCACAAGGGAGAGGTGCTGAATTGCTTCTCAGGGTATTGTTACATGTTAGACCATACTAAGTCTGTGGAATGTTATGCCGCGTAAAATTTAGCACATGTTCGGAGCAGTCGCATGGTACTGCTCACTATCATCTTCTGACCTGCAGAGCTCCATCTTGATCCTAGAGAGCTGGTAAGCAGGGGTATGCTTAGGACACCCATGCTTTGTGCCTGCCTTGGGAAGGGAGATGGGGAGAGAGCTGTGCTGCAAGGAGCCCCTGAGCCAAGGCCAGCTAGAAGCAGCGGGAGTCTTCTGGAGACAGTATTGTGTGTTCTGCACCCTGCTCCTACAGCCAGGCAGGTAGTTCTGTGTCGTGTCCCCCCCCCAAGTTCTCTTTATTTCAGCTGGATGGCACAGGGGTGTTCTCCTCCCTCACCTGTTCTTCTGGCCAAGCTGTCTGATGACCCAATACCAGCACCTTCAGTCTTCCCTGGAGAGGGCTGAATCTTTTGCTAAGAGCTAGGTGAAGTTCAGAGAAGTTCAGTTAACCACAACTACTGGTTAACTGAAATTTTTCCACACCACCTGGCCATGTTTCCCCTGGCCAATCAGCTTGATGGAAGCTATGGCTTCTCTCTGTACCCTCCATTCCTGCCTTGGGGCTGGGGTGTGCTTGGTATACCAGTGGAGAGATTGATATGCAACCCCCTTCCTGGTGGCTGCATGCTCTGGTATCAGCTCTGTGCTGATGGAGAAAGCCAGAGCATAGAGCTGCTGGGAGGGGATCAGGGCAGCAGGAGCACAAAGTATGCTTCCCCTCTACCAGTGGCTCCATACTCTTACTTTTCCTACTAGTGTAGAGCTTCAGTTGCCAGGAGAAGGTTTAGTGTGGTGAGAAGTGGAGAAGCATGTTCTGGCTTCCTCCCACTGTACATTAAATCTTACCTTTCTCTACTAATTCTGCTTCTCACCCTCTTATTCTCCTCTTCAGAAAGAAAGTTTACATAAGAGTCTTTGCAAAGATTAACACGTAATATCACTAAATATATTATTTTTGGACTACTTATACCTAAGAAGGTCATTTATAAATTATCCATCTGAAATGTGGTATTTGGCTATAGGTACACATGTAGAACATCTGATACTCTGGTAATAGAAAAGGTTCCATAATGTGGCTATTTAGTAATCATCAATTGTAATTCAGCTGAATTAAAACCATCTACAGTCTGTAAAATATTTTGCTTAGCAGCTGTATATTACAAAATTAGGTAAATATGATTGATTTTTTTTTTTAACTAAGAAAGTGTGACTACTTTACAAATTAACTTGGATTTCAAGAATGTTTTTCCTGCAATTCATGCTATTTTATTTAAACATTCACTAATACTTTTTTAACATGTGAAAATAATCATCTCCCTAAATAACAAAAGGTGAAAAACATTTGGAACATTTCACTTGCATTATCTTTAAGCAATTCTGTTAAGTAATACCATTGGTTAACTGCCCAAAGAGGAAGAAAATGCATCCACATGAACAGTCTCAGGCTATGGATTAAGCAATAACTTAACTGCTTCAAAAGGAAAGAAGGATCTCCTTTTTGGAGCACGTATCAGTTGTGAGACTTACATGTTCCTGTAGTGATATAAACAGTTAGGCAACTTGTAACTTTATCTCTGAATGAAATAGGATTAGAGTTGTAGTGGGTTTGATATGCCTGGTATTGCTATAAAATCATGCAGTTCTAACATGGTATATCATAAGAGCTTATTTCAGTAATTATTTCCTGTTGATACAGTTGTTACATTTGTCTGTACCAGACTCAAAGGACCCCCTGGAAAATGCCAGCATTTAGTTTTCACCCCTTTTATGCTGACAGAAAAATAATAGAGAATGTTTTTTGTTTCAAAGAACTCAGAAAGACCACAACTGTGTATTTATCTTTGAAATCTTTGGGTTTATCTTGTGAATCATGTTTGTACACATAACAGTGCTAAGGTTGTGTGACATATGATGCCCTGCAGCACCCTTGAAAGAAACTCAAGGCACCCTGATTGAGAATCACTGGTCTATACCCTTATTCACATGAAAGCAAGGTGGTTTAACAACATGTTAATTGTATTCAAAGTGATAAAATACAAGATTGTACAAATACCAGTATGTTAGTAAAAACTGATTTATGTATAAAGGGAAATAGAGAGGTTTTTAGTTTGTGCAAGAAATAACCATGCATTTGAGCTTAAAAAATAAGCTAAAACCCCACCAATTGGATGGAGGAAGGTACTTGAAAGGTAGGCATGCAGAAAATTTCCGAGTGTGACAGGAAAATAAGTGTCATTTGTGTGTGTGTGTGCATGCGTGCTAAGGGTGGAGGTAGTATTGTAATTTTTTTTTAGTGTATGCACAGGTCTGTAAGTGAGTGGATAAATGTGTGCTCTCTCTTCTGCATGTGTGAGAGAGATATGTGCATACAACTTGTTATAAGAAGGGCTTGTGTGTACATGTCTTCTCTTTTAAAGATTTTGATTTCAGTTGCTTGTAACTTTCTTTGGCTTTAATTGTTTTACTAAAATTTTCCACACCTGATGAATTTTTTTGGAAAAATCTCAGTCAAAATGATTGCAACTTCTGAAAACAGGAGGGAAGATATAGTTTTGCCCATATTAAAATAGTTTGGTGATTTTTACTTTGTGGTCTGTCATCCCAACTTTGGATCACGGCTTTTAATTTGACAAAAGGTTAAATTATTTGGCCATTTCCTTAAAAAATTGCCCAAGTTTGGGAAAGTGATAACATTTTGAAACAACTCAGTTGCCAAATAAACAAAATGCCTCTGACAACTGAAGCCACCTCTCAAAGAAGAGCTGTGGAGAATGATAGGGGTTATGGCATGATCTGAAAGTTGGTAGGCTAGGGACAGAAGTTGCACATAAACTGGTTTTAAGTGATCAGAAACTGGTTTAAACTTGTAGCAACAGAAGTTCTATGCAGATAAGCCAGTTTCAAAATGACTGAAACTGATTTGAGATAAACCTGGTTGAATGTAGTATCAGACTTAACTGATTGAGGTAAAACAGGTTTATGGAACTTCTGTTCCAGACTCCTTCCTGGTTTAAGTTAAAGCAGAGTCCCCCAGCATGCCAGCATGATTTGCAGCTCTGGGCTGGGCTGGGCTGTCTGTTCCAGCCAAGCAAGGTTGGCCTCACCCTTCTCCCTAGCTGGATCACTATCACTGTGAAACCCTGCTCGAGTGCAGCTGGGTCTGCCTGGCAAAGGGGCAGCAGCAGTGGCAGGCATCCCCAGCTCCCCTGCCCCCCACTCACTGCTCCAGCAGCAGGAATGGGAGTATGGCCAGATGCTGGTAGCCTCAGGGGAAGGGGAAGTTTATTTCCCGCATTGCGAGCAGGGTCAGCGTAGGCATCGATAGTCTGTGCTTGTGTACCTAGGGCTGCGGCAGGCAGACACCAGTAGCCTGAAGGGAAGAGGGGAGTGGCATGGGCATGGAACTGGCTCTGTCCCATGCTGAAGATCCCCTCAGGCAGGACCCTGGCCACCCCCCGCGCCCCCCAGCTCAGTTTCCCGCCAGCTGAAAACTTGGTCTAGCACCCTCCGGTTTCTAGCCTGAGCCACTGCAGGCATGTGGCTGCATTTCCGGAATCAAAAGTGAATGTCTATTCACTAGCAAATTGGTTCAATCTACGCAGGTTAGACTAACCTCCAAAGATTGAATCAATTCAGGCTTGAGCTTTTTGAATGTCTTTACCTAGCCTTAATGAAGAGTGATTTCTAGATAAAGATCCTGTGCCTTAATACCTTGTGTTCGCAACAGACCCACGGTAGATTCCTGTTAAACGCAGTTTGTTTCCAACAAAATTGTGCAAATAGGCAGACTATGCTAATAAGTTGGTCAGGAAAAAATAGATAAAAATGGGTAGCATCATTCTCGCTCATATTGGAGCATTGCTGTGTAAGTTAGTTCATGCATTTTATTATGAGTGCTTGAACAGTCTCTGGCAAATTAAAAAGTGAAATGAAAGCACTTGCTGTTCAGTCACATCTCATGTCCCATTGTGCCCTTAAATTTGGCCATGTGGAAGTGAATACTAAAAGAAAATCCACACCTAACAAATAAGATCTTTCTTGTAGACATTCTACTGAATAGATAATCTAATGTGGCTGATAGAGCAGCTAATGACAGGAAACATATAAAGTATTCCTCAAAAAAGTGAAATGTTATTTGCAATGCCTTGCAGTTGAGGATGACAGTCTTCCATGATTGCCCTGTCTGTGGATCTGAAGATGGGTGATGAGGCCTATCCGGGATAAACAGAATCTATAGCAGCTCAAGCGCATGTTTCCATAAGTGGCCCTGGGTTCTTGATTCGGTCTGCGATGCTGTTTCTGCCATTCTGATTTTTCTGCCTTCTGTTGTTGTTGTAAGGTTTCAGCGTACTGAGATCCTTGCAGCAGGCTTTTCCTCTATTTGGGGTGGTCCTGGGCATTAGTCTCCCATAATTCGATGTTGATGTTGCATTTTTTTCAAGTTGGCCTTAGGGACATCCATAAAGTTCTTTCTCTGCCCTTCTCTTGAGCATATGCCTTGGCTGAGTTGGGAGAACAAAACCTGTTTGGGGAGTCTGGAGTTAGACATCCGGATGATGTGGCCAGCCCAGCAAAGTTGATGTTGGATGATTGTTGCCTCAGTGCTCGTGGTGTTTGCTTGTGAGAGGATGCTAGCACTGGTGCATCTGTCTTCCCACTGGACTCAAAGAATCTTTTGCACACAGCGTTGATGGTACTTCTCTAGCAGCTTGAGATGTCTCCTGTACATTGTCCACATCTCAGCTCCATACAGTAAGATGGAGATCACGTCTACTCAATAAACCATGAGCTTGGTGTCAAATCTAATGTCAAAATCTTCAAAAGCCCATTTCCTCAGGTGTCTGAAGGCTGTGCTTGCACATATGAGGCAATGTTGGTTTTCTGCATCAATGTCAGCCTTCTGTGAGAGATGGCTTCCAAGATGCAGGAAATATTCAACATTCCCCTGAGTCTAGCTGTGAATCTGAATTACCGGAGCTGGGGACTTCTCATTGAGAGCTTGTTGACGAAGGACCTTAGTCTTCTGAATGTTAAGCATCAGTCCCATTTTCTTGTATGCCTCAGTAAAGACATCAACAATTGCCTGAAAGTCTGCTTCTGAGTGAGCACACACTACAGCATTACCAACATACTGGAGCTTGATGACTGAGGTCAGGGTGGTCTTGGTTTTAGCTTGGAGTTGGCTGAGATTAAACAGTTTACCTTCCATTCTGTAGTTTAGCTCCATTCCAAATGGAAGCTTGTTGGTGGTCAGATGTAGCATTACCATAAGAAATATTGAAAAGAGTGTTGGAGCATGATGCAGCTTTACTTAACTCCCATCTTACCTCAAAAGGGATAGATCCATTATTGAGAACCACTGCTCGCATACCATTATGGAGCAGTCAAAGAATGATGATGAATTTTGGTGGGCATCCATACTTCAGAAGGATCCTTCCATGAGGTCAAAGAAGCCTATGTAGAGAGGTTTATGGTTGTTCCCAACATTTTTCCTGCATCTGGTGAGCAGTGAAGAACATACCAGTTGTGCCTATGGATGCCCTAAAACCACACTGAATTTCTGGGACCAACTCTTCAACGAATGGAAAGAGACTGTTCAGGAGGGTTTTTGCAATGATCTTTTCTGTGATGGACAGCAGATCCCTCTGCAATTTCCAGTCATACTTGTTTCCTTTTTTGAAGATTGTCACAGTCGTGGCATCTCTGAGGTCATCTGTGATTTTCTCCTTATTCCAGACCCTTAAGGTGAGTATGTGGAACCGTGATGTGAGATCCTTTCCCTACTTGAAGATTTCAGTGGGAATGCCATCAGTTCCAGGTGCCTTGTTGCAAACTGATATGAGCATGGCTATTCATGCTTCAAAACATTTATCTGACCAGCATGATCTTCATTTTCCTAACATTTAATGTTAACGAGCCACTTTTCATCCATTGGTCTGATAGTGAGCTATAGTGGTTAAGGTGGCATAGTCATTTGTTCAACAAATAAAGTTATGTATAATGTGCTTGTTGTTGTCGATAGAAGTGGTGATGTCTTTCCATTTTTTGTGATTGCATGAATAAGTAATGGAACAAATCTAGAAACTGCACTAAAGAAAGTGCTAACTGCTGCTTAGATCAGTGTTTCTCAGCCTTTTTGGACTCTAGGCACCCTTTGATCAACTCGAGGCACCTCTCAGAAACTGTCAGCTTAGTTTTCACTTTTTTTTTTTTTTTGACTACAGGAAAAAATAGAGCAAATCTTCTGTTCCAGAGAACTCGGAAAATCCCAATAGGGCAGAGTGTTTTTTAACACTGTGGACTCTTATTCAAAGAACTCTGGGTTTATCTTGTGAATCATGTTTGTACCCCTAACAATGCTAATATTGGATAACAGCCTGCATTACCCTTGAAAGTATCTCAAGGCACCCCAAGGTGCTGTGACACTCCGGTTGAGAATCACTGAGCTAGATCATGCCAAGAGACTAATTCTCATGAAATGAGAAGTGAAGGGATTTTGTTTAAGAGATGCAGTTTATGATCACTGTTCTTTTTTATGATCTTTTTAGACAGTAGTTCTCATACAAGGTGCTGTGGCATCATGTTTCCTTGAGATCTTTCTCAGGTGCCCTGGGGTGCTATACAGTGTTAGCATTGTTAGGTGTAAAAACATGATTCACAAGATTAAACCTAGAGATTTCAAATAGGAATCCAAAGTGTTAAAAACAGTCTGCCTGGTTGTGGTCTTTCTGAGTTCTCTGCAACAGAAAAAATGCCCAATTATTTTTCCATAGTAAAAAAAAAAAAACAACACAAGTGAAATTAGGAGCTAGCATTTTCCAAAAAGTACCTTGTGTCTAACGAGGGGTGCCTAAAATATAAAAAGGTTGAGAGCCACTGCTCTAAGAAGCAATTGGCACTTTCTTTAGTGCAGTCTCTGGATTTTTTCCATATACCTATCAAATCTGTTATGGTGCCTTCATTTTCAGGATACTGGTACCATTTTTTTTAATGTATAAGCTATTCCTGAGGTCATGACCATCCCTAAGAAGACTGACTTGATATCAACCTTGTAATGTCTATGAGGATGAGAAAGTACTTCTGTATTTAGACTTCAGTTTCTCCTAACTCTGATAATTCTTTTACATTGACAAACGGGTAACTCCTTTTGCTGGACTGATGCATTCCATGAACATGCTTTGCTTTGAGTAAAGAAAACTCTGGTGGTGTGTGCTTAGTAAGGCAGTTTGCTAAGTAAGTGCTGGGGGGTGGGGAAGGGAAGGTAACATGAATTAAAATACAGAATTTTACCATTCAAGAATAACTGTTATGTTCTCTCCCTGGAAGTTTCTTGAGCTTTTTAATTTTCCATTAAAGAAACAAATTGTATGCTGTAGAAAGAAACTGTTTTCCTCCAGTTCTGTCATCTCTAAACCATTCTGGACACAATTTTAATTTACTAGCATTGTTGAAGTCTTTGTAAAACTTGTTTTGATTTTTGTCTCATGCTTTCTTGAGGATTTAAATGGTAAACATTTGGGCATCGTGACGCAAACGGTAGGCTATCAGTCAATTCCAGTTTTCACAGCATTGCTCATTCAGAAAAGCTGCGTGAACTGTCCTCTTTCTGCAGCAGTGTCATTAGTGCTTTTATTTCAAGGTTTTTGATATGCAGTACTGAATGATACTGTAAAATTTAGTGCTCCTCGGTAGTCAACTGTTTTTAATTAACTCAGCTTTTTTAATGTAAGCTGTATAAAAGACTACATATTGTTTTTGTTATTTTTCTAAGCACTGATTTACAGTAAATAATTCTTATAGAAAATTATATTTTTACAGTATTGCCCTTCTAGTCTCCTAATTTTATTACAAATGATAAAAAAGCACTGTAATAAGGGACTGGAATATATGCAGTTGAATACTTCTAGATACATAGCAGAAACATCTGCCCTTAGTTCAGAATTATCTGTCATGGGCTTGGCTAGAGTGGACCAACAGAAGAAAACTACCTGTTGACTCCTGGATTGAACAGATAAGAACAGTACTGTTGCATCTTACACTTCTGGCAATTCTTTGTGTGTACAGGGTTTAGCCAGAGTTTGGCAGGCTTCAGTCTACTGCCTAACTGTCCTACAACAGGGCTGCCCAATGTGCTGCCTGTGGGCTGTCCAACTTCTGCTCAGATTCCCAGCTGCTGCTTTTGCCACTGGAGTCTCTGGGCTTACCCTGTCTCCTCTGGCTCCCACATCTTGCCCCTGTTCCTGGGGGTGGGGCAGGGTGGCAGGGCCAAGGGAGCCTGTGGCCTGGCAGCGTGGGGAAGGGGACCTAGGCACCATGCACAGTGCAGCAGAGGAGTGCTAGTGTGGTACATTGCGAGGAGGAGGGGGGTGAGATTAAGTCAGGGGAAGGCTGAATCACACAGTCAAAGGACTGGAAGGGACCTGCAAAATCATCAAGTGTGGTTCTCTGCCATGAGCAGGTTATTGGGCTCAAATGAGCTCAACAAAGTGTTTATTCAGCCTCCTCTTGAACACCTCCAGGGATGTCAACTGCACCACCTCTGCTGGGAATGTGTTCCAGATTCTAGATACTCTTACAGACCAGAAGTTTTTCCTTATGATCAGCCTAAATTTTCCCTCTATTAGTTTGTGCCTATTGGTCTTTGTCCCCCCAAGGGGTGCCTTCCTGAAGAGTTGCTCCCCTAGGTCTTGGTGCTCACCTCTGACATAGGCAGCTGTCAAGTAGGCGGCTATCAAGTCACCTCTGTCTTCTCTTACTCAGGCTGAACAGGCCCAGTTCCCTGAGGCTGTCCTTATAGGACCTGTCCTCCAGGCCCATAATCATACAGGTAGCCCTTCTCTGTACCTTTTTGAGCTTATCTGCATCCTTCCTGAAGTGCAGTGCCCAGAACTAGACACAGTACTCCAGTTGTGGCCTCACCAATGCCAAGTAGAAAAGAAGAAGCACCTCCCTGAATCTATTTGCAACACATCGACTGATGCACACCAGAGTTCTGTTTGCCCTGTTGGGAACTTCTTCACTGTTGGCTTGTGCTGATCTTCCAGTCGATTGTAACCCTGAGGTCCCGCTCAGGTGCTGTGCCAACCAGTGGACTACCATCCACTGTGTAGGTATGGTGTAGATTCTTCCTACCCAGATGGAGAACCCAGCACTTTTCCCTGTTAAATCTCATCTGATCCCATTCAGCCTGTACTGCTAGTCTGTCAAGGTCATCCTGGTTCCTTACCCTATCCTCTGATATGCTTACATTTCCCCACAGCTTGGTATCATCTATGAACTTAATCATTGAGCTTTCTACCCCCTCATCCACGTCATTAATAAATATATTAAAGATCATGGGTCCAAGCACTGATCCCTTGGGGACACCACTGGAGATGGCCTTCCTGGATGAGGCCATCCCATTGATTACAACTCTCTGGGATTGGCTTCTAAGCCAGTTGTCCACCCACTTCAGTGTAGACTGGTCTAGGCCAGTACCCTTCAATTTAATTGAGAGAGTCTCATGGGAAACCAAATCAAAGGCTTTACTGAAATCTAAGTAAATGATATCAACCTTGTGTCCCTTGTCCAGCTGGTTAGTTATCTGCTCATTAAAGAACACCAGGTTAGTCAGGCATGATCTACCCTCAACAAAGCCATGCTGTTTGCTTCTTAATACCCCACCACTTACGAGCTTGTAGTTGATGGCCTCCTTAACAATTTTTTCAAAGATTTTTCCCAGGACTGAAGTCAGACTGACTGGTCTGTAGTTTTCAGGGTCATGCCTCTTGCCTTTTTTGAAGATAGGCACCATCTTGGCCCTCTTTTAGTTATCCAGGACCTCTCCCAAATTCCATGACTCTTCAAACACCTTTGCCAGAGGCCCTGTTATAAGCATAGCCAGTTCTTTCAGGGCTCTCAGACACAGGTTATCTGGTCCAGCAGATTCAAAACGTTCAAATGTTCTAAGAGTCCTCTCACCTGTTCAGGACTGATTTCATGTGGTCTGTTGTCTTCCCCATGTTCCCTGGGCCTCTGGACAGGTGAACAGCTCCCATCTGATTTCATGAAAACTGATGTGAAGTATGTATTTAGGAGCTCTGCCTTTTAGCAGGGATAAACTGTGGGCTGCCCCTGGGTATTCAGTAGGGATCCCACAGAGGAGCTCAATTTTGTTGTTCCCTATAGAAGGACTTTTTGTTGTCCGTAATTTCAGTTGTCAGCTTGATCTCTATGCCTGCCTTGGCTTTCTCTGTGTTGTACCTGCAGACCTGGCTATAGAAGTGTATACTCCTCTCTGGTGGCTGGACCATTTTTTCCATTGGTTGTATACTTCTTTTTTCTTTTCTAATAGTTCCTTAACATCCCTGTTGAGCCAAGCAGGTCTCTTGGCTCCTTTTCTACTTTTTGACTGTGTAGGAATGGCCTCTATTTGAGCAGTGAGAATTGCCCCCATAAGGAAGCACCACCATTCCTGAACTCCCAAATCGTCCAGTTGCTGGTCACAGAGGGCCTCTCTAACTAGACTCCTGAGTTTTTGCCAAAGTCTGCCCTTCTGAAGTCGAGGACTTCTGTACTACTAACTGAATTCCCAGCCTTTCAGTGGATGGTGAACCTAATCAGATCATGATCACTGTCACCCAGAGTACCTCCAGTCCTCAGGTCGCCTACCATATCCTCCCCTTTAGTCAGCACTAAGTCCAGAGTGGCTTTACCCCTAGTTGTCTCTTCCACAACCTGTGTCAGGAACAGGTTGTCAGTAGCTGCCATGAAGTTGGTTGACGTGCTAGAGCTGGCTGAATCATCCTCCCAACAGATGTCAGGGTAGTTGAAGTCACCCATGACAGTCAGGTCTTTAGTGCTGGCTGCCTCAGTCAGTTGTGCAGAGAATGCCTGATCACCCTACTCTTCTTGGGAGGGAGGTCTGTAGTAGACTCCCACCATCAGAGAATCTCAAGGGACTTGTCCCCTACTATCAAACGTGATCTGCAGGGTTTGATAGTAAGGTGGAATACCACTCTTTCACATAGAGGGCCACACCTCCCCCATTCTTCCCAGCCCAATCCTTTCTATAAAACCTATAGTCCTCAATATCCACTGCCCAATCATATGCATTGTCCCACCAGGTCTCTGTCAAGCCAGTGAGGTCAAATTTTCCTTGTCTGCCAGGAGTGCCAGTTCCTCCTGTTTATTATCCATGCTTCTGGCATTCCCATAAAGACACCTGAGATCACCTCCAGTCACCTCAGGTTTTCTGTCGCTCTGCAAGTCTCTCAGGGCATTAGTGCTGATCTGGGTGTCCACTACATGAATGCCCTCCTCTGGGTCATCATAGTTTCATAGTTTGTAGAGTCGGAAGGGACCTGAGCAGACCCAGTCCGACCCCCTGCCTTCGCAGGAAAAGGTACTGGGGTTAAACGACCCCAGCAAGGTGTTCATCTAGCTTCCTCTTAAAGACCCCCAGGGTAGGAGCCAGCACCACTTCTCTTGGAAGTTGGTTCCAGATCCTAGTCGCCCTGACAGTGCGCCCTGACAGTAGCGCCTCCTGATGTCTAATCTGAATTTACCCTCTGCCAGCTTGTGACTGTTATTTCTAGTCATTCCTGGTAGTGCCTGGGGGAACAGGGTCTCCCCCAATGCCTGCTGGTCCCCTCTGACTAGCTTGTAACAGGCCAGTAGATCCCCCCTCAGCCTTCTCTTGTGGAGGCTGAACAGGTTCAGGTCCCATGGCCTCTCCTTGTAGGGCCTGCCCTGCTGCCCCCGATCATGCAAGTGGCCCTCCTCTGGACCCTCTCCATGTTGTCCACATCCCTCCTGAAGTGCGGCTCCCAGAACTGGATGCAGTACTCTAGCTGCGGCCTGACCAGTGTCGCATAGAGGGAGAGTATCATCTCCTTGGACCTGCCTGAGATGCATCTGTGGATGCATGACAAGGTATGGTTGTCCTTCCTGACTGCATCCCCGCACTGCTGGCCCATGTTCATCTTGGCATCAATGATGACTCCAAAATCCTTTTCCGCCTCTGCACTGACGAGAAGGGAGTTCCCCAGCCTGTAGGTATGGTGCTGGTTCTTCCTTCCCAGGTGCATCACCTTGTACTTGTCAGTGTTGAATCTTCATCATGGCTAGAAGATTCAGTGGAACCTTCCTCCTCTCCCCTGGACATGCCTAGTTTAAAGCCCTTCTCAGCAAGTTGGCAATTCTCATATAGAAGAGCTTCTTCCCTCTGCCTGTGAGGTGAATACTGTCTCTTGCATGTAGACTGCTGCCATTGAACTGCGTACTAAGGTCAAGGAATCCAAAGCCTACATGGTGACACCATCTCTGAAGCCTTCAGTTGACCTCCTTATGCACTCCTCCCTCTAATGGCCCTGGCCTCTGACTGGGAGGATTGAGGAGAAGACTACTTGTGCTCCTAGTTCCTTGAGCTTCACCCCCATGGTCTTGTAGTTGCTCATGATCCTCCTGGGACTGTTTCTCGCCGTGTCTTTGGGGCCCATGTGGACAAGGAGCATGGGGTAGTGGTCCATAACGCGGACCAGCTTAGGGATCCTTGCTGTAACATCTCGAATATTGGCTCCTGGAAGGCAGCAGACCTCTTGAGCAAATGGGGCTGGACGACAAATGGCTCCTTCTGTGTCCCGCAGCAGGGAGTCTCCCACAACAATCACCCTTGGTTGTTTCCTTAGTTGGAGTGCCTGTTTCTGTTCTGTCTTCAGTGCAGAGGGCACGGATGCCCTGTCTGTTGATGGTGTGAGGGCTGCATAGCTGTTGTGCAGGGCTATTGGTGGAGCAACTGACGCACGTCGTGGCCTTGGGCCTGACAAGACCAGTTTTCACCCACCGTTAGTTGGGGCATCTTGCTCAAGCCCACTTCTCTGCCCAGTCTCAATGGCATCTTTCTTCAGATGCAGGGCCTGGCAGTCAGCGTCTATCTCCACCTCATGTTCCCTGATGGTTTGCAGCCGGTTCGCTTCCTCCTGGAGCACGCTTACCTGGTCCTCCAGAGACTTTGCCAGGGAGTGTATCCCACAAGTGGGAGTGTCCGTGCTCCTGCTCCCAGTATCAACGAGCCAGGTAACCCCCATAGCCTGGAGTCAAGGGCTCCATCTGCGTGGAGGCTGGAAACAGAGCCTCAGTCTGAGTGGAAACTTCTGAGGTACCAAGGTGGGGTGGACCAGCCAGACGAGGAAACCTGCAGGTATGGCATGTACTGAAGTCATCACCATGTTACAGCGGCAGACCCTGGTCTTGGAGTTCCCTGGGTGTTTATGTAAGTAGGAGACCAGGTGGATGTAATTACCCCTATGTGGTCCTTACCAGCTGCTGCCATTGCTAGGCAGGCAGGCTCAAGCAGCGTCCTGAAGGGAGATCCCTGGGCTTCCTGGGCTGTTGGTCGACTTCCTGGGTCTCTTGATCACTCCCTTTACTTGAGGTCCTGCGCCAGGGGTCTGTCCCTTGGTGTAGGGGGACTTTGGCAGCTCAGGGTGTGCTGTGCGTCACCACGGGGGGCTTCCAACTGCTCTTTCTATGTGCCCTTCTGCACAAACTCCTGTGGTAACTCACACGCCAGGGCCCAGAGCACAACTGTTTGTGCAGCTCTGGTTGTGCGGCTCCCTGGGGGACTGGGCTAAGTAGGAGCGGGGGTGGGAGGGGGGCGGTGCATGCTCTGTTGCACCATGCTCTCACACCAGAGCCAAGCCCAATAGAGCATGGAGTCCAGGATGCAGGAGCACTGCCATGGTACAGTGAGAAACGGAGGGTGTACACTGTGACAGGGGGCAGGAGGGCATCCCCAGTACAGTGTGGTGTGGCATGTAGCTTGAGGGCTTGTACCCCCAGCCACTCAAAAGTTTCACTTGATAGCAGTGAACAGTTATACCTTCCCCATTCCCTGACCCATCTATAAGGCTAGGGACAGATATTATACATAAACTAGTTTAAGTGATCAGAAACTTGTTTAAACCTGTAACACAACAGACATTCAGGGTACATAAACCGATTTGAAAATGGTTGAAACCGTTTGAGATGAACCTGGTTGAATGTAGTATCAGACTTAACTGATTTGGGTCAAACTGGTTTATGCAATGTCTGTCCCAGACCCCTTCTTGGTTTAAGTTAAACCAGACTCCCCCAGCATCCCAGATGCTTTGCAACCCTGGGTGGGGCTCTGTTCTCTGCTCCAGCCCAGGAGGGCTGGCCCCGCTGCTCTGCTCCCTGGCTAGAGCTCCGACAGAGACTGCAGGTACAGCGGCCTCTGCCTGGCTTCCCCCTGCTCCCCCCCCCCCCACTCCCTGCTCAAGCAGGGATTTCCCCCTTCCCCCATGCCTTACATAGACCCCCTGTCAGCATTAGCTAGCATACCACATGCTGGCTACAGTCCATGCTGTGGGAGACAGAACAAAGGCAGACAGGTCAGTGTTGACTTAGGGCTTTTTGGAGATAATCAACAAATAGCTGGTAACGTCCTTCTATTCTTCACTTGGAAAAAGTTGTTTAAGTTTTAGTTGCTTGAACTAATAAGAACAGCTTTGTTTTTGGTGGGCTGATAAATGCTAACAACTCCCTGTATAACTCCTTGCTGTGTAACTCAGTGCTCTGTTTTCAACTTCCTGCTGGCTCCCTTGCTGGTCGGGGGGAGGGGCGGATGGAGAATCCTTCCCTAATCAGAGCACCCTGCTGGGGCCTGACCACGCCCCATCTTAGCTCAGTACTGTGGAAGGGAAGGGAAGGCTGCTTTAGCATCCCCCAGCGTCTAGCCTCGGCCACTGCAGGCATGTGTTGGCATTTCTTATATATAAGAAAAGCTAATTTGAAGATTTTCAAATTTGTATTTCTGAGAAAGGGAGAAGCATTCTTTAATTTAGTATTAAAACTGTGTTATTCATTCACATGAGACTTTCAAAAGTCCTTTCCTAAATATTAGCTATGCTTTCAAACTCAAATGGAAGTATATATATAAAATGCTAATATCCACTTTTTCCCAGCAGTTACAAAATGAAATACACAATGGGTGGGAAAGTTGGTACCGATTCAGATTTCAGCACATGCATTAAAAATAGCAAGACAGCTTTTTCCAGTTATATTTGTAGATGAGAAAGCAAACATAATTTTACTTTAGAGAACCTGGCTAATCATATCAATGGCAATTAAGGCCATAAGTTGTGTCTGTATTAATAATCTATAGAAGTGCTGTGTGTATTGTGGTGGTGTAGAGAAAGACCCCAAACATGTAGATATGGCACTGTAGTGAAATGTTGTGGCTTGAAGAAAACTGTTTAATTTAATTTGTCTTCATTACATTTCCTACCCCTTAAAAATACAGTTTGGCATAATAATATAAAACAATTGTTTTATATACAGTTAAATGGTTTGAGTAATTTGCCCCAAATTAAATTTGTCTTTCATTATTTAAGCTGAATGTTTTTTGTCAAGATTTGTTTCAGAAAAGTCTGAAAAATTAAGGGCCTGATTTTCACATGAACTGAGTATCTGGTAGGCACCATAGATATTCAGTATCTTGGAAATTTACTCCTCTGAACAAAATATTAACACTAACAAATTTTAATTAAAAATTGCTAAATGAAGCATCCTGTCACTATCAGACCAAAGAATAAAATACGAAATTGGTCTAGACAGCCAACTCCTTTTTTTGCTACCTTAAACAGATTGAAGTGTACTTATGGCTAGAGGTGCACCAGTACATCGGTCCATATCGTATCAGCACTAATAAAAGAAAAATAGACATGATCAACAATCAGCTTTTTTTGACAGATATGGCCAGTAATGTTGCCAGTAAATTCCGTGTTCATACAGACATGGGGCCTGCTGCTGCATGCACCACTCCTGCTGCTGCACACACCACTGGGGGGGGCATGTGACCCCTGGATCTGTGCCCAAGGTGAGGGCAGGCTGTCTGCTGTGCAGACGGGGCCGGGGGCTGTGCCAGGGTCTTCCCAGGACTGGGCCAGGGCTGCACTCGGGGTTGGCGGCACTGGGAGGGAGACTAAGGGAGGGGGCTGCAGTGGGTTTTGGGGTGGCTGTAGCCCACCCTGTAGCCCCTTCTCCCATCACCATCTGCCCTGAGTGCAGCCCCGGCATAGCCCCCAGCCCTGAGCACATAGCAGGCAGCCTGCCCTCATCTTGCGCACAGATCAGGGAGGTACGTGCCCCCCATGGCTCCCTGGGGATGCCCATAGCGGCAGAAGCCAACCCCCCCATTCCTTCCCTGGACAAGCTGCACCTCCACTCTGTCCTGTGTCCCACTTTGCCCTAGCTGTGCAGCACTTGCCCCAGCCTCACTCCCTCCCTCACCATAAGGGCCTTAATCTAACCTGTCCATGCAGAGCCAGCCTGAGCAGGGTGTGGGGCCTGGGGCAAATCAACCCATGCAGAGCTGCGCCCCAGTCCAATCACACATACCCTGGACCCAAAGAAGCTGCCGCCGCCATCCACAGCAGTGGCGTCGGGAGGGGGTGGGTAGCAAGTGGCTGGACACAAAGCTGGTGGCAGTATGGAGTGCCATGGCCACTCCATCCAGCTTTGCGGGGCCTCCCAAAGCAGGGGGCCCGGGGCAGTCATCTCAATTTGCCACCTCACCCCCCAGGGACGGCCCTGCATATTCATGCCCCTTTCGTCCCTCACGCCCCTTCCCCACCAACAGATTTACCAGCCAGATGCTGCTGTCCCAGCTGCCAGGCTGCGTATCAGCAGTTGGACAGTTATCAGCTGATATGGCTGGTCAATAATTAGCCATAGGTATTGGCCGAAAAAATCTTTATCGGTGCACCCCTGCTTATGGCATATAGAAAAAATGAAGGACACTTTTTGTGTTTTACCTTTATAAAAAGTAACTTCTTTAAAAATACACAGAGTAGTATTATTCAGTATTGGAAAATTTATAAATCTCGGATTATTTTTCTCTTAACCAAACACTCATAATTTGGTATGTTATCTTTTGACTGTGGGATAGCACTTGGGAAGGTAACAATCTAGAATAAACTTTTTTATTCTAAAGATGTTTTTCTTTTCTACTACTTAATGTATATCATTATTGAATGGAAATTTAAAAAAAATTAAACATCTATCATGATATAATAAGTATAGTAAACTTTACAGAATAATACTATAGGATTTTTTTTGTTTATTCATATGTTAGATATTTGCCTACTACTGACTACACTTTTCAATTCAAACTTATAATTCAGGCTTCTATTAATGGCAGTTAATATTCTCTCCGAAGGTAAATTGTTATACATCTCTGTTCATAAAGGGGGAGAGGGACCTATAATTAAAGCTGAAAGTTAATTCTCTCAAACTTAATCAAAGGTAGATAAATGCTATTATGTTTGAACAGTGAAGTGTGCTTTCAACTGAACCCAGCTTTGTACAAATGCATTGACTTTGTCAGTGCATAACCAGGTCCTTAGTTGTTTGTAGAGCTATGTTATAGTTAAACGTTTTACTGTGTGTCAGCATTTAGTGCCTGCTTGGCAGATTTGCAGATGACACCAAGTTGGGTGGAGTTGCAGCTGAGGGCTGCATACTGTGTAGACCAGGGTGGCAGGGGGTGCACATGTCATGTGGGTGCCCCCTTCCCTCTGACCACAAACACAGAGTGGGCAGCGTGGGTCTCTCTCTCCTTCCCCGCCCCCCCACCTTGCATTTTGTGCACCATTTTATCCTCTTCCTGGCCAGGCATGCTGCACAGGAACTGCCCTCCCCCTTGCTGCCCTGCCCCCAGGAATGGAGGTCTGTTGAACAGACTCTTAAGCTGAATATAAGCCAACAATGTGCATGTTACAAAAAACCAAGAGCATGCTGGATTGTATTAACAGGAGCATCAACTGCAAATCAAGGGAAGTGATTTTTCCACTTTGTTTAACACTGTGTACTGCAAAGTACTGTGTCCAGTTTTGGGCCCCAGATTTAAATAACAATGTGGTCAGATTGGAACAAGCCAAGTGCAGAGCAACAAAAATGATTAGGAGCTTGGGAGGCAAGGCTTGTGAGGAAAGACTTCAAGAACCTAGGGTTATTTAGTCTGGAGAAGAGAAGACTGAGGGAGATTTTGTAACAGTCTTTAAATAGTTGAAGGTTGATTATAGAGAGGATGGCCATAGGGGACAGGAGTAGGAGCAACAGTCTCAGGCTTCATCAGAGGAAATTTAGGTTGGAGATTAAGAGAAACTTTCTCACTATGAAAGTGGTCAAGCATTGGAACAGGCTACCTAAAGAAGCTGTGGAATCTCCATCCCTGTATCTTTTCAAGAGCAGGCGCTTGAGTGGGATGGTTTAGTCAAGGATGATCCCACCTCGAGCCAGGCAGCTGGACTAAATGACCTTGTGAGTTCTCTTCCAGCTCTACTTCCTTATGATTCTATGAACTTCAGGACTGATGTAATATGAAATTATATTTTTTACAAAATGTGTTTTTAGCACCTCATTCATATTTTGTTTATAACAAACTTCAAAAGTCAATCTGAAATTGCAAGGATAGGTTCTCTGTTGAAAGTTGTATCTTTGTGTGTCCTATTGCTAGGCATGGATGTGTGGCAAGAAGTTGAATATTTAAAATAAAAATATCACTTGGCTGATAACCTGTTATTGCTTGTCTTTAAAGTGCTCTCCTTTCTTTCCTTCCCACTAAAAATGGCCAGATACCTACTAAGGTAATCCTGCTACTTGAAGTCCAAAGGCATTTTGTCTTTTAGCACAGAGAAGGAAATGATCAGTTGATTTGAAAGAATCATTTCTGTTAGTAAGACAGCAAGATTACAGAAAAGGGTGAGAAATTCCTGCAAGTTACCCCTTGTCACTTGCTTCTCTTCATGGTGCAGTCATTTTAAGGCAATTACATGAATTAAGTTGTCTGTACCAAATTCCAGAAATAACTAATATATTATTAACTGTGCAAATGCTTGCATTTCCAGTGTTATAAGGAAGAAATTCCAAATCATGGACATAAGAAATTGACATGGTGACTTTTTTTCAATTTAAAGAAAATTTGCTTCTCCTTATTCATTCCCTCATTTACATCAGTCATCTAAAATTGTTCCTTATAGGAAATATGTTTAGTTATAGAACTGTCAAGAAGAAATTCCCACTCAGGACAGCCCTTTAAAAGGGGTTTCAGAGAGTTAGCAAAGTTAATTTGGCTTTCTCTAAAAGAAACAAAATTATTTTGTTTCAATTTTTTAGATATAGAATACTAAAAATATTCCTTCTGCACCGTTGATTCTAGAATTTGTTTCATAGGAATTTTAGTAAAGAAGTATTGATTTGTCTTTTTAAACTTTTGCTCTTTTTATAAAATTGCTCTCCTCTGTATGAGATTTATATATGCTTTTTACATAGATAACTTGTTGGTGTTCTGGTTCTGAATAATAGAGCACAATTGTTAACTTGCAAAGAAGGAGAAAATAGTGGGCTGCCATCTCTATAGGAATAAAACTAGGGTAGTTTGACTACGTTAATTATGAATGCTTATACTTCCAGAGGATTACATTGTTTGTTACATTTTGCACACTGTATTTAATGGTTTCTAATATACAAGATACATATTTTTAAACTACCATTCTTAACAGATGAAGTGCACTTTTACCACTGATGGGTGGCTGCAACCTTAACTTCACATTAATTTTTTCTTGTATTGGTAGTTCTTTCAGTTTTTAAATGATCTGAAATACTGTGATGTAGAACTGGGGAGCAAAAAGAGATTTAGAACAGGGTGCACTCTCCCTTCCTTCCTGACTTGGGATTAGAGGAGGGCCAAACCAAGGTACTGTGGGTCAGGATACAAGGGGGTCGGGGAGAAAGGGACTTAGTAGTGAGGTTCTACTATAGATCGCCACACCAGGAGGATGAGCTAGATGTGGTATTCTCCAGACAGCTCTCAGAGGCCGTATGGTTGAGAGATTATGGTAGTCATGGGTGACCTAAACTACACTGACATCTGCTGGGAGAAGCAGTCAGCCAAATCTAACCACTCGCATAGGTTCTTAACTTGCATACAGGACCTCCATCTAACACAGGAAGTATATGATCCCACTAGGGAAAACACCTTGCTGGGCTTGGTGTTAGCTACAGGGGATGACCTGGTGGGGAATCTACAGGTAGAAGGTAACCTAGGGGATAGTGACCATTGATTGATTGAATTCACTATCCAGCAAAGGGTGGGTAAACTAATTAGCAGGGCTGAAGTGCTAGACTTCAGAAAGTCTAACTTCAGTGTGCTCAGGAGATTAGTTAGTGAGGCGTTAAAGCTCAAGAGCATTGGCGAAATGAGGGCTCAGGAAGGGTGGTCGTTCCTCAAAGGAGCAATCCTACGGGCACAGGAGACAAATCCCATTGTGCATAAGGGGGCAAAGGGGCCAAGAAGCCCTCTTGGCTGAACAGGGAAGTCCAGGAAAGCCTAGGGGCAAAGAAAGAGGTATACAGGCTGTGGAAACGGAGTAGCTACCAAGGAGGAGTATGCCTTCCTGGCTCGTACTTGCAGGTAATCAATTTGGAAAGCCAAAGCAGGATTTGAACTTAGGCCGGCGACAAAAATTAAGACAACAAAAAGTCCTTCAAGTATATAGGGAGCAAACGGAAGGCACAGAATAGCATAGGACCCCTACAGGACAAACTAGGGCAATTGGTGACAGAGTGGGAACAAAGCTGAACTCTTCAATGAGTTATTTGCGTCTGTATTCCTAGACACAGACCAAGACAAATCTCCCAGTTGGATCACAGATAGACACAGGAGGGACACCAGCCCACCAACTGTTAGTGCAGACTTAGTGAAGGGGCACTTTGAGGGGCTGGATGTGTTCAAATCAGCAGGCCCGGATGAACTTCATCCAAGGGTGCTGAAGGAATTGGCCAGTGTCATAGCAGAGAGCTGGCACAGCTGTTGGAGCACTCATGGTGCTCTGGTCAGGTCCCAGAGGACTGGAAAAGGGCCAATGTGATCCCTGTTTTCCAGAAGGGGAGGAGGAGGGATGAACCAGGAAACTACAGGCCAGTTAGTCTCACCTCTGTCCTTGGGCAGACTCTGGAAAAAATCATTAAGGATCATATTTGTGGGAGCCCAGCAGGGTAAATAATGCTGAAAGGAAATCAGCATGGGATCACTGCAGGTAAATCCTTCATGACTTACCTTGTTTCTTTTTATGGCCAGGTCACAAAATGCTTAGACGCAGGAGTCAAGGTAGATGTCATCTCCCTAGACTTTAAGAAGGCCTTTGATATGGTTTTGCATTCTGTTCTCGTAAATAAACTAACAGGCTGTGATTGTAGATGATTGCATGGTCAGGTGGGTGGTAAATTGGCTTAGGGGTTGCACCCAGAGAGTGGTGGGGGATGGGTCAGTATCGATGTGGAAAGATGTGGGCAGTGGAGTCCTACAGGGCTTGGTCCTTGGGCCAGTGCTGTTCAATGTCTTAATCAGTGACTTGGACGAGGGCGTAGAGAGCACCCTGTCCAAGTTTGCAGATAATACCAAATTGTGGTAGGGCAGGGAGTGGATCTAGGCAGATCTGGACAGGTTGGACAAATGGGTAGAACGAAATAGGATTCAGTTCAACAAAGATAAGTGCAAAGTGCTGCACCTGGGCAAAAAGAACCACCAACACACTTACAGGCTGGAGGATGACCTTCTAGATCAGCAGTAGAAAGGGACCTTGGAGACATAGTTGACTCCAAGATGAACATGAGTCGTCAGTGTGACAAAGTGATCAAAAAGGCTATCCGCACTTTAGCATGCATTAGCAGATGCATAATGAACAGGTCAGGGAGGTGATGCTTCCTCTCCATGGCATTGATCAGGCTGCAGTTAGAGTATCGCGTCCAGTTTTGGGTGCCGCACTTCAAGAGGGATGCGGAGAATCTTGGGAGGGTTCAGAGGAGGGCCACTCATATGGCCAGAGGCCCATAGGCAAGGCCCTATGAGGAGAGACTGAGGGACCTAGATCTCTTCAGCCTTTGCAACAGAAGGCTTAGAGGTGAT